>NC_138769.1:486195596-486795596 GCF_965119305.1 Pelophylax lessonae
AAATATATTTTTTTTAAATTTGCAAGGTGCTGTGCCACCGTATATATGAGTGGTGGGCACTGCAATGGGCACAGTACACTCTGTGGACCTGACACTCACTGGCAGCTGGCAGGCAACTGCAATTATGACAGAGGAAAAAAAAAATGTTAAACTGCAAGGTACTGTGCCACCCGAGTGTGGTGTGCACACAGTACAGTCTGTGGTGGGTCTGTGGCCTCTCACACACGGCGGGCAGGCAACTGCACAATAGAGATATATATATATAAAAAAATTGACTGAAATACCAGCCCTAAAAAGGGCTTTTTGGGGTGCTGTCAGGATGCTGTCCTTACAGCAGGAGTGGACCGAGAACACTATCTAACAACTGTCCCTATTAACAGCAGCAGCAGCAGCACTCTCCCTGCTCTCACTAACACACTGCTTCAGAATGATCTAAGATGGATGCTGTCCTTGCTTTTTTATAGGAGGTGGGAGGGTGTGAGAGGGAGGGTATGCTGATTGGCTGGAATGTGTCTGCTGACTGTGAGGGTCAAAGTTTGCTGAGGGTCAAAGTTTGCCTCAATGATGAAGTATACGGGGCGGACCGAACATCGCATATGTTCGCCCACAGCGGCGGACGCAAACAAGCGATGTTCGCCGGGAACTGTTCGCTGGCGAATAGTTCGGGACATCTCTACTCCCTAGTACAGTCTTTGTCTAAAGTCTAAAGGGCACTGAATTGTTCCACAGTTCCCACTGGAGCAGAACTATTTCATAGAACCAAGAAACTAGAAAATTCAGTGGCCAAGAGGCCTCTCACCACAGTAGGCACTCTCCAAACTCCTGGTATTTCTAGGTTTGTGAAAGGATCCTACCCTGCTACTACCTAGCAGTAGTAGCCAAAGGTCCTCTCCTGATGGTCAACGGTCAGCTGATGGTCACAGTCACTCATCGCGTCCAGCAAACAAACAATGATCCGCAGTTCTGGCTGCTTTCCTCACATGGTTCCCTCACATGTAGCATTGCTTTGAGTATAATGGCAGCAGCTATAACTTCTTCTGGGCAGCACAGCATCAGATAGTTCCAGCAAATTGTGGCCACACACCAATCTTCCCCCTTTACTGAAGCCTTGTGGTACTTTCTCCCCTTTCCCCTCTGCAACCTTTACACTACACATCTGGCTCTGTTTTTCCTGAATGTCCTCCCACAACAGAGCGTGCCCCTGGGAGCACAGTGTGTCAGTATGTGATCACATTACCGCTGTGTCTGGATGATCACATGGTCTTGTACCATGTGATTGCTGTTTCCTGATCACCACCATACCTCATATCATTGTCCTGACCACCAGCATATGCCATACTAGCATCCTGATGACCGCCATACACCATATCAGCATGCTGACTACGGCCATACCTCCAACCAATGTCCTAATCACCACTGCGATGAACAAGGGTATCACATAATGGCCCTTCTCACCAACTTGTGACAAAGGACAATGTCACACTGTGCTATCACTGTGCTGTCACGATGCCACTCTAAACTGCACCCAGCTTGCGGGACCCAATCTAGGTGCCAGCAGCCCAAGAGTGATTGTCACTAGGCTACAATAATTAGGCAATTGACTCTTTAAACTGCAAAGTGATTTCAGATAGCTTTGAGCCTATCAACCCTTCACAATATTATTAATACCAACTATGATTTTAGAATAAACGTCTGCACACACACACTGTCAACTCAGACAGGTATGCTCAAAGGATTTATACTATACAGTAGCACTCTTCAAGAGGCAGGAATTCTTTTTAGTTTACATAAAACACATTTAGAGACAAACTTAACACTTTTTATTCCAATTTAATAATAAAAAGGCAAAAAAAAATGGTGCATATCAATTATTTACAGAAAAAGGGTGTTACAAGCAATAGAGACAATAAAACAACAGAGAAATAAAAAAAGAGTTGAAAAGGAAGAATACTTGCAATGTCCTGCTTTCAGCAGATTTCAGTCAATGAGCAAGATGTTATTGGTTCTCATACCTTAACAGATGCTCGGTGGTTGATGGTACATGAGGACTGTCTAACTGTCCTGGCATGTCCCTTTTCTCTGGGATCAAAGGTGTGTTGACAGAGGACATATGACCAATTAAGCATCTGAGGAGTGGCCATCATGTTTATATCATGGCCCACCCTTACACACAGTTTTATACTAAAATTCTTACCTTCCAATATAGGCAGGTTGCATTCTAGAAATTGGTAGACTATTGTTCAGCATTGGGGTTGAGCGAGCCCGGATTGTATTGTTCGTGTTCGTACCAGACTTTTGGGTATTCGGTACCCGGACCCCAACCCTAACATTTCACTGTATGTTCGGGTACTGTCAGTTATTCGGTAACGTTATTTGATGTTTTGGCGTGGTTTTAATGGCGCTCTTTCAACAGGTGCAAGGCAGCCAATCAGCAAGTGTTTAACTAGTGTGCCCTAGAAGCCATCACAGCCATGTCTACTAATGGCATGGCTGTGATTGGCCAGTGCAGCATGTGACCCAGACTCTATATAAGCTGGAGTCACACAGCGCCGCGCGTTTCTCTGCTATAACTATACTAGGGACAGGTTCCTGACTGCTGCTGCTGAGGGAGAGATAGGAGTTTACTGTAGGGCGAGGCTGGAGAGATTGCTTGTAGGGAAAGCATAGGAACAATCTGCTTTATCATACAGCGATCTACATTGATTTGATTGTGTGGGGTGCAGTGCACAATCTTTTTGCCCGGAGGGAGAGATAGGAGTTTACTGTAGGGCCAGGCTGGAGAGATTGCTTGTAGGGAAAGTATAGGATATTAACAATCTGCTTTAATCAGACAGCGATCTACATTGATTTGATTGTGTGGGGGTGCAGCGCACGATCTTTATGCCCTGACGTGAGCCAAGTGAGGAGGAGAAAGGAGAAAATGTTTTTTTTTTTATCAGTCTGTTAGGCGTGCGGTGCTGCACATTTTATGCAAGCTCAGTGCATATGTGTCTGCTTACTCTGCAATTAAAAAAGAAAAAAAATTTTTCCTTCATATTTAACTTTGACATACAGTCTTTAGACAGACATTGCTTTTCTAAAATGCTCTTCAAAAAGCACCAATGTGAGGGGAAAATCATTTTTTTTCAGTATTTAGGGTAAAAAAATTATTTTTCAGTTTTTCATTCAAATGGGTTTTTTTTTTCCAATAGCGGAATAGAACAACAACAGTATCCAACCTGATAGGAGTGCGGTGTGTAGCGGGCATTTCCTGCAACCTCAGTGCATATGTGTCTGCTTAATCTGCATTTTAAAAAGAAAAAAAATGTTTTCCTTCATATTTTACTGTGACTTACAGCGTTTAGACAGACACTGCATTTCAAATCTGCTATTCAACAAGCACTAATTAAGGGGACAATTATTTTTCAGTTTTTCATTCATACATTACAGTGCAATAAACCCATTGCATACTGTTGTATTGCGCATTGCAATAAAAAAAACATTTAGGGGCAAAAAAAGTTGATTGCGGCCCTATCCGCATATGTTACAGTGAGATACACCCATTGCATACTGTTGTATTGCGCCTTGCAATAAAAAAAAACATTTAGGGGCAAAAAAAGTTGATTGCGGCCCTGTCTGCATATGTTACAGTGAGATACACCCATTGCATACTGTTGTATTGCGCCTTGCAATAAAAAAAAAACTATTTAGGGGACAAAAGAGTTTATTGCAGCCCTGTCCGCATATGTTACAGTGAGATACACCCATTGCATACTGTTGTATTGCACCTTGCAATAAAAAAAAAACATTTAGGGGCAAAAAAAGTTGATTGCGGCCCTGTCCGCATATGTTACAGTGAGATACACCCATTGCATACTGTTGTATTGCGCCTTGCAATAAAAAAAACCATTTAGGGGACAAAAAATGTTGATTGCGGCCCTGTCCGCATATGTTACAGTGAGATACACCCATAGCATACTGTTGTATTGCGCCATGCAATAAAAAAAAACATTTAGGGGCAAAAAAAGTTGATTGCGGCCCTGTCTGCATATGTTACAGTGAGATACACCCATTGCATACTGTTGTATTGCGCCTTGCAATAAAAAAAACTATTTAGGGGACAAAAGAGTTGATTGCGGCCCTGTCCGCATATGTTACAGTGAGATACACCCATTGCATACTGTTGTATCGCGCCTTGCAATAAAAAAAACTATTTAGGGGACAAAAGAGTTTATTGCGGCCCTGTCCTTATATGTTACAGTGAGATACACCCATTGCATACTGTTGTATTGCGCCTTGCAATAAAAAAATCTATTTAGGGGACAAAAAAAGTTGATTGCAGCCCTGTCTGCATATGTTACAGTGAGATACACCCATTGCATACTGTTGTATTGCGCCTTGCAATAAAAACCCATTTCGAGGAAGATCCAAAATTTGATAAATATGAGGAGGGGGTCAAATAAGGGACATGGCCTGGGTCATGGTGTTGCTGGTGGAGCTCCTGTTGCAAGGAGAGGACGTGGTCGATCTGTGCCAGCTACGCGCACAGGTGAAACACCTTCCTCAGCTGCGAGTAGGCGACAGAACCTGCAGCAGTATTTGGCAGGGCCTAATGTGCCTCTACAAATGTTGAGGCCAGAACAAGGACAGGCGATAGTAGATTGGGTTGCTGACGGTGCCTCCAGTTCCTTCACATTGTCTCCCACCCAGTCTTCTGCTGAAAGGTCAGAGTTGCCACCTGCAGCCGATGTCCATCAATCTGTCACCGCACCCCCTTTGCAAATCAGCCAAGCAGTCTGTGCCCCAATGCATGCAGCAATCTCTTCTTCTTTTTGATTACTCGGTTAGCATGGTTTCCCAGAGCCATCCACCTAGCCCTGCCCCAGAAGGGGAAGAGATTGAGTGCACCGATGCCCAACCACTTATGTTTCCAGATGAGTACATGGGAGGACCATCGCAGCACGTCTCTGATGATGACGAAACACAGGTGCCAACTGCTGCGGAATTCCGAATTGTGGAGACCGACAAGGGTGGCAGGGGTGAAGACTGGGTGGAAGACGATGTGGAGGACGATGAGGTCCTCGACCCCACATGGAATGAACGTCGTGCAGGTGACCTGAGTAGTTTGGAGGAAGAGATGGTGATCGCACAAAGCCACCAGCACAGCAGAAGGGGAAGCAGGGTGCAAAAGCGGAGCGGCCGTGCCCTAGACACTATGCCTGCCACTGCCCAACGCAGCAAGGGACCGAGCACACCAAAGCCAGCTGACAGGAGTTCCCTAGTGTGGCAGTTCTTCAGACAATGTGATGATGACAGGACACGAGTGGTTTGCATGCGGTGCAATCAGAGCCTGAAGCGAGGCATAAACCTTCTCAACCTGAGCACAACCTGCATGACCAGGCTTCTAAGTGCAAAGCACGAGCTGCAGTGTAGTGCACACCTCAAAAACCAAGAAAGGTCTCTGGCTCCTCCTGCTTCCTCTTCTACTGCTGCAGTCTCGGCCTCTTCATCCACCTCTGTAGTGCCAGTGGCATCTGCCACCCCGCAAACAGAGGATCCACCAGCAACACCACCACCTGGGTCACCAAAAACCATCTCCACAATGTCCCATGGAAGCGTTCAGCTTTCTATCTCCCAAACACTGGAGCGGAAGAGGAAGTACCCCCCTACCCACCCCCGATCCCTGGCCCTGAATGCCAGCATTTCAAAATTCCTGGCCTTTGAAATGCTGTCATTCCGGCTGGTGGAGACGCAGAGTTTTAAGAACCTTATGGCGGTGGCTGTCCCACAGTACGTCATGCCCAGCCACCACTACTTTTCCAGGCAAGCCATCCCTTCCCTGCACAACCAAGTGGGTGACAAAATCAGGTGTGCACTGCGCAACGCCATCTGTGGCAAGGTCCATCTAACTACGGATACGTGGACCAGTAAGCACAGTCAGGGATGTTATATCTCCCAAACAGTACCCTGGGTAAATGCAGTGGCGCCTGGGCCTGAGGCGGATAGCAGTTTGGCACATGTCCTTCCACCACCCAGGATTGCAGGGCGCTTCAGTTTGCCTCCTGTTCCTAACTCCTCCTACTCCGCTTCCTCATCCTCTACTGCCTCCTCTTCCGGTCAGCATAACACCTTCACCACCAACTTCAGCACAGCCAGGGGTAAACGACAGCAGGCAGTTTTAAAACTACCTGTTTGGGAGAAAAACCACACACCGTGCAGGAGTTGTGGAGGGGCATTGAACTGCAGACCGATGAGTGGTTGCTGCCAGTGAGCCTCAAGTCTGGCCTGGTGGTGTGCGATAACGGGCAAAATCTCATAACAGCTCTGGGCCTAGCTGGTTTGACACACATCCCTTGCTTGGGGCATGTGCTGAATTTGGTGGTGCAGAGGTTCCTTAGAAATGAACCCGATATGTCAGAGCTGCTGCAGAAAGTGCAGGCTGTCTGTGCGCACTTTCGGCGTTCTCACCCTGCTGCTCGCCTGTCAGCGCTGCAGCGTAACTTCGGCCTTCCCGCTCACCGCCTTATATTTGACGTACCCACAAGGTGGAAATCCACCTTGCACATGCTGGCCAGACTGTGCGAGCAGCAGCAGGCCATAGTGGAGTCTCAGCTGCAGCACGCACGCGTGAGTCGCTCTGCGGAACAGCACCACTTCACCACCAATAACTGGGCCACCATGCGAGACCTGTGTGTCTTGTTGCGCTGTTTCGAGTACTCACCCAACATGGCCAATGCCGATGACGCCGTTCTCAGCTTAACTATCCCACTTCTATGCCTTCTTGAAAAAACACTTTGGGCGATGATGGAAGAGGATGTGGCACAGGATGAGAAGGAGGAGGATGAAGAGGTAACATTTCCAAGGCTTTCAGGGCAGTCATTCGCAAGTGGCTCCGAGGGTGGGTTCCTGCACACACAAACGCCAGGGACACAATTGTCCAGCAGGGGCACAGTTCTGGAGGATGACAAGGATGAGGAGGAGATGGAGAAGCATATGGAACCATGTTCACAGCAGGGTGGTACCCAGGCCAGCTCATGGCCATCACTGGTGCGTGGCTGGGGGGATACGGAGGACACAGAGGTTACACCTCCCACAGAGGACAGCTTTTCGTTGCCTCTGGGCAGCCTGGCACACATGAGCGATTACATGCTGCAGTGTCTCCGCAACGACCGCCGAGTTTCCCATAACTTGTAGTAACTTGTGCTGATTACTGGGTGGCCACCCTGCTGGATCCCCGTTACAAGGACAACGTACCGTCCTTAATTCCCTCACTGGAGCGTGATCGGAAGATGCGCGAGTAAAAGGGCGCGCTGGTAGACGCGCTGCTAGTGGCATTCCCACCTGACAGCGGGGGCACAGTGGAAGCACAAGGCCAAGGCAGAGGAGGAGGAGGAGGAAGAGGTCATCAACGCTGCCAGGGCACCGCCAGCACCTCAGAAGGCAGGGTTAGCATGGCCGAAATGTGGAAAAGCTTTGTCAGCACGCCACAACAAGCAGCTGTACCAGCAGCTGATATGGCACGAGGCAGCATTTTACTAACATGGGGAGCAGTATGTGTGCACACGCCTAGACGTACTGAATGACGGGTCTGCCCCCTTCAACTTCTGGGTCTCCAAGTTGGGCACATGACCTGAGCTTTCCCTTTATGCCTTGGAGGTGCTGGCCTGCCCTGCAGCCAGTGTATTATCTGAACGTGTATTTAGCACGGCTGGGGGCGTTATCACAGACAAGCGCAGCCGCCTGTCCAGAGCCAATGTGGACAAGCTCACGTTCATTAAAATGAACCAGGCATGGATCCCACAGGACTTGTCCGTACCTTGTGCAGAATAGACATGTATACCGGCCTTACCCAGCCATTGCTGGATTTGATCTTTCTTACTCTTTTGAGGTGTACCCGAATTTAATTTTTTTTTTTCATTAAAAACCAAAACCAGTGTTGGCTACCTCGTCCTCCTCCTCCACTGCCGCCGCCGCTTCCACCTACACCGCCATATCCACCTCCATATCCTCTGCCACCTCAACCTCCTACTCCATATGGGCCCCGTCCTCCTCCTACATCATTCAAGATGATTATTTTTTATTTTTCTGTTTTTTATGTTATTTTAAGTTATTTCCCTATCCACATTTGTTTGCAGAGCACTTGCCATGCTCTTAAGATGATTTTGCTGCCATTTGCAGTCCTCTAGCCCTTTCCATGTTTGTTTTAGAGGCATTTTAGTGCTCAAAAGTTCGGGTCTCCATTGACTTCAATGGGGTTCGGGATCGGGACAAAGTTCGGGTTAAGTCCGGGTCACGAACACAGACTTTTTTTTCAAGTTCGGTCAAACCCGCCGAACCCGAACATCCAGGTGTTCGCTCAACTCTATTCAGCATTCAATTTTATGTCCAGTGATACCAAACACATATCAGATGAGTCTGTCACCCAGGAGGTAGGAGACTGCTATCTTCCCTTCTGTATGCTCTAGTTTAGCCATGTATGACCTTGATTTGCTGAGGTAGGTTATTCCACATTCAACTATACACTATACTATCAAAAGTACTGTAAAACAAACACAAAGAAAGGGCGCACCAGCCTAGCGCATTATTGTTCATTGTTCATTTTTTAGTATGCGGACAGTGACTGCTTGATCGTATTGAATAGGCTATGTACGCCTGTGGACTTAGGCACTGGGCATGGCTGACCGTTCCGATGCATTGGTAATCACACAGCACGGTAGGGGTAGGTGGAGTCAGTGTGACTCGATGGAGCTTCGGGACATCGAGAGGTGGGTTCCGCCCCTCGAACATCGTCATTTCCGGTTCCGTCATCTGGGCTTCCCCGCCTGGAGGTTTCAGCTGGCGGAAGTGACGCCATTCAGGTGGCACGCACGGCCGTTCCAGGATGGCCGGAGTGCGTTCCACCACTTGAATACACTGATGGGAAATAGCTATAGATTATTGCAGCGATGGCGGAATGGCGTGTCCGTGGTGAATGGCATCAGCGGTATGTTCCTCCAAGCTATACACTCATTTTTTGATCCCTTGAGTTATGGGGGTTTGCCTCTCATGCAAGTACTAATTGGGCATGTGAATAAAGTTTGTGCAGAAAAGTGTGGGTGACTGGGTACCTCTTAGGCTATTCCCCCCCCCCCCGGGGTACTGTGTGACTCCTGTGCGATGTGGATGGAATGCCTTGTCAGATCAGTTTATCAGCTGAGTGCCAAAAGTTTGCATTTGTATTTTATGCTAATGTTTATGTTCATGTATGGATACTCTTATAATCTTTAATGTATAATTATTGCCAACAACTATGCTTCTAATGTCTAGAGCTGCAGAGTGACACATCGACAGAAGACTTTGCTACTGCTTCAGGTTTATATTATATTATTTTGTTTAGCTCTGTTATTATTATTATTGCCTTTGTCTTCTTGGGTGATCAGCTATGAAACCACACCCAAAAGGGCGGTACCCCTCCCACAGGTTGGAGGGTCATGTGAGGCCTGACCACTCTATTTAAGCCATGGTCTTGGTCATGGCCCCCAGGCTCTGAGGAAGAGCCAAGGCCTCGAAACGCGTCAGTCTTCCGTCTACATGTGACATTCGGACTTTTCTATTTTGATGCTGTTCATTGGAATCTATATGCTGACCTATCATGCATGTTTGTGAGTAGCTGATTTTAAACTATTTTATTAAAAAGCTTGCTGAGGATAATGCGCTAGGCTGGTGCGCCCCTTTCTTTGTGTTTGTTTTACAGTGCCTTTGACCACCCCGGTTGTAGAGGGCAGCAAGGCCTAGCCATACGGGATGCCAAGTGTGGGTTCCTAGATTGAAACAGCCTGAGGACCTGTTTTTGAGCGCAGGAGCAGGGTGCTTAGCATCACTCTTTTCTTTTTTGGATACTATCAAAAGTATTGGAAAAACACCTGCCTTTACATGCACATGAAGTTTGATGGCATCCCAGTCTTCAGGGGAAGGCTGGCAGCTTTAGGTCAAGTGGCCCATTGAGCAACCGAATGAGCCCACCATCCATCTGCACCACATTGCCCGCACAGAGACAGGGAGACAGCGCCACGTTGTCCACACAGAGAGAGAGAGAGGGAAACTGCTCCACATTGCCTGCACAGAGAGAAAGAGAGTGAGTTAGAGACCGCTCTACATTGCCCCAGAGAGAGAAAAAGACTGCTCCACAATGCCTGCACAGTAAATGGGAGAGACTGCTTGACACTGCCTGCACATAGAGAGAGAGAGAACGCTTCACACTGCTTGCACAGAGAGAGGCCACTCCACATTGCCCAGAGAGAGATAGAGAGTGTCACGTACCTGATCCGAGGCCGAGATGCAGAGAGGGCTCCCCTTGCGGCTGAGTGCGGCACACCCCTGGGGTTGAGACAGAGGGTGTAGCGCCCACAGAAGCACTGGTTGCCGGCAGGGTCCTGATGGTAGACAGGCGGTCTCTAGCAGAGTGCTGAGCAGGAATACACCGGACAGTCCAAGGAGGAACCAGGAACAACCAGGCAGTAGGTGTAAGACTGGCCGGGGGTCAAACACAGGGCTTGGCAGGAAGCTGCAACAGGTGCAAGCCAAAGGTATAGCAGGAAGGCCAGAAGCAGACAAGTGCGTGGGAAAGCCAAGATCAGGTACTGGAGGGCAGGTAGACAGGAAGCAAGTCCGTGAGCCAAGCCGAGATCAGATAACGGGAGAGCCAAACTAGAGCAGGGATGGTCAGACGAAGCCGAGGGTCAAAGCCAGGAGAGAGAGCAGACAGGTCAGGAACAAGCCGGGTCAAACTGGAATCCAGGAAGTAGCAATGCTCAGAAAACAGGAAGAGCTGAAGACAATCCAGCAATCTGATGGGCTGAGCAGAGTCATTTTATAGGCCAGTGAATTAGTCTATGGCCTGAGTCCATTGCGGCCATGGGAAGTACTGGCAAAGTTGCCAGTTGCAGCACAGCCATTTCACTGACAATGAGTCTATGGCCTGAGTCCATTGCGGCCATTGGAAGTACTGGCGGAGTTGCCAGTTGCAGCATGGCTGTATCTCTGACAGAGAGAGAGATAACTTCACACTGCCTGCACAAAGAGAGAGAGAAAGACCACTTCACACTGCCTGCATTCAGATATAGACCACTTCACACTGCCTGCACAGAGAGAGAGAGAGACCACTTCACACTGCCTGCACAAAGAGAGAGAGAGAGACCACTTCACACTGCCTGCATACAGATATAGACCACTTCACACTGCCTGCACAGCGAGAGAGAGACCACTTAACACTGCCCGCACAGAGAGAGACAAGGAGACCACTTCACCCTGCCTGCACAGAGAGAGACCGCTCCACATTGCCTGGACAAAGAGAGAGACTGCTCCACACTGCCTGCACAGAGAGAGAGACCGCTCCACACTGCCTGCACAGAGAGAGAGAAACTGCTCCACATTGTCTGCACGGAGAGAGAGACCGCTCCACATTGCCTGAACATAGAGAGAGACCGCTCCACATTGCCTGCTTGGAGGGAGACTGCTCCACATTGCCTGCACAGGGAGAGAGACCTATCCACATTGCAGTTTCTCTGTAGAGGCAATGTGGAGCAGTCTATCTGTACAGGAAATGTGGAGCAGTCTCTCTCTCTGGGTGGGCAGTGTGAAGGGGTCACTCTCTGTGCGGGCAGTTTGAAGTGGTCACTCTCTGTGCAGGCAGTGTGAAGCGGTCTCTTTTTCTCTCCCTGTGCAGGCAATGTAGACGGTCGCTCTCAGTGTGGGCAATGTGAAGCGGTCACTCTCTGTGCTGGCAGCGTGAAGCAGTCACTCTCTTTGCAGGCAGTGTGGAGCAGTCCTTCTCTGTGCGGTCAGTGTGAAGTTGTCTCTCTCTGTGCAGGCAATGTGGAGCGGTCTCTCTCTCTCTCTCCCTGTGCAGGGAATGTAGAGCAGTCATTCTCTGTGCGGGCAATGGGGATTGGTCACTCTCTGTGCAGGCAGTGTGGAGCTTTCACTCTCTGTGTTGGCAGTGTGAAGCGATCACTCTCTGTGCGGGCAGTGTTAAGCAGTGTTAAGCAGTCACTCTCTGTGCGGGCAGTGTGAAGCAGTCACTCTCTGTGTGGACAGTGTGAAACAGTCTCTCTCTGTGCAGGCAATGTGGAGCGGTCTCTCTCTTCCTGTGCAGGCAATGTAGAGTGGTCACTCTGTGCGGGCAGTATGAAGCAGTCACTCTCTGTGCAGACAGTGTGAAGCGATCACTCTCTGTGTGGGCAATGTGGAGTGGTCACTCTCTGTGCAGGCAGTGTGAAGCGGTCACTCTCTGTGCTGGCAGTATGAAGCTGCCACTCTTTGTGCAGGCAGTGCGAAGCAGTCACTCTCTGCAGGCAGTGTGAAGCGGTCACTCTCTGTGCAGGCAGTGTGAAGCAGCAACTCTCTGTGCAGGCAGAGTGAAGCAGTCACTCTCTGTGCGGGCAGTGTGAAGCGGTCACTCTCTGTGTGGGCAGTGGGAAGCGGTCACTCTCTGTGCGGGCAGTGTGAAGCGGTCACTCTCTGTGCAGACAGTGTGAAGCGGTTTCTCCCTGTGCAGGCAATGTGGAGCGGTCTCTCTCTCTCTTCCTGTGCAGGCAATGTAGAGTGGTCACTCTCTGTGCGGGCAATTTGGAGCAGTCACTCTCTGTGCGGGCAGTATTAAGCAGGCACTCTCTGTGCTGGCAGTGTGAAGCGGTCACTCTCTGTGCGGACAGTGTGAAGCGGTCTCTCTCTGTGCAGGCAATGTGGAGCGGTCTCTCTCTCTCTTCCTGTGCAGACAATGTAGAGTGGTCACTCTCTGTGCGGGCAATTTGGAGCAGTCACTCTCTGTGCTGGCAGTGTGAAGCTGTCACTCCCTGTGCAGACAGTGTGAAACGATCACTCTCTGTGTGGGCAATGTGGAGTGGTCACTCTCTGTGCAGGCAGTGTGAAGCGGTCACTCTCTGTGCTGGCAGTAAGAAGCGGCCACTCTTTGTGCGGGCAGTGTGAAGCGG
The DNA here is from genome assembly GCF_965119305.1 of Pelophylax lessonae. Taxonomy (NCBI): domain Eukaryota; kingdom Metazoa; phylum Chordata; class Amphibia; order Anura; family Ranidae; genus Pelophylax; species Pelophylax lessonae. The sequence goes on from NC_138769.1 coordinate 486,208,547, forward strand.
TCACTCTCTGCAGGCAGTGTGAAGCGGTCACTCTCTGTGCAGGCAGTGTGAAGCGGACACTTTCTGTGCAAGCAGTGTGAAGCGGACACTCTACTCTCTGTGCAGGCAGTGTGAAGCGGTCACTCTCTGTGCGGGCAGTGTGAAACAGTCACTCTCTGGGCAGTGGGAAGCGGTCACTCTCTGTGAGGGCAGTGTGAAGCGGTCACTCTCTGTGCGGGCAGTGTGAAGCGGTCTTTCTCTGTGCAGGCAGTGTGAAGCAGTCTCTCTCTGTGGGGGCTTCTCTCAGCGGGGGCAAACATTGTGGAACAGCCTCTCTCTGTTTGGGCAATCATGTGGAGCAGTCTCTCAGAGACAGAGAGAAAGAGAGCCTGCCCCTTTCCCACACCCAGTACACAGACCAAAGAGACTGCAGGAAGATGAATGCAAAAGACTGTGCTGTCATTGCTGCCACACTAAGTGCTACCTGTGGAGTGTGAACCTTTTCCGGTGAGTGAGCACCACTTCACTGGGCAAGACAAGCAAGCAGCGTAGCCAAGAGTCACAGTGAGTGCAGCAGGCTAAACACACAAGTCCTGCTGTCTCTCTGGGCATGACCACCAGATTCCCCAGGCTGCAGGCTCCTCCTGTGTGAATTACGGGTAGTGAGAAAGGTAGATGCAGGCACATGCCGTTGCACTGGCCCCCAGGGCCAGACTAAGGGAATCATGGGCCTGGTGCTGCAGTGGAGCAGGTTTAGGAGTGGCAGGGATATAATGTACAGTAAGCACTGTTATATCCCACCTCTCCTCTTTTTTCCTTGGCTAATTACACCCCCCCCCCTCCCACCTCTCCTCTTAATGGCCACCCTCCTGTGTTTCCAGGAGCCTGTGCTGGCTTGTGCCCAGCCTTGGTCGCAGCCGGCCAGGTGTAATGCTAGGGAAGCCTAGCATCTGATTTACCAAGCTTCTGTAAGAGCCATGTGTCACTGTGTGCTCTGAGGTGAAAGTTTCCAAGCCATCAGAATACAGTGAACACTGCCCACAGTTATAGCAGCCAGCAGTGATTGAAAAAAAAAAAAAAAAGACACGCTGGTTGTACTGAAGTCAATTAATAGATCAAATTCTGTACAACCAGTCTGCACATAGATAGATTGAAATTCTGCCGGTTCAGCAGAAATTTCAATCTGTCTATGGTGGCTTAAGTCCACCAGTCCCTGGGTTTGATATTATCCTCAAATCTTCTGAAAGGGATGCTCTACTTAGTTGTAGAAATTCACGCATTTCCATAACTCTCTTTAAGTATTAGATTTGCATACAATAAGGTGAGAGCACATCTAATACCTACAGTAATGGAAATAAGGTGGAGTTCAAAGTGAACCGTGCCATTACCTGGAGGGACTGGCATTTAGGAAGTTAATACAGGCAGGGAGGAAATGTGATATCACCTTCTCCCTGCCTGTCAAATGCCTCTGAAAAGTGAACTGGGCATGGATAGCTTTTCATTGGAGTGGCAGTGCCTGCTGTAAGTGCAAACAAGCCTTTGGACTCACACTGGTATGCTGTGGTTTTGCTGCAGTGCAGGTGTACTGGCACTTTTCTTTAGCCGCAGTCCCTTAGGCCCCTTTCACACGGGGAGGATCCGCTAGGCGGGCTCCACTAGCTCAGTGGAGATCACTCTTCTGATCTCCGCTGAGCAGGCAGATGACAGGTCTGCCTCTGCTCACCATGCAGAGACAAACCTGTCAGAGTCCTGCTCTCGTCTATGGGGAGATCGGATGAAAATGGACAGCATGTCTGTTTTCATCTGATCCCATCCGATCTGACCCACTGGACATCTGTCTGTATTAAACGGATCTTGTTGGATCGGATAACAGACGAGATGTGTCCGCTGACATTCGCCTCTCCGTAGAGGAGAATGAGTGGCTCGATCAAGTCCGCTTGAAAAATTCACAGATTTTTCACGGTCCAATTATGTGAAAGGGGCCTTAGACTTTTTTTAGGTTGTGCGTTTTGCAGGACCTTTGTGCACTTTCAGAACATGCAGTAAAAATGTGCAACCTAATAGAAGTCTGTAGGGCTAGGGGCAACATGCAAGAAGACTGCCAGTACACCAGCACTGCAGTCAAACAACAGTATACCAGTGTGAGCCCACTTCATAGCACCTAGGGCAAGGTACTGTCACAGGCTGCTAGAAAGAAAACTCTTTAGCTGCATTGAAGACGAGGGAGAGGGATTTGGGAGAGAGAGCGGAAAGGGAGGGAGGAGAAGCGAGGAGAAGCTCACTTATTTGGATGGCCTAAGGAGGCTGACTGGAATGATTTTAAGGCTCTATCTGTCGAGCTGACTGCTCAGTTTGAACTTTCCCGCCCACACATTCTCTTTACAGACAGCACACGGGCTGCCGAGAGTGTGGGCAGGCAAAGATAGAGCAGATGCAGCCTCTACCAGCCATTCATGTGGAAGAGGGAGTGGCTGGGCTGGGTAACTCATTCTGTAACACAGACTGTCAGCCCTGTGACAGAACACATCGCTGCCTGGCTTGCAGTACTGGATGGAGGGATAACAGAGTTCTTGCCTGTACAGCCGCACTCGGCCAGCTCCGGAACTGCACATGTGCAGTTCTGAGCTGACGACACAGCGGCCTTTGTGCAGAAAAACCAGAGTAGCCCAGGGGGAAATTGCATCCCTGCCCCCCGGCCCAGTCCACCCCTGCCTGCCAGTCTTAGTCCATAAGGTTCAATATTGAGTCGGCCCCCCCTTTGCAGCTATAATAGCTTCAACTCTTCTAAAAAGGCTGTCCACAAGGTTTAGGAGTGTGTCGATAGGAATGTTTGACCATTCTTCAAGAAGCACATTTGTGAGGTCAGGCACTAATGTTGGACGAGAAGGCCTGGCTCGCAGCCTCCACTCTAATTCATCCCAAAGGTGTATTTTACTTGACGTAACATGATCTTTTATATTTAAAAAAAAAATGGGTATTATTTCGTGTTTTTGTTTATTAAAGTGTATTTTTTCCAAAAAATTTCAAAAACCACTGCGCAAATGCTGTGTGACATAAAAATATTCAACACCCATATGCAACAATAATTTTATTCTCTAGGGCCTCTGCCTAAAAAAACATATGTAATGTTTGGGGGTTCTAAGTTTTCTAGCCAAAAAATGATGTTTTCTAAAAACATCTGAAGACTTTTTCACATGTGTCAAGAAGTCTTACACATGGGGTATCCCCCTTACCGTAGCACAATGTGTTTTTGGGGTGTAATTCTATTAACTGACAACTTTCATTTTCTTTCCTACATTTTCCAGAAATGTGTGGCGAAACAATTACATTTTCAAAAGACTCATTATGTCTTTCAGAAAATACCTTGGAGTGCTTGCTTTCCAAAATTGGGTCATTATTTTGGGTGTTTCCAATGTCCTGGGTCTCCAGGACCTCAAAAAATGTGATAGGTTATCAGGCAATTAATTTATGCATAATGTATGCCCTTGGAATGCCTGAAGGTGCTTCTTGGGTTTTGGACCCTTTTATGCATCTAGGCTATGAAAAAGTCTCACACGTATGGTATACCCATACTCAGAAGGCATAGAAAAATAGAGTGTAATTGCAAGCATGCCTATGCTGTGTGTGAGAAATAGTTTGGTAAAATGACAACTTTGTGAAAAAAAAAAACACATTTTATTTAATTTCTTAAAAGTTTTCAAAAAACTGACAAAAAGTTACAACTACAGAATAAAAACTCACATTGCCTCTTGTGAAATACCTTGATAATTCCTTCTAATTTCCAAAAAGGGGTCATTTTGGGAGTTTTTGTAATGTTATGTCATTTAGGGAAATTAGATAGGTAGTCAGTACATCAGGACTGATAATTTTTAAAAAATATATACCCTAGTTTGTAGACTCTATAACTTTCACACAGACTAAATAATATACACTGTTTTGGGTTATTTTTACCCCCTGAAAATTTAGCAGAATAGATTTTGGCCTAGATTTATGAGGAAAGGTTTTTTTTTTTTTTTTTTCACAAATAAACCCTCAGAGGTGATTAAGGGCCCATTCACACTACCGCGACTTGTCAGGCGATTAGTCAGCCTGACAAGTCACTGTCCATGCAGTGCTAGGGGAACCCTTCTAATAGGAGCGACTCAAGTCGCTCTGACTCTTAGAAAATATTTCCTGTACTACTTCGGGGCGACATCGGAGCGACTTGCATTGACATTCATTATATGAAGTCCGTATGGTGCACGCGACTTCACAGGTCGCCCCCGAACCGGCACTTAATGTCACCAAAAGAAAGCTCTATCTGTCTAAAAAAAATGATAAAATTGTCATAAGGGAACAGTGTTGCACTTGTCAATCAGGAAAGCTAAAAATTGTAAAAAATTTGTGTAGTAACCGCACTAATGGAATTTAAACAAAGCTGCAACTTCAAGTGTGACCACACCCAAATAAAATAAAGATAATCAAGTCGCGCTAATCTTTGATATAAAGACCAAATAAATGTCCATACAAAAAGTCCAAAATAAATTAAATGATGTGTAGAACCAGTGATTTCAATCCAGGCTCCCAATGGTAATGTGCTTACCAAAAAGCTGAATAAGTAAGGCAAAGAATCCAAAACCAAAATCTTGACAACTTGATTGTGAAAAACCTTGGTTGGACTTGCAAGATTGTATGATGTGGAGTCATGGGATCAAATAAAAAGAAAAGACGCCATAGCATAAAACCCCACAATAAATAAATTATATTATAGTTAATGATAAGGTGCACTCAAAAATTGATAAATACACCAGTGTGAACCAATATCCACTGAAAAATTCAAAAAGGCTAGTCAAACTGAAGTGAAGGAGTGAGTAAGTGAAAATCCACCACCGATATTTGCGCTGCTTACCAGAACACAAATTAAATGAACACAGAAGTACATCAAGAAGAGTAGAGCCCAGTGAGGAAAGGCACAAGTAGGTACTCCTTACCAAAGAACAATCAAGGCAATCACATACACCAATTGGCAAACTGATGTTCTATCCACCACCGTAAATAACGCCTCTTACCAGACTTAAATTGTAAAGGCACTTGTAGAAATTCAGAGATCTGGGAAATAACTGCAGGCTCCAAACTGAATACTCCAAAAAAAGGCCCCCAATAGGTATCACCGCCATAAAAAGAAGAGAGGCTCCATAGTGTAAAAACGTACAAACTTTTTATTAAGTAAAAATAACATAACCCATAACATAGAGCCTTTCATTTCCTGCATGAGCACTGGGGTGGTCTATCTGCTCCAGTGCCCATGCGGGCATCAGTATATTGGTAGGACCAAAGGCCCTTTACATGTAAGATTGAACGAGCACGTATCAAATATTAAGAAGGGTTTCCTTAAGCATTCTGTTTCTAAACATTGCGCCTTATGATTTGAAACCATAGGACATACGGCAAATTGCCTTGTTCTTGCTTCCAAACGATGCTGGGCAAAGCAGTCCGGTGCTGCTCGTGTACACAAGCCCTTATATATGCTATGTCGTTTTGTGACAAAATCAGAACATAAAAATAGTAACAATAAAAATGATAGCATATAAAAAAAAACATGTTTGCTGCAATACACATATTCAATCCTGAGCTGCCCCCTGTGGTACTCTCTTTTCTGCCAATAGATGATTTTAGTCTTCCGGGTTCACAGCAAGCATTGTTTACCCCACTTCCTCTGATCCTAGGCTGTTACCGGTCCCCTGCCTGTGAGTGGAGAGTGAGATATAAGCCCCACAGTGGGGAGCTCATCTCTCTGTCACTCTGCTTTCATCTTTTATAAATATGGTCCTTGTCAGCACATGAACTTATTAGCTACTTGTGCTGTTTCCTTTTCTCCCACCACTCAGCTCTGCTGCACATATTATGGTGATAGTTCTGAATGATATAAGCAATTTGCCCTGTGTCAAAAAGTCCCTACACTAAGAGCAGCTCCACCCAGGGACGGTGCAAGGATTTTTGACACCCTGGTATGGATGCTATGAGTTGCAGCAGTGGTGGGATGGGATCAGTGGCAGCAGTGGTAGGATGGGATGAGCGGCACTGGTGATGGGATGAGCGGCAGCGGTGGTGGGATGGGATGACGGGCAGCGATGGTGGGATGAGATGAGCGGCAGCGGTGATGGGATGGGATGAGCGGCAGCGGTGGTAGGATGGGTGGCAGTGGTGATGGGATGAGTGGCAGCAGTGGTGGAATGGGATGGAATGAGTGGCAGCGGTGGTGGGGTGGGATGAGTTGCGGTGGTGGGATGGGATGAGTGGCAGCGGTAGGGGGAAATTGGATGAGTGGCAGTGGTGGTGGGATGTGATGGGATGAGTGGCAACGGTGGTGGGATGGGATGAGTGGCAGTGGTGATGAGATCAGTGACAGCTGTGGTTGGATGGGATGGGATGAGTGGCAGTGGTGATGAGATGGGATGAGTGGCAGCAGGGATGGGATTGGTGGCCGCAGGGATGGGATGAGTGGCAGCAGGAATTAGATGAGTGGCAGCAGGGATGAGATCAGTGGCAGCAGGGGTGGGATGAGATAAGTGGCAGCAGGGATAGGATGTGATGAGTGGCAGCAGGGATGGGATGAGTGGCAGCAGGGATGGGATGAGTGGCAGGAGGGATGCGATAAGTGGCAGCAATGATGGGTTGAGTGGCAGCAGGGATGGAATCGGATGAGTCAGCAGGGATGGGATGAGTGGCAGCAAGGATGGGATGGGATGAGTGGCAGCAGGGATGGGATGGAATGAGTGGCAGCAAGGATGGGATGCGATGAGTGGCAGCAAGGATGGGATGGGATGAGTGGCAGCAGGGATGGGATGGGATGAGTCAGCAGGGATGGGATGCGATGAGTGGCAGCAGGGATGGGATGAGTCAGCAGGGATGGGATGAGTGGCAGTAGGGATGGGATGGGATGAGTGGCAGTAGGGATGGGATGAGTCAGCAGGGCAGATGACTGTAAAAAAATGGGTTCAAAACTGCTCTGCCTAATTTCTTACAGTCAGGACAGTGCTACATGAAGAACCAGATACCATCTTAATCTTTGCCAGCTTTTTTACTTCTATCTAAAAGTTTAAAGATAGAAGTAAAAAAGATCAAGATTGTATTTGGTTACTCATGTCCAATGGCTGCAAAAAAAAAAAACAAATTTTTAGAGACATTTTTGTTTTTACCTCCATGTTGCTCTCTGCCCCAGAATAACCACGCAATCATCTCTAAGGACGACTGCACCTCCCAGTCACAGGCAGGATCCCCCTTGGCTGGCCACGCCCCCTCGCGAGTCCGGACCAGTGACACTGAAGGGGGGCGGGCCAGCTCCTCGGCATCAATCAGAGCCCTAAACAGCTCTGCAGCTGGGAGAGCCAGAGGAGGGATCTGTTACTGCATTAGATAGTTCTCACCCCACGCCCCTGCACGATACCCCTGTAGGGGACATTTCCTCTCATGCTCCGGACCTCCGGTACACTCCTGCAGACCGGCCAGACGGACGGCAGCTCTAGACCAGTGGTGACATCCATCTAGGATAAGGAGGTGACAGGCCATGGCTGCGCCCTAGGCGGCAGTTCGCTCTAGGTGGATGCCTGGTTCGCCAAGCGGTAACGCCGGCCCTGGCTCCACCCATAATTGAACTCCACATTGTATGCAGTCCAGGTCAATTAGAACAAATTGCAGCTATGCAGTCCTGCATGCAAATAAGCACAAGGTGTGGGGTCCATATGTTGAAGTATACAGGCACATCATACATAGAAGGTGCTTCTGTGGTGGTGCTGGTGAAGTTAGTACAAAGGTTGGTACACACAGGGCTCGCACTTTTGGAGAGCTTGAGAAAGGAGCGTTGAGACCTCTCCGCTCATGCTCTGAAAATGCATTGCGTCATTTCCCCTCGTGATCCACTTTCCAGCGGGCAGTGCATGTCATGCTGTGCTCCAACACTTGCAGACGGCTGTCTTTTCTGATGGCTACTCAAAATATTCCATGGCACACCTGCAAATCTCTCACACAGTTTGAGAATTACTGGGGTGGATGGAACACCCGCTGAATTAAAATAAGTCTACATCAACCTTAGGAAAGGGTTTTTGCTTGCATAACTTCTATCTAGAAATCTGCATTTGCATTTCTCCTAGCTTGGAAACGTTTAACTCAGGGGACAATTCTTTTCTAGGTTGGCTTAGAAGTTGTCCAGATGTATTTCCTTGGTTTAGTAAGATCCTCTTTCAGAATAGTGAGAGATGCCAATCGAAGTTTGCTGGGGAGCAGAGGTGTAACTAGAACCTTCAGGGCCCCGGTGCAAGAAACCATGAAGGACCCCCTGGACCCCTGACCTGGGCCCTTCCCTTCAAGCCTGGGGCTCTTTCCACTGATCCTGGGGCCCTTTACTCTTGTTGCGGGGCCCTTTATTACGGTCCCACAGCGGGACCCTTTTCACAAGTTCTGCAGTGGGCCCCCTTCCTGCCATCTTGGGTCTCCCCACGGTGGTGGAATGCCAGGGCCCGGTTGCAAGTGTGAGCTTTACGATCCTGGAAGTTCACCCACTGGTGTCAGTAGTTTTTATTTTTTGGTATTTTAATTGTATTATTTTTTATCATTTTATCAGAAAAGGGAGGAGCTGGTAAATTACATATTTACCGAACCTTTCCTGGTTCTCTATTGTGACACATCCCCTGCATCAGCCAGCAGGAGAGGGGAGGGAGTACAGTGTGGGGGGGGGGGGCAGGGGAACACGCAGGGGCCCAGGGACAGCACAACACAAGTGAACTGGATAGGAGTAGCGGGGGCAGCATACAGAGGAACCAATCTCCTCCATTTTCCTCCTGCAGCTACGAGGAAAAAGGAGGACAGTGATTTCTCTACATGCTGCCCCCTATCCAGGTGTACAGGGGAGCTGCACAGGCCCCCTGAAGCATGAGGCCCGGTTTCAATTGCAACCCCTGCAACCCCTGTAGTTACGCCCCTGCTGGGGAGTACAGGTCCAAGACGATTAATGCTAGCCTAGGCGATGAAAGTGTAGCATGGACAGCAGGCTGACTGCAGCAGATGTAAACACAGATAGAAGGTAGCTCACAGGAGATGAAGGAATCTCTAGACAGCATGAGAGACAAAGGAGTGCCACTCTAAGTGCAATATGTTTAAAAGGTGGTGAATTTATTAAGACAATTGGTAACTTACAAGAAGTAAAAAAATGGAGCGCATGTCAGACCCTTCCAGGGGTCAATACCGCTGTGTGACTGGAAGGCGCGTTTGAAGCCAGATGTAAGACCAAGCAGAGAGCTTTCAGCCTGGCACTCCACAGGACAAAAGACACAAGCCGCCGAGTTCCTGGTCAGAGGTGATGTCAGCACTGGGGGCGGGAGGTTTGGCGTGGCTAACGTGTTTCAGAGCCGCCCTCCCCTGTCACTACTAATACAGGTGGTGCGGCATTAACCTACCAGCTTTGAGAAAGGAGCCAGGGGCAGCTCTGAAACGGGTTAGCCACGTCCAAACCTCCGGCCCCCAGTGCTGATGTCACGTTCAACCGGGAACTCGGCAGCTTGTGTCTTTTGTCCTGTAGAGTGCCGGGCTTAAAGCTCATTGTTTGGTCTTGTACCTGGCTTCATACGCCCTCCCGGTCACACAGCCGTACTGACTCCTGGAAGGGTCGCTCCATGTTTTTACTTCTTGTAAGTTACCAATTGTCTTAATAAATTCACCAACTTTTAAAGCGTAACTCCACTTTTGTTGATAAAAAAACATTTCCCTCTGGGTGATCTCTGTACATTAGGATTTTAACAAACTTTGTTGCAAATTCCTACTGTTTTGTCTTTCTAAAGAAATCGCTGTTGGTTTCTCTAGGCCTCTGTGCTGAGTGGCTCAAATGGGAGTAGTTTCAAAAAAAATTGTCATCTGTGGCAGCTGCAGGGCTCTAATATGGGAAGCAGCTGGGCCTGCATCCCTTTAGACATGTTCCTATTGGGAGTATCTCACCAAAAATGACATTTTTGTTGCAGGGGATGCCTGAAATCTGACTTGTATCTTAGGCAGACTTCTGGGAAAATTGGTGAGCCAATCACACATGCAGGAAATTATGTTTCTGGGGTGCGGTAGGTACACATTCTGTGTACAGAACAGCTCCAGGTAGCCATATTGCATTATATTTTCAGAAAATTACAACAGCTGCAGATGGAAAGGGAAAGGTAATTTTTATTAACATTCACTTACAATATGATTTGTGTCGCAATTGTATACGCTATATTGTTTTTCCTTATTTGCTATTTTTTTTCCCCACGACAGTGGTTACCCTTTAACCACTTGCCGACCGCTCACATTGAGCCTACTGCGGCAAAGTGATTCGTTATCGTCCAGCGATGTAGGTCTACGTTGCTGGACTCCTCCTGTCATGGGCGGCGCGCGCGCCGCCGGAGGCTCGCTCCCGCTGTATTCAGTCACAGCGGGAGTCAGGCCAGGGGAGTAGCGGTGGTGATCACCGCCGCTCTTCCCCGATCGTTGTGGATCAAATGTGGAGATCCACCCGCTTGTGTAAACAAAGCGGGCGGATCTCCTAAGTGACAGGCAGGGACAGATTGCAGGATTCAGCATAGCTGAACCTGCGATCTGTGTCTGTCACACAGTCCCCTCCCCCCACACAAAAATATGTAGCAGAAAACAAATTGGCCTAAAATGTTAAAAAATTTAGATTTTTACATTTTGGGGAGGGGGGGGGATTTCATATTAAAAAAATTTGAAAAATATTGTTATTTTTTCAAAATTTATGCTCTTTTTTTGTTTATAGCCCAAAAAGTAAAAATTGCACAGGTGATCAAATACCACCAAAAGAAAGCTCTATTTGTGGGGAAAAAAAGGACATAAATTTAATTTGGGTACAGCATCGCACGGCCACGCAATTGTCTGTTAAATTAACGCAGTGCTGAATCGCAAAATATGGCCTGGTCAGGAATGGGGTAAAATCTTCCGGTCTTAAAGTGGTTAAAAATATGCTTATTGAGAATTTTTTTGTCAAAGACATGTAGCTAAATACATTTTAGCCTAAATATATGACAAAAATTGAATATATTGGATATTTTTTATCTGTCAAAGTAGAAAAATATTGTTATTTTTTCAAAATTGTCGCTTTTTTTATTAATATCGCAAAAAATGAAAAGCGCACAGGTGATCAAATACCACCAAAAGAAATCTCTGTTTGTGGGAAAAAAAGGACGTAAATTTTGTTTGGGTACGGCGTTGCATGACCGCGCAATTGTCAGTTAAAGTCGCACAGTGCTGAATCACAAAAAGTGGCCTGGATGTAAAGCAGGAAAATCCTTCGGTGGTAAAGTGGTTAAACGAATTACACTTAGAGCGGCGCTCTTTATCTTTTGTCTCTCTTTAAACCAATGAGAACAGCTGGTGGTATGGATAATACTGCAACAGATCCCAGAAGACAGAATTTTTAAAATTTGCAGACAACATACTGACAGTAGCTCGGTCTTAGAAACAGAATGCAATTCACAGTCTGTCCTTACTTTTCATGCCTCATTGAATCTTCTATCGTTATTTAGGGCTCTCAAAACCTTATGGTAGATTTCTTAATTTGCCACAGTTTAAAAAAAAGGGAGGATGATGACTCTAAATCATCAGGTCTCTTTGGAAATCTCTGGAAAAGTCCAGATGGGGTAAAGAGAGAATATTTTGTTTGTAGGTCCTGGTCATGAGTCACAGGTGCAGAAGTAAAACTGTATTGCATTGAAATTGGGCAAAAGAAAAAAAGGCTTTTGGGCAGTGTGATTCAGGCCTTTTATTTTCAATTCAGGTATTAGAATGTGAAGAGATATAAGAGTTAAAAGTCGTTTCAGATCAAGGATTGATAGACTGGTTGTTACAGTAACATAAATAATGGGGAACTTTATGTTACATTTTACAGTGGTTAGTAAGGAGCACCTCCAAGCTCTCAATCCACAGTTTAATAAACCCGTCTATCCTTCAAACCATAAAGATGTTCACACTTGGTCTTTCAGTTGACAGGCAGAGGGTTTAGGGGTATGGAGGTGAGTATACTATTACCATTCAGCAATAGCTCATTCACATGAAGTTACCCTTTAAGCCCTTGAACAAGCAAGGTTAAAGCCTAACGCCAGGCTTACTTGAACAACCCTAACCAATTCAGCTCTGGAAGGTTTTACCCCCTTAATGACCAGGCCATTTTTTGCGATTTGGCAATTGATGTCTTTTTTCCCCCCACAAATATAGCTTTCTTTTGGTGGTATTTGATCACATCTGCGGTTTTGAAATTTTGCTCTATAAACAAAAAAAATAGCGACAACTTTAAAAAAAATGCCATATTTTTTACTTTCTGCTATAAAACATTCCCAATAAAAAAATGTAAAAAATCTAATTTTTTTATAAGTTTAAGCCAATTTGTATTCTACTACATATGGGATTGTACACACCATTAACACCCATCATACCATAAGAGCATACCTAAAATATAAAATAAACACGCAACAAGGATTGTGGAAAAGTTTAGGCCGCGGCCCCTTTATTGGGTTTAAAACAATTTTAATTATGAAATTAACTTAAACTTTTAATATCAAACAGAACCGCTGTTAACCATTAACAGACGAACATGCTTAGTCACTAAGACTCCAGCAGCAATATCTTATACCAACCAAATAACAATTTACCAACCACTGTCCACCCACAAAGTGTGCGACATTACCCAAAAGCCAGGTCATCAACCTGGCCCCACCCCACCACCGCGGCCTAAACAATCACTCTTTACAATCCAGCACTAAAAATGCAATTACCAATATTGGAGAAAATGTACTAAAACCATACCTCCCAAATTTCTGAAATTATAAAGAGGGACACCCTTTTACACAGTAAGTAGAAAAGAACACATCCCTGGTTACAGGGACCTCAAAGATCTAATATGCAGAAAATAATTGACTAAACAAAACAAGTGCTTTTTTCTTACCTCTAATTTTCCACAATAATGGCCCTCCAAAATAACAAATGCAGTAATCTAGAGGCTGGATAAAAAAAGTTTAGTGCAGCATAACACCTTTGGCAGTAAAACTGTACATTTTGTATAGAGATGTACATCAGACCAAAAGGAGGGACAACTGAAACTGCATGAGAGACAAAGTCGCAAAGGAGTGAAGGTTGGGCTCTATGCCAAACACTGCTAGATCTCTGATTAAACTCTTCAGTTCACAACAGAGAAAAATTAAGTCACTAATAATGAGTATAGAGGAAATTAGCATATTAATTAATGCACATTTATTAATTAATGCGGACAGAGCGGACCTGTGACTGACATTTTTGACACTTTTGGGTGTACCAGTGACATTACTGCAGTAATCAGTGCTATATATATGCACTGTTACTGTAAAAATGACACTAGCAGGGAAGGGGTTAATTTTATTGGAGAGGGAGGGGTTAATGTATGCCTGGTGCTTACTAACGTGTGTGGGGGGAGGTGACTGAGTGACACAGGGACAGATCGCAGGTTCAGCTATGCTGAACCCTGCAATCTGTCTCTGTTTGTCACTTAGGAGATCCGCCCGCTCTGTTTACACAAGCGGGCGGATCTCCAAACTCGATTCCCGGACGATCGGGGAAGAGCAGCGGCGATCGCCGCCGCTCCTCCCCTTGCCCGACTCCCGCTGTGACTGAAAACAGCAGGCGCGCGCCTCCGGCGGCGCGCGAGCGCCACCGGCGGCGCACGAGCGCCACCTACAGGGGGAGGAGTCCAGCGACGTCTACGTCTACGTCGCTGGACGGAATCGAGCCACCTTGCCACAGTACAGTCCCAGTGACTGGTCGGCAAGTGGTTAATTGACCGTGTAGAAGAAGATACATGACACTCTTTCTGCATAGAGTTTGTTGTATAAACACAGGCTTTGGGAAACATGAGAGCAAAACCTGAAAAAACAGAATAAAACATAAAGTGCAACAAAAAGTCATAAACTTCATCCCTCTCTATTCTTTGAAATAACGATTGTATCGCACGGCTTGGGTAATGTAGGAAAGCGCGTTCCTATAGTCTAGTAAAGTAGTGTAGTTACCTCCTATAGCCTAGTAAAGTAGTGTAGTTACCTCCTATAGCCTAGTAAAGTAGTGTAGTTACCTCCTATAGCCTAGTAAAGTAGTGTAGTTACCTCCTATAGCCTAGTAAAGTAGTGTAGTTACCAATATTAGTATTGTAACTAGTTACGTTACTTCGTTACCAAAAAAAGTAATGTAGTTACTGTAATCCGTTACTTTGTAACTAGTTACCCCCAACACTGGCTGACACTTCAAATCAGAGGGCCTCCTCTTCTGGTGCCTGCCAAGTACCAATGGCGACCCAGTCCCAGTGGTGATGTGATGTTCCTATGGTCTTGCCGCAGGTCCTGGTCTGCCTACAAATAGATGAAAAGTTCTCTGGCTGACCTAAGGTAACCTATTACCATCAGTATACAGGGTAGCCCTGGTACTTCAGGAATGAGAGGCACAATACTAATCGCCCACAAAAGTGATGATAGAGCTGTCACCACTAAAAACTGAAGGGGGAAAAAGTAAAAAAATAAAATAAAAGCAGAGGCAAGCCTTTCTCCAGGGGAATTAGTCCTTTGAAGTAGTTCATGAAGTAAAATATTCATTCTGGGCTGAGAGCAGGTTAAAATATCCAGAAGGAAGGCTGAGGAGAATCCCAGCTGACTGACCTGAGGTAAATGCTGACTCCGCCCAGTGACAGGAGAGGATATAAGTAAAAGGTTACACTCATTGGCTAGATGTTTTCCGCCAAAAGATTTGTCACCAATCCAGTGCTCAGCAGCTGAGGTAAATCTTCCTAGCAACAGCAGGCAGCTTATCACCTGAAACAGAAAACAGAAGGAACCAGCAAAGCAGCCATAGAGAGACATGTTCTTAACAATCAACATAGCTCTCTATTAAAAGTAAAATTTATTTATAAAACAAATGGGTGTCAGGAGTGACAATAACATGGGGCCACTTCTCTATTTTATTATTTTGTGGCCCTGACATTTGTGGTAAAAAAAAAATCTCAAAAAGCGTATTTTAATTGGTTCGCGCAAAAGTTATAGCGTTTAAAAACTACAGGATATATTTTTGAAATTTTTATTTATTTTTTTGTTATTATTAGTAATGGCGGCGATCAGCGTTTTTTAGCAGGACTGCAACATTGCGGTGAATGGACTGGGCCCCTAACTGACATTTTTTACACTTTTTGGGGATCAGTGACATTAATACAGTAATCAGTGCTAAATATAATGCACCGTTTCTGTATAAATGACACTGGCAGGGAAGGGGAAATGATTTTGTGACAGGCACAGAGCTTAGCTGAAACTGCTGATCTCTCCCTGCATGTCTGACAGAAGATCCGCCTGCTTTGTTTACTTGTTTACATAAGCAGGCAGGTCTTCTGTTAGTTTGTCTGACATTTGCGGGAGGCCTTGCGCCACCAAGACCTCGTGCACGAAATCACGTAGTACTACGTGATTTCGCCAAAAACACAGCTGCAGATAGGAGACAAACAGCGCACAGCCGATCTCGAGTAGTAATGTTTATTAGAGACACATACCACAAAAATATACAATTGCACTCACATTTTCAATGCCAAAGGCAGGCGCATCTGCAAGAGCCTTCTCCCCCTCTCCCTCTCGGATGGCCTAAGGTCCGCCCTGCAGCTTTCATCCAGCTCGGGACACCGCTACTCCTAGCCCGTCCGCCTCCATCTATCTCCGATCTCCCCGCCAAGTGCCTGCGTGCGGGTACACAGAAGTCCTGAAGAAGGAGGCTCCGCCTCCGAAATGCATTGTCTTGGCAACCAAATTGCATCACAGTGTTCCTTCATACCCCTGTATGTAACCGAGCGCTGCCACGGCAGAGGCTGTGGCGCACTTGCGCAGTTGAGATCAGTCGGCGGACCTGTGCACAGGCACACTGTGGACCCGCACGCAGGCACTCGGCGGGGAGATCGGAGATAGACGGAGACGGACGGGCTAGGAGTAGCGGTGTCCCGAGCTGGATGAAAGCTGCAGGGCGGACCTTAGGCCATCCAAAAGGGAGAGGGGGAGAAGGCTCTTGCAGATGCGCCTGTCTTTGGCATTAGACATGTGAGTGCAATTGTATAGTCTTGTGGTATGTGTCTCTAATAAATGTTACTACTCGAGGTCGGCTGTGCGCTGTTTGTCTCCTATCTGCAGCTATATTTTTGACCAAGTCCGCCACCCAGTGGATATTAGGAGGAGCTGCAACGACCACGCATTGAAAGACATACACCACAGCAAGCTGGGGACTTTTCATTGGATCAGAGCTTGTTCTGGTGATATTTCACAATTTATGTGTGATTTTTATGTCTACGTGAATTTGCGCAGTCGAGCCGCCCTGCTGCAGTAATACTATGGTGGGCGGATGGCAAGAGGTTAAAGTGATTGTAAAGGATTTTTTTTAAATGACAAACCCTAAGCCTACTCTTCTCGTGTCCCCTGAAGGCACTCCTGGCATCTCTATTTCTGTGAGTTGCCCCCATAGCATGCTGTTTGCTATTGGAGCACACATGCAGGCTCAATCCAGAGCAGCACTGCCTGTTTCCTTAGACACAGACAGCTCAGCTTGGCCGCATTCCCCACTCTCTTGTCACAGGATTTAACTGACAGCAGTGGGAGCCAATGGCTTCAGATGCCTCAGCAAAGCCAAAGTGAGCAGAGAGAGTAGGCAGAGCCGCTGCACAGCACTGGATCAAGTGAGGACTCAGGTAAGTCAGGGTGAAGAGGCGATACTCAGTGGTGTATTTAGGTTTTTTGCTGCCCTAGGCCTGACTAAACTTGTGCACCCCCTAATTTAAATATGACGCACCCCTTCCTGTAAAGGCCACACCTCTTCCTGTTTATGATCTGCCCTGTCATCTGTAAACCACAGACCACAACCACAGTCTATCAGTGCCCATCAGTGTAGCCTCATCAGTTCCCATCATCATACCATATCATACCAGGAGGTAGCTGTGTGACCCCTTTATGGTGGTGCCAGACTGATTTGCCTCCTGGAACCTGCCCTCCGGCCAATTTGCTCTATAAGACTGGCACTATAAAAGTGTGTAGCACAAGCCGTCTTTTTAGTGGGGGAGACGGGAGGAGGCTGTTTTTTTCTCGTGTGTGGTGTAGCTTTTTTGCTGCCCCCCTTCAAAGTGCTGCCCTAGGCCTGGGCCTTGTTGGCCTAGGCCAAGATACAGCACTGGCGATACTGATACCTAAACATTTTTACCTTAATGCAGGGAATTCATTTGGTTAAAAAGCGTTTAGGCTTTAGAACCACTTTAAGAACAAGCAAACATGGCAAATGTAAATTTTGTTTATGAGTAATATGAAATTACAGACACAATAGTAACTATAGGTGTAATAATAATCATTTTTATCTCTTGTACATATCTTGTTTGTAGAGATGTTCACATCACTGTGTTAGTTTGCTATCTGAAGTGACACAATGTCACTGGGGGATGTTTGTGTTTGGAAATCCTGTGTGAGGGTATGAAAATAGAACATGTTTTTTGCTTTATAGATTCATTGTAGTATTTCCCCGTTTGCTGCTGTCACAAGCGTATGTGTTCACTGCTTGAGTGAAGAGTAAACATTGTTATTCCTATTAATGGTGAAGTATGTTGCATCTCCCACAAGGTTCTTATACAGTATACTTATTTCTAAAAGCATTTCACTTGCTTTAACAGAGAAAAACATAGCTAAAGTATTTTACTTTCCACTTTAGGAAAGATTTATTGTCAATGTATTATTTTTATGTTAACTGACATGTTTATTGTATATTTTATTTTTCAAATTTTAGTTGGTTTTAGCAATAAGGGAAGGATAATCATATAGTATATGCGTGACTCATTTAAAAGGAGAATGTAAGGTTTTAGTTATTAGGTGCTAAGAGAGCAATTTAAGTCAATGACCTTGGGAACATTAATTTAAACATTTCTTAACTCTAATATCAAACAAAACATTATTTTGTGCTGTAATATCAAACTTTTTCTTTCACAGAGCCAGCCCTACAAACTAGCATATGATATTGCACTTGTTTGACATGAAGTTGTCACATCTTTGCCCCAGATATATTTTGTATTGATCGATTCAAACAATCAGCTCTCAATCCAGGTCAACTTGAACTCTTTATTAATTGGAAATGATAAAATCTCACTTCCACACTAACGTGTGTTGGCCAGTCCTGGCATCCTCCTATACAGTAAATGCCTCCTAACTAGCATTAGAGAAAATACATCAAAAGTGTGAATTGCTGGAAGAGGATGTGCCAACATTTAATACAATGCAAAAGGCCTAAAAACATATACTGTATAAACATAAAAGCATACAAAATAGAAAAAATAGATACCACAAAGCTATCATTTTAGACAGCAATCAAGGGCAAGGATAAATAACAAACAAACAAAAAATAAAAAATAAAGAATACATCACTTTCATATAAAGTTTCCCTTGCTGGGGGCGTTCAGTATCACATCAACCTAACAGAAAATATTCAGCCTCGTATAATTAATCTATTATTTCTACTACTACCTTATTCAGTCCTTCGGTCTATTTTTCCAGAGACCCAGACTTTTTGTTTACCCAGTCAGTGCCAACACAATCTGGCGAAATCACCCGTCCATAGAGCCTGACAGGCCTAAACGCCAATTTCTGAGATTTACAACAATTAATGGAAGAGTCCTAGACTGAATGTCTCTGTTTGGGCACATGCGGGACTTGTAAGCTTGCATGTCTAAAGACATGGATGAGCAAGCTTGGGGTGGAGGAACTTGACTGGCCTGCACAGAGTCCTGACCTCAACCCAATAGAACACTATTGGGATGAATTAGAGTGGAGACTGCGAGCTAGGCATTCTTGTCCAACATCAGTGGCTGACCCCACAAATGCGCTTCTGGAAAATTTACTTTTTTAAAATTAACCCTAGATTCACATCTATGCGGTTGGAGTTAATGCGTTTTTCCAGCGGGTTTTACAGTGCATTTTGTATTCTTGAACCCCTGTTTTTAAACCTGTGATGCATTTTTTGCATGCAGTTTTCATGAGTTTTGTGGGTTTTTTTTTTTACTCCTTAACAAACTGCACATAGCTAATTGTCAAGGAGAAACAGATTCCCTGCTGACAGCTGAATGTAAAAATAGAATTGCAGGCAAAAATCATTATAAAAACGGCATGGGGTCCTCCCCAATCTATACCAGACCCTTACCCAAGCATGTTGCCCAGCAGGTCAGGAAAGGGAGGGGACGAGCGAGTGCCTCCCCCTCCAGAACCATATCATGCCATATGCCTTCAACATTGGGGAGGGGTGCCTTAGGGGAGGGGGGCCCTGCCCCACCCCAAAGCACCTTGTCCCCATGTTGACAGTTCAGTCTGACAGTTTTTATATAGTTAATGGGTCGGCCACCCAGCGATGTCACCTGGGTAACCCCACCCCACTGTGCCATCACCGACTTAGCATGCACTGGTCTATGACATCACAGGGGCTGGTGCCACCATGATAGGTTTCCAGGTGGCCCCACCCCTTAGCTATTTACGAACGGTCAGACAGCGGAACAGGCAGACGGCAGGAGCCTTCGGCACAAGTAAATCTTTTTTAAATGTTTTACTTTTCTCGGGTTGCGGCATCGGCCGTTGTGATTGATGATTGATCTACATCAGGGGACGTTGTTTTTTAATTTTTAATAAAGGACTTGTCAAAAACTTGTCTCTACTCACTTTTTACACTTTTTTGGTGAATGGATAGGGGTACTATGTTCCCCAAACTCATTCACATAGTGGGGGGATCTTGGGGCCCCCTTGTTAAAGGGGGCTTCCAGATTCCTCTAAGCCTCCTGTCCGCAGACCCCCACAACCACTGGCCAGGGTTGTGGGGAAGAGGCCCTTGTCTTGCACTTTTATCCCCTCCCTTTCCTGACCTGCTGGGCTGCATGGTCAGATAAGAGTCTGGTATGGATTTGGGGGGGGGGGGGGGTGACACACCATTTTTTTTTTTTATTTTAGCATGGGGGTTCCCCCTTAAAATCCATAACAAACCAAAAAGGCCTGGTATGGATTGTTGGGGAGACCCCCACACAATTTTTTTACCGATTTTTTTTATTGCCGGCAATTCTTGTTTTTACATTCAGCTGACAGCTGATGACTCATTGGTTGTTAAGGATGCAGTGGCCGGCTCCTTAACAACCAGCTGTACATAGTTTGGTATGGAGAAAAAAAAACACAACGCATGTAAAAATGCATCAGAAATGCAACACATGCGTTTTTGGTTCGGGCCATTGAAATCTATTATACACAAAACCCAACCTACTGCAGGGGAAAAGAAACCCACTGGTTTAAATATGCATAGATGTGAACGTGTACCATAGAAAACCATGTTAAATGAACTGTAGTGCATTCCTGTAAACTGTAAAATGCGCTAAAAAACACATAGGTATGAACCTAGGGTAAGTGTTTTTATCCAGTATGTGCTTGTTGTTTACAGCTAACATTAAATGAAATCATGTTACGGTCACTGATACCTAGATGTTCTTTTATTTGAACATTAATAACCACTTCCGCACTGCTCACTAGCGGGCGGATCTCCAGACTCGATTCCCCGACTGCTCACCAATTGCCGCTGCTCCTCCCCTGGCCCGACTCCCGCTGTGACTGAATACAGCGGGAGCGAGCCTCCGGCGGCGCGCGCGCGCCGCCGAGACAGGGCAATGTCTGGCGACGTAGGTCTACGTCGCCAGACATTGCCCTGTCTCGGCGGCGCGCGCGCGCCGCCGGAGGCTCGCTCCCGCTGTATTCAGTCACAGCGGGAGTCGGGCCAGGGGAGGAGCAGCGGCAATTGGCGCTGCTCTTCCCCGATCGTCGGGGAATCGAGTCTGGAGATCCGCCCGCTTGTGTAAACAAAGCGGGCAGATCTCCTAAGTGACAGACAGTGACAGATTGCAGGGTTCAGCATAGCTGAACCTGCGATCTGTCCCTGTGTCACGGTCACTCAGTCACCTCCCCCCACACATGTCAGTAAGCACCAGGCATACATTGACCCCTCCCTCTCCAATAAAATTCACTCCTTCCCTGCCAGTGTCATTTTTACAGTAACAGTGCATATTTATAGCACTGATTACTGTAGTAATGTCACTGGTACCCCCAAAAGTGTCAAAAATGTCAGTCAAGGGTCCGATCTGTCCGCCCCAATGTCGCAGTCCCGCAAAAAAAATAGCAGATCGCCGCCATTACTCGTTAAAAAAAAAAAACACCAAAAACGACAGAAATCTTTCCCTTAGTTAGTAAACGCAATAACTTTTGCGCAAACCAATCAAAATACGCTTATTGCGATTTTTTTTTTACCAAAAATATGTAGCAGAAAACAAATTGGCCTAAAATGATAAAAAAAATTTGATTTTTACATTTTTTGGGGGGGGATTTCATATTTCAAATGTGAAAAATATTGTTATTTTTTCAAAATTGTCGCTCTTTTTTTGTTTATAGCGCAAAAAGTAAAAATCGCACAGGTGATCAAATACCACCAAAAGAAAGCTCTATTTGTGGGAAAAAAAGGACGTAAATTTTGTTTGGGCACAGCATTGCATGACCGCGCAATTGTCAGTTAAAGTCGTACAGTGCTGAATCGCAAAAAGTGGCCCAGACGTAAGACAGCAAAATCCTCCGGTGGTAAAGTGGTTAATACGTTCTGCATTGTTTTGGGACTACCAGGTCCAGGAGAGCATTATGCCCCGTACACACGTGCAGATTATCTGAAGACTTTTGTCTTCAGATTTACCTTTTCTATGTAGTGCAAGGGCCTGCCGGATTGCATACAAATTGAAAGTGTTTAGGTTTGACCTCATATTATATGGTTTTGGTAAGTCTGCAGACAAAAGTCTTCACGTGTGTACGGGGCATAAGAACAAACTTGAATCCTATCTACAGTTTCTGAAGGGCCGGAAGACATGTCAGCGATGCTTCTGTGTCTTTGGCTGATAGGCGCTGACTCGGCAAACCCGCTGTGTGTCTAGTATAGCTGAGAGTGGGATGGTAATCTTGCACGTGGTCTTGGGATAGCCAAAAGCAGAATGAAAATCTCACTGCATGCCTCTGGATAGCTGGGAATAAGTGGTGCAGACACTCAAGAGCTGTGAAACCCCACACTCCGTCTTTTCTCCAGCCTGGCTCCAAGTGATCTTGCTCTTTCCGGGCAACTTTGCTAAAAGTTCTCTCTCTCCTTCCTTCTAACTGCTGAGGTTCCTGGGAACTGTAGTTTTCCTCTGACAAGGTGCAGTTTTGCAATAGAAATAGATTAGAATAGGGGCAATAGAAATACACATCCCATAATCCACTTCTGTAACATATCCTCCCCTCTGGCACCTGATCTGAGCCTATCAGGAATGAAAAATGAAAGTCAATGGGGATCCAGTAAATGGGCACGCTGAGACTTGCTGTCCCAAAGCAGGTCTGCTCGGTCCATTCAAACATCACTCTAAAGTCTCTGTGCCAGTACCTGGCTACAGGTGTTTAATAAAAAGAAATATATCTCAACCACGCGGTTTCAAATTCTGGTTTACAGTGAAAGTAACTATATGTAGCTGAGTCATACTAAATATGAGCAATCCTGTTAGCTTATTTTTTTGAATAAGTGAATGTATTCTGCATAACCATATCCTTACTAGTGTGCATTTTGGTGTTGTGATAATAATCAAATATTGATAAAGCTTGGCTTCTTTTGGATAGTTCTTGGTCATTAATTTGACTTTATATGACTTTTGTTTATAGTTCCTGTAGCAGAATTTAAAACCTAAAAAAAAATAAATAATTAATTTTAGAAATATGGGTTGGTTGTGTTCTAAACAGTATAAAACATAGGAACATAACACTATTTGTTCAGATACAGTCTAGTGAATGTATCCACATTTTGTCATCATTACTTTTTTGACATGTATTCCTGCAGAGTACACTTGATACTTTTGATCCCTTTGAGGATTTTAGAAGAAACAAGTAGCATAGCAAAATAAAAAAAATGAAAGGGAAATAAAGTTTTAAATGGGAAATCTGTGCAGCCAGATTAGACACACACCATGCATCACCATGCATTAAAGTTCACAAAATCACATGTACTGCTCCCCCCAAAAGAGCTTCTGATTTATGAATCTCCTGGTTCTGGATGACAATGACCCTTCGAGCAATACCACACTCTGTCACACCATGGCTAAATGGTAAAGAAGATAGATTTGGGAAATATTCTCAACAAAGGCAGTAAATACAGAACAGCAATAGCACTAGCAATAAATAATAATGGATAACAAATTTCTACAACACTAGAAACAAAGAGAGAACCAAGTGTGCTTGCACCTAAACCCTGAAACTGGGGGGGGGGGGTTCTAACTAAAGGGTTGGTATCAGAAGCTTAAAGGCACTTCAGTCTCTCCAAACTCCACCCACTGGCCAGCATATTTTTAATCATTGGGGCCCAGATTTCCTGCATTGTAGTGCTCAGGTTGAACTGGATTCCAAAGTACAGGAAATAAGTACCCAAATTATATCCCAAGTTGAGGGTGGTATTGTCCCTTAAGAAGGGAGCAAGACAGCATCCCCACCACGCAATCTGTGATTATGCTTCCTTCTGCACTCGGGAGATCTCTCATAGAATCAGTAATGTCCCTTTCCTCCTGCTTGCTGGAACAGATGGCGTGCCCTCCCTCAAGATGTGGCAGACCAGTTTCTATCCTACACTGTGGCGAAAACTTGTGACAGGGGAGCCCACTGTAATAGTCACTATTATTTTACCCACAAGCCCGGCCAAGCTCTGGCTTCTTTCTTTTTTCTTCTCCTGCCACTCTCTGTCCTCCTGGGACTTTTAGTCCTATCCAGTACTTAGCTTGAAAGAGGCTCTCTCCAGGGACTACATCCATATAGTTCAGTGAGGCTCCTAGCAGTCTTTGCCATCTCCCAGGCTGCACAGCAGACAATCAGAGTAACCCCTGTGCTCTGGGGTAGTGGACAAAGCTCTCCGCCAGCTCACTGTGGATGCAAAATGAGTCCTGCTATAACGTTCTATGGCCATCTCTTTTCATTTTCTTCTCCCACAAGGCTACTCCTTCACTCACTGGTGGCTGGTAAGAGAGAGAGAGAGAAACTGTGTGGATGCCTGTGGCATTCCTAAAGACACCCTGTTTTGTGCAACAGTGAGCAGAGAGTGCCACCAGGACCAGGGCAACCCATGCACAGTCAACAGACTACTTAAAAAACAAATATATCTAATCTGGTATAACAAACAGATTTGAAAGAAGGGATCCCAGTGTCTTTTATCAAGTCCAAGATACCACTATAATTTCCTAGCCAGAGACTGATGAAATCTCTCTCTCTCACACTTTTTATACTCAATTTTTTGTTGCTCCAGGGATGGATTAACAATAAATAAAAGTAGGGTTGTTTTTTTTTTTTTTTTTGTTATTTTACCTGTGATCCGACTGTCCCATATACTTCAATGGGAGTCGCCTCCTTATCTTAATTGACACGACTTGTTATCAGACTTTCCAAGAAGAAGAAAGAGATTAGCCAGGCATTCTCCACAGACAAAGTCGCCTGTCTCTTCAAAGTAGTGCACAAGTCTCTTCCAAGTCTCCTCCAAGTCTCTTCCAAGTCTCTAAACAAGTCTCTAAACAAGTCTCTTCAAGTCACGGGGCAACTTTCTGGTCGTGGTAGTGTGAACCGGCTCTGAATGGCCTTGGTTTTGGTTTTAATTGGACACATTGTAGAAAACAAAACTGCTTTGCAATGACTTAAACCAAAGGTTTAGGTACAATGCCAAAGGATGACCCCGGCAAAAGCCCGCCATCTGGCCATCTCTGTAGCTGAAGGTGCTGGCCAATGGAACTTGTCAGCACTCCCCACACCGAATGAATAAACAAGCCAGCTGCCATTCAATCAGATCATAAGGAAGTCAACTCAAACCAAGCCTTACTCTAATATATTTGTAATAGAGTCAGTTTTCTTTGATATCCAATAAACTGACTCTCCTATTAGAACCTATAGAAGGAGAAGATAGAGCCCTTATTGCCATGTGAAAAATTCTCAAAGAACCTTCCATAGTTATTCTTGCTTCATATATACACCTTTGATTCACTGAAATCTAGTTTATCCCCTAGAGCACGGATTTACAAACTACAGACCTCCAGCTGTTGCAGAACTACACATCCCTTGAGGCATTGTAAAACTCTGACATGCCCAGACATGACTGGGCATGACTGGGCATGATGGGCACTGTAGCTCCTGAACTCCTGAGGGCCATAGTTTGAAGACCTCTGCCCTAGAGATTTTGATTTCCTAGGACGAGTGACCTAATTTTCAAGATCATTCAAACTTTTAAGTGCATATGCCTTTAAGGTGACCATGTTTTATTTGTGAATGCTGTTTAAATAGATTTCTCCCCAGCTTCCCCTATTTTTAAAATCAAAATATCTAATGCCACAACTCTGTTTCCCAATATACGTGGTGTCTCTAAAAAGTTTGGTAAAACTTTGGTAATACTCAGAAAACAAACAAAACAGAAGATATAAACAAATTACATTTATTGACCTTCAAAATAATTGCCATCTTTCACAATGTTCATAAAGCTTTTGGAAAATGTCAGCTAAGGCTTTTTTAGGAATCGATCGCAGAACTGCTGTCAGACATTCTTGGACTGCCGCCACATCTGCAAAACGTGCGCCTTTCATGAGGCTCTTCAGGAAGAGAAACAGAAAGAACTCAGAAGGTGCCAGATCAGGGGAGTATGGTGGATGATCGAGAACAGGTATGCCTCGCTAAGCCAAGAATTGGTGCACATGGATCGCACAGTGCGCAGGCATGTTATTGTGCAGCAACATCCAATGTCCAGTCCTCTTCAACTCTGGCCAAACATGACGAATGCGTCGTAGCTACTGTTTCAAAACGTCCTTGTAGAATGCGGTGTTCACCCGCAGGAACAAATTCCTTATGGATGTTGCCATTGTTGTTGAAGAAGGCAATCAACATTGTCTTGACTTTGGGCTTTTGAATGCCATTCTATTGATTGCCGCTTGAATTCAAGATCAAACTTGAAGCACCACGTCTCAGATCCTGTGATAATGGTTTGCAGAAAGGATGGATCCTGGTCACACATTGTAATGACATTTCCAGAGGTTTCCCCCCATTTTGCTTTCTGTTTGTCTGTCAGCTTGTGAGGCACAAATTGGCTGCAGATCTTCCGCTTACCCAAATCTTTGCAGACAATAGTGTGCACCATGTCCTTTGTAATGCCCAATTCCTCCACCATTAACCATAGAGTCAGTCACCGATCTCATGCCAGCATTTGTCGCACTCGCTCAATCATGTCTGGGTTTTTGCTTGTTAAAGGCTGACCCGAAAATGGCTCATCCTCAGTCGTTTCCTTCCCATTTCAAAAACATTTGAACCAGTCATAAACACATTTCCTGCTCACGGCTTTCATCCCGTACATCTACAACAACATTTCATGCATCACCGTTGCCGTTTTCCCCAATTTGTAGCAGAACTTGATGTTCACTCATTGCTACATTGCACTGTGACCCTACCTCTCACACTAACAATGTTCAACTGCCCCCCAGCGGATTTACCCTGACGTATACTAGCAACTATACTATATACTATATACTGTATACTATACACCTAGCAAAGTATACTCCATGCTAGGTGGTGCTTCTCAACATGTCTCTGGATACCTATGTGCATGCGTGCGCCAGGTCCATGTTGCCATTGAGATATCAGACCATTCACCAAACCTTTTAGACACACCTCAGATGTGCGCAGTTCAGTAACATTGTTTGCTGTCTAAAACACCTGTTTTGCCTAAAACGGGTGCCTAACATGAAATTGCTATCTGCAGAGACGACTGACTTGTAAATCATTCTGTTTTGTCTTCATATTTTGGAAACTCAGATGTAGGGCAGAGGATGAGCAGAATTTTTAATATAAAGAAGAATGAATTCACATTGTTGCACAAAGAATACTTTTCTATGTAGTCCCTTTAACTTAGAGACTGAAGTTTGTAAAAAAAATACATTCAGACATAAGCATAGTTTATACAAGACACTGTGCCTACATTACATTTATTGAAAAGTGGCAAAAGTTCTTACATAATTATATTGGAGCTGTTGCTTAACTGAATTTTTCAAAAGTGCTTAAGTAGTCAGACACATTTAGTTAAAATTCAAGCGGAAGGGCAATTCAATGCTTCTATACTTAGACATGAATTATTTTGTTCCAAGACAACTTAGGATGTAGAACTAACCTAAGAAATATTTTTTTTTCCTTTTAAAGGATTGTTTGAAGTGTTTGGATGAAAAGATTTGCATATAACTGAACATAGTATATATTAACCACTTCAATACTGGGCACCTTCATCCCCTTCCTGCCCAGGCCAATTTTCAGCTTTCAATGCTGTCGCACTTTGAATGACAATTTCGCAGTCATGCATTACTGTACCCATATGAAATTGTTTTCATGTTTTTGAGATGGATATAGAGCTTTCTTTTGGTGGTATTTAATCACCACCGGGTTTTTTATTTTTTGCTAAACAATTGAAAAAAAAGACCTAAAATTTTTACTTCACTGATAAGGCTGCACTGATGGGCAATGATGAGGCTGCACTGATTGGCACTAATGGGCACTGATGATCCTGCATTGATGGGCACTGAAGAAGCTGCACTGATGATGGGCGCTGACGAGGCTGTACTTATGGGAACTGATACTGTAAGCTGCACTGATGGGCATGGATAAGCTGCAATGATCGGCACTGATAGGGCTGCACTGATATTTTGGACACTGATGATCAGTGAGCTATTTATAAGTGTAAACAGTGTGCTGACAGCCTTGCCAGTTATCGGCACACAGTGGTGAGGAAAGGGCTGCCGATAAGCAGCAAGTCTGTTTACATGTGATTGGAAACAGCTGATCACATGGTAAAAGTCCACTGTGATTGGCCCTTTACCCACTCTGTGATCAGCTGTTTCCAAAATACTCATCTGTCTTAGAGCATGCTGCTTTGTGCACTGGTTTAAATCATTTGCTGGAGGGGGGGATTATGGCGTGGGGTTGTTTTTCAGGGGTTGGGCTTGGCCACCAGTGCACAAACAAGGTCCGTAAAGACATGTATGAGCGGGTTTGAGATGGAGGAACTTGACTGGCCTGCCCAGAGTCCTGACACCCCATTCTGATGGAACATGTTTGTGATAAATTAGAGCAGAGACTGTGAGCCAGGCCTTTTTGTCCACATCAGTGCCTGACCTCACAAATATATTTCTTCTAAAAGAATGGTCAAACATTCCTATAGACACACACCTAAACCTTGTGAACAGCCTTCCCAGAAGAGTTGAAGCTGTTATAGCTGCAAAGGGTGGGCCAACTCAATTTTAAATCATTCAGACTAAGACTGGAGTTGCAATACTTTTGACAATATAGTGTATTTGTTTTACTCTGCTGTTCCATTATTACTGTTTTTCTGATCAATTTAAATTTGGGCAGGGATTTGCTTATTTTTTATTACAGTCATAAGAAAGTGCCTAGGCATACCCTAATCACCTTGTGCAGCATAGATTGCCCCTGCTGCCCGGACCTCCCCCGGTCCCCTTCCCCACGCAGCGCTGCCAGCTTCTCTCCTTTCCCACTGGCTATTGCTGGGGGCACACATGGAATGTTTCAGGATGGAGAGCAGGGGAAGAGGCAGGTAAATGACATACTGTATTCTCTGAATGAACACAGTGATTGGTATCACTGTGCTCATTCATTACTAAAGTATTGTAAACTTTACTATGCTTCAGTTTGTGAAAAAACAGGAAGACTCCAAGAACAGAGCACTTCCTTTTCATTCACTGTTCAGTGCAGCCAAGGCTACAGAGAAAGGGACTGGGGAATCTCTACCCTCAGTCCCTTTCTCTGTCTCAAAAGTGAGACATCAGGGGTCTGTTTAGAATTTGATGTTTCACCAAAGCCCCTGAATGGGGCTCCTAAAAAAATTGTTTAAAAAAATTATATTTTAAAAAATACTAAAATTTAATTGCAAAACATAATAAAAAATAACATAATAAAGATACAAAAAATACTGACACCATCTACTGTTCTACTGACACCAATCTCTGCCCTATTGACATTGTCCACTGCTCTACTGACACTGTCCTCTGCCCTACTGGCAAAGTCCACTGCCCTACTGACAAAGTTAACTGCTCTACTGACTGACACCATCCACTGTCCTACTGACACCAACTTCTGCCCTACAGACATGTTCACTGCCTTATGGACACCATCCATTGCTCTAAGATTACCATTCAATGCTCTACGGACACCATCCACTGCTCAACTGACACCATCCAGTGCCCTACTGACACCGGCCATGTTTTACTACATTTTAAAATGTTTGTTTACATATATTTATAGGAGTGTTCATCCCGGTTCACATTTGTGCCATGTGGGAACGCTGCGAATATACCGCGTGTTCCCGCATCGCATCTGCACCCCTGGCAGTTCACACTACCATATGCGATACGCAGGAGGTGTCAATTAAAACTTAACGACACCCCCAGTTGAGAATGCATATCGCAGTGTGATCTGCAAGTTCGTACAGAATCGGATCACACTAGTGTGAACCACCATGCGATCCCATTCTGTGCGTGTTTTAGTGCGGTTGCGGTGCAAATTCAGCCATACAAACTGTATGGTTGAAATTTGCACCGCACAGACATCGCATGTAATTTAGGAGCAGTGCGCTCCGAATAACATACAATCTCTGTGATCGCACAAATGTGAACCGGCACTTCATGTCTGTGTGTGTATATATGTAAATATGTATATATACTATGTATACTGCAGATACACAATATATATACACATAGACATACGCATCCATGCTTTGGGCTGCACACCCTAATGCAATAGGCTGCGCACATCTATGAGTATAGTCTTGTTTCATTTAGTGTTTCATTTAGTGTACAGAATCACAATACCATTAGAGAACACTGGCTTCTATGCAATAATGGATTCATTCAGCTCACAAGGACTTTTTAGCACCAACACAAAAAAAAGAACTTTATAAAAATAACACATTTTATTAAATATATATAAATCACATAGAAAACTTGTTTTTAAAAGATCAAAGATAATATAGATTACTCAAGATACAGGCTACTATGAAGTTAAACCATAGACATAGGATATAGGGCAGCAAAAGTCTAGGGGGGATTGGCATGGGTTAACATAGCTTGTTGAAGCTAAACATGTTTCGCGGCATTGCACTTCTTCAGGAGCTTGAGTATATATTCTGAATGAACAAGAAATATGCAATGAGAATATTTAGCAATAAATTATATATTTGACATACATAAACATCCTAACAAAAGTGATATAGGATAGAGAATTGTAACCCCATTCTCCAGTCATGCATAGAGGTTTGAGTCAGGACTAAGCACAGACAAGGCAGCCTAATGGATGTGGGGACACATATACAGTATACACCGCACCCTACCACGTGGTTATATCAAAGCATGTCAACATAGTATAACTATGGTATAGGATGGGGTATATATAAAATTAATATAGGTCAAGGAAAAATACACCACCACTCAACCAACACAACATAATTACAAAAAAAAAAAAAGAAAAAAGTGAGAAGATACTGTATGATAACCAGGAAAAGATCAAGGGAGGAAAGAAGAAAAGAAAGGAGGAGGGGGGAAGGGAAGAAGGAAGAGAACTAGAAAGAAGTGGAGGCCACTTGCAATTTCATATACTGTAACTGGCTGCAGAGCTTGAACTATTAATGAAGGCATTTTACGTAACAGATACTGAAGATTATACAATCCAATAGTCACAAGCCTATGTATTTCCATAAAAATAAAAATTAGTCACGCCACTATTGTATCTGGATAATTGTAACAACCTTAAACACCTACAACTCACCTACAAAATGATGAGGTTGTAAAAAATGTTATAGTGTTATGTAATCTCAGCATAGGATTAGTGTGTAGGATGTATACCAACACAACTCCATCACAGAGTTAAAGTCAGTAATCCCGCAAGCAATCCTCCATAATTAGTTTTATGTGGGGCTTAAGCCAAGACCCTCTACAATAGAGCAAAGACAAATAAAAATATAAGTTAGCGACCCCAGAGAGTATCTCAGTCAGTTAGTTGACCCAGCAAGGGTAACAAAAACAAACACAAAGCATTTAGCTAGATATACTTACCACTATTTAGTGGACCAAAAGTGCATCTGTCAGCCACGGATGACACCCGCCACAATGGCGCATGCTGTTGGGTGCTGAACCCGCACCCATTTAATAACAGTACATGTGTCCCAACTGGGACACACACTCACGCGCACACACAGGAAATGGCCAGTGACTCAAGTTCCGGGCAAATGAGTGGGCAAGCATAGAGCGCAACTCGGAGGGAAACCAGCCGCGGGCAGCACCCTTTAGCTGAACCTCTGTACACCACGACAGGAAATCACCAGGCATATCAGAGCTATAGACAAGGTGGCGGCACCTTGTCTATAGCTCTGCATTGCCTGGTGGCTTCCTGTTGCGGTGTATGCTGAGATTACATAACGCTGTCACCTTATTTACAATCTCATCATTTTGTAGATAAGTTGTAGTTGTTTAAGGTTGTGACAATTATCCCGATATAATAGTGGCACTACAAATTGTTATTTTTATGGAAATACATAGACTTGTGAC
Organism: Pelophylax lessonae; assembly: GCF_965119305.1. Classification (NCBI taxonomy): domain Eukaryota; kingdom Metazoa; phylum Chordata; class Amphibia; order Anura; family Ranidae; genus Pelophylax; species Pelophylax lessonae. The sequence goes on from NC_138769.1 coordinate 486,240,249, forward strand.
AACTTGGATGGTATAACCTTCAGTATCTGTTACATCAAACTCCTTAATTAATATTTGAAGCTCCGCAGCCGGTTAAGTATATGGAATTGTGAGTGGCCCCCACTTCTTTCAGGTTCTCTTTCTTCTTCCCCTTCCTCCCTCTTACTTTTCTTCTTTCCTCCCCTTATCTTTTTGGTTATTGTGTCTTCTCCCTTTCTTCTTTTTCTTTTTTATGAGTTTTTGTAACCATGTTGTGTTGGCTTAATGGTGGTATATTCTTCTTTGACCTATAATAATTTTATATTTACCCCATCCTATACCATAGCTATACTATGTCGGCATGCTTTGATGTACCCACATGGTGGGGTGCAGTGTATACATGTGTCCCCACATCCATTAGGTTGCCTTGTCTGTGCTTGGTCCTGGCTCAAACCTCTATGCATGGCTGGAGAATGGGGTTACAATACTCAGTCTATCCTATATCACTTTTGTTAGGATGTTTATGTAGGCATAATATATATATATATATAATTTATTGCTAAAGATTCTCATTGCATATTTCTTGTTCACTCATAATATATACTCAAGCTCCTGAAGAAACGCAATGCTGCAAAACATGTTGAGCTTCAAACAGCTACATTAACCCACACCAATTCCCCCTGGACTTTGGCAGCCCTATATCCTATGGCTGATACAGTGATACATCTATGGGATTGGTTTAGGGTTTGACTTTACAGTAGCCTGTATTTTGAGTATTCAGGTTTATCATTTGATCTTTTAAAAAACACGATTTATATATGCAATAAAATTTGTTATTGGCTAAGAAGTCCATGTTTTTTTTTTAAGCTATACTTTCTAGATTGATTAGGATGTGGCACTTTGCTACTTTTACACATCCACAGTACCACCCTGTGATGATGTGATTAGGTCAAATATCATTCAGCTCACAGACATACTCAAATAAATGTTCTTGGATTATCCCTAATCCCTGGGTCCAGAAGAAAATAAAGGTGTAATGCTAACCTAACCATTTCTAATTGTGTTGCTTATGTGCCCGTAGGAACCAATGGTAATAGCTGATTCTTCTGAATTAGTACACAGGCTGCCCTTCCCCACAAGCACCAGTCCATGCACACCTGTTCCAATAACTCAGGACATGGGATACTCCAGAATGCTTGCACACTTACCCCTAAGCTCCTATTCATGCATTCTGCTGAGAACACAAGGGAATGGCCAGCACTCTGAGATCCTAGGAGAGATTAATTTACATGATTTTTCCCTTTACTCTGCAGTCTCCTTTCATTCATATGAAGATGTGTAGTATGAGAACATGCTTACCTTGGAATGAATGGCCCCATAGCAGCAAATGGTAGTGCAAAGCACATGCATGGGCCTAGCTGGTAATATTAAGACAAACAGACACATGATCTAGATTTACTTTAGGCTCCATGTCTTCTGATGCCACTACCCATCACTCCAAATCTACAGTTCTATTACTGATAGTAATGGCTCCTGCTGTGTCAGTACAGTCGATTTCTGACCCTCCTGTTAGCTTTGGCATCCAACTCTATCAGTTATGGTTGTAGGGAAACCCATGTGAACTGACCTCTTGTCTGCAGCAACCGTTTTTACCATCATATACATCCTCTCCTCCATTCATGTTTTCTGAAGGGATGCAAGATGTCCAGTGCTGAAGTTATCTGATGCACTTGGCCACAAATGTTTAGAAATCTGTCCAAAATTACCAAAAAATTTTTCTGTGATCCAACCATCGGAGTTTGCTTCTGTGACCCTGTATGTTAGGGATACCACATGCAGGCATTCAGCAAGAGTGACCAGATAAGTTGACTGTACCTGAAGAAATTTGGAACCAGACTAAATAAGGTTAAAATAAGTTTATTAAGCCAAATGACACACTTTCAACACCAACCCCAGTAAACTATAAATAAAGCAAGTGACAAATAAACGAGACAGTGCAAAACCCCAAAAAATAACTTAAGTAACTATATACAAATGGAGAGAGCACACAAGAGCAGGACAAGGTCAGAACAGAGGCATGAGACAAGGGGAGCAGGGAGCCAGGTACTGGGAGTGGGAAGCAGAAAGCAGGGAGCTGGTCCCAGGAGCAGATGTCAGGGTTAGGTACAGGAACAAGGATCAGGAACAAGGATCAGGCTCAGGCAGGGACATGGCTTGCAGGAAGGACACTGAAGCATTGAACTCCAGTCAAGGGCCAGAAGTCCACATCAGGTGAAGCCTAATTAGTTGTACTTTCCAGCTGCTGGGAAACACCCACTGGTGACAACCATAACTACTCCCTTCGATTTTAGGAACAACAGTGCCACCAGCAGGTGACCCAAGTAATGACACAGGTCCTGACACTGTACTTTTACTAAGATCCTGTTCCCCAGATCTGTACACTGCATACCTCTCAGTCCCATTACTATATATTCAGATAAGAAATTTAAAAATAAGGAAATTCTAGCCTCTAGATTTGAGCATAACATGCTTCTTTACTTAGTTGTCCAAAACGACTAGAGAGCATGAACATAATCCTGGGTTCCTGAGTAGCATCTTCTGGCACCTCTGTTGGTTGAGGAATATCTCATTCCTATTTTTCTGTATTTCCCTCATTCCCACATAACTGTGGGGAACTACAGTGATCCGTCAGTGGCTGCTTACAAACTACAGGTAACTCATTCCCTCACTTCTTCTGCACATCCTTTTTTTGGTTTGGAGACCATGCCTTGGCTTGTACAGCTCTACTTTCATTTGGTATTTTCTCCCCCCCCCCCCTTAAGACCTGGTCCACACTAGCGCGACTTGTCAGGCGACTTGTCAGCCTGACAAGTCCACTCCCTCGCGGTTCATTGACCGCTACAGGACCTGTTCTAATAGGAGCAACACAAGTCGCTCCGACTTAAAAAAAGGGTCCTGTACTACTTCTGGGCGACTTGCATAGACTTCCATTATGTGAAGTCCCTGCAAGTCGCTCTGAAGTCGTGGTGCATGGCAATGCACAAGTCGCCCCTGAAGTAGTATAGAGTCGTGTCGCCTTAGTGTGAACCTACTCTAAGACTATCGTTTAAAAATATCATTAGGCAATTAAATGAGCCAGTCTATCATCTATTCAAAATTGTGTTCCTTAGACCCCACTTGTGTCATTTTTGCAGGAATGTATTGCTTGCCAGAACAAAGTATTACCTAGGCAGATTTTTCCAGATAGACAGCATTAAATAATGAAATGCACCAATTTATGTTCACATACAGTATATATTTATGCAAAGAGAGACAGTACCAGCACAGTAGAAAGTTGTCCTCCTTTCATAAGGCAACAAACAGAAGTAGGGGCATAGAATGAGTGGGGACCTTTTCAAGCGTTTAGGCTTCCCTAAACTATAGCTAAGGCCCTGCTATATCTGACACCAGGTAATATAAGCTAGGAGAACATTTCTTTTTGTCATTTACCTTTAAGCAGTACACTAATTTACATTAATTGTGTGTTGTATGCCAGAATTCATTATGTGTCTGTGATGCAGTGCCACTTAAATGTATGTCTATGAGAATAACAGCATGAAGTGGCTGATTAATTCAATTATGCCACCCACTCACACCCATTGTTTTTTAAGGTTGCAAAAAGATGCACTGTGCTATTGAAAAAAAACAAAAAAAAACAATCTGTTCCACTTTATTTAGGTATTTTCCTTTGGTAGACCATAGCTGATCTGTTTCTTATTTTAGATAAAACTGTGTAGTTATCATTATATTTCTTTACAATTGAAAATCTATCTAGTGCAAACACAAATAATTTATTTTTGAGATCATTTTAAAATTGTCCATGGATTGTTGATTGTGGCATCTAGAGACTAAAAGGTGTCAGTTGATACATAAAGGTGATATGGTACTCCCCTTGCCTGACAGATATGAACCAAGCCAGTACATAAATCAATAAAACATTATAGTCGAACATTTCATGGAACAATTTTCTTTTCTTTCAAAAAGTGCATTAAATAGATAATACCGATAAAGGAAAAAGAAAACTTTTGAGGTATCCAAAACGAGATTTGATAATTTTTTTAAACCATTTCACTTTATATTAACCACTTCAGCTCTGGAAGGTTTTACCCCCTAAATGACCAGGCCATTTTTTGCGATTCGGCACTGCGTTACTTTAACAAAAAATTGCGCCGTTGTGCGACGATGTACCCAAATAGAATTGATGTCCTTTTTTCCCCACAAATAGAGCTTTCTTTTGGAGGTATTTGATCACCTCTGCAGTTTTTAGATTCTGCGCATAAACAAAAAACGAGTGACAATTTTGAAAAAAACACCATATATTTTACTTTCTGCTATAAAACATTCTCAATAAAACTTGTTTTAAAAATCTAATGTTTTCATCAGTTTAGGCCAATTTGTATTCTGCCACATATTTTTGGTAAAAAAAATCCCAAAATGCGTATTTTAATTGATTTGCGCAAAAGTTATAGCGTTTACAAACTACGGGATAGATTTTTGGAATTTTTATATATTTTTTTGTTTTTATTAGTAATGGCGGCGATCAGTGTTTTTTAGCGGGACTGCGACATTGCGGCGGACAGATCGGGCCCCTAACTGACATTTTTGACACTTTTTGGGGACCAGTGACATTAGTACAGTAATTACTGCTAAATATTATGAACTGTTACTGTATACTGTAAATGACACTGGCAGGGAAGGGGTTAACACTGGGGGGGATCAAAGGGGTTAGTGTGTGCCAAAATATGCTTGCTCACTGTGGGGGGGGATTCTGTGACAGGTACAGAGAGATCAGGTTTCAGCTTAGCTGAAACTCCTGATCTCTCCCTGCCTGTCTGACAGAAGACTCACCTGCTTTGGTTACATAAGCAGGCGGGTCTTCTGTCAGTTTATCTGACGATTGCAGGAGGCCGGCAGCAATCGCCACCACTCCTCCCACGGGCCACCTCTCACTGTGTCTAAACACATCGGGAGCATGGCTCCAGCGGAGACCTTGTGCACGAAATAAAAATCTATGGCCACTTTCTTCTGCAGCCACTGCTGTATTCTTAAAAATCTAGGAAGGGTTTTCCATTTCCTTCTCCCAGCTGGAGAAAATGGAGTCTCTTCCCGCCTGATTAAAGAGTCATAGGCCTCATTTTGATCCCGATCCAGGGCATAGTTCTTGGGTGGGGTTAAATCTGGGACCTGACTGGCATAGGCCTCACAGAACCCCAGACTCTTGGCATGCTCTACCCGCACCACAGAGTCCCTAGTCTCTTCATCTGGCGTTTCTAAGACATCAGGACAAAGTGGACTGCTCCGCTCTTTAGATCCCCAGTCCCACTCAGTTTCATCTTCGAATTTCCAGGCATCAATTCCTTATTCTAAGGACCCAAACCAATTCTGGAAACTAGGAGAGCACACATCAATGACCCCGGCTTCTTCCTCACTGCCTCACTTTAGCAGCCCTGTTTACCGCTGGCCATCTTTTCTCCTCAAGTTTAATGGGAGCAGACGTGGTTTTTGCTGCTGCAGTCTTCAATGCATCAGGTGGCCACTCCCTGGCCCACACTACCTGCATGCATCCTAGTCTGGACATTCGATTCTCCTTCCCTGGACCACCGACAGGTTGCATGACCTCCAGCTGCATCATCACTCTCAGCACTCCTCTCCCACCCTGGAGAGGCCCCGATTCCAGAGCTGACAAGGCCCGAGTGACTCCGGTCTCCCACGACACACAAATGCTTGGACGACCTTTACTCCTCTCCACCAGCAGCAGGTGGCCGCAATGCCCACACTGGCTCCATGCTTGCACCCGCACATAGTCACACTCAAACACTGGGGACATACCATGCCTAAGTGCTCCATGCCTCCTCCGGTGCATAACACCAGTCTTCCATCAGGCACCATCCGCATTCCTGTATTCCACAGGATGGATGTCTTCGGCTCTCCGGTCTGCTCCCTGGTCTGCCCAGCAGGTTCTCCGCCAACAGGTGGTTCAATTGCTGATGCGGTCTGACTTGCTCCAGCACTCTCCATCTTGCTCCTCCGCATACGTGTCTCCCTCCCTCCGGAAATAATTTATGGACTTCCCTTCTCACTCCCGATTGGCTGTGCGCGAGCGACGTCTCCACCCACATTTCCTTTCTGGCAATGGCTCCTCCTGCTAGGCAGAACTCTTCAGCATGCGCTTTCCCGTGGGATGCAGTAACCCCTCCAATGCCACTCTCTCTCAACTCAGCCAACATGGAAGTCACTGCAAAGCGGACCGTGCCCCTCACCAGACATGCATCCACTCTTCTTGCTTGTAGCAGGGCTCCAGCTGCACCTCCATCACCTTGAACCAGCTGACCCTCTTTGCCAGTCCAGAGGATTGTCCCGCTGTCGTATGCACGGTCAACAGTCCTCTTCCCAGCACATGTACAAGCAAGGTCCACCATACTGTCTCTGAAAAATGTCCCACTGTCATTAACTGCATGGCCGACAGATTTCTTCACAGTATCCACACTGCCACTGTACAGAAAGAATGTCCCGCTGACGTTTGCACGGTCAACACTTCTCCATATAGTCTTGGCAAAAACGCGGCCCCCGGAACACCGATCCACGTGCCGCTAGCCGCCATTTTCTCTGTCCACACTTGCACCTTTCACTGTGAAGCAGACACAGTCCATATTCACAAAAATATGCATTTCTCCTGCCTCCCAGTACTTCACAGGAGTGTACATTTTATAACTCAGATGGAAGCTTTCCGGCATTTGTAGGTATAGATTGCGATTCTGACTGGAATCTTTGTGTTGCCACGGGCAACCATCATTGTGCAATTTTCTCTTCATCTCACTCTCCCTATCTTCTGTAAAGTAGACCTTACACTTGTGTTGAGCATTAGAACACTCTGAAGCAAAAATGGTGTTTTTGAAAATTTTCTTCGGCCGTTGCCATTAGCAACCAGGCCGGTAACCCAGGGCAACATCCCGGATGAGCCCCCAAATGTTGCACTACTCCCTTGGGAGCTGCTGGTTACGGATTCCCCTGGGTTACCCTTAGCAACAACTTGACAAAAAAGCATGTTCAAAGTGATTGGCTCAGTCAGAAAACAGTAGTTTTCTTGTAGTTTTTTTGTAGTTTTATTTGAGAACTTGGATAGGAGAAGGGATGAATGGGATACTCCAACTGAAAAAAACTATGCACAATTGCTGGGACTTTCTGTTTAGCTGAACCCCTTTGTCCCTACTCTTCAGGGCTCTACACGGCACCCTCTTTTCTGTAACTCTCTGTGTGAGCTTGCCCCTTGATCCCCTGACTTTGCTGGAGTGGTCCCCCTTCCTGGGCAGACCCTTTGGCAAGTCCTTAGTACTCACAGACTCTGTTTTTCCCGAGAGACTCTGCCAGCAGCTCCACCGTCAATTCTACTGGATCCTCTGCAGCTCAGCTCCACACCTGGTTCACTAGGCTGACTGCCTAAGACCACCTTCCTCATACACAGCAGGAGGAGAGACAGCTGTCTGCTTCCTCCTGGGACTCTGCTTCCCACCAAAGACGCCCTGTTACGTGTCCCCTCAGCCTTTATGAGCAATCACAGGATGCATTACAAGAATGCCCTCCCACTGGGGCTCCCACAAAAGCCAATGCGTCACTGGCTGGGTTTCCTCCACTGTCCAACAAGCTCCCTCATTGGATACAGTGGGGACACTCCCTCAGACCCAGTGAATCACACCTGGAAACATGTGACAGCCAACCTAATAGATCAGACTCCCCAGAAAAGCAGAAGCAGCAATACATGCTTTTCCCTAGCACCTACCTAGTAGGATGCTACATATGCTTTGTGGTTTTTTTTGAAAATACGCAGCAATGTATGTCATGTTTTTGAATGCAACCAGCACAGAAAACACACACTTTGTTGTGCGTTTCTAAAACACATAGCAATGCATTTGTGGCAACCTGCACAAAAATGCACATTTTGCGGCACATTTCGAAAATGCAGGGCAACATGCATCACGTTTGTGTTATCATTCGTTTTCATCTGCATGTTTTCAAATGCAACTCGCAAGAAAAGCACGCTTTGGTGAGCATTTCAAATATGTGAGGAAAATTGTGGCTTGCTTGCATTACCATTTATTTGCATCTACGTTTTTCTGAGCGCATGGTAACTTGCAATAAAAAAAGTGCACCCTTTGCCATGTGTTTCAAAAATGTGCAGCAATGTGTTGCATGTCAGTGTTACCATTTAGACTGTGTTCTCCTTTACACTTTTCCAAATGCACTGCAATCAAGAAAGGAAACAAGTGCTTTGACATGCGTTTGGAAAACAAACGGCAACGAATGTCGCATTTGTTTTACCATTCGTGCACATCTGTGCATTTCCAAATGCACAGCAATCCACAAGAAAACACACAGCGCACTTACGTTACCATTCATTTGCATTTCTGAATGTCTGGCAACCCAAAAAAATGCCATGCTTTTAAAAAACACGTGGTAATGCGCGCTGTGCTTGTGTTACCATTTGTTTGCATCTGCGCATTTCCAAATGCGCAGCAACTCGCAAGAAAATGTATACTTTTCTGTTTGCTTAGAAAACATGTGGCAATGCTTAGTGCGCTTACATTGCCATTCGTTAGCATCTGCGCATTTCCAAATGCACAGCTAGCCGTAAGAAAACACATGCTTTGCCATGTGTTTGAAAATGCGCAGCACTGTGTTACCATTTAGGCTGCAATCGCAGCTGCACATTTCCAAATGCGTCACAACCTGCACAGAAAACATGTGCTTTACTGTGCATTTCAAAAACCTGTGGAAATGCATGTCGTGCTTGGGTTACCATTCTCGGCGTAGAGGTGGCGGGGGACAGATGCAGCACCGGACCAATGCTGCATCCACCTAGGTAAGTATGTATCTGGAAAAAAAAACAAAATCCAAACTTCTCTTATAAAGTACAAAAAAAGGCAAAACTTTTTTTTAAATTTTGGACAGAGTGGAGAGGGATTAGAACACTTGTCAGTTTTTACCCCTTTTACTGAAAGTGAAAGTAAAAAAAAATCTCAAACTTTGGGTTGTCCCCATAAAAGTACTAGGAGGGAAATCTTCAAATGGGGACAAAAGATCAGGTAACCTGGGGGTCCCCAAGAAATTACCTTAATTTGCAGGGATTTACTTTCACTTCCTGTTTTGGCTATAGGACAGGAAATTAAGGAAAATCTCCCCAATGGGACACAGATGGCAAAAAATTAATTTAAAGGGGTTATAACCCTCCCTTTCCCTATGCAAAGGTTTTGCTTTAGGTTGATTTCCTTAGAAGATAACAGTATTCCATGCATGAATTATGACAAGAAACATAAATATAAGAAGAAATATGTTAAAAAATAGCTACATTCAAATCTCCGGAACCGATCACCGATAAACCGATTACGAGGCTTGTATACCAATGCCAGAAGCCTGGCTAACAAGATGGGAGAGCTGGAGCTGCTGATGTTTGAGGAGGACTTAGATTTTGTGGGGATAACAGAGACTTGGTTTGACAGCTCTCATGACTGGATGGTGACCATTCAGGGGTATTCCCTTTATCGCAGAGAAAGAGAAGGTAAAAAGGGGGAGGGGTATGTCTGTATATTAAGAACAATATACAGGTAAATATGAGGGATGATATTAATAATGGAGCTATGGACAAGGCAGAATCCCTATGGGTAGAACTTCAAAGGGAAGGCACTGTGGGGAAAGTAATATTGGGCGTATGCTATAGGCCCCCCCAACCTGAGGGAGGAGGGGGAGGCGGACCTCCTTTTACAAATAGGATTGGCAGCAAGGATGGGAAATGTCATTATAATGGGAGACTTTAATTATCCAGATATAGACTGGGCAGAAGGAACCGCGCATTCAGCCAAGGCTCGGCAGTTCCTAAATGTTTTGCAGGACAATTTCATGGGTCAGATGGTGAATGCACCGACAAGAAACAATGCGGTACTTGACCTATGTAACGCTCCTGCGTTTTTAGTATAGGCTGGATTTGCAGCTGCAAAATCTCCACTCAGTAGTCATGTAGAGATGTGTTGAATACCAGATCCAACTCTCCAGGACTCATCACCGTGGGCCTGTCAGCTTCAACATACAGATATATACACACTCAATGAGATGTTCCTGGAGTGATAGGATGTATATGATAGTATGAAGGTGATGTGCTGAAGGGACAGGTGTGAACAGTGACAAGGATGGTAATCACTTGATAGGTTTGTATAGGAGAGTTCAAGATGGTATTTAGGAATGCAGATAGGTTAGTATCGAGTATGCTAACAGGTGGTGAGGACAGCAGATGACAAATACAGGATAGAGTAACCCAGTGCAAGGATAGATAGTAGTAGACAGGAGAGCTAGCAATCTATGCAGCAGTGCAGATGATAGATGGTAGTAGGCTGAAGAGCTAGCAATCTATGTAACAGTGCAGATGATAGGATAGTATAGATAGGTAGGAACAGTCCTTAATGTGCATAGGTAGATAGTGCAATAAGGTTATGGAGGGTTCCCCTGCGGGGTACTTATCACTTGTAATGTTAGTAGTTTAGAGAGGTCCAGTAGATAAGGAATGATCCGGTAGCGAGATACAGGGATCAGTAGCGAGGTTCCGGTCTGCTCCAGGTAAAGGGAATGGCTGGAGGTTCCGATCGAGAGACAGGCTTGAAAGCATGTGGATAACAAAGCAGGTTGAACGAACAATGTGAGTGAGACCGCCGGCGGTTGAAATAGCCGCTCTGCGGCGCTCAGCAGTGACATCATCGTTCTTAAAGGTATATGCGTACCACCTGAAGAGAAAGGTGGGACGCATTACAGAGGAAAGTGGTGATTAAGGGTACCGGAGGTACCAGAATCTTACAGTACCCCCCCCTTAAGGCCGGTTCCTGAAGGCCTATAGGACAGGTTTCTCTGGGTGTTTCGAGTGAAAGTTCCGTATAAGTCTAGGCGCATGAATATCAGAGGTATCTAGCCAGGTGTCGTCTTGGGGTCCATAGTTCTTCCATCTTATGAGATACTGGAGTCTTCCTCTATGGATGCGAGAATCCAAAATTTCCTTGATCTCATACTCTTCTCCGCCTTCAACTTGTATTGGAGGTGGAGGCAAGATGGTAGGCCTTATTCCTTGGTTAGGAACATGGGGCTTCAGTAGCGACACATGGAAGATGGGATGGATCTTGAGATCTGCTGGTAGGGTGAGCTGTATTGCAGCTTTTCCGATAAGTTTTTTAATTGGGAAGGGTCTCAAAAATAAAGGTCCAAGCTTTTTGCTTTTTGAGCTTTCGCTCAATGCGTAAAATTTGACAAAGTGCTTGCCAAAATTTAGAGATGAATTGTGAACCACGGTCGGACAAAAGAGTTTTTGGAATTCCATGCAACTTAAACACATGTTTCATCAGTAGTTCTGCTGTTTGTTTAGATGAAGGCAGTCTACGGATAGCAATGAAATGTGCCATCTTTGTCAAGTGGTCCACTGACACTAGGATGGTATTAAATCCTTTAGAGGGTGGTAGTTCTACTATGAAATCTAAGGATACAACTTCCCATGGAACCTGGGGTATTGGTAGACTACAAAGTAGTCCAGATGGTTTTGTAGTGTCAATTTTGGACCTTGCACAGATGTCACATGAAGAAACAAATTTTTGTACAGACGTCTTCATATCAGGCCACCAAAACTGCCTGGTGAGCAAATTAAAGGTTTTCGTTATACCCATATGTCCTGCCATGGGCACATCATGCGATAACTCCAAAATCTTGGTGCGCATAGTAGGGGGTATGTAGAGTTTGTCATTGTAATAGAGGAAGCCTTCTGCATCAGTACTTAGTTGTGGTGGAGGTGAATCCATTCTTATACTGTGCAAAATCTCTTCCTTCAAGGAACGGACAACACCAATAATGCGTTCATAGGGTATTATGGGAATGGAAGGGATTTCGGCGCAGTTATCTTCGGTTAATCGTGATAGCGCATCCGCTTTTTTATTTTTGTCTGCAGGCGTGTAGGTCACTAGGAAATTAAATCTTAAAAAGAATAATGACCATCGTACCTGCCGATGGGAGAGAGTCTTGTTAGTCTGGAGGTATTGAAGGTTTTTATGATCTGTATATATGAGTATTGGTAACTGGGTACCTTCGAGCAGATGTCGCCAATTCTCCAGTGCCAGTTTTATGGCAAGCAACTCCTTTTCACCCACTGGGTAATTCACCTCTGGGCTGCTTAGTGATTTTGAAAAGAAAGCAACTGGGTGGAGTGATGAAGTGTTTGTTGGTCGTTGGGAGAGAACTGCTCCTACTGCCATATTTGACGCATCTACCTCTAGAATATATTGGAGGGATGGGTCTGGATGGCGTAGTATGGGAGCAGAAGTAAAGCTTGATTTTAACAAGCAGAAAGCTTGATTTGCTTCTTCTGACCATTTGAATGGTTTTTTTATACTTGTCAGTTGTGTGAGAGGTCTCACAATAGCGGAAAAGTTCTTGATGAACTTCCTATAGAAGTTCGAGAATCCAAGGAATCGCTGTAGGGCCTTACGAGTTGTTGGTATAGGCCAGTCTAGAATACAGGATATCTTACTCATATCCATCTTAATTCCAGTTTTGGATATGAAGTATCCTAGAAATAATATTTCTTCTTTATGAAATAGACATTTTTTTAATTTCACATATAGTCTGTGTGAGAGCAGTCTGGACAACACAAGTCTTACATGTTTTATGTGTTCAGGCATAGATCGAGAATAAATAAGTATATCGTCTAGGTATACTACAACACAGACATCAAGTAAGTCTCTAAAGATGTCGTTTATGAATCTTTGGAAAGCTGCGGGAGCATTACATAGCCCGAATGGCATCACAAGGTATTCGAATAGTCCGTATCTGGTTCTGAATGCTGTTTTCCACTCATCCCCGTCCCGGATTCGGATTAGGTTGTATGCCCCTTTCAGGTCTAATTTGGTGAAATAAGTAGCCCCACGTACCTGTTCAATAAGTTCAGGGATGAGCGGCAAAGGATAGCGATCCTTTATCGTAATCGTGTTTAATTGCCTATAATCGATAATAGGCCTGAGACTGGAATCCTTATTGCGGACAAAGAAAAGTCCTGCAGCAGTGGAAGAAGTAGAGGGTCTAATGAACCCTTTTGTCAAATTCTCATCCAAGTATTCCTTGAGATGAGAAAGTTCATCCTGTGAAAGGGGATAAACATGACCGAAAGGCAATTTGATGTTAGGGAGTAGATCGATAGTGCAATCGTAATCCCTATGGGGAGGCAACACTTGAGCATTTTTCTCAAGGAACACTTCGGACAGATCCTGATAGCATAGTGGTGCAATTTCATCTGACACCACAGACAGAATCTTCCCATAAGATGGGAGGTTACACGTATTCTCACAATAGTGAGAAGGGAAAACCAAAGTCTGTTTTTTCCAATCTATGATTGGTTGGTGTGTGTGTAACCAGGGAAGTCCCAAAATAATAGGAAAATGAGGTGAGGATAGTATGTCAAAGGTGATGGTCTCCACATGTGATTCGTTGGTAGTGGCAAGGAGTGCCTGAGTCTGGTTGGTGATTGGACCAGAAAACAGTGGAATACCATTAATGAAACTAACAGAAACAGGCTTAGATTTTGAAATAATAGGTATTTTATTTAAGGTAACAAAGCGTGTATCAATATAGTTTCCACAAGATCCAGTGTCGACCATAGCCTTGGTGGTGACCCTAGTTTGGTCCCACTGTAATATTAAATGAACAAAAAGATAGGGGTTAGAGAAGGAAGTCGTTAATCCTCCCAGCAAGACATGTGAACACTCACCCTCTTTTTTGCGGACAAGGGGACAGGTGTTTATCAAATGATCCGAGGATGCGCAGTACATGCAGAGATTTCTGGATGTTCTTCTAGCTCGTTCAGTAGTCGTTAAAGGTGGGCGTATGGTTCCTACATCCATGGGAGTAGGGTCAACGGCCGAAATCTGAGAAGGACTAGACAATGGCATTCCCATCTTTTCAGCCCTTCTTTCTCGCAGTCGTCTGTCGATGTTGATACTAAGTTGTATCAAGGCCTCCAAGGTGCCAGGTAAATCCGCTCGGACGAGCTCGTCTTTAACAGCTTCCGATAACCCGAGTCTGAATTGAGTTCGCAAAGATGTGTCATTCCACCCTGAATCAAGGGTCCATCTTTTGAACTCAGATACAAAGTCTTCTACAGGTCTCCTTCCTTATTTTAAGGCCCTCAACTGAATATCAGCAGTACTCTGCCTATTGGGGTCATCGTATAAACTAGCGAGTTCCGCTAGGAATAAAGAATAGGTGTTGAGAATCTGATCATTACTCTCAAAGAGAGAGTCTGCCCAGGCCCGTGGATCACCCGTCAGGTATGAAATAAGGGTACAGACTTTTATTTGATCAGTGGGGTATGTACGAGGTTTTAACAAAAAAAGCAATTGACATGCGTTTTTGAATTCACAAAATTTTTTCCGATCACCTGTAAACACTAGAGGAGGGTTTATTTTAGGTTAAGGAGGCTGAATTGCAGTAAGCCGTGAGAGCTGGGTTACCTGCTGTGTCAGAGTCTGATTCTTTTCTTGTACGTCAGTCAGAGCAAGTATTAACGCTTTTACTTGTTGTGTTAATTGTGTCACTTGAGTGGGTAATTCTGCTGAATCCATTTTTATGGTTCGTTCAATCTGTAACGCTCCTGTGTTTTTAGTATAGGCTGGATTTGCAGCTGCAAAATCTCCACTCAGTAGTCATGTAGAGATGTGTTGAATACCAGATCCAACTCTCCAGGACCGTGGGCCTGTCAGCTTCAACATACAGATATATACACACTCAATGAGATGTTCCTGGAGTGATAGGATGTATATGATAGTATGAAGGTGATGTGCTGAAGGGACAGGTGTGAACAGTGACAAGGATGGTAATCACTTGATAGGTTTGTATAGGAGAGTTCAAGATGGTATTTAGGAATGCAGATAGGTTAGTATCGAGTATGCTAACAGGTGGTGAGGACAGCAGATGACAAATACAGGATAGAGTAACCCAGTGCAAGGATAGATAGTAGTAGACAGGAGAGCTAGCAATCTATGCAGCAGTGCAGATGATAGATGGTAGTAGGCTGAAGAGCTAGCAATCTATGTAACAGTGCAGATGATAGGATAGTATAGATAGGTAGGAACAGTCCTTAATGTGCATAGGTAGATAGTGCAATAAGGTTATGGAGGGTTCCCCTGCGGGGTACTTATCACTTGTAATGTTAGTAGTTTAGAGAGGTCCAGTAGATAAGGAATGATCCGGTAGCGAGATACAGGGATCAGTAGCGAGGTTCCGGTCTGCTCCAGGTAAAGGGAATGGCTGGAGGTTCCGATCGAGAGACAGGCTTGAAAGCATGTGGATAACAAAGCAGGTTGAACGAACAATGTGAGTGAGACCGCCGGCGGTTGAAATAGCCGCTCTGCGGCGCTCAGCAGTGACATCATCGTTCTTAAAGGTATATGCGTACCACCTGAAGAGAAAGGTAGGACGCATTACAGAGGAAAGTGGTGATTAAGGGTACCGGAGGTACCAGAATCTTACAACCTACTGATTACCAACAATACAGACCTGCTCACGGATATAGAAATACGGGACAACTTAGAAAACAGTGACCATAGGTCAATTAGTTTCAGTATTAATTACAGAAATAGGAAACACAAGGGCAATATAAGGACACTGAATTTCAAAAGAGCCAATTTCCCAAAACTGCGCTCTCTGCTAGAAAATATCAAATGGGATAGAACCCTGGGAACAAAGAACACGGAGGGAAAATGGGAGTGCTTCAAAAGCATACTTAACAAAGGGATTGACCAGTGCAAAGGGAAATAAATTTAAAAGAGCAAAACTAAACCCTGGGTGGCTAAACTCCAACATAAAAATGCAAATTAATGCTAAAGGAAAGGCCTTCAAAAAAATACAAGACTGAGGGGTCATTGGCAGCATTCAAGCATTACAAAGAGTGTAATAAGAAATGTAAAGACGAAATCAGGGCGGCTAAAATAGAACACGAGAGACATATAGCGGAAGAGAGTAAAAAGAACCCCAAGAAATTCTTTAAGTATATAAACAGTAAGAAAGCGAGGCCAGAACACATTGGCCCCATAAAAGACGATAAGGGAGTTTTGGCCACAGAGGACAGGGAAAAGGCGATAGTGTTAAATAAATTCTTCTCTTCAGTCTTCACAAAAGAATCGGGGGGCTACACTAACCCAGCTTGTAAGGCCAAACTAAACAACAAACCTCAGGAAATACCGCCATGGCTAACAGAAGATAGACTTAGAACTAAACTAGAGAAACTTAACATAAATAAATCACCAGGACCGGATGGCTTGCACCCGAGGGGTCTTAAAGAGCTCAGCCAGGTGATTGCCAGACCATTATTCTTGATCTTTAAGGATAGTTTACAGACGGGTATGGTGCCAGCTGGAAAAAAGCCAAATTGGTTCCAATATTTAAAAAGGGGCCGAGATATATCCCGGGTCAGCCTAACATCAGTAGTCTGCAAGATTGTGGAGGGGATGTTAAGGGACCACATACAAGACTTTAGTAATTAAAAAGCGGTATTATTAGTAGTAATCAGCATGGATTCATGAAAAATCGTTCTTGCCAAACCAATCTATTAACCTTCTATGATGAAGTGAGCTGCCACCTAGATAAAAGTAAGCCTGTGGATGTGGTGTACCTGGACTTCGCAAAGGCCTTTGACACCGTTCCCCACAAACGCTTACTGTTCAAACTAAGGAAGGTAGGTATGGACCATAAGGTGAGTACCTGGATAGAGAACTGGCTCCAGGGGATGTTGCAAAGGGGGGGTGATTAATGGGGAGAACTCAGATTGGGCGGGTGTGGAAAGCGGGGTCCCCCAGGGTTCTGTCCTGGGGCCAATCCTGTTTAATTTATTCATAAATGATCTAGAGGAGGGGATATCGAGCAAAATCTCAGTATTTGCGGATGATACTAAACTAAGCATGCCAATATCTTCTGGGCAGGATGTGGAAACCTTACAAGCGGACCTGAACAAAATTATGGGGTGCCCATCCCATAATTTTGTTCAGGTCCGCTTGTAAGGTTTCCATGGCAGATGGCATGATGAGGTTCAATGGCTGATGAGGTTCAATGTTTAAAAGTGTAAAGTAATGCACCTGGGTGCCAGAAACCAGAAAGCAAGCTACTCACTGGGGGGGGGGACCTCTGGGTGAGTCTAGGATGGAAAAGGACCTGGGGGTACTGGTAGACAACAGGCTTGGCAGTGGCATGCAATGCCAAGCCGCTGCAAGCAAAGCCAACAGAATACTGGGATGTATAAAAAAGGGGATTCACTCCAGAAATAAAGAGATTATTCTCACACTATACACGACTCAGGTCCAGCCACATCTGGAGTATGCTGTCCAGTTCTGGGCACTGGTCCTCAGGAAGGATGTGCTGAAACTGGAGAAAGTCCAGAGAAGGGCAACAAAAATAATTAGGGGAATGGAGGATATCAGCTATGAGGAAAGACTACAAGCACTGAATTTATTCTCTCTGGAGAAGAGACGATTGAGGGGGGATATGATATCAATGTACAAACATTGTACTGGAAACCCTAGCATATGGAAAAACCTATTCAGAGAAAGGAAATACAATAAGACGCGTGGCCACTCACTAAAACTAGAGGAAAGGCGGTTTAACCTTAAAATACGGAGGGGGTTCTTTACTGTAAGAGCAGTAAGGATGTGGAATTCTCTTCCGCAAACAGTTGTATCAGCAGGGAGCATTGATAGTTTCAAAAAACTATTAGATGGGCACCTTAAAGACCACAACATACAGGGGTATACAGCGTGTGGTTAACAGTAGACACACACACACACATCATAGGTTGAACTGGATGGACTGATGTCTTTTTTCAACCTCACTAACTATGTAACTATGTTTGTGAATTTTTGTGACTCGCATGAACCGTGAATCTGGAATTGTTCTCAAAACTCTATTTGTCCTTTATTTCAAAACCAACCATAAATCGAGCAACTATTACCTATGAATTCATGAGACAGCAACTTGTAATATACCTATTAACCAAATCAATCCCCCTATAAAATATTTATGTGTTAAATAAATGATTAACCTCAAGTACTTTACAACAACATGTAACAATCCTATCTTTTAAATAAAGAGAATATTCTGTGAAGTTAAAAAATTTAATTGAAGAATTGTGATGATCAAATAAATTAACCAATAAAAATGAAAAAAAAAAAATCTAAAATAAGTTAGCAATTGGTTCTATGTAAATAAATAATTATAAAACATAATTTACAGTATTAAACAAATCTAATAACCTAATAGACCAATAAATACCATCATATCAGCTTAAGTAATCAGGTTAATTACAAATGATAAAATAAATAACAGCAGAATGTAAACAACAAAGCCCTGTCATCTGGGTCTGAAATGGATTTTAAGGGGGACCTCACACCAAAATATATGCCAGGTCCCCCTCATAATCCGTAGGGTAAAGTCCCCCCAAAATCTTTACAAGACCCTTATCCAAGGATAAAGCCTGCCAGGTCAGAAAAATGGGGGGGCTGACACAGCCCCTTGTCCCCATGTTGTTCCCATGTTGATGAGGACATGAGCCTCTTCCCCACAACCTTGGCCTTGTGGTTGTGGGTGACTGCAGGCTGTGGCCTTATCAGAATCTGTAAGCCCCCTTAAAAATAAGGGGTCCCCAGATACCAGCTTCCCCATGTGAATGAGTAAGGGATACTCATTCAACAAAATGAAGTCAGTGGTAAATAAAAACACACAGCTGAAGCCCATTGTCAGCTGATGTCATAGAACCAGTCCAGGCTGGGGAAAGATTGAGACCATATGGTTGGGATCCACCGAGGAGCCTGGAGCGGCACCTGACTCTCAGTGATCCACTGAACTTTTTATGTCACATGATATTTGCGCAACTGTTAATTAAACACACATTTTCCAGAAAAAAATATAATAAAATGACTGTGGTATCCAAAAATCTCCATAGGCGACGCTTTAAAAGACGCTTTAAAAATCTCAGCTCCAGCTAAATTGCCAAGCCCTTCCTGGGCGTGTCTGAGCCACAGTGAGGCTTGAAACGCTGTATGTGTTCCTTTTTTGAATGATTGCTTACAATCACAACTGAAAAACTACTACTATCCATGCTATTGTCCATATCGATTTAAAACGTGGATCTCCTCGGGTGATGACCATAAGACCTGCATATCACAGTGACTTGTAGTGACGGATGATGCTATAATCTAAGTGGAATTTTGTCTGCTTCATCTTGCCCTAGATTCCTGATATGCTGTTGTTGATCTCTCTATAATTTGAGGGTCAACGGGTTCTAGTAAGCAAGCTCGCCTCCCTCACAGTGGTGATGAGTGTGCATGTACTTCTTTTCCACAGAGGCTGGTGTGGGGACTCTACAATATCCATTTTTTATTTGGGACTGTCAAATGAATTTTACCATAGAGACATTTATATTAGAGACTTACTATTGAATACCTGGTTAGCGCTGCATCCTCTTTTGTATTTTGTAATACATTTTTATTAAATTTTCAAAGATTGTACAAGATATGGGAGTACAAGTGATCGTTTAGTAACAGCTGTAAGGCAAGGCGAAAGCATAATACATGTACAGTGAAATTAGACAGATGTTATTATTATTACCGTATATACTCAAGTATAAGCTGACCCGAGTATAAGCCGAGGCCCCTACTTTTACCACAAAAAGATGGGAAAAATCATTGACTCGAGTATAAGCCTAGGGTGATAATGCAGGGCGGCGGGCATGGTACAGGAAAATGCAGGGTGACTGGCATGGTGCAGGAGAATGCAGGGTACTGGCATGGTGCAGGAGAATGCAGGGTACTGGCATGGTGCAGGAGAATGCAGGGCGGCGGGCATGGTACAGGAGAATGCAGGGTGACTGGAATGGTGCAGGAGAATGCAGGGTACTGGCATGGTGCAGGAGAATGCAGGGTACTGGCATGGTACAGGAGAATGCAGGGTACTGGCATGGTGCAGGAGAATGCAGGGTACTGGCATGGTACAGGAGAATGCAGGGTACTGGCATGGTACAGGAGAATGCAGGGTACTGGCATGGTACAGGAGAATGCAGGGTACTGGCATGGTGCAGGAGAATGCAGGGTACTGGCATGGTGCAGGAGAATGCAGGGTACTGGCATGGTACAGGAGAATGCAGGGTACTGGCATGGTGCAGGAGAATGCAGGGTACTGGCATGGTACAGGAGAATGCAGGGTACTGGCATGGTGCAGGAGAATGCAGGGTACTGGCATGGTACAGGAGAATGCAGGGTACTGGCATGGTACAAGAGGATCCGGGGTTGTGGGCATATTACAGGAGATGCAGTGCTGTGGGCATGGTACAGGTGGACCATGCCCGCAGCACTGCATCCCTTGTAGTGTGCCCGCAGCCCTGCATAATGGCAGGTAGTGAAGCTGTTTCACTTACCTGTTCCAGAGGCACCTTCATTTTAAAAATGGCGCCGCCCGGCGCCGACACGTCATTGCGCACACGCCGCCGCCGCTCATATACTTTCGGCTATTCCTGGCCTCTCCGAGCTTAAGCCCGTCGGAGCGGACAGGGAATTTTTTTTTTTTTCCTTGACTCGAGTTCGAGTATAAGCCGAGGGGGACGTTTTCAGCACAAAAAAATGTGCTGAAAAACTCGGCTTATACTCGAGTATATACGATATACAGGATTTATATACCGCCAACAGTTTGTGCAGCGCTTTACAGCATTAAGGAAAAAAGTACAGTTACAATACAATACAATTCAGGAGGAATCAGAGAGTCCTGCTCATTAGAGCTTATAGTCTAATTTAAACGTACAGGTACAAGGGACAATAAACAACTACAAACTTCATAGTATAGCAATAGTTATTGAGTCTAAACAACTAAGGCACATAGTAAAAAAAAAGTGGAGTCTTGTGATTTATAGCCCTTTAACACAAGGCCAGGAGGTGATGGCCACTCCTTGGGTGAGGGCAATTGAGAACATCAATACCAGCTTACATTGGGCAGTGTAATAGTGTTGGGTAAGCCAGGAATACCTGGAGCAATTAAATTTAGGCATACAATGTCAAATATACATTCAAACACACAAATTCCAGTGTCTCGTAATGCTAAGTTTGTCAGAGAGTGGACTACCACTGTTCTGATCTTGGAAGGGGTATTATCTAGGCAGATATGTGAAATACCCAGCTCAAGGGAGGGAGAAAGTGGTAAGTGTGGAAATTCGAAAAAGAAAAAAATAGAAAATCTGGTTCTAGAAAGATCTGAGAGATTTGCAATACCACAAAATGTGGATTAGGTAGCCAACAAATCCACATTCCCTCTGTAAACTGTGCTGTGTTATCCAAAGATATTTTAGACAACGTATATGAGGTAATATACCACCTATGTAGAACTTTTTGGAGCAGTTCCCAATGTTCTGCGCAAAGGGTAGAGAGATCTTTATGGCAGCTTGCCATTTAGAATCTGGGTAAACTTGGGCGATGTCGCATTCCAAAAGTAGAGCATTTTAGAACTACCTGAAGTTGATGAACGAGTCGCTGTCAGAACCAACAAGTGTCGCAGATGGTTCATGAATTTTTTGCAATTCATTAACTAGAGGGAATAACACCAGAAAAGTGGAGCAGCATCTTTATTAAATCCCCCTCACTGTTTTTTTAATTGTATGTAGTTTTTTATTTTTATTTTACATTTTGGCACTCATACATGTTCACATGGCAGTGCCCAGCTGCCCATGCCCTTTTTTTTTTTTTTTTTAGAAAAACTTCAGTGGGGTTCACCACAAAGTTTGCAAACCTTAAACTTCAAGCAAGGTTTGCAAAACTGTTTACAAACAGAACCCAGACACATTTGCTCACCCCTGCAAAAGACAACAGCGAAGTCACATACACAGCAGTGCTATATAACGTGCACATAAAAGCATATTGCAACAGAAAAGTAAGGACATTTTTTTCATGTCCACTTAGAGAACCATGCTAGGCAGCAAAAGCAATACTTTTTTAGCCTGCTTCCACGCCAGCCAATCTGCTCCAGCCTGCTTCCACGCCAGCCGATCTGCTCCAGCCTGCTTCCACGCCAGCCGATCTGCTCCAGCCTACTTCTACGCCAGCCGATCTGCTCCTTCAGTGTTTTCACATGAAAAGATATAAAAAAATATTTACAAAAATGTGAGGGGTGTACTCACTTTTGTGAGATCATGTATACACCATAGTTTGTAGACGCTATAACTTTTGCGCAAACCAATATTGCAGCGATACCTCACATGCATGGTGCAGTTGCTGTTTACATATCACACCAGACCGATGCTTGCGTTCGCCTTTGCGCACAAACGCGGGGGACAGGGGGTGCTTGAATTATTTTATTTTTTTATTATTTATTTTGATTTTTTATTTTATTTCGTCACCTTCCCATTTTTTTTAAATCATTTTTATTGTTATCACAGGGAATTTAAATATCCTGTGATAGCAATAAGTAGTGACAGGTAATCTTTTTAAAAAAAATTAGGGTCTATTGGACTCTAGATCTCTCCTCTACTCTTATAGCATCTGACCACACCAAGATTGGTATGATAAGATGCTTTCCCAATTTCCCATTGGCGCTGATTATAACTGGCATAACCAAAGTTATGAAATGCTCGTAGCTTCCGGTATTTTAGGCCATAGAGATTATTGGAGCCATTCTGATCTCCAATCAGCTCTATGGTCAGCTGATGGAACCACAACTGCAAACTTGGGTTACCCGGTGGGACAGGAGAGCCCAAGAAAACCGTGGAAGGCAGCGGGAGGGGGGGAGTCCCCTCCTACTACTTGTAAAAGCCGTCTATTGACTAATTATTTGATAGGATTGCCTTTACATGAAAGCTGACTGCTGGCTGTAAAAACAATACCAGAAAGTGTGTGGTATGCCCACCATTAGGCCTCCCAGCATCCACCCACTTCTAATGATGGGCATACATGCAATGTTCTTTTTTTTTTCCTTCAGCCCATGGTCCTATGCAGATTCCTCCATTCACATCGAACGATGTGGATGAAGAAATCTCTGCCAAGAAAAGTGTTTAAAAAAATATGGCGAAGCATAGAGGAGATTCACCCTCTGTGTTCACCCCATCCCCCATGCTTTGCCGTATATGCTCTTTTTTTAACTGCGGTGGTAAAATAATTTCCTACAGCACTACAATCATTGATTACATATATGGTGAAAGCAAATGCTGTTGCTGTCAGAATAAACAAATCAGTGCTGCAGCTGATGGGCGTACCTGCAAAACAAACAATGGTTAACAATAAAACACAGTAACAATAAAACATTACAGTATAACAGTATATTAAAAAGTACAGTAAAAGTAGAGAGTAGAAAAGTAGAGTAAGAACAGAAACATAACTCATTAAAACGACAACTGTTTTGGTCTGTTTATTTTATTAATTTTTTTAAATTGTTTTATTTATTTTTTTTACATTTTTTTGTAACTGTTAAACAACTGTTTCAGACTAGGGTCTCTCCAAATGCGATAGCCAACATCTATTGAGACCCTGTGTGAAAAAGTGTGCCCTAGACTGTGCTGTATTCTATACTATTACTCTACTAGTTTGTGGTCGCGGCGGAAACAGTCCCTGATGCAAAGATCAGGTGGGCCAGAACAGGAGGGACAAAAATAACAGGTGTCATGCCTAAGTCTGCGTTTTCTGCAGACATGACATCTTCTTTGGGGTGCTCTTTGGGTAAGGGTAAGAGAGAGGACATCCGGAAAATGCTGAGATGATATATGGTACCGGCCAGATTGACCTGGGAGCCTCGTCTGTTTCAGGGGATGCCATTAGGAGGGGATGGCCTATTATATATGGTGGCAATGTCTTAAAGTAGGGAGGTTTTGGATCAGAGTTTATAAATTAATTTTTTCTCTTACTCAAATTAATCTGATCAAGTCCCTGAACCATGCGTTGCTGGGATGTAAGGTGGAGGAGACCTCTAAAAATCAGAGACGCCTTACTTTTATATTCATCTCCGCCAAAATGACTATAACCAGAAATTGGTAGTCGCTACCATACAATTTAACCAGCTTAAACACAAACTTTCCTGGCTTATATTAAATGAATGATTAACAGCAACTCTACAGCATAAAGTGAAGGTGTTTGAAAGGTTATGGGGCCTGTGGATTAGATACTTGACTAATGATCCCTGGACCATACCCGACTATGGTCTCTTCTGGTTGATACGGACCAGAGTGTGGAGTCTTTTCCCCTTCCCCTCTCCCTATCCTTTTCTCTTGTCTTCCTTTTTCATACTATCTTTTCTTCTTCTTGCTTTTCTGATTGAGGGATTCGGACTGAGTAATTCAATGGTTTTGGGGGATAGAACGTCCTTTTCTCGCTGGTTTAAAGGTTTTGCACCTCCTGTGGTGAAGGACATACTCTGAACCCCATTAAATCACATTGCTATCAAACAATAGAAAGACATGCTGGGACGTTTATGTTTTATTGCCTCTTTACAAACCACCAAATTAGACTGTGGTTAATTGAGAATCGATTTTGCAGTTTGCGGTTCTATATCTTAGCAATGTGCTGAGGACAGCTTTCTTAGCAGGAATAGTCCCTTGCCAATGCAAGAAATGTTGTAATATGTCTTTCGTTCTGTATTTGTGCATTTGTTACACTGCATAATCTTTTGCGTTATTTTATATGCATATTAGATTGTGGATATTACATTTTGTTCAAAATTTTTACTGGAATTTACTTTCATTTGTAAAAACCTTTAACCACTTAAGCCCCGGAAGATTTTACCCCCTTCCTGATCAGGGCCTGTTTTGCGATTCGGCACTGCGTGACTTTAACGGACAATTGCGCGGTCGTGCGACGCTGTACCTAAACAAATTTGACATCCTTTTTTTCCCACAATCAGAGCTTTCTTTTGGTGGTATTTGATCACCTGTGCAATTTTTTGATCATGTGCTATAAACAAAAAAAGAGTGTAAATTTTGCAAAAATAACAATATTTTCAAATTTTTTTATATGAAATTCCCCCAAAAAAATGTAAAAATCTAAATTTTTTAACATTTTAGGCAAATTTGTTTTCTGCTACATATTTATGGTAAAAAAAAGTTGCAAAAAGCGTATTTTGATTGGTTTGCGCAAAAGTTATTGCGTTTACTAACTAAGGGAAAGATTTTTGTCATTTTTGTTGTTTTTTTTTAACGTGTAATGGCAGCGATCTGCGATTTTTTTTGCGGGACTGCGACATTGCGGCAGACAGATCGGACCCTTGACTGACATTTTTGACACTTCTGGGGGTACCAGTGACATTACTACAGTAATCAGTGCTATACATATGCACTGTTACTGTAAAATGACACTGGTAGTGAAGGGGTTAACTTTTTTTGAGAGGGAGGGGTGGTGTGTGTCCCTAGGGGCGTGATTCTAACTGTGATTGGCTGTGGCTTGAGCTGTAAGAACAGTGATCAACGGTCCTACATAGTAGAACCGTATGATCACCATTCTTACACAAGGGAGAATGACAGGCGGCTTGTTTACATTAGCCGCCTGCCTTTCTCCCAGGGTCACGGACGATCGCGAGTGCCCGGCGGACATCGGGTCCGCCGGGCACACGCGTGGGGGGGTCCGTGACTGAGCGGGAGTGGGAGCGCGCATTCGGCGGCGCGCGCTCGCTCCCCAGAGCCTCACAGGCTAGCGACGTAGACCTACGTCGCTCTGCCTGTGAGGGGCTGACTGCCGCAGTAAATATACTGTGAGCAGTCGGCAAGTGCTTAATAAAAACATTAAAACAGAAGAGTTAACCACTTTGTGGGGGCACAGACAGCAAAAAAAAAAAACCTGAAAAACAGCATGTTTCCCTCACTTTCTGTCAGGACAGGGAGGGTTAAGTAGTCTCTGTAATGGGAATATAGACAAAAACTTTGTATTGTTTAGTTTAAATATCTTACTGTGTTTTTATTGTTGCTTCACAGGGACAAAAAAAAGAGAAAATCTTACCATTGCAGTTCTAGAAAGAAATAAAAACCTAATAACAGAAGATGACCAGCATTCCAACAATAAATTAATCACAATTTACTGAAGATCCATGTCATACAGAAAGTTGGTAGTTTGCCTTTTTGTTTGTTTGACATGGGTCTTCAAAAAATTGCAGTGAATACATTGCTAGAGTGTTGGCCATTTTCTCTTATTTGGTTTATTTGGTATCACCGCAGGCCGTGCACCAAAGGCGAATTAGGTACTGGTGTTGGAGATACTGATAATGAACAAGATCAAAAACCTGGCAGAAATGTTACTTTTTCCCCACTCTTGGCCTAAAGTTAGTCCTGAAATATACAGTACATACACTATATTGTCAAAAGGTTTGGGACACCTGCCTTTACACAGACATGAACTTTAATGGCATCCCAGTCTAGTGTCCGTAGGGTTCAATATTGAGTTGGCCCACCCTTTGCAGCTATAACAGCTTTAACTCTTCTGTGGAGGCTGTCCACAAGGTTTAGAAATGTGTCTATCTGGATTTTAGACTATTATTCCAGAAGCGCATTTGTGGGGTCAGCCACTGATGTTGGATGAGAAGGCCTGGCTCACAGTCTCCACTCTAATTCTGTCAGGGTGCCAAGAAACCAGACCACACGAAGATGCAAGTCAAATAAAGACGTTTATTAGAGCAACAACAATAAACGCACAGCAAGAGTGAGGAGCAAAATCAGGAACAGCCGGGGTCAAGTCCAGAAGCGGGTAGTCATCCTAGCCAGGATCGAGTCTAGAAGTGGGTAGTCAACCAAGCCAGGGTCGAGTCCCAAGGCGAGTAGTCTGCCGATGCTCGGTCATCTGCCGATGTGGGATGGAGAGCCAGGAAAGTCATCAGCCAAGCCAGGTCATACACGGAGGAACACGGAGAACAGAAGACTGCTAGCAGTGATACACCTTGGAGCACAAACACAAGGGCAAGAACTGCAAGCCAAAAGGTGATAATAATAGTCAGGTGTGCAACATCATCACTGAGTGACGCCAAGGCAGCAGGCAAGTGATGATGCAAACATCAGACAGCAGTCTGCACATGTCCAAGATGGCTGCCAACAGGAAGGCAAGGTAATACCTTGACAGTACCATCAATGGCCCCTCCTCCGCAGAGCAAAAAATGGTTTCTGAGGAAAGCGAGCATGAAAAGCGCGGAGAAGGAAGGGAGCATGAACATCAGTGAAGGGAACCCAGGAGCGCTCTTCAGGACCAAAACCCTTCCAGTGCACAAGGAATTTAACCTGACCTCGGAACAGAAGAGAATCCAAGATGCTGCTAACCTCATACTCCTCATGATTGCCCACAGGAGTGGGACAAGGGCGAGGAAGTGAAGAGAAGTATAGCGATTGCAAACCAGTGGCTTCAAAAGTGACAAGTGAAAGACATTGGAGATACGCATGCCAGGGGAAAGATCAAGGGCATAGGCCACTGGCTTCACCTTACAGAGGATTCAAAAAATCCCAACAAAACAAGGTGCCAGTTTAGGAGTGGACATCCTGAGGTTGGGATTACGGGTCGACAACCACACCCTCTCCCCGACCTGGTACGAAGGAGCAGATAAACACCTCTGGTCTGCCTGGAGCTTCTGACACTGTGCAGAGACCCATAAAGACTCTTGAATCTACACCCAAGAGGAATGGGTGTCCTGTGGCGAGAATGACTCAGGCAACACAACAGGTTAAAACCCATAATTGGCCATGAATGGAGACATTTCAGAAGAGGAGTTGATGGCAGAGTTCCTGGCAAACTCTGCCCAGGTTAGCAAATCAACCCAATTGTCCTGATGGTCAGAGATATAGCAGCAGAGAAATTGCTCCACAGCTTGGTCAGTGGCACCAATAGACTGTGGATGGTAGGCAGAGGAGAAGGAGAGTCGAATACCCAACTGGGAGCAAAAGGCACACCAGAACCTGGAGACAAACTGCCTCCCACAGTCCAAGACAATCTCCTTAGGCAACCTGTGTAAGTGGAAAACCTCCCTGGCAAACATCAAGGCAAGCTCCTGAATGGTAGGCAGCCGCTTAAACAGAACACAGTGGCACATTTTGGAGAACTTGTCAACAACAATGAGGCTAACCGTGTAACCCCAAGACGTGGGAAGTTCCACAATAAAATCCATGACCAGGTGAGACCAGAGACGCTCCCCACTGGGAATGGAATGCAGTAGGCCAAAGGGAAGCTGCCACGGAGATTTGTTCTGGGCACAGACCGAACAAGCAGTCACATACACAGCAACATCAGTGCGGAGAGATGGCCACCAGAACTGATGGGAAATAGCCCAGGACATCTGGTTCTTACCAATATAACTGGCAGTGTTGGAATTGTGGTACATGCGCAACAGTCTGATGTGCAACCCCTCAAGTACAAAACATTTGCCAGCAGGTCTCTGTGGGAGCATCAGGTTGGGCAGACAAGAAGGTATGACCAATGTCGGCATGGGATCCTCCGTGGACAACTCAGAATACTGGCGAGACAAGGCATCAGCTTTAACATTCTTGGAGCCAGGCAAATAGGAAACAACATAGTTAAAACGAGACAAGAATAAGGCCCATCTGAGGGGGTGTGAGCCTTTTGGCCTCCAAGAGATACGTCAGATTCCTATGATTGGTGAGAATAAGAACTGGAACCACAGGACCTTCAAGCAAGTGTCTCCATTCCTTGGGAGCCAGGATAATGGCCAAGAGCTCTCTCTCTCTCTAATCTCATAATTGCATTCAGCTGGAGACAGCTTCTTGGAGTAGAACCCACAAGAAAGTAAGGGTCTATCAGGAGTCCGACACTGAGACAGAAGGGCGCCTACTCCTGTCTCAGATAAATTCACCTCTAGGACAAAGGGCAAACCAGGATTGGGATGAGACAGAATGGGAGCCGTAGCTAAAGCAGACTTGAGGGCCTTGAAAGCTTGGATGGCAGCAGGTGTCCAATTGTGGGGATCGCTGTCCTTCTTAGTCAGATCTGAAATAGGTTTGGTCAAAGAGGAAAAATTCCTGATAAATTTCCAATAGTAGTTGGCAAACCCAAGGAAACACTGAATGGAACAAAGACCACTAGGGCGAGGCTATTGTAGAACAGCCGAAACCTTCTGAGGGTGCATGGAGAATCCTTCAGCAGAAATGATGTAGTCCCAGAAGGCAACCTGAGACAGGTGGAATTTACATTTCTCAAGCTTACAGAAAAGCCCATTCTCACGTAATTTTTGCAGCACCCGTCTGACATCCAGGTAATGTGACTCAATGGAGTCCAAGTAAATCAAGATGTCGTCCAAATAGACTACAATGCATTACTGCAACATAACACGAAATACATAATTGATGAACTCCTGGAAGATAGCGGGCGCATTGCACAAGCCAAAGGGCATCAATAGATATTCGTAATGACCGGTACGGTTATTAAACGCGGTCTTCCACTCATCGCCCTCCTTAAGTCTTAAGTCTTACGAGGTTATACGTGTCCCTTAGGGCAAGCTTGGTAAAGATGGTTGCTCCCTTGAGGTGGTCGAACAATTCAGTAATCAACTGAATTGGGTATGCATTTTTGACCGTGAGAGGTCCCTATAATCAAGTCTCAACTCACCCCCCCTTCTTTACGGAGAAAAAACCTGCACCCGCTGGACATTTGGAGTTCCAAATGTTCCCCCTGGCAAGCGCATCCACCACGTACTCTTCCATGGCCTTATTCTCCACAACCGAGAGAGGATAACGGTGGACTGGAATGGCACCAGGTTGCTAGTCAATGGCACAATCGTACGGACGATGAGGTGGAAGAGTATTAGCGCGCACCTTGTCAAATACATCTTGATACTCATGATATTCATTGGGCAACACTGAATCCGAGGAGGTACAAAGTACCTTACCAGGCCCATGTATACAGCGCCACACTGTGGAGACCAAGAGAGGATCTCGACCGATGCAAATCAAAGGTTGGATTGTGTTTCTGAAGCCAAGGGTACCACAAAACAGCAGAGTAGTGTGGGGACGATATAACCTGGAAACAGGTTGACTCCATGTGAACAGCCCCTATCATCATGTCAACTGGAATAGTCTCGTGGGTAACCTGTGCCAGTTGCAGGAGTCTGCCACCAATCCCCCCGATGACTAGTGGAGAAGCACGGGGCTGTAAGGGTATTCGCAGCAGCAAACATACTGTCAAAAAAGTAACCAAAGTCTACCAATGACTGAGTAAACACCGAACCTGCTGCCCAGGAGACGACAACTCTGATTAGCGGTTTATCTTTACGGGAAACCCGGTACGAGGAAATTCCATCTAAGATCTGCCCCCAACAGGACCTTAGGTGTGAGCGTTACCCGGACAGGTAGGACAAGAATTCAGGAAAAGCCCACCAAGGCCACAACACAGGCACAGGCCCTTCCTCCTCCTAAAGGTCCTCTCAGCTTTAGAAAGGTAAGTAAACCCCATTCGCATGGGTTCACAACCAGACACACCATCCCCAGGAGGCGTGGGAGGTGAGAGAGGAATGGGGGGGGGAACGTAGGAGGCAATCTGGTAGGAGGCCTCTGCAGGTGCTCCTTAAACAATGGTCCCTCCCTGAGCCTGGTATCGATCAAAATCAGGAAACAAATGAGAGCCTCAAGCTCGTCAGGGAGATCCTTCTTCAATGCATCAAGGAGATATTGAGAGAAGAAAGCCACCAGAGCCTCATTATTCCAGCCCACCTCTGATGCCAGGGTATGAAATTCTATGGCATACTCGACAACGGTTCGTATACCCTGTTGAATGGAAAGGAGCAGCAGAGACAGAGTCAGCAGGCACATTGAATACCCTACGAAAGGAGGCAACAAAACTCGGGTAATCGAGTATCACAGGATTATCATTCTCCCATAAGGGACTCGCCCAGGCCATGGCCTTGTCCGAGAGCAATGAGATTAGGAAGCCCACCTTGGACCTGTCAGATGGAAACGCCTGAGAAACCATCTCAAAATAAATGCCCACTTGGTTTCACCCCCATAGGGCTGTGGGGGGGGGGCTGAATCAGTCATCCCTCTGGTAACAGTAACTCCAGCTG
This sequence comes from Pelophylax lessonae, assembly GCF_965119305.1. Taxonomy (NCBI): domain Eukaryota; kingdom Metazoa; phylum Chordata; class Amphibia; order Anura; family Ranidae; genus Pelophylax; species Pelophylax lessonae. The sequence continues at coordinate 486,271,305 of NC_138769.1, forward strand.
TAGCTGCAGGAGCGGCAACAGGAGCAACAGCAGCAGGAACCCTCAGCCTAGCAGCACCAGGAGCAAGGTGTGCTGTGCGTTCAAGTAGCATCTTCAATGCCTGAGCGAAGTGACCTAAAGGATGATCTTGTTGATCAAGCCTGGTAACCAGCATGGGGAGCGTAGGAGCACCTGCATCATCAGGATTCATGGCCCTTGTGTACTGTCAGGATGCCAGGAAACCAGACCACATGAAGATGCAAGTCAAATAAAGCAGTTTATTAGCAACAACAATAAATGCAAAATCAGGAACAGCCGGGGTCAAGTCCAGAAGCGGGTAGTCATCCAAGCCAGGATCGAGTCTAGAAGCAGGTATTCATCCAAGCCCGGGTCTAGTCCAGAGGCGTGTAGTCTGCCGATGCTGGGTAGTCTGCCTATGTGGGGCAGTGTTAATTTCGTCGACTAAAACCGACTAAAACGTTTTCGTCGACTAACACAATTCAGATGACTAAAATACGACTAAAACTAAAATGGCATTTTAGTCTTAAGACTAAAATACGACTAAAACTAAAATGGCATTTTAGTCAAAAGACTATAACTAAAACTAAATCGAAATTTGCTGCCAAAAATTAACACTGGTGCATGCTCAAAGCATAAATAATAACATATTAGATTTTTCACTCCAGGACCAGCAGTAGTATATAATGAGTTTGGAAATTGTAGAGAAATGCTTAAATAATGCATTACAAATTACAATTGAACTACACCCATTCGATTATAGATGACTAAAATGAGTTTTAGTCGACTAAAATGTAGGGCGTTTTAGTCGACTAAAATATACTGGAGTTTTAGTCAACTAAATACGACTAAAACTAAAACACTTGCAGAAGACTAAAATAGGACTAAAACTAAAATGCCATTTTAGTCCTAAGACTAAGACTAAAACTAAATTGAAATTTGCTGCTAAAATTAACACTGATGTGGGGTCGAGAACCAGGAAAGTGGTCAGCCAAGCCAGGTCATACAGGAAGGAAAACGGAGAACAGAAGACTGCTAGCAGTGATGCACCTTGGAGCACAAACACGATTGCAAGGACTGCAAGCCAACAGGTATTATACATAGTCAGGTGTGCAACATTATCACTGAGCCCAGGCAGCAGGTAAGTGATGATGCAAACAGAGTTTATAAGAGACAGCAGTCTGCACATGTCCAAGATGGCTGCCAACAGGAAGGCAAGGTAAGACCTTGACAAATTTATCCCAAAGGTGTTCTATTGGGTTGAGTTTAGAACTCCATGCAGGCCAGTCATTTTCCTCTACCCCAAACTCACTCATCCATGTGTTTAGACATGCAAGTTTGCAAGTCCAGCATGTGCCCAAAGCGAGACATTCAGTCCAGGACTCTTCCATGAATTGTTGTAAATATCAGAAATTGGCGTTTAGGCCTGTCAGGCTCTATGGACTGGTGATTTCACCAGATTGTGTTGGCACTGACTGGGTGAACAAAAAGTGTGGTTCTGTTGGAAGATAGACTGAAGGACTGAATAAGGTAGTAGTAGAAATAATAGATTAATTATATGAGGCTGAATATTTTCTGTTAGGTTGATGTGATACTGAAAGCCCCCAGCAGGGAAAACTTTAAAATGAAAGTGATGTATTCTTATCTTTTTTTTTTGTTTGTTTGTTTGTTTGTTATTCATTCTTGTACTTGATTGCTGTCTTAATAAATGGTAGCTTTGTGGTATATATTTTTTATATTTTGTATGTTTTTAGGTTTATACAGTATAATATGATTTTAGGCCTTTTGCATTGTATTAAATGTTGGCACATCCTCTTCCAGCAATTCACACTTTTGATGTATTTTCTCTAATGCTAGTTAGGGGGCATTTACTGTATAGGAGGATGCCAGGACTGGCCAACACACATTAGTGTGAAAGTGAGATTTTATCATTTCTAATTAATAAAGAGTTTAACAAATACACTATGTTGTCAAAAGTATTGCAACTCCTGTCTTTACACACACATGAACTTTATTGGCATTCCAGTCTTAGTCTGAAGGGTTCAAAGTTGAGTTGGCCCATCCTTTGCTGCTATAACAGCTTCACTTCTTCTGGAAAGGCTCTCCATAAGATTTAGGAATGCCCCTATGGGAATGTTTGATCATTCTTCCAGAAGCGCATGTATGAGGTCAGGCACTTATGTTGGACGAGAAGGCCTGGCTCCCAGTCTCCGCTCAAATTCATTCCAAAGGTGTTCTATCGGGTTGAAGTCAGGACTCTGTGCAGGCCAGTCAAGTTCCTCCACCCCAAACTCGCTCATCCATGTCTACATGGACCTTGCTTTGTGCACTGGTGCATAGTCATGTTGGAACAGGAAGGGGCCGTCCCAAAACTGTTCCTACAAATTTGGGAGCATGAAATTGTCCAAAAACTTGGTATGCTGATCCCTTAAGAGTTCCCTTCACTGGAACTAAGGGGCCAAGCTCAACCCCTGAAAAACAACCCCGCACCATAACCCCCCCTCCACCAAATTATTTGGACCAGTGCACAAGGGGAAAGGAGCATAAAAATGCTTAAGGTAAACATTTTTGTATTCTGCTGTTATAGTACTGCTGTTTTAGTATTGAGTACAAGAATCATTTAAAATTTAGATTTTTTTTAATTGTATGGACTCATTAATAAAGATCTACCTTTCACAGTTGTGTGGATAGATAAAGTTAATTTATCTTTGTCTTCTGGAGTTCCTCTTGAATTCTGTCTTAACAGCATGAGTTTTATTTTTGCAGATTGTGCAAGCTTTGCCCAATGTCCTGTGCAAACAGCTAAAGTAAAATTATCTATTTTATACCCTATTTGACATTTCTTGTTATTGCTCCCAAACATTTCTTGTTATTGCTCCTAAATTATTATTTTTTTTCTTTTTTTTTTAAATTGTGACAGATCATTGAGAAGAACTTTTTTTCATCTTCATCAACGTGTTTTTTTTTTAATTATTATTATTTTGCATTGTTTTAGTAAGGAACAGTTCATGGAAAGTACAATAAGTAAAACACAAAAAAAGTGGTTGCAATCCAATATCAGGGAATATTGGAGAATATTGCCATTTTCTCAAGTCCATTTAATGTGTGCATAATTTATGCAGCAGAAATATTTGAAATACTCTCTAAAAATATGATTTAGGATAGAGATGCCCTCATGCACACTGGTTTATTGTAAATGCTATTGAAAATCAGCGTTAAAAATTCACCTAAGCTGTATTTTTTCAAACCAGTTTAGGTGGGTTTAGCAGATTTTAGCAGTGTTCACGCATTTGTTTATTTCATTGGCCAAAATGTAAATTTATACTGGCAATAAAAATAAATAAACTCAGAAGTGCTACATTTTCAAAGTACTTCCTAGGCACAATTAACATTTTTAGATGTTCCCAATTACAAAGCACATTTTTAATTCGTGTCTTCTTGTCCACTTAAAAGTGTTTTTTAGAGCTGGGTATATTTACCTTAATATATTCCATGCATTAGGTTAAAAAAAAAAAAAACACATTATCTTCCTCTTCCCCCTTTCAGATACTTACTGGAGGCTGTCAGTGATTCAGCGCTGCTGAAATCTTCTTTCCCTTTTCTTCCTCTTCTCACAGAACTCAGGCAGCCATTGGCTCCTGCTTGCTGTCAATCAATTGATGTGAGGAGGGAGAAGCATGGCTTGGGAGCAAGAGCACAGGCGTGCTGTGTGCGCAAGCCTTTTGCTATGGGGGCACACAGAGAAGAAGAGAAGCCAGGAGTGATAGTGAGGGGCTGCTCTGTGCAAAACCAGTGCACAGTGCACATAAGTATAACATGTATGTTATTTTAATTTTAAAAAATTCTACGCTTTACAATCATTTTAAAGGGATTGTAAACGATCACCTTGTAAAACAACACATTCAGTTAGTTTAAAATAGAAATGAAAGGCAAAACATTTTTGTATAGCTATAAAAGAAATATATAAATACCTTTTTTCCCTTTTTTTATAAGTGTTCACATTTCTTCTGTTCTTAGCTGCATAAGAGCTGGGGGGAGGAGATGCAGCAGCACACAGAGCTTGCCAGCAAATGACTGTGCAGCGGGGGCGTGTCAGGGCAAGTGTGATCATTGAAAGAGCATACTGAGTTCCCAGCATAGCTAGAGAACTGACCATGTTGTGCTCTTCTGCTTAGGGTGGTCAGTTTTAATAGGAAAGTAGGGGAACTTGCAGGAAAAAACAGGAATTTGACACAAAGGAAGCAATGCAAAGAGAACAGGATACTTTCTCATACAAGCACATGATACAGCAGGCACATATCAGTAATAAAAATTGTTGGGGTAACAAAGGCTTGAAGAATATACCACAACTGTTATTAAGCAGAGCTCCACCCAGAAGGGGAAGCTCTGCTTCTTTGCACCCTCCCCCCTCCACTGCCTCATTTTGCCCTTTATGGGGGGAAGGGGGGAGTGGGTACCTGGTTTTGACAGGTACCCACTTCCTCTTCTGGGTAAGATTGCTGCAGCGATCTCCAAGCATTTCTGGCCCCTTCTCCTCCCCCCACCACTGTCTTCTGAGATACACACACAGGTCCCAGAAGACCAATTTAGAAAGCATAGCGTGACTCGCGCATGCTCAGTAGGAAACCGGCTGTAAAGCCTGAAGGCTTCACTGCCGGTTTGACCTACTTACAATGCCGGCACCTGCACCCAAAGCCGATTGAGGAATCCCTGGACATGTAAGTGTCCTTATATTAAAATGCAGCAGCTACAGTATTTGTAGCTGCTGACCTTTATTTTTTTTTTCCAGACGGAAGCTCCTCTGTAAGCATCACTTACAAATAATGAAAATGAAAAATAAATGTGAATAAAAAATGAAAAAAAAAAAACGACTTTATGTGTTCCTGTTTTTTATGCTTTATGATGTGTGGCATGTTTTATGTTTAACTTGGGTGCATATTACTTTCCACAAATATCAGAACATACTGTGACACTCGGTTTTCTCAGCCCATAATCACAACTGCTGTATTTTGCAAGTGTTGTAAACTGTTTCAGGGCCCTGTACCAGATAATGTTTTTTCAGATTAATTCATGTTCTAAATTTCTAAATTCTGAGAAATAGACATTCTAAGTAATCATTTCTACTATAAAAAATAGAGGTGTCCTTGAAAAAGTAGATGTAAATTGCTTTCTTTAACCACTTTGAATCCAGGGCAATTTTTTAAGTTTCCACACATATGTTGAAATCAGCATTTATTGCTAGAAAATTGCTTTAAAAATATTATATAATTGTGAAAGCAGAGGCCCTGTGGAATAAAATGATGGCATTTGCAATTTTTAATGTTGAACAATATTTGAGCAGCTGTTTAACAAAGACATATTGTCAGGAAATAATAAATTAAAATTAGTTTTAGTGCACACAAACACAACATACAATTATTTTTTTTGGAAAATATTTCATGGATGGTTGATTTGTGCTAGGAGAGGGGATTGGTGGGGAGGATTTGTGCCGTGAGGGGGAATTTTGGGTGAAAGAAGATTTTTGTTGGGGGATGGGATTGGGGGCAGGGGTATAACAGGGTTTGTGCTAGAAGAGGGTGAGGAGATTTGACTGGGAGGGGGGACGAGGTTGGATGGAGGAAGTTTATGTGAGGAGGGGGAAGAGGATTTGGTTTGGAGGAGGGATTTGGGGGGGGAGGTTATACTACAAGGGGGATTTGGGGAATATGGATTTGTGCTCAGAGGCGGAATTTGGGGGGAGAGGACTTGTGCTAGGAGAGGAGATTTGGAGGTAGGGTATTTGTGCTAAAAGGGGAACTTTGGGAGGGGGGGGAGTTAGTTCTGGAAGGGTAGCTTGAAGAGGATTTTTACTGGGAGAGGGGGATCGTGGGAGAAGAGCACTTGTGCTGGGAGGGGGGAATTTGAGGGAGTGAAAGAGGATTTGTGCTTGGGGGGTGGTGGATTGGTTAAAGGAGGATTTGTGCTAGGGGAATTGGAGGGGAAGACGATTTGTACCAAAAAGGGTATTGGGCAAGGGGAGGTTTTTGCTGAAGGGGAAGATATTTTTTGTACTTTTGGAAGAAAGGATTTCGGGGAGAGGGTATTTGTGTTGGGAGGGGGAAGAGAGTTTGTGCTATGAGGATGGATTAGGAGAAGAAGGACTTGTCCTGGGGTTAATTGGAGGAGGAGAGGGTTTGGACTAGAAGGGGGATTAGGGAAGGAGGAAGATTTGTGTTGGGAGGGGAAGAGGATTTGTGTTGGGAGAGTGAATTGGGAGGGAATGTATTTGTGTTGGGATGGGTAAGAGGGTTTGTGTTGGGGTGGGGGGGTTAGGGGGGGTGGGGGGCAAATATTTATGCTAGAAGAGATTAGTGTGCAGATTAGTGCTGGGTTTTATTTTGGAGGTGAAAAGGGAAGATTTTTGCTGAAATGGTAAAGTATTTCTTGCTGGGGAAATTTTATACTCCGCACATTCCTGACCTCTACAGTCTTTTTTTGTTTTTTACTCCTGGCCCCTTCTGTGCACCCCTGCTTTCTGTGTGTTATGTGTTCTTTAAACTGACACTAACAGCAGCACTGTGTGTATCATATTCCTGACCCCTGCACACATTACACACCCTTGACCTCTGCACTCTGTGTAATGTATTCCTAAAACTAACACTGACTGAAGCACTGTGCTGCGTAGTCCTTATCAATGCAGTCTTTGTATTGCACACCCCTGGCCCCTACACTTTACCCTACCGTCTCCTGCCTTATGTACACTGTATTGTACGTTACATATTTTTTAACAAAAGTGTTAATTGTCCCAGCATTTGCTGGATGCTAAGCAGTAGAGGATGGGCTGAATTCCCCCTGGGCTTGGTTCGAGCAAGGTTTGGCGGATGCTGAGCTTGAACCCCATTAAAATCAATGGGAGTGAATCCCAGTTTTCTGGGTAAAAGGGCAAAGTGTTGTCAAAAAATAGTACGGGGGGTGGACACTGCCCTGGGGAACAAGTACCAGCGCTAACAAATTTTTTTAAATATTTAATTTAGTCAGAAGCAGTGCTTTTTTAAACCATAGTTAGAGAAAGTCAGTGATATACCTCCGTAAATGTGCCACATCCCTAATAGATAAATCATGAACAAAATTCCCCTTGGGGTGGGACTTTGAAGGCACTAAGTACTATGATATAAATAAGCTGAAAAAAAAAATCTATTTTATTTAAGTTAGCATAAAAACACCAATGCTATATGGACATGGTTGTACATGGAATGCATATACATATTGCACATTACATACACATTACAATTATTACATATTATTAATAGGAGAAAAAGGATTGACATCCACCACCCAACACGTTTCGGGGCTTTCACAGCTCCTTCAGGGTTGTGGTTGGTATCAACCTTCTACAAAATATATAAGTAAATTATTCACAGGTTTGTACAATATTGCAGATTTATTCTTTGATCATTACAGTCTTGAGTTAAACTTACATAGATTCCATTGGTGTATACAGCACTGCCATGTCAGCATTTAAAAACAAGATCTAAGGAAAGCTGCCACTTCGCCTAAGGATATAATTAGCACTCAATGTATATATGTATATACAGGTCTGTGAGGTAGGTATGGTTAGTAAGCAATAGTTAGCCTGACCAGTGTGATTCTTGGCTGCTGAGGCCTGACAAACAGGTTCTGCAAGTTAAACAGGCATACACTCAACAAGTGGCGACCACAATATATGTAGGACGTATTATATATTATTATATATTATGCAAGTGATCTACCTGTGTAGGCACATGTTCTGAACAGATATATGTCCTCCCTGGAACCTAAGATGCATGGTGGGTGACCTATTGAAAAAATGTCAGCTCATATATAGCTGTAAATTGTCCTATCCAATCAAATACACATACAGAAAAAATGATATAATTATATATATATATATATATATATATATATATATATATATATATATATATATATATATATATATATATATATATATATATATAATTTTTTTTTTTTTTTTCAAGGACACATTGGTGTGCATTACATTAGGGTGTCTTATCCCACTACATAAAGGTTAAAGGCTTGATAAATCCCCGCTTTATCTCAAACAGGCTTATTTATTGTAGTGTGCAGATTATAGCATATGGCACTGCTGATTTTAAATCAGAATGCAATAGGTTTCTAAAAAAGAAAGGACTTACCCAGTATCCGTGATTATCAAATATGGCCTTTCTCTCCTGAGGTTTGAAGAGGTTTAGGCCTGTACAGGGTACTAAGCTTAAATCAGTTCATCTCTTCCTGTGTCCCACCCAACCCTAAAGGGCCTACAGCTGTGCATGCTAGAGCTGATTACTTAGAGCCTGTCTATCCCACTACAATAGGTCAGAGGCCAAATAAACCATTGACATTTACAAAAGAAAAATGTTTTTAAATTGCAGGCTAATGACACTTCCCTTGTGGCTTCTAGAATAAAAAAAGACTCTTTGTGTTTGAGACCAGGAAAAGGGTATGAGTGTTTGCCCCCACTCCACCCCCTTTATATCTACCTGGAATCCAGAATGTGGACAAGTTCAGCAGAGTGCTCTGTGCTCACAATAAATGGTCCCTGAACAGGTGCTATCTGAGGAAGAATTAGAACCAATAGGGTACTCTGGATGTGGGTACTATGGATGTTGACTTGATGGCATCGGCCTCCAATGTTCATCTCCCTGCTACTTCTCCAGATTTTGGCATCCCAACTTCTAAGCTCAAGATCCCCTGATGGTAGTGTGGGACTTTTGCATGGCCTACATATTTTATCTGTCAACCTTGATCTTTTATAAAAAGACAGAAAACAATCAGCGCAGACAGATAAACCTAAAAAGCTAAAATTGCAAGCTAGACACCAAAGACAAATCACTCTTATCTCATACAGAACCATTAATAAATATAGTGCAGCGCAATCAACATTTCAAATAATGAGGGAATAGTCCATAATAAAAGCCAGAAGTCCCAGAACAGTCCATATGGTGCTGGAAAATGGAAACAGATAGATCCCCTACACCTGTGATTACACTGCGTTCACCTGAAATATAAAAATCAGCACTTTCCCTGAAAGGGTTAAACACCAGAGGCAGATTCCTTGCACCCATGGCTTTAAACAGGGATCTGGTTAGCTGGTCAAATTCGGACTAAATCCGCTCACCGATAACCACAACATGTAGTAAAAAAGACCAATCTAAGTGCTCTCCGTTTTAAACTGTTTATTTAGGTATAAAAGACAGGACCGGCAGCAGGTGACGAGTGGCTCCACCTCCTGTACACGTATCGTCCAATGAGGGACTTCATCAGCCTTGATCTTTTGAATCCTTCTCAAAATCCACAGAAAGCAGGTGTCAGATCACTGGGTGGAGGCCGAAGTGCTGGGAGGGATATCCGGGTTCCTTCTGAGAGGCTCCAGTGAAAGCAAGCAGTGCAGTGGTAAATGCCAGGCCAAGGGTCATACACGTTTGGACAGTCCAAGTATCAGCAAGACAGAGACAAGTCCGTAGAGCAAGCCGGGGGTCAGTACACAAGTTATCAGGCAGAGAAAAGTACGTGAAGCAAGCCGGGGTCAGTACACAAGCAAACAGGAAGCAGGAACAGAACTCAGGTCAAAGGTACAGGAAGCTGGCGATAATCCAGCGCCGGATGACAGGGTGAGCGATCCTTAAGAGGAGGCTGGGTTGGTACAATGTGCGTCATGACGCACGCGCGCCGGCACGTCTGTGTGCACGCGCATCCGCCTAGATGGATCGTTGGTTGCACAGCGGCGTCTGAGTCCCTGACAGTGCCCCCCCCCAAAGGACAGCCTCCGGATGCCCAACTGGGCTTGTTTTTCAGGGAATTTGTCATGAAATTATTTTATGAGTTTAGGGGCGTGAATGTTACTTACAGGTTCCCACGAATTGTCCTCAGGGGGGTAACCCTTCCATTTGATTAGGTATTGTGTTAAAGTACCCTTCTTCCGACAATCCAGGATGAACTCGACCTAGAATTCCGATTCCCCCTCCACCGTGATTGGGGGTGGAGGCGGCTCTTCTCTCCCTGGGAAGGGACTAGGCACTGTAGGCTTCAGCAGGGAAGCATGGAACACAGGATGAATCTTGTAGGAGCCTGGTAGGGCAAGTTCAAAGGCCACAGGGTTGATGATCCTCTTGATCTTGAAGGGTCCGATAAACCTTGGCCCTAATTTTTTAGAGGGGAACGAGATCTTTAAGTTGATTAAGGAGAGCCAGACTTCATCCCCAATCTTAAATGCAGGATTCTCCCTTTTCTTGAGATCGTGGAATCTTTTGTACTCCTGTTGAGCTTTTGCAATGTTATCCTGTAGCAGTCGATAATTGGTTTTAATGGTAGTTACCCGGTCCTGTACTGCAGGAACTGATGTTTCAGGTAAGATGTTGGGTAAAAAGGAGGGATGGAACCCATAGTTTGCCCAAAACAGAGTCTGGTTAGTTGCAGAGTGCAAACAGTTGTTATATGCAAACTCCGAGCAAGGAAGAAGCGGGACCCAGTTATCTTGAGAGCAAGTACAGAAGCAATGCAGATACTGTTCAAGGGTCTGATTGGTTCGTTCGGTTTGCCCATTACTCTGCGGATGATAGGCAGACGATAGGCAAACCTCGATAGACAGAGACTTACAGAGTTCTCTCCAGAACTTGGAAGTGAACTGAACACCTCTATCTGAGACAATGCTGTCCGGGAGTCCGTGTAGCCTGACCACTTCTTTTATAAAGGCATCGGCTGTGTCAACTGCAGAAGGTGTGCCCATCATGGGCAGAAAGTGAGCCATCTTTGAGAGACGGTCTATGACCACCAGGATGGTGGTAAACCCTTCCGAGGGTGGCAGTTCCACTATGAAGTCCATAGAGATTCCCTTCCATGGTTGTTCAGGGATTGGCAGTGGTCTCAGTAGACCCCAGGATTTAGTTTTGGCTCCCTTGTTCCGCTGGCACGTGACACATGAACTTACATAGTTGGTACAGTCCCGGACCAAATTTGGCCACCAGAAGAGACGCTGAATGAGCTCACACGTCTTCTTGACCCCGAAGTGACCGGCCAGCTTGTGGTCGTGTAAGGTTTCCAAGACCCGTAGTCTAGCTTGTGCTGGGACAAAGATCTTTTCACGGTACCATAAGAATCCTTCTTGTCGTCTCAAGGAAGAGACACTCGGCTCTATACATTGGACGGAAGCTTGCTGGATAGCTGACCGAACACCTCTATCTGAGACAATGCTGTCCGGGAGTCCGTGTAGCCTGACCACCTCTTTTATAAAGGCATCGGCTGTGTCAACTGCAGAGGGTGTGCCCATCATGGGCAGAAAGTGAGCCATCTTTGAGAGACGGTCTACGACCATCAGGATGGTGGAAAACCCTTCCGAGGGTGGCAGTTCCACTATGAAGTCCATAGAGATTCCTATCCATGGTTGTTCAGGGATTGGCAGTGGTCTCAGCAGACCCCAGGATTTAGTTTTGGCTCCCTTGTTCCGCTGGCACGTGGCACATGAACTTACATAGTTGGTACAGTCCCGGACCAGATTTGGCCACCAGAAGAGACGCTGAATAAGCTCACACGTCTACTTGACCTCGAAGTGACCGGCCAGCTTGTGGTCGTGTAAGGTTTCCAAGACCCGTAGTCTAGCTTGTGCTGGGACAAAGATCTTTTCACGGTACCATAAGAATCCTTCTTGTCGTCTCAAGGAAGAGACACCCGGCTCTATACATTGGACGGAAGCTTGCTGGATAGCTGACCGTAAATCGGTCTGGATAAGTAAAAAATTTTAAGCCGAAAGAATGGTGTTAGGCTCAGCCATATTTGGAATGTCTGGAAACATCCGGGAAAGGGCGTCTGCCTTCCCATTCTTCGATCCTGGTCTGTAGGTTAGGTGAAAGCTAAGAACAAAGCCCATCGGGCCTGACGGGGTCTCAGGCGTTTAGCTGTCCTGAGATATTCCAGGTTTTTGTGGTCTGTGTAAATCATGATGGGAAGAGCAGCCCCTTCCAGTAGGTATCGCCATTCCTCCAAAGCACATTTTATGGCCAGAAGTTCCCGGTCCCCCACATCATAGTTCCTCTCAGGAGGAGTCATTTTCCGGGAGAAGGGAAAGGGAACGGGGTGAAGAAGGGCCTTTGGGCCTAGTTGTTGAGACAGAATTGCTCCAGTGGCTATTTCTGATGCATCTACTTCAATCACATACACTAGGGCTGGGTCAGGATGCTGAAGAATAGGTGCAAAGATAAACAAGGGTTTTAACTTGTCGAAAGCCATTTGAACCCTTTTGTGACCAATGGAAACGGACCTGTTGCCGAGTCAGCTGGGTAATGGGTGAAATAATTGTGGAGAATCCTTTTATAAATCTTCTATAGAAGTTGGCAAACCCCACAAACAGTTGGACCCCCTTCTTATCGGTGGGACCTGGCCATTCCAGGATGGACTTCACCTTTTGTGGGTCCATGGAAATGCCGTTGGTGGAAATAATAAGCCCCAGGAATTGGATGGAACTCTTTTCGAACTCACACTTTTCTGCCTTTACATAAAGACCATGTTCCCTTAGGGTAGACAGTACTCTCTTAACATGGACCCGGTGGAGCTCAAGGTTGGGAGAAAAGATGAGTATATCGTCCAAGTAGACGATGAGGAAGTTATCCAGGAATTCCCGGAAAATATCGTTGACCAGATTTTGGAAGGTGGCAGGAGCGTTACATAGCCCGAAGGGCATGACCAAGTACTCGAAATGACCAAAACGAGTTCTAAAGGCCGTTTTCCATTCATCCCCCTTTCGGATGCGGACCAGGTTGTAAGCTCCGCGAAGATATAATTTTGTGAAGATCCGGGCTGAGTGAAAGCGTTGGAACAGTTCTGGAATAAGGGGCAGAGGGTACCGATTTTTAATCGTGACCTTATTAAGTACCTGGTAGTCCACACAGGGTCTCAGGGTACCGTCCTTCTTTTCCACAAAGAATATGCCGGCTCCTGCTGGTGAAGAGGGGCGAATAAAACCTTTTTCCAGGTTTTCGTTAACATAGACTCGGAGGGTCTCCAATTCTTTTTCTGACAAAGGGAATATCCTCCAGAAAGGAATCTCTGCACCTGGAAGAAGCTCGATAGGACAGTCATAGGGTCTGTGCGGAGGAAGAGCTTCTGCCTTTTTCTTGTCGTAAATGTCTGTGAATTCCCCATAAACTGTGGGGATGTTTTTGGGAAGATCCAACACTGGACCGACGGCCAGGCAGGCAGCAGGGAGATTGGATCCTGAAGGAAGGCAATGATTCAGACAATACTTAGAGGTAAAGGTGATCTTTTTATTAACCCAATCAATTTGCGGATTATGGGCCTGAAGCCAAGGAAGTCCTAAGATGATAGGAAACATGGGAGAGGACAGGACATCAAAGCAAAGGAACTCTTGGTGATGGGAGTCCGTTGAAAATGGGGTACGTCTCTTCACTGACTGGTCCAGCGCTGGGCAAAGTGCCATCCGCTAATAGGATATGGAGTTGTTGCTTCTTGGCTTGCAGAGGGACACCCAATCTCTTGGCTAGCGTGTGGTCCAAGAAGCAGCTACTTGCCCCAGAGTCAATGATTGCCAGGAGCGGAATCTTCTCTTCTGCTACCTGTAGGGAGACAGGGAGAACAAGATGAGCAGGAGATGGTTTGGCAATTTGACAACTCAGCAGAAGTTGGGTGTAGCACTTACTGGGCCTTACTGGGCAGCTGCGCAAGAAGTGGCCGGATTCCCCACAGTACAGGCAGAAATTGGCCTGGCGTCGACGTTGCCTCTCTTCAGGGGTCAAAGAGGAATGGATCAGCCCTATTTGCATAGGCTCCCCCTCGGGTCCTGTGGTGGCGGAAGGCCCAGGGTGTGGTGAGGCAGCAAATGGGAACTTGGGCAGTACCCAGGTGGGTCGAGCCCCTTGAAGACGCTCCGAGCGTCTCTCCTGCAGGCGCCTGTCCAGCTGAATTGCTAGTGAGATCAGGTCCTCCAAAGATGCGGGGGCATCTACCCGAGCCAGTTCATCTTTAAGGGCTTCAGACAGTCCGTGATGGTACTGGTACTTAAGGGCTGCCTCATTCCAGTCCATGTCCGCGGCCCATCGGCGAAAGTCAATGGTGTAATCCTCCACAGGACGTTTATTCTGCTGTAAGGCGTGCAGAGCGGATTCGGCCGTGACTGTACATTGCGGGTCCTCATATAGCTGGGCCATGGCCTCAAAGAAGAGGTCACGGAATTCAGGGCTGGACTCTTTTGCTCCAGGAGGTTATGAACCCAGGTCTGGGGCTCTTCAGCCAGCAGAGAGATTATAAACCCCACTTTGATTGTCTCGGAAGAGAAGGTTATAGGTGCAAGTACCAAGTACAGTACAGCAAGTGCGGTAGCCATAACTGGTCCTTGCGGAGAGGAGGCAGGCACCGAGCTGGCAGGAGGTTGATTGGAGTCAGCAGGAGGTGGTGAGCCTGCGAGATTTAATACTCAACCCTCCAGCTGGAAGTAGCCATCCTGCAGTCTTTGAACTGCCTGGGTCAGGCTGGAAACTTGCTGACACAGTGCCTTGAGCTGGGAAGCGCCTCTGTCGGCCTCTGACATGGCTGGATTATACTGTCAGATCACTGGGTGGAGGCCGAAGTGCTGAGAGGGATATCCGGGTTCCTTCTGAGAGGCTCCAGTGAAAGCAAGCAGTGCAGTGGTAAATGCCAGGCCGAGGGTCATACACGTGTGGACAGTCCAAGTATCAGCAAGGCAGAGACAAGTCCGTGGACCAAGCCGGGATCGGTACACAAGTTATCAGGCAGAGACAAGTCCGTGGACCATCACATTTCTACCACTCTTACCAAGAAGCTATGGTTTCTGTTGCTTTTGAAGGTTAAAGTCAAATCCCTGATTACATTGCTGATAGTTCTGAATCCTCTACTGTAGGGCAAACTCCAGCTTCCAAACATCAAATGTCTCAATCTGTTTCTGTGGAAATTATAAGACAGAGGCTCAAGCATTTAAATGCCTATTCCTACTCATAACATAGACCTTGTTAAAAGTTATAAAATTATCCACAAACTCAACTTATTACAGAATTTGGCATACCTTTCTAAAGCTTGAATCCGTTTACATTTCACCTTCTGAGCTTTCTGCAGTTGAGCTTTAAGAAGGGACTGAGCTACAATTCTTTATGTGCAAAATTATGTTCTGCTCACATAACAGGCAGGAATTTGGCTTTAGTTTCTTTAGTGTCCCAGTTTGTGAAAGCTGTTCTGAAGATTAGACTTCCACTAAAAGCTTGTTCCAAACGGGATCTATTATTTGTTTTTCATGCGCTGGTGTCCCCTACTTTTGACCCTCTAGAGATTGGCTTGGCATTTCAATCTCAGGGTACTTTCTTACATAATATTGACTAGAAGAGTATCAAGCTTTTTGCCTTTGGCACTGAAGAAACATATTATGTGTTTTTCCTGAACAGAGTGGCTGTATTTCTAGTTCTCCCTTTCGTATCAAAGATACTGTCTTTCATTCAAACTGGGAGACATTGATTTCAGCATTTTCTTCAGAGATGGTTCGCTTAGAAGATATGTCATGTAGCATTCAGTGTACAGGTTTTTTTTTTACCTCCCCCTTTAATCTGATTTCTAGTTATATCCTACAGTAGGCTGGCCTGAGGTGCTCCAAGGAAATGGAAAATTGTTTGCATGGTGAACCTACCATAATTTTGCTTTTCTGGTACATCCTTATGCCAGTCTGACATTCCAGCTCCTTGCCCTCATGAGTCTAGCTAGAGAACATCTGTTTACTGGTAGGTTATCAATGTAAAGGGCGAGTTAATAGACATAAGCAGTTTGTTTAGTTCCGAATAAATATTCAGACAAATTTTTCGTTTTTCGGAGATTCGGATATATCCAAATCCTCGAATTACAGTACAGACAAATTTTACTGACTTCTCCGAATATCGAAATTCGCCCAAATTTACGAAATTCTTATTCAAATTAGACTCAAATTTTACATCAAATTCTATTTGAATTTCGAACTGTAAACATATTGTTGAAAACAAAAACTGTGTGTGTTATTAGTGTATCATTTCAAAATAATGCTGTTTTTGTTAAGCAAAAGGTGATTTTGTCATTGTAATCAGTCAATGAAGATTTTTCTTTTGTCCGTTCACTTTGCAAGTGCAAAAATTGATAAAAAGAAACCAGTAAAATAGGAATATTTAAAAGCATTTGTACTTGACATTTTTTCTCAGCTGGCTAAAACTTCTGCACAGTATTGTACATAGTCAAATTTTGAAAGTAAGATACTACTTTTATGAATACAAAAAACACTTTGCATATTTTGAATAAAAGTATTATTAATACAAACAAGATCAATGTGTATAAATAATCAGATGTTTGGTTACTTGGCTGCCGCATTCAAATTAGAAAAAAATCTAAAATTTTCTATTCAACTGATTCAAAATGTATTGATTCGTATGCATTTCGTATCGAGTAAAAAATCTGTAAATTTAAAGAAAATTAAAAAAATACATAGAAAGAATTCCAAATATGAATTCTGTATACGAATCCAGAATATGAATTGAATGAATCAAACTATTTTATCGAAACAAAATAACTAGATTAACCAATTTGAACGAAACAAAATATTTTTTTTCGTCATGCACTAGTTAAGGGTTATTCTGGGAGGAACAAATAATGCAGCTGATCCACAGTAGGCTAACTTGAGGATGCACCAGGAAAGAAAAATTACAGTAAGTACAGGTAAACAATTTAGCATTTTCTAGAATCCTTTTACTTGTTGGCAAACTGTAGTATATCATCAAAGGTTAGGCCCCTCTGCATTACATTTTTCTAATGAATCAGTCTCCTAAAGCTGACACAGTGTGAACGAGCTTAGGTAATTACAGAGTTTCTCTGTACTGGCAATGTCAATTATATGCTTACCTATGGCTATTCAAGGGATGCTATTGATATAATTTGACACAAGGCTTTGTGCATAGGGCTGAGAAACAGGAAATGTGTCAAATACAGGAGCTTTGGGTGAGGATTCTTGGAAGTCTTGACTATGTATGTATTTTGTTGCCAGTTTACAGTAAAAAATAGGAGAATTTTACTTTGCCATTTATAGCCACTATCAAGAATACTACACATTAAAACTGAGACAAATAAATGTTCAGAACAATGTGAGGAGAGGTTTTATACTAACATGTTTTACTTGGCTCATACATCTACAGATGTTACTCTCAAAAAAGCTCAAAATCAAGTAATCAAATAGGTCATGTAACACTGCACTGCTCATCATTTAACCTAGCGGTATGAAATCCACAAGAAATTTAGACAGATGTTTTATGTCAGAAATAAGCTCCTGTTACCATTATAACTGAATTGCTGGTTGAAACTGCAAGTATCTGTGTCATTACCATATGTTACACAATTCATGAGATGCTGCTTCTGGAACTGTCACATCCTGTTTAGTAAAACAGAAGTATCTTCCCAATATTAGGGATATGATTTTGTGTCATGTTCTGCTGGATCATAATAAAAATGTATTTATGTGATACAATATTTCTACTTTTTGCTTGACCAGTAACTACCAACTGACCAGTGCCTTTTTTTGTATTAAAATAGTTTATGCATATTAGCCTGTATCAGATAAAATAGCCTTGCTGGGTTTTTGAAGAACCTGAACTGTATGATGGCAAAAATGTATTTTATTAAAAAATAGTCAAAGTTCTCCGCAGAACTGAAGTCATATAACGGGATAGGCTAATTTCTAATGCAGGGAGAAGTGAATGAGAGAGAGTGAATATAGGTTAAATCCTCTCTCACTGCCTTCCGTGTATGGTGGTGGTAGAAGGAAGAAGCACTGGTAAAATGTTCTCTGGCATTACCAAGTAACACAGATTGTATAAGGAAGTTAAAGTAAAACCTTGGATTGAGAATAACTTGGTCTGAGAGCGTTTTGCAAGACAAGCAACTTTTTAAAATAAATTTTGACTTGATAAACAATCGATGTCTTGATATACCAGTAGCGTCATCTCACAACTGAGTATAAAGAGAGGCACCTCTAAGTGTAGCAATATGGTTACATTTAATGAAGGTACAACATTTAGCAACTCACATGGCTGATGAATAAAACCGGCACATCTAAGTATGCAGGCATCTGGGGTAAAGCTGTCCACATAGACGATCCTCCACACCACCATCGATGTCCCTTCCACACTGCGCTCCATGAGCGCTTCAAGCCTTGCTTTCAGATCGCTCTACTTCAGGGTAGTCTTCCTGGTCAAGATTCCAGACTGACAGCAGTGAGAGCCAGCGGTGCGGAGGATGGTCTATGTGGACAGCTTTACCCCAGATGCCTGCATACTTAGATGTGCCTCTTTTAATTATCAGCCATGTGAGTTGCTAAATGTTGTACCTTCATTAAATGTAACCATATTGCTACATTTAGAGGCACCTCTCTTCTCTTTTATACTCTGTAAGTCCTGCTGGATTTTGCTTCTAATCCCCTTGTGGAGGCTGCCATTTGTGGATGGACATTTTATGGTTACCCAGCCTATCACATTGCTATAATCTTTTTATATGGACTTTAAACTGAAGGACTGAATAAATGGATGTGGAACAAATCATCTGAGTTTCCATTATTTCTTATGGGGAAATTCAATTTGATATATGAGTGCTTTGGATTACAAGCATGTTTCTCAAATGAATTATTCTCACAATCCAAGGTTTTACTGTAAAGGGAAAATCTAAAAATGTTAATTGTGCCAAAGTGGTACACTGAAAAATGTCCCTTTTTCTTCAGCCCCTCCCTCCCCCCAAAAAAATGAAATAAAATTCAGCAGCTACAAAAAGTAGCAAAACATGTAGCATCAAAATATATGTAACATATACGTTTATTAGCAGTACACAATCCATACTGCAGTAAAATATTGGGCTAAAAGTGATGTGTAAAGAAATGCCCCAGCATCACTATAACGGGAAAATGGCTGTGCAATAATGGTGTCACTAAAAGGAAAAAAAATGTCCCTACATTGCTGGTGTCAGTCCGAAGCGGAGTATACATGGTTTGTTTTTCTTCTGTTCAAAAGTAGGTAAAACAAGAAAAAAAAATGGATTCCCCATTTACACAAGCAAGGTGGATGGAGAAATACTCCCCAGTATGCTATTGTGTTTGGATAGCAGGGCTCACTCGCTGTCAGAATACACTGCAGCCAGTTTTCCAGCATGGCCGTTTGACAGAAGTCAATATACTGATTAATTTCGATTGAACAGGGAGAGCCACCAACAGACTAAAATTTGGCTGGTCCCTGCTGAACTGGCTGTATTTCCCCTTGTAGCCACCTTTAGGAGGACTGATGTGTTAGTATGAAGGAGGGTGGGGGCTCTGTGGGATGCATTTAACCCTCCTCTTATGTTAGAATTCAGTTACTATCCATGATGTTTAGGGTCAGTTTTGACCCGTGTTTTAAATCAGCCATAAAATACCCTTTGAATAATTATTTATCATCAAATTTGTTTCTTACCTCTTGGTTACCTTGTTAGGCTTCTTTATCCTTGAAAAGATTGGTTTTAATATTTTTGGTGTGACCCCTAGACCTTTCTTTTGATAGCATACCTCTCATTTTCAAATTTAAAAAATGGTAAAATAAAGTCAGCAACTCTGAAATTAATTTGTCCTATGTTTCTTCACTTTATTTAGAGAAGCAGACAAGCAGGAAAAGAGATAGGCCCCTCCCTAACTACAGCTCACAGGCTTGAGAGGGGATTGGCTGTCACTGTTACTAAGCAGAGAGAGTATAGATAATAGGAGTAAGTATAAAACACCCACTCAACCCAGCGCTATTATAAAATAGGAAATCTGAATACAAAGCAGCCGCTATAAAAATCAAAAAGTGGCAATAGGTGTATAATGAGAATCAAAAGGAGTCTCGCATACACTAGCAGCGCTAATTAAAATGACTTGTGTAAAGAAACAAATGCATCAAATATTATACTCTACAATATAGTGTCCATTCAAAGTGAGTAATATCCACAAATGCTGAATAATATAGTCCATATATTGAATAGAATCCTGGAGTGCAAGCCTGTGAACCCCGTGGCGCTTCCTGTTTAGGTGGACCACCGTCACTACACCTCAGAAAAACCGTGCCCCCCTAGGTAGTAAAAACTCACCACAGGATGGGAAAAAAACACCTTGGATGGGATATAATTCCAGAATGTGGTAAACGAATTCCAGGTTAACGCTCTCCGGATTGCCCAAACTCTGATATATGATCAGGACTTCAATTCAGCATAAACCGCACCAGACACCTCAGATCATGTATGGGAAAAGAAAGGGGGAGGACCCATAGTGTAATTCCGTAAACACTACTTTATTAAAATTCCCTACGGAGCTCCGTAGAAGTCCGTGTGACGAAACATGTAAGGGCGTGAGCACGCATCCATCAGCTGTCACGCAGAGTCGGTGCGCTGGAGCTCCGGTTTCCCTAATAGGTAGCGGTGAGTTACCGGCACACGACGGACTCTTCTCTTTATTCTACATGCTACTATTTGATTTTAACACTGTGAGTGTATCTTGTATGGGGGATTGGGAATTTTAATAAAGTAGTGTTTACGGAATTACACTATGGGTCCTCCCCCTTTCTTTTCCCATACATGATCTGAGGTGTCTGGTGCGGTTTATGCTGAATTGAAGTCCTGATCATATATCAGAGTTTGGGCAATCCGGAGAGCGTTAACCTGGAATTCGTTTACCACATTCTGGAATTATATCCCATCCAAGGTGTTTTTTTCCCATCCTGTGGTGAGTTTTTACTACCTAGGGGGGCACGTTTTTTCCGAGGTGTGGTGACGGTGGTCCACCTAAACAGGAAGCGCCACAGGGTTCACAGGCTTGCACTCCAGGATTCTATTCAATATATGGACTATATTATTCAGCATTTGTGGATATTACTCACTTTGAATGGACACTATATTGTAGAGTATAATATTTGATGCATTTGTTTCTTTACACAAGTCATTTTAATTAGCGCTGCTAGTGTATGCGAGCCTCCTTTTGATTCTCATTATACACCTATTGCCACTAAGCAGAGAGAGTGTTTATGATTTCAGTTTTGGCACTTATTAGTGTCCTAAAATCCTATATTATAACTGGGTCAGAATTGACCCTAACACCATGAACATCTTAATTTTCACCACAGTATTTTATAATTTAGTGAAAAGGATTATTTTTCTATTACATTGTTTAAATAGAGGTTCCTGACAAAGTAAAAAAATCTTGAAGCAATAAACAAATTTATGTGATACTTATAGACATTCAAAACCTGAAAACGGGTCAGTTCTGACCCTAACACAAGAGGAGGGTTAACTAAAACTATTTTTTTTCTTTCTACCAGTGGGTTGAAGTTAAAAAACTAGTAGATTTCGCCATGCACACAAGTGAGCTGGATAGGGGAATCCTCCCTGTCATGTTATTGAATCCTGTCAGAATACACTGATCATCGGCTGCGACTGATTGGCTGCAAGCTGCTTATTGAAGGAAAGTTTCCAACAGGACTGTTTGACAGAAGCCAATTTAATGATCATCTTCTCTCAAACCAGTAGGACTACACACAGCTTGGAATTCAACAGTTCCCTGCTGAACTGGCTGATCCATGTTTACCCCTCTTAAGGTGCTCTGTGTGGCTCTGAGGGAGGGAAGGTGGCTATCAAAGGGAGAGGGGAGCTCTGGAGCTAAATTTTGTATCTTTAGGCCCCTTTCACATGGGGCAGAATCCATTTTGATCAGCAGGGGATCTATCCGCTGATCTCATGCTGACCAGACCAAAGAGGGCGGATGACAGGTCTATATCCACTCAGTTTAATCACTTGACCTCCAGGAGATTTACGGCACAGAATTACTTTAACTGATAATTGCGCGGTCATGCAATGCTGTACCCAAATAAAATGTATGTAATCTTTTTCCCATGCAGCAAGGTTTCCAGGCCTATGGCCTGATGTGGGTCTGCCATTAGTACCGGTAATCTCTCCAGCCCATGTGAGCTGTGACCCTGGGTGTGACAACTAAAGCAGTGACAACTCCGGCATCTTTGTTTGTGGTTTTTATTGGAATAAAGGGGATGGGAGAAGGGGATGAGTGGGATACTCCTTGAGGCTTAAACTAAATACAATTGGGACTTTACTTCTGAAATGCCCGTTGGCGCTTCCTTGAGGCCAGCCAGCACCAGCCAACGCTCACTGACACTGAGAACACTCTGTAGAACAGAAGAAGTGCTAAATCCTCGACTTATAGTCCAGAAGTTCCAAGACTGAGAACTGTAGAACTCCTGACACTGTTGTATTATGAAAGTCACTGAATACTTTTCCCCCGCCTGGCACAGCTTGAGGCAGTATGTAGAAGAACTCTGTATGGCTGTCACTTTAACTGGTACGCTCTGTGCAATTCAGGGACCAAACTTCAGGTGCCCCCTTTGACCTTGAACTTTTCAGGGTCCACTGACTATGTACCCCCTCTGTAGCTTCAGAGTCCTCAACCTAGGAACCCCCTTTACAGCTAGCTGACACTGGATCTCAGAACCTCTTCCGGAGTGGTCCCCTCTAACTTCAGGCAGACCCCCAGGGGCAATCCTCAGTACTCATGACCTGTGTAGGCTTTCCTGGGACTGGCCCCCTCTCTCTCTCTCTCCGCAGGCTCATGGCACACCGGATCCTCTCAGCTCAACTCAGCACTCTCTGGACACTCAGGCGACACCCTGAGACATCTGCCTTCCTCAGACAGGAGGAGAGACAGCCACACTCTCCTTCCTGGGACTCTGCTACCACCAATGACACCGTGCCACGCACCCCCCAAACTTATACCCACTCCCAGAATCCTTTGCAGCATAATCTGCCTTCTGGGGTAGTTACAAGCTGGGATGTGTCCCCTGATTGGGCTTCCCACACTGCCCTATGAGAATCCTCTCACAGGAGCCAGTGGGGATACTTCTCCCCTCAGCAGGCACATCTGGAAGCCCTGACACCCTAGCTAAATAAATCACAGCCCTGCTGTTAGGCAGACAAGGCCCACTAAATTTTTACCTAGCACCTACCTGTAGGGTGCTACACCCATATAAACAAAATCAGGATGGACAATTTTGGAAAAAAAAAAAAAAGCAATATTTTTTACCTTCTGCTATAAAACATATCCACAAAAAAAAATAAAAAATACAATTTCTTTAAAATTTAGGCAAATATATATTCTGCTACATATTTTTGGTAAATAAAATTCCCAATAAGCGTATATTGATTGGTTTGTGAAAAAGTTATAGCATCTACAAACTATGGTTTATAGTCTGGAATTTTTTTTTATACTAGTAATGGTGGCGATTAGCGGGTTATAGAGGGACTACAATATTGCGGCGGACATTCTTACGCTAACTGACACTTTGTGGGAACCAGTGACAGTAATACAGTGATCAGTGCTAAAAATATGCACTGTCACTGTACTAATGACACTGGCTGGGATGGGGTTAAACAGCTAAGGCGATCAAAGGGGTAAATGTGTGCCTAACTAGTGTTTGTGCATACTATATGTGGTACTTTTACTAAGGGAAGTGATGGATTTGCAGGGAATCAAAATCCATCACTTCTTTCTCCGCTGACAGGACAGAGCTCTGCCTTGTTTACATAGGCAGAGCTCTGTCCTGTCTCTCTCCTTGCCAATCAGCGGATGCCGGTGGACATACATTGGTCAGCACACGATGATTGGCTTGTTCTGTGTCTAATTACAGCACAGCCAAGTTGCTGACAGCACATGTGCCCCTTATTCAGAAGTGCCAAATCAGGTACTGGATACATGATCTGGCACAGAAGAGCTGTTCTGCCACTGTACATCTAAGTGATGTACAGCGGCCATAGATACAGCCGCTCTGTTGTATGGATTGGCAGGTTTAAATGGACCCTGCTGTCTGTTTACAGCTGACTACCCTTCGATCCACCGAGATGGAATTCCATTTTTTTTAACTGGAATTAAGGTAGGAGGGTGTCCATTTACACCCGCTGGTCCATAGGGATGAATGGAGGGTCTGATCAGGTTCATCTGAAAAACTGACAGGCTGACCTGATCAGACACTTCAAGTGAAAGGGGCCATAGTCAGCCTAAAAGCCAGACTTCCTATAATATATTAGCAGATACATATAAATATTCCAAACTGATTTATACTATGAGTCACTACAGAGATTTTCAGACATCTGTAACTCAAGTTAAAGAATGTGTAACTGATCACAGGCATAGACATTTCATTCCAGCAGTCCATCGCCTTTTTTGCAAGCAAACGAAAAGCCCAACGTCCAATAAATATTTTTGCTGATCCTGGGAAGTAGTGTAGTTGTGTTGGTCTGTGGTCTCATCAGATTTGCTAAATACAGATAAAGTAAATAGAAAGTAATAACTAAACACTGGTTACTGCCTGACTGTGAGACAGATAGGACGTTTCACAAATCAGTATATCTGACATTAACACAGCTTGTTTTGCACATGTCTGAATGGACACACGGAGCTGCGGCTCAGTTCGGGTGCCCCCATAGCAAACTGCTTGTTGTGGGGTCACTAAACAGGAAGGAGGAGCCAGGGACCTGAGAAGAGGAGGATCTGGGCTGCTCTGTGCAAAAACCACTTCACAGAGGAGATAAGTATAAAATGTTTGTTATTTTTAAAGTAAAAAAACAAGACTTTACAATCACTTTAATGGCAGGTTCCATTGTTTGAATCTTGAACTTTTTAGCTGGCCTGGGGAGAGCTCTAAAGACTGCAGGGCTTCACAGTGATCGGTGCTGCAGTGTGCTGAACCTTCTCTTGCTCAGACTGTGAGAGCCCTTATCCAGCCAGGCAGACTTTAGCTGGCCATACATTATACAATAGTCTCATTCCATTTCCTTTAGATTTACCTTCAAGTATGTAGGGCAAGAGCCTGCTTGTTTGCATAAAAATTGTCCTCATATTATATGGTTTTGGTAAATCTAAAGGAAAGTTGAACAAGAAAATTATATAATGTATGGCCACCCTTTGACAGCAGCTAAAGCTGGGGGAGAGTGTCCTTCTCCCATGTGGACACTGGTATGGCTTCTGCTGCAGATTGTTAATAAAAGGACACTTACCTTTCCAGAGATCCAGTGGCATTGTCACCTAGGCAACCTGCCTCTGCCAAGATGGCTGCTTCCATGGCTCATACCCTGCAGAACAAGGCATGATAAGGTCGTATTGGGGAAAGATCTACAGGGAAACAAAAAGCAACACTAGTAACTAGCCCTTTGTACAAATGATACCCTCTAGCATGTCCGATTGTGTAAACGTTCTGTTTTTTTTAATGTTACAATAAAGTCAAGAATAATTAATTCCTACCAAATTGAAAATGTTTTTGTTTCTACTTACCAGGCCATGGGACGTGTGACTGTGGAAAATGTCAATGTGAAGCTGGATGGTATGGAGAAGCTTGTCAGTACCCAACTACGTGTGACCTGACACGAAAGCAAAGTAATGAGATGTGTAAGAATTCTCAAGGAGTCATTTGTTCAAATGCAGGTCTGCATCCTTTTTATATGTGAAACACAAAGTTGCTTTTAAAAATGTAACTTCTAGGTCACTCAAATTTTATATGGGTTATTATCATTAAAAGGTTTTCAAGACTAGTGCACAATGTACTTTTCAAAAAAATGCCAAGCTGCTACTACATACAGGTTATTCCAGTGCATATTATTCTGAAAGGAAACTCAGATACTGTAATTTAATAAGAAAAGTAACAGTGCTGAGCATTCTCTGGAACTGACAAACTCCAGCTGTGCATATTTTTTAAATTCAAAAGATGTAGTAAGTACCTTTTTCTGAATGCATAATTTAGATAATCAGAGATGATATGTACCTGTTCCAAAAACATATTTAAAATTCTTTAATTTGTTATCCTTAGAATTCAAAATTATAACACTCACACACACATACACACAATGTAAATGTGATGTGTAATGCACACATTATATACAGAATAATATAATATACTCAGCTGAGTCTATTCTTACTACTGTATTTACATTATTCCTATTGCTGTGGAGGAGTACTTGTTTACTCACCATGCACAGATACAGAAGCCAGCCCCTCTAACCCCTTTTCCCCATAACTCCTTGGGTTCCTGGACATTCCCAGAGAAGATACGTTTTTCTGCTTCCCCTCTCAGTATCTTAGAGGAGCCACACTTGATGAGGCAGAGGTAGCTGGGTAAGTGATCTGCAGCCAAATGAAGAACCCTCCACTGCCAAAACTGAAGTGTGGGCAGCTGTGCCAGAGCCAAAAAGCAAACCGCTTCTCCAAAAGATTCAGATTATGTGGGGAGCAACTCCCTGGTGGCTACCAGAGTGCTACAGTTCCTGTGACTTGGTGCCTCTTCTCGCACCTTGGATTCCTCTGGCTTCATTTTTAGGATCATGGTCTATTATAAATTTAAATAGGTGTGTTCCAGAATTTGTCATTCTCAGCTTGACTCTTTGTTGTTATAGAGTATTTGAGAGATTATGCTATGCTGCCATACATTACCCTAATTGATAAATAACAGAAGAGGTGTATGGCGCTGCCAAAATATATTAAATTAAATATTCCGTGTGTCTTACAGTGATACTACATAAATATATATAAAAAATGTGTCTCTCCACTGTAAATATTAATAAAGTGTCAGGTGCATTAAAGGTGACTGGTGAAAGTAAATTTGATTATAATAAGTGATCCAACCCTGTGAGGGGTATATGATGGTGCTAAAACAATTGAAGAAAGAAAAAAGAAAAGATGGAAAGTCAAATGTAAAAATTGTGAATAAAGATAAAATTGATATAAGTAGTGTCAACCTGATAAATAGGGCAATCGATAAAAAATGGTAGGAAAATCAATTGAGTTGGATCCTCTAAAAGTGTTAGAAAAATATATAAGAAATATGAAATACAATACTGTGAAGTGTAAAACAAGGTACTATACAACAAATAGTATCATAAATAGACACAAAATGAAAAATCTTATAAAACCACTCTAAAATCTGACACACATAGTCCAAGTAATAGTAAGTCCGTAATGACTAGAAAAGTAAAAAAAGAGGGAGGGTAGTCCCACAATGGGATGCCCTTCTTGAAGAGAGAGAGCAAAAAGTGACTTGAGTGCAGGTGCTCTATTGGAGAATTTTTAGAGGTGCTCGGATGTCGGTGACAATTTAGTGCTCCCCGCACCCCTTGGACCGCACTCACCAGAGTTGAACACCCCTACAGGGGTATCAGTCCTTAGGTAAATATTCCTGGGGTCCCCTTCTCTGGTTACTAGGGTGGTCCAATATTCTCCCCGAGTCCTGCGTACCAAGGTCCTTTGGGGTTAGGGTCCACGGGTATAAGGTATATGTGGGGGAAGAAGGCTCACATAGGGTAGTACCGCTTTAAAAATTGCTTTATTTCAATCAAAAAAAGGGGTACTCACAAACAAGAAAGGAAAAACAGCATGTAAACGGCAATAGAAGAGCACTTCCGGGACGCCGTGCGTTCCACGGGCCGGATATGCGTTCCACGAGGGCGGATGTGGCGTGATGATGCTCTACGTACGTTTCGTCGGAGTGACGTCTTCAGGAGTCATTTCTTTTCATTACCCTAATTGAGCCACAGAGGCTGAATGGCATGCAGTGTGCCGTATGGGGCTGCTGTGGCTGGGCTGACGCGTTTCAGGGGCGAGCCCCCTTCCTCAGAGCAGCACATTTTCTGGCTCTGAGGAAGGGGGCTCGCCCCTGAAACGCGTCAGCCCAGCCACAGCAGCCCCATACGGCACACTGCATGCCATTCAGCTTCGTGTGGGACCTTGGTTTCCTTGGAGAATTTATATACATGATGTTGATGTGTGTACATTCACACCTGTTTTGTGAGTATACTACATACTTTTCAAATTTTAATAAACGGTTTTAGTGGTAATGCACTAGGTATTCCACCTGTGTCTGAAGTATCTCTCTTCCCTCCGTCATATTTTCTCAAAGCGCAGGAGATTTACTTTACTACTATGCATGTTTTTTGCCATCCGTTCGGTTTTGCATTATTGCTTATAACTTTGTACCTCTTTAGTAAACTACAAGTTACGGACACTCTGTCTGATCACTTGGGCTACTGCCCCTACAGTAATGACCCCTTATTCCTGGCAGGATTCCCGCTGCAACAATTACCTAAGTACACAAGACCAGGTCACGTCTTGGTTGATTGGGCCAAGAGATTGCATGGCCTTATCTGATCATATGGAATTATAGCAGGCTGCACTGGTCATTAAAGTGTTACTAAACCCAGGACCATGCATTCACTATATCTGGTCTCCCACAGTACACAGAACATGGAAATGCAAATAATTTAGTAAATATAAACTGCTAAATACCTTTTCTCATCAGCAGTATACAGCAGTCTTGTGACTTCTAACAGTGTCTAGTTAAAGCTTATAGGAGGAGTTTTCATTCTACTCTGACTGTCCTATTAGGCTGCAGGACCCCTGACCCTCAGTCTGGACAGTGCTGATTTGTCCTCTGCTGATCACATTTACCCTCCCAAGAAAAAAAAAAAAAAACTCTAGCAATACACATCAAACTGTGTGCATGTGCAGAGACTCCAAAGGTTTTGTCTCATAGGGGGATAATTTGGGGACCATGGAAGAAGGGGAGGATCAAACAGCCTTTTGACACAATGTGGAAGATTAACCCCTTAGGTTCCAAAATGAGTAAAGCAAGCATGCTTTACTCTATATACAGACTGATTTTACTGTTGTGGGTTTAGTAACACTTTAATGCCTTAGAAAGACAAGCAAAAACCATAGGGCCCACTTCATTGGCAAAAAGCAGAAAGTGGAAAAACCCATTCCGGAATACTGTATGCACTGTAACTGCAAGACATAGCATCCAAGATAGGGGTCAAGTGGGACAGCCAGACTGGAGTTAAGCAGACAGACCGCTATAAAGCATTTCTTAGGATTTAGAGAAATATAGAAGCAATCCCAATCTGAAGTTTCAAGAACTGTTTGAAGTAACCATAGCATGTCAGGAGCAGCGACATACAGGCTTGGTCACACCTATGGCCATCATAGGTGGGAAATTGACAAAATCACCTTCAACCAAACAGATAGCTTCATGGGAGGTGGCCATCCAGAAACTGACAAAAGGGATTGCTGCAGACAGAATTATGTGTGTTGAAGTGCAGCAAGAAATCTCCAGTGAGGGGCAAGGAAGGGGATCCCCCTAATGAAGAAGGCAGACACTGCCTTAGAGGCAGCCAGGGTGGATAAGTTCACTATCCGCATGCTGGCGCTATTAAGTTGGACAGAGGCTGCTGCAACCATGCACAGTGAAAATCATTAAACTAGAACTCCCTTCTGCCAGAAGTCAAGCAGTGGGGCAGCAAAATCAAATGAATTCCAATCCAAGAACTAAAGATGTGAATGAAGATGCTGAAGAAATAGAATTACCTAACTTGACTAGGGGAAAGGATTCAGATGAACCTTATCTATTTACTGGAAGACTATAACTGGGCATATAGACAGCTCCAGTGGTTGCCCACCTAATAGCCTAATAGAGCTGTTACATTTACAGTGGTGACCCAGTCCTAAAAAAGGATCAAACCTACTACCAGAAACCAAAATTGCTGAGTGAGCAGCCCTATCTTGAAGGATGTATACTGCATCACAGAATAATGTTCCCCATGACTCATTAGTGACCTGGCAGGTCATACTGTCAGAGGGGCTCAAGCCCTTATGGAAGAAGGACACTGAGGGGTGCCCATTAATGTTAACATGGTTCAAGAGACAAGCTGTATGTGGGTCTGTTTAGGTTGGTTGAACAAGTCTGTCATCACAGTGTGGTCTGTTCAGTGTCAAAGGGTCCTGATGCTCAAATTTAATCTCTGACTTGGCACAAGTTTGCCTCACTGGAAGAACTAAGGATAAATTTCCTTACACTTAACAATTCAGTAGATGGATACAAACAATTTCTAGTCAAGTTGGACCATTTTACCCAGTTTGCAGTGGCAGTGCCAACCCGCAAACACCAACTCCCAGACAGTGTAAAAGCACTTATCCTTATCGCTATCAGTAGAAGATATAGTCAGACAAGAAACCCTGTTTTAAAAGAAAGTTTTAGAACTTGAACAACTAACTAGGAAGTCGCATACTACACTGGAATGCACACAAGGCAATAAGGCATGTGAAATGTTCATTTCACACCCGGTTCCAATTTCTCAGAGACTACGTTTTTGAGAACAGAAGAAAATGGACCCAACTTGAGAACAGAAGAAAACAGACCCATTACTTAGCCAAAGTACTCAGAAAATATAACCCCTCTGTACATTTATTGACAGGCAACTCACTCAATCAAGTTTTGTTTTACAGTACTGTCAGGGGGCCTACAGGCCGATGGGCCTCAGTGCCCACAGAAGAACTTGTATTTGGAAGTGAAAATAACACCTGTCTTAAGTCCAATGTTTGTTAAAGACTGTTCACAGGTGAAGCAAGGAGATTTAGAAGCATCAGACTTTGACCTTTAGAGCCTATTTCAGGTGTGCCATTATATGATATTCAGAGAGAAAGAACCCCCCCAAAAAATCAGGGTGTCTACACCATAAACTCCCTAAACACACTGAGACCCACAATAATGTCCATTAGCTGGTTTTTAATAAACCTATCCAAATTCATGAGCCACAAGAGTCTTGGCCACCAGATTAATAGGGGCTGCCTCCTGCTCTTCCACCATTAACTACAGGACCCTAGAAGAAGCCATGAATCCTGACAATATTCACAGCTCAATGATCACCCAGCTCTGGTCCATGCTACTGCTGTGGAGCCCTTTGAACAAATATTGACATTTTAGAGACCAGAGATGCATCGTCCCAGAAGATGGAACCAAGACTTAATCCCTGAGGCACTCCCAGAGACCTAAATTCAGGAGACCCCTGTACTGCAGGCAGCCAGGCCAAAGCCTAATAGCACACAACTTCTCCAAAAGGCCCAGCTACTATAGGGAGCCTTTTACGGATTCTTACCGTTCTTCAGTTCCAGAGGGGTAGCACTTTGTCCTTGGGTCCTCCCAGCTGTCCACCTGTGTTACCACAGCTGCTGTAAACTTCTCTCACAGTCTGTGAGGACAGTTACAAGTAGCTGTGTTATGTACTGTTTTATCTACGTAAATAATGACTCACAGATTGACTGTCAGTTGTTATAGAGCCTTTAAGAGACTATGCAATGCTGTCATTGAGTCACAGAGATACCACTGTGAAGAGTCATGTTTGTGCAGCTTTCATATGTACAGCGTGTTTAGCTCTTCTTCGTTTGGAGTGTATGCTAATTGTTTTGCCACCATAAAACTGCATTATGCCTTTGTATGGCTTATGGCTAACTTTGTACCTGTTTAGTAAACTACAAGTTAGTTACTCTGTCTGATCATTCAGCCGATTTCCCATTCTGTATGTCACTGAGCCATAACTAAAAATATGTATAACTAACTATCTCATTTGCTTAGGTGTCCTAAATATGGACAGCCTAATACCTTCTTAGCTTGTGGCATTTGAGAAGAAAAAAAAAAACACTATTTTTTTTTTTTTTTAACGGAACAGTGATTAAACCACATAAATCAAGTCATACTCTTTCACATATCTACTTTTCTTTTTACATTGATTAATTACAGTTTTGTTGTCTGTAAAAGGCTTATCCTATTAAACTGGATTAAAGTGTTCTTAACATAAGTTCTTTACTTTAAATCTCCTCTCACTCATCTATACAAAATAGAACTGGTCTGCTAATAAATCTCTGATAATTCTGATTGCCAACTTTAAAGATCGATGTAAATCTTTCCTGTATTCTTTATTAGGTAAGTACTACAGCCAACTGTTAGGGCCAGTTCTGCATAATTAAAATGCAGCTCTCCGTAACAGCACACAAAAAAACAATGGTTTACTGTGTGTCCCGTTTGCACTTTCTCTGTCACAGACAAGAGACAGGAGACCAGTAGGTATAGTACTAGAAGGGCTCCCACCGACCAGCTGGATAACTACACAAGCAGGACACCCTAGTGGATGGCGTGAACTCACCCAAGGTGGGGGGTCTACTTGAGGTCTAGAAGTTCGACCCTTTTTTTATCCAAGACAGCTTAGCTGCCCTACATAAAAATCAATGGAATTACATTCCAATAAAGCTTGAAAAAATAGGAAACAGTGCCTTGCTTTATGAAAATGCAAGGCACTGCCCCCTCCCCTTTGTTGGCAGCTGCAATCACTACCCTTAGAGAAAAATGAAATGTAGTGTGAGCCTACCCTTAGAACCCTTAGATATTACCCTCAAAAATACCAAATGATGTGCTTGGCCAGGGTTGTGGGGAAGAGACCTGATCTCATCAACAAGAGGACAAGGTGTCTTGCCAGGGGGACCCCCCCCATCCAGATACTCCCCCAGGTTGAGGGCATGCGGCCTGGTATAGTGTGGTGGGGAGGGTTTCACACTTTACTGACCAGCCAGTAAAGACGCCAGGCTGCATGATTGAATAAGGGTCTGGTGTGGATTTTTGAGGGGGCCCTTATGCTTTTTTGTTTATTTTTGTGTGGAGTTTCCCCTTAAAATTCATACCACACCGAAGGGTCTAATAGAGAATTTGAGGACCTGCACCATTTTTTTTGCCTGGGGGTCCCTCCTAAAATTCATATCAGACCTAAAAGGCCTAGCATGAATTATGGAGGAAACCCCACACGGTTTTATATATTTTTTTTTCCATTATCCCCAGCTGCTTTGTTTACATGGCCAGGGATTCCTGGACGGTAAGGCCCAGTTCATACTGGTGCGACATAAGTTCTTTGGGAGTACATGTTGGATGATGTGTATAAATCAATGGTTCCCTATGAGAGCCGTCTTAACTGGTCTTACACAAGTCGGTCCAACTTTGAAAAAGGTTCCTGCACTACTTTGGTTAGACTTCAGCCCATTCAATATCATTGAAGTGAGTTCAAAGTCGGATCATCATCTTAACAGATTCGACTTGTGGAATGCAACTTGTGCTCTGAGGATTTTGAAGGGAAGCCCCAAGCCAAAATGAGTGCCCCCCCCTAATTCTATACCAGGCCCTTTGGATCTGGTATGGATTTTAGGGGAACCACAATTTTTTTAAAAAATTGCACGGGGTCCCCCCCAAAATACATACCCGACCTTTATTAAACTATGCAGCCCGGTAGGTCAGAAAATGGGGGGCAAGCAAGCGCCCCCCCTTTCCTGGACCATACCAGGCCACATGCCCTCAACATGGAGGGGGGTGGGTGCTTTGGGGCAGGTGCTCTGCGCCCCCCCACCCCAAAGCACCATGCCCCTATGTTAATGGAGACAAGGGCCTCTTCCTGACAACCCTGGGTGGTGGTTGTGGGGGTCTGCAAGCAGGGGGTTTATCGGGATCTGGAAGCCCCTTTTAACAAGGGGGCCCCCAGATCCCAGGCCCCCTATATAAATGAGTATGGGGTACATTGTACCCCTACTCATTTACTTATTCACCCAAAAATGTGTCCAAAATAAATAAAAACAGTACACAGGTTTTTGACAAAGTCCTTTATTAAAGTAGCTCCAATGTGTCTTCTTTCTCTGGTGATGTCTTCTCCCTCCAGTTCTTCTCCCTCCGCTGTCTTCTTCCTCTGGTTCTTCCTCCGGTTCTTCTCCCTTTGCTGTCTTCTTCCTCTGGTTCTTCTTCCGGTTCTTCTCCCTTTGCTGTCTTCTTCTAATTCTTCCTCTGGTTCTTCTCCCTTTGTTGTCTTCTTCCTCTGCCAGTTCTTCTTCCTCTGCTGATGTCTTCCCCCGACGCTAGCTCCTGCTGTTGTGTTAGCTCCAGTGTGTGCCATTTTTCATATAGCCATGGGGGCGTAGCCATCCAGTGACATCATCCAGGGACCGGGCGCTGACATCACAAGGGAGCTCGCTTGTTGCTCCCCTTTCCTGATCTGCCAGGCTGCATGCTCGGATAAGGGTCTGGGATGGATTTTGGGTGGGACCCAACGTTGTTTTTTTGTTTTTTTTTTTTGGCATGGGGGGTTTCCCTTAAAATCTATACCGGATGGTAGGGTCAGGTAGTGTTGGATCAAAGTCAGATCCCGTTCTTTAAAGTCTCATGGAAGTCGGACATGAAGTCGTAGGGCAAAGTTGGATTGGAAGTCGTCTGACTTCCATGTTGGAACAGTGTGAACGCGACCTAAGGAGTTGATTTACTAAATCTGAAAAGTGCAAAATCTGGTGCAGCAGGGCATGGTAGGCAATCAACTTCAAACTTCAGCTTGTTCAATTAAGTTTTGACAAAAAAAAAACTGAAAGCTGGTGAAAATGATTGGAAGTGATTGGTTTCTGTGCAGAGCTGCACCAGATTTTGCACTCTCCAACTTTATTAAATCAACCCCTAAGGATCCATACATACTGGACTTAGAAAACACTGCTTCTGCAGGAGTTTTGCATTTTTTCCTCCTGCCTGTAGAAGCAGCTCAATGTTATCCTATGTGTCTATGCACATTAGGGTGTTAAGAGGCATATTTTAAAAGGACAGTTTAGAGGCAAACAAAACAAAAAAAGAAAGAAATCCTAAGTGTGTTTTTGAGAGGAGTTTTTAGGCATAAAAAATACTAAACGCCCATAAAGGTGCATAAACACGGTAATTAGGAGCCTTTAACGTTTTCAAGTGTACATTGAAAATGAGCAGAGGGTAATGTTTTGGGAAAAAAATTCTTATAAAGCAAATGCCCATAAACTCTCCTAAACTTTTATTTTTTATGATGCTTATTCTACCAGAGTTTCTGCCATTTTTTTTTGCCTCTAGTGTGCATGATCCTTTCCAGCAGGTGCAGGTGGGAGAACAACCTGCTACTATATATGAATTTGGTTCCCACTAAAGGAGCTACAATTCTGGCATTTGGACGAATGTCCAAATAAGTGTAGTTCAGTCCAAACACAGGAGCTCATTCCTACTCATAACATTTATACACAAAGATATGTTTTAGATATTTGTTTGGTCAAGATGTTTTCTGACATCACATCCTCTTCCTGTTATCTTCTTTCTGGGTGCATCTGGCTTCAATCTCCATGCCATCCCTCATTTTGGTACACCCTTATTAGGATCTCTTTATGATTACATTTACATATGGCTATCATTCGCATATATTTCCAGTGCTAGAGGTATAGCACTGATGTCAGAAAACAGGAAGGAAGGAGTTAGGGATTAATGGAAATCAGGTGTAGAGGGGAGGTATAATAAGGGTGTACCAAAATGGAAGATGGAATGGAGATTGAAACCAGATACACCCGGAAAGGAGATAGCAGGAAGAGGATGTGATGTCAGAAAACAGGAAGGAAGTTAGAGATTAATGGGAATCAGGTGTAGAAAAGAGGCATTGGACTATATATATATATATATATATATATATATATATATATATATATATATATATAATGGACATATTACACCACCCTGTGATAGCCTTTGATATTGTACTGTGGAAGGGACGAAACGCGTCAGTGACCACGGGTGGTGACGTCAAATCCGGTTGGTGACACGCAAGTGGCGGCGTAATTCCAGTTCCCGGTTTTATGCTTATTTTACCTAGTACAAAATTGAGTGCAATATTGTGTTTTTAGTATTATTTTAATAAAAGGAATTAGGCTATATATTCCTCCTCTCTTCTGGCATTATACTATACATAAAGGAAATCCTCACCCACAAAGAAGGAGCTCTGTTTGTAAACTACTAATCCCAGCATCTGAGATGTTTTGAAAAGCGCACATGACTTCTGTTATGGGAGTCTATGGCAGCTGGTGAGTGAGTGGGCACACAGGAGGGGAGCATGGACTGCACCAATTTTGTTTACAGCATTTGGCACCTCAGCACTTTAAATATGATGGAACTGCAATAATTCTCACCTACAGTATATGATGGACTTTTATTGATTTTGACCTCTATGGATTTTTGAACTTTGATATTGTGTGTATATATATGAGTTTATGCTACCGTTTAGACATATTAGGTGTTCATGATGGGAGTGCCTTTTTACACGTATATATAATACAAAGTCAATGACACCCTAGATCAGTTCACAGATCCCAATGCGAACTGTGAATTCGGACAGAAATTGGATCGCATGGGTGTGTAAAAAAAAAAGGTCCCTGCAGCATTTTCGTGCCAATGCAATGCGAG
This sequence comes from Pelophylax lessonae, assembly GCF_965119305.1. NCBI lineage: Eukaryota > Metazoa > Chordata > Amphibia > Anura > Ranidae > Pelophylax > Pelophylax lessonae. The sequence goes on from NC_138769.1 coordinate 486,307,487, forward strand.
TCCAGCCGTTCAGCCATACAAGCTGCGTGGTACTAATCACATGCAATGTCTGTATTCACAATAGTGTGAACTCAGGGTGAATGGAGTGGTGTGGCAGTGTGCTGTGTTGTTTTCAGGAAGATTTGTACAGCCCTCTCACCAGCCATTGTTTTGAGAAGCACAAAGACCCAGTGATGATGTCATTGGATCTAAAACAAGCTATGTAATGCATTGCAAATGGAAAAGTTTTATTTAAAACTAACTCTGGGCTGGAAGAAACTGTAGCGGGGCTTCCCACCCTGCAAGGGTTAAATGCTCGTTATTGGGGAAATTAGAAAGCTGGATTATTTACCTTACCCTTGCTCTGTCACTGTCCTCATATCCCTCGTGCACTCCAGATGCAGCTGGTCCTTCAGCTGCATTATGAACAATGCAGGGCTGTTAAACCTGCATTGTACATGGAGGAAGCAGGAGTGTGACCATGGATTATCTTAGGGAGGAGGCTTCGCAAGACCAGTTTCCCCACTGGAGAGACCTTGCTGGAGTGAGGTTGGCATGCTCCATAAAATAACCAGGCATCTTCACTTTCTTTTTTTTTTTTTTTTACCTTTGTTTTTACTCCTATTTGTCTGTCACATGACTGTGGCCACTCTTCCCATCCTTACGCCTGAGTGGCATCTTCACTTTCAATAACAATGTTGATTACTCCAAAGCATTATTCCAAAAAAATCCCTATTCATCCAACTTTTTGATAACACACAACTCCACAATGCTCATTCAAAAATTCCACTCAGACAGGCAAAAGAAATGAACTGGTCTTGGCTGTATTGAACCCTGATACCAGATCAGTAATTAGGTATTAATCTAGGTTGAAGATGGCAGCCGCAGCACCTTCCATTTTTGAACAAGTCAGTAGTAGCAGCTCTAATACTTCTATCCTCACAAGTTTCCTTTAACTCACGGGTGCTTAACCTGTGGTCTTCCAGCTGTTGCAGAACTACAACTCCCATGAGGCATTGCAAAGCTCATCATGACAAGCATAACTTCTAATGGCAACGGTATGATACAAATTGTAGTTCTGCAACAGCTGGAGGGCCACAGGTTGTGCACCAGTGTTTAACTGAACACTGCTTAAGACATTCATGCCAGATCATACAGTATATCTGTAACAATGTATGACTTTCCACAGTATTTATCTCTATCCATTCTGTGTACATTTTGCAGGCACTTGCCAGTGTGGAAGATGTAAATGCGAGAACTCAGAAAATAATGGACTCATCTATGGAAAATTTTGTGAGTGCGATGACAGAGAATGCATTGATGATGAAACTGGAGAAATTTGTGGAGGTAGGTATTCTAAAACTGTCATTCACAATGCTTTTTCCACAGTTTTCCAGCTACGAGCAGACAGAGTAATCTCCAGCTATGTGATGCAGACAAGAGAATGTGCAATATACAGTACATAGTAGAGTAGATATAAACCCTGCAAAAGCAAGACGTGCTAGAAAGTTATGCTGTATATATACCGCCCAAAGCAGGGGTGCCCAACCTTTTGAAGAGTGAGGGCCACTTAAGTCACTTGGTAACCAGTTGTGGGCCACAATGAGCAGAGCAGGCAGATGACAAGTCCGTGTCCACTCTGCATATGCGGACAAAGACACAGCCCACTTTACTCTATGAGCCTTTTGATCCACCCAGATAGAAGAGGACAGATCCTCCTTTGTTTTTGTAGTGGATTGGATTAGAGGTAGGCGCATGTAAATGGACGCAAGTCAGTTTAAATCTGCTGACTCATAGAGGCAAATGGAGGGTCATATTGGGTCGGACCGATCATGTAAAAGGCTGTATTCACACTGATGCGCTGTGGGTTTACCCACACTGCGGGTGCAGCACAGTGTACCTGTGGCATTTCTGCAGGTTAGCTGCACTTTGCCATAGACTTACTTCTAGTCCACTTTCTGAAAGCTCACCAAACCCACAGGTAATAACAGAAGTCTATGGCTCAGTGCAGCTAACCCACAGGTGCACTGCTCTGCACCTGCCGATCAGTTTAAAAGCATCCCGGTAACCACTGCAGAAGAGAAATGCCATATAAATATATCCACTTGCCGACCAGCCACCGCTTATATACGCCGGCAGGTTCCCACGAGTCGCCATACCTGAACGGTGGTTCACAGGAGCGATCCTGGAGGCGCGCGTGCCCACTCCCCAGTGGGGAACCGATCCACGGGGCCGGCGACCGTGATTGCCACCAGGCACCCGCGATCGCTCCCCTTGATGAGAGAACAGCAATTTGCTGTTCACAGCAGACGGTTGTTCTCTCAGGAATCAATACAGAGCTCCTGTGTTCCTCCAATTTAGGAACATAGGTCTCTGTATTTATTTCACCAGCCCATCCCCCCACAGTTAAAAAACACCCCCTAGGCTCACATTTAACCCTTTGATCGCCCCTGGGTTAATCCCTTCCCTGCCAGTGTCATTATTACAGTAACAGTGCATACTTTTAGCATTGATTACTGTAGTAATGTCACTGGTCCCCCCAAAATTGTCAAAAATGTCAGTTGGGGTCCGATCTGTCCGCTGCAATGTCGCAGTCCCACTAAAAGTTGCTGATTGCCGCCATTACTAGTAAAAAAAAAGAAATAAATAAAAATGACCTAAATCTTTCTCCTAGTTTGTAGACGCGATAACTTTTGCGCAAACCAATCAAAATACGCTTATTGGGGGTTTTTGTTAACCAAAAATCTGTAGCATGATGAAAAAATTGAAAAAGAAAGATGAAAAAAAAGAAAGTGAAAAATATTGTTTTTTTTTCAGAATTGTAACTCTTTTTTTATTTATAGAACAAAAAAAAAAAAAATCACACAGGTGATCAAATACCACCAAAAGAAAGCTCTATTTGTGGGAAAAAAAAGGACATCAATTTTATTTGGGTACAGCGTCGCACGTCAGCGCAATTGTTCCGTTTAACGTAAGGCAGTGCTGAATTTACAAAAAATAGCCTGGTCATTAAGGGGGAAAATCTTCTGGTCCAGAAGTGGATATACACTAATTTTAGTAATAAACTTACAGTACCTTTAATAACAGTGTTCCATTCAGGCATCACCGGCTGTTGCTGTCCCAGGCAGAATGCATTTGGTGTCGCTCTGCCCGTGACAGGGGCCGGCGCTATACAGAAAGCATCAGCTTATGCAGCTCTGCTCCGCAGCCACTTGCTTCCCTTATCGCTGGCTTCATTCACAACATTGATGCTCTAGGATTGCAGGTTGGGAACCCACGTTCTGGGCTTGCTGACCTGCCATCCCAGAGCAGGAGGTCACAGGCCACATCAGAGGGCTTCGCGGGCGACATGTTGGGCACCCCTAAGGCCTCATGCAAACTGCACGTTATCAAATTACCAGTAGAAAGTTATAGCTGTAAAAGGAGTTTTTCAGCTTTTTTTTTTTTCGCTTTTTTCAGCTGTACCATTTTTTAGCTTTTTTTTTTTTTTGGCAAAACTATACTCCCACAAAAGCTACTGGCTCAAAAACATTGATAAATGCCCAATAGCCGCGTTGTTTAGCACTTTTTGGCATTTTTCAGCATTTTTTTGCATTTATCAGAGTTAGAGCGTTTTTACAACTGAAAAACTCCTCTCAAAACCCACTAGTTCTAGGGGATTTTTCCAGCCAGAAAACACCCCTGCCAAAAACTGATAACAGCCTATGTGTGCATGGACACATAGGATAATATGCTGGGGAGTTTACTGGCTGCAGAAAAAAACGTCTGACGCCAAAAACAGCAGCTGTGAAAACATCCAGTGTGCATGAGGCCTTAGCCCCGGTTCACACTTGTGCATGTGCGGGGTTCGCATGTAATGTCGGAGCGCACTGCTCCGACATTACTTGCGATCGGCTGTGCGGTGCGAGTTTAGCCATACAGTTTGTATGGCTAAATTCGCACCGCAGCCGCACCAAACACGCACAGGGACCCTTTTTTCTAGCCGCATCAGGATCGGATCGCACAGCGGTTCACACTTGTGCAATCCGATCCTGTGCGAACTGCACGATCGCACTGCGATATGCGATCAAACTGGGGGTGTCGTTAAGATTACATTGACACCCCCAGCGTATCGCATATGGCAGTGTGAACTGCCGGGGGCGTGTGCGATGCGGGAACAGGCTGCGGATTCGCAGCCTTCCCGCACTCGCATAAGTGTGAACCAGCTCTAAAGGTGAAGATATCTTAAAAGTGAGAGATATCACCCTTAGTTTTCACCAGAACAGGTTTCCCCATTTCAATATTTTCCCTCACTTTCTGCAAAAAAAAAAAAAAAAAAACAGTCGAACCCCACACACCCCTTTTCAAAACTAAAAATAAAAATTTAACATGTTACACAAAAATAATATACTTTACGTGTTCTTGTATTTGTTTCTTTCTATCATTTTTTTAAAGGAAATTCTTTTTAAAAATCTTATTTCATATTTTATGACATTTAAATTGTTTTAAAAATATTCAACAGAAACGTTACCAATAAAAAGAAAAAAATTGTAGCTAGCATTAACCATGAAATATAATATTGTAGGGATAGACAGGTAACCTTGCAAATCTGATGTTTGCCTAAAACGCTAGTGTGTCTACAACGCTTTAAATATCTGTGGTATCAGGCTCATATGGGTAGTTTTGTCACTTACAACTATATTTTAGTAAATTGCATACTTCACTGTAGTCTTTGTTTATTATTCAACTGGTTTACACTAATACACTCAATCCGCAGTGGTTCATAATTATACATATATAACGTTTTGTTTTTTTTCTGACCATGTACACATATGTGTTGTAACAGTAATGTTGATACTGTAATACTAATAATGTAGTATAAGTAAGTATTTCTCAAGTCTATTAAAGCTGAACTCCAAGTAAAACGCAGAATACACAGGTGAAATATATGTCTGGTAGCTGATTTCCCTGCCATAGGATTTGTATTTCTATCCATCCATTCCTGGAAATGTACATATCTCTGCCACACAGCACGGACTAGCACAGAAGGGAACTAACATTTCTCTGCTGCAGTTTCTCTTTCACTTGCAGGTCTCCTACCTACTCCAGCTCAGTGACTAGACAGTGAAAGGCGAGGTAGCACACACACTTATGATCTCATCTTTGTCACTCTGCCCTTCAGCATGCTGCTTGTACTGCAACACACCTGATTGGCTCCTTGTGCTTCTTCCACTCTGAGCTCTGTTGAACAGGGACTGCAAAAGGCTGATAGCAAATTTTTGGTACTTACACTGCTTGTATTTTTAAATTGTATTTTTTGATTGATTGATGAATACAGAGCTGCATTAATTTGTGTTTTTGATACTTGCATGGAATTTAGCTTTATACCCCTTTGTTTACTCGCTGGTTATGGGTTATGTTATAGCAAGTATCCTTTTGTCAGGTATACATTTATTATCAGTAATTATCAGTATCCCTGGCCTGTACGAGGTTGATGCTGGCAGCCGCTGCTGCCCCACTGAGGGCTGTTACAGCTTGAGAGGATGTCAGCGCAGAAGGTGAGGCAGATATCTGTAGATCACCCACTAACTTCTTGGTTAGCTTTCAGAACTAAACACAGTGATCACATTGTTGCTACTCACCTCTGGCCCTAAGGGAAACCTGCAGAGTACTGGTTTATCCTCTGCACTGGGCTCACAGGGACAATCTTGTCTGATTTCACAGAGCTGTCCTGAGATTTGGGCAGCCATATTGAACCCAGAGAGAATCCCTTCAGCTAGGAAGCTAAGCATAAAGAAATGTTCCTGTGGAGGACGATTTTACTTACAGTTGCTCCTGTAACCACTGGAATCTACCTGGTTTGGGGAAGGACTCTTTTACCAGCCTTCGTCTGGATTGGTGCATCCTTGCACCCTACATCACCAGCATCCTATTTAGGAGGCCCAGCTAAAGCCAAGGGGACCTGTTCCAAGGAGCAATGCTTGTGAACACTGCTCTTGTACGTTCTCCATGTTGAACTGTCTTGTTAACCTGTAAATGTGCCTTATGGGGAATTTACTTTGCCAAGCAGAATTGCACCCTAAATCTTACAATGTACACATACTACTGCTTGAGACCTATGAAATAAACCTATGGCATAAAATATACCAAATTATCAGCCAAGTTGTTGGTGGAAAGTTTACTAATCAAAAGTGATTGCTGTTCTTGTACTGTGCATCAGACATAGAGGGATGGCTGCACAGCATAGATAATTATGGTATGGTTATACAACAATATTACTTTGTATGATAAAAGAAAATTCACCTCAGGGAACTAGCAACACATATCTTAGAGATTCTGTGGTTAAAAAATGTAGTATTTTATGTTGTTCTGATGATATGTAAAAATATTCTGTGCTTTCATATCCACTGCCTATAAGGCAATATGAGACAATCACATGCTGGCTTGTGATCCCCTACTTTTATCAATTCAGAATAATATTGTTTTTCCTTATGAAAATGTTTATACCTATATTTTCATTTTGTTAATTATAATATTTCTGTATAAAAAATAAATTGCGTAGTTAACCGATATGTTTTTTGGGTTACCCACTCAAGACATCGCTACATATAACTATCCATGAGAAAAACAATTTGCTAAAGGTCATCCTTGGGAATTATCACACCGAATGGTAGTCACAAAGGGGATTGTAGTCCATTAAATTGTATTAAGTCATTTGTAAGTAGTAATTTAATCCTTTGATTGGGCATTGTTTAAACTGCTTGACTTGACCATTGTGTTTGCTAAGGCTTCTTATCACACAAACCCAGTCACCATCCAAGCCGCATGCTATCACACTGTTTTGTCCAGCTTTATACAGAGTAGCTAGAGAGAAAGCACATAAAGAATACTTACCTACAAAACAGTTAGTTATTGATGATAGACAACGTTGTTGCCTGAGCATCCTCACTGCACACAAAAACATGCACATCAATTAGCACCTACAGTACTTCAGCAGTACATATTTCTATGTGCTAAGGAAGAGGTAAAAGACACTTCTGTAATAGAGAGGTTTGATGTGCTGAGAGTAATAGAGGCATGTGCATGAGGTATTAGGTACTTTCGTTGGTAGAAAAATGAGGGGGTGTTTGTTTTATTGCTATATTCAGCTCCTCCAAGGTCAGAGGGCATTCAAATTCCCTAGCTGTCTGAGTCGAGATTGGCTTCGGGCTATATTTGACTATACTGGTCCTAGGCGATCATCCCTTGAATAGGAGCCCACAGATCTGGAGGGAGGTTTTTGTCGCCTGAACCGCTTGGGCCAAAAGACGACCACTTTTGTTCCCATGTTCATAGAACATTTTCTGATTCAGGATATACCATTGCCTTGTTTGTTTACCCAATTCCTCTAACAGAAGAGAACGAGTTTGTATGAGTTCCTGTAGGGTGTCTTGGGCCTACGATCGTTTGTGGGACACTTCCAATTCTTTAATTCGGTTTAGCAAAGAGACAATCTGTTTCTGCCTCTCCTTCTTTAAGTGGAGAGTGCTATGAAATCTCCTCGTATCACGCATTTATGTTTTTCCAGTTGGATGACTGGGCTAATCTCCGGCATTGCATTGTCTTGAAAAAATCTAATAAGGTTGGAGGCGAAACATCGTACTATTTCAGGGTCTTTCAAAAGTTAGGCATTGAGCCTCCAAATCTTTGACTTTAATAACGAATCTGGAAAGGATAGAGTCAGGGAAATTGAATGGTGGTCTGAGAAGATCATAGGCTTGATTGTGGCTTTAGATAGGTAGAGGAGATCTCTTTGGGACAAGAAAAAATAGTCCAATCTCAAGTATCTGTTCTGAGGGCTGGAAAAGAAAGTAAAATCTTTGTCTTTGGGGAGTAAAGTCCGCCACGTTTCGTGAAGTGTCAACTTATGTATTTGCGAGTTAATTTGACTTATGGCTCTATAGGGCAGCGCTGATGTACCAGAAGACGTATCTATTAATGGATTCAAAGGGCCATTGAAGTCACCTCCCAGAATCAGGATGCCTGTCTAGAATGAATGTAAGAGATCTCCTATCTTACGAAAGAAAGATACGTGGTGTTCGTTAGGGCAGTAGATGTTAGCCAAGGTGATAGGTTTAGAGGCAAAAATTCCCTTAAGGAATAGATAGCTTTTTCTGGATCAATGAGTGTGTCTGTTAACTGGAAAGGAGAGGTTTTAGATATGAGTATTGAGACTTTTTTTTGATTGGGGATTGGTTGTGTGATGGGCAATTGGAAATGTTTTGTTAGTCGAGCAGTGTTGTGTTGGTTCCTCAAGCCAGAATGGGATTGTGTAGGCAAAAGCATATATTAAAATGATTATATTTATTTTACAAATTTCATACAATGCAGTATATTCAGTATATATGGATTATACTTGAGTCTAATAGGTGATTCCGTTGTTTGAACTGTGGAGACATCCGGAGGGGATGTGAGTCAAAACAGACGGTGCTGACGCGCTTCGGCTATATAATATTGTAAAAATAATGTAAAAATATTCTTCTATTTGTTTTCAACGTATATTTCAATCTCACTAATGCAATAATTGTTCACTTTTTTAGAATAATATGTGGTGATACCTTGACAAAGGCTAAAAAATGCCTACAGCCGAAACGCGTCGGAAACCGTCTGTTTTGACTCACATCCCCTCCGGATGTCTCCACAGTTCAAACAATGGAATCACCTATTAGACTCAAGTATAAGTTGAAATTAGCGGCACCAACCGCCACTGCAGTCTTTATTTGTTTTCACTCCATATATACTGAATATACTGCATTGTATGAAATTTGTAAAATAAATATAATCATTTTAATATATGCTTTTGCCTACACAATCCCATTCTTTTGGCTTGAGGAACCAACACAACACTGCTCCATTATTTAGGGATGACGGCAACCACCCATACTCTTAGTAGTTCCATAGACCACTCATAGATGTTTTGTTAGTCAGCTTTGGAATACAGTCTGATTTGAAATGTGTTTCCTGGATGAAGATAAAGTGTACTATGTATTTGGCAAATGCAGTCAGCACCTGAGATCTTTTTATGGTATGTTAAGGACTTTTACGTTAATTTCCCCAGCACAAGATTTACATCGACCCTTACCAGAAGCAACATTGTCAACACCAATTTGGTATCACCTTGATTGCATCAGGTGAGGGTGGGTTGTCTGACCTAGTTGCAATTTTACCATCATTGCAAAAGAGAAAACAAACAATCAAAGGGTGTATACTTATTCCTTTCCAGACTTACATTGCTCTCCAACCTCCTTCACCCTATATTTTCCAATTCTTTTCGGAATTCGGCAAACAGTAATCCAATTTGCCTGCAAGATTCTGAAAAGAAGGGTTTCGTGAGCCATGCACCCTGTAGCCCACCACAATCCGCACCTATAGGCGTGTTAAATTCACTGTCTTTTATCCACTCCATTCTGAAGTAGTAGGCTCCAGTAGATTTGTAGCAAGTGAGGATATGTGGTCAGTCAGTGGGCGATATTTTCTTAGAACAGAACACAGACGGCATGTAAAGTGGGGAATATCTAGGAACTACATTTGCTATGAAAAGAGCACTTAAACAGGAAAAAAATGTTTTTTAATCATTTTATGGATGGGAGGGGGGGGGGGGTTGAGGGGTGTAGAGTTCTGTCCATTCGTGAGGAGGTAACGTTTGATTACCTTTATCCCCCACTGTATTTGCAAAAATCTGTTGAAGTGATAGGCATAACAAGCAGCAAGTATCCTTGCATCTCATGCAACAAGCAAAGGTCATGGCATCGGGACAACCTGCATCCCTGTGGGTGATCTGTATCCCATCTGTCTGAGCTTTCCCTTTCAGACAAGGGTAACAAGAAATATTGAGTATTGAATGCAAATGGTGTTTAGAGTGGAAAACATTGATAGCTCTAAAACGTGCCATATCCGAGGGTGGTGAATAGCTGCATATTCCCACTGTGTTCGTCATTCGTCATTCATAGCAGTTTAGCAGGTTTTTTATCTTAATGCATTCTATACATTAAGATAAAAAGCCTTCTGTGTGCAGCAGCCCCCCTCAGCCCCCTAATACTTACCTGAGCCCCATCTCTGTCAAGCGATATGCATAAGTGCCTCGGCCGTTCGGGACTCTCCCTCCTGATTAGTTGAAACACAGCAGTGGCATCATTGGCTCCTGCTGCTGTAAAAGTCAGTTAGGCAATCAAGAAATAGAGGGGGAGGGGCCAAACTGTGGCTCTGTGTCTTAATAGACACACAGATCTGCAGCTCGGCTCAGGTGCCCCCACAACAAGTTTCTTGCTGTGGGGTACTCGACAGAAGGGAGGGGCCAGGAGCATCGAAGAGGGACTCGAGGAGAGGAGGATCTGGGCTGCTCTGTGCTAAACCATTACACAGAGCAGGTAAGTATGACATGTTTATTATTTTGAAAGAAAAAAAATTGAGACTTTAAAATCACTTTAAGATATACCTGCACCTAATTCATGCAAGCATTTATGTCAGTGTTGGTACCATTACCGACACCTATGGTAAATTCAGGTAGCTCTTACTACCACCACTTTAAGAACTTGTTGCTAAAGCTGTGACAGATTCTTAAAAAATTAGTGCCAACTGGCTGATTAGAAAACTGGAGGTCATTAAGACTAACTCATAGGTAAGCCAGAACTGTATCGCCCTCCCCATTCAGCTGTCAGTAGGGAGATCTCTTGGCTGAATTCTGAATGAAAATAAAGGGGCTGGGCATATTGGTGACTTGCCACTGGGTGGGTGGACCCTAATCAGAAATTGGAAGACTAATTACCCATCAGGTCAGCCTGGCTAAAGGGTGGATCCAGAGTCTAGTTTCGGAACGGGCACTGCCAGAAAATAAGGGGTTTCTTACAGAACTGTATTTAATGTAGCATACAGTGTCCTAATCTCGTTTAAAACGTGATACGTTTATCATTCCAGATTAGATTATTACATTACAGTGCTACAGCGCACCTCTCCATCTGGGTCTCATGCCCCTACAACCTTAGCAGCTGTTGGCAGTGTTGCCAACCTACCAGACTGAAATTCATTGACACGACACTCAAAATTTACTGGCCCAAGCCAAGTTTTTACTGGCATTTTCCAAAAGTTACAAAATTACATTTTTAAGTTCTAATTTTAGTGCTTAACCACTTGCCGATCGCTCACATTGCTGCTACTGCAGCAGAGCGGCTCGGCTAGGTCCAGCGACGTAAAGCGACTAAAATGTGAGTTCCACCTAACACTACACTGACACTACCTCACTTGTGACCCTGATTTGCACTTGCGCTAGGCCCAAATAGGGTTAGGGCACCCACCATCTATCCCCTAATAAAGTTTTACCCCTTGATCAGCCCCAGTTAACCCCTTGTCACGGAACCATGAACCAGACGTACAACAACAGATAAGTGAAAATAAGAAAGCTTTATTGAAAAACAAGCTATAAAGCAAAAGTCCAAACGGATGGCGAAACCGATGCAGAGTCTTTGCGAAGCCAGGGGACAGGAACCAGCAGGGTAGTCAGACGAAGCCAGGATCAGGAACCAGCAGGGTAGTCAGACGAAGCCAGGAACAGGAACCAGAAGTAGCAGCAGTCTTAGTAGCATGTGAACACAGGAGGACCAAGCAGGGAACTGAAGCCACAGACCTCCTATATATATGAGCTAGGTATCCAGCTCCTCCCAGTGGGAAGGAGGAGCCGCAGGGTGGGAGGCTACAAGAAACCCAGAAACCAAGATGGCCGCCAGCACATGTCAAACGAAGGAGAACAGCAAGAAGGTAAGACCATGACAGTACCTCCCCCTCAAGGGCCCCTCCTCCGCGGAGTAAAGAACGGTTTCTGAGGGAAGCGTGCGTGGAAGGCTCGGAGCAAGGCAGGAGCATGGACATCTGCGGAGGGAACCCAGGAACGCTCCTCTGGACCATAACCACGCCAATGAACCAAAAACTGCACCCGACCGCGGACCAGGCGTGAGTCCAGGATATTGCTCATCTCATACTCCTCACGATTGCCCACTCGGACCGGACGAGGCCGAGGAACCGAGGAAGTGAAACGATTACACACCAGAGGCTTCAACAGGGAGACATGAAACACGTTGGAGATCCGCATGCCAGGAGGAAGCGCAAGGGCATAGGCTACTGGGTTTACCCTGCGAAGCACTCGGAAGGGACCAACAAAGCGAGGCGCCAGCTTGGGAGTGGGCACTCGAAGGTTGAGGTTGCGGGTGGACAACCATACACGGTCTCCGGCCTGGTAGGAAGGAGCAGGCGCTCGTCTGCGATCAGCCTGGAGTCTCTGGCGCTGCGCAGAGACCTCAAGGGACTTCTGGATCTGTACCCAAGAAGCACGTAGGACGGAAAGGTGATCCTCCACAGCCGGAATATCCTGGGGAGAGAATACCTCCGGTAACACGGCAGGTTGGAACCCATAGTTGGCCATGAAGGGAGACGTCCCAGAGGAAGAGTTCACCGCCGTGTTCCTGGCAAACTCAGCCCAAGGCAGGAGGTCAACCCAATTGTCTTGGTGATCGGAGACATAGCAACGAAGGAATTGCTCCAAGGCCTGATTGGAACGTTCTGCGGCCCCATTGGACTGAGGGTGGTAGGCCGAGGAGAAGGAGAGATGAATCCCCAACTGGGAGCAAAAGGCGCGCCAGAACCTGGACACAAACTGACTCCCCCGATCCGACACAATCTCCTTGGGCAAACCGTGCAACCGGAAGACCTCCCTGGCAAAAATCGAGGCCAACTCCTGTGCAGAGGGTAACTTCTTGAGAGGAACACAGTGACACATTTTGGAAAACCGATCCACAATCATGAGAATGACCGTATGGCCTCGGGATGCAGGGAGGTCCACAATGAAATCCATCCCCAGGTGTGACCATGGGCGCTCCCCGGTGGCTAAGGGTTGCAGAAGGCCCAACGGAAGGTGCTGAGGGGACTTACTCTGGGCACAAACGGAGCATGCCGCTACATATGCGGCGATGTCGGAACGTAGGGAAGGCCACCAGAACAGACGTGAAACAGCCCAGGACAGCTGATTCTTTCCAGGATGCCCCGCGGTCTTGGAGTTATGGTAGGTTCGCAACAACCGAGTGCGCAACTCCTCAGGCACAAAACATCTGCCGTTGGGTCTCCCAGAGGGAGCACCAGATTGAGCCGCCAAAATCTGCTCACCCAGGGGAGAGGTCAGGCTGGTGCGAATGGCAGCCAGGATCTGATTCGGAGGTATGACCGAAGTCGGAATCGACTCCTCCCTGGACAGGTCGGATACTGCCGTGATAAGGCATCAGCTCTGATGTTCTTGGAACCGGGTAGGTAGGAGACCACGTAATTAAAACGTGACAAGAACAGAGCCCATCTGGCCTGACGTGGTGTCAATCTCTTGGCCTCAGAGAGGTAGGTCAGATTCTTGTGGTCCGTCAGGATGAGGACCGGAACCACCGAACCCTCGAGCAAGTGCCTCCATTCTTTGAGAGCCTGCACGATGGCCAATAACTCCCTGTCACCAATCTGGTAGTTGCACTCCGCGGAAGACAGTTTCCGGGAGTAAAACCCACAAGGAAGCAGAGGACCCTCTGGTGTTCTACGCTGAGACAGAAGGGCGCCTACTCCCGTCTCAGACGCGTCCACCTCGAGGACAAAGGGCAACCCAGGGTTGGGATGCGATAGAATCGGAGCCGACACAAAGGCGGACTTTAGAGCCTCAAAAGCTCTAAAGTCGGGCGGCCAGACCTGGGAATTACTGCCCTTCCTGGTCAGATCCGTGAGAGGCTTGGCTAGCATGGAAAAGTCCCTGATGAACTTCCGATAATAATTGGCGAAGCCCAAAAAGCGCTGCAGGGAGCGAAGACCACTGGGCTGGGGCCACTGTAAGACAGCCGAAACCTTCTCAGGATCCATGGAGAACCCCTCAGCGGAAATGATGTAACCTAAGAAGGTTACCTGGGATCGGTGAAATTCGCATTTCTCAAGCTTACCGAACAGCTTGTTCTCTCGTAACCGTTGCAACACTCGTTTGACATCCAGAATGTGGGTCTCCATGGACTCAGAATATACCAAGATGTCATCCAGGTAGACCACCACACACTGCTGCAACAGGTCACGGAAAACATCGTTGATGAATTCCTGAAAGACTGCGGGCGCATTGCACAGCCCAAAGGGCATAACCAAGGATTCATAATGACCGGTCCTGGTGTTAAACGCGGTCTTCCACTCATCGCCCGCCTTGATCCTTACGAGGTTATATGCCGCCCTCAGGTCGAGTTTGGTAAAGACCGTGGCCCCTTTAAGGCGATCGAACAGCTCGGAAAATAAGGGTATCGGGTAAGCGTTCTTGATCGTGATGCGATTGAGACCCCTGTAATCGATGCAAGGCCTCAACTCACCGCCCTTCTTTTTCACAAAGAAAAATCCAGCCCCTGCCGGGGACGAGGATTTGCGAATGTGTCCACGTGAAAGCGCCTCCCTCACGTACTCCTCCATGGCCTCATTCTCCGCTACCGACAGTGGATAGACTTTGCCACGAGGAGGAACGGCACCAGATTGTAACTCGATGGCACAATCGTATGGGCGGTGCGGAGGTAGGGCAACCGCGCGCACCTTATCGAATACATCCCGGTACTCCTCGTATTCAGGGGGCAACAGAGAGTCCGAGGAAGTACACAGCAACTTGACAGGCCCATGGATGCGACTAGCCCCACACTGCGGTGACCACGAGAGGATCTCGGCCGATCTCCAATCGAAAATCGGATTATGCTCCTGGAGCCAGGGGTACCCCAAGACCACCGAGTAGTGTGGAGACGAAATAACCTGGAAGCAGACCGACTCTCTGTGGACGGCACCAATGGCTAACCCCACTGGAAGGGTCTCATGAGTCACGTGTGGCGGCAGAAGGGGTCTGCCGTCTATCGCCTCAAGAGCCAGAGGAGAACCTCGAGCCTGCAGAGGAATGGAATTGGCGGCAGCGAACGCACTATCAATGAACAAACCACCAGCACCAGAGTCCACCAACGCCTGGGTCGTCACCGAGCCCCCGACCCAGGAAAGGACAACAGTGATCAGTGGTTTGTCAACACGGGAAACCGGGGACGAGGAGACTCCACCCAAGATCTGCCCCCGACAGGATCTCAGGTGCGAGCGTTTCCCTGGACGGTTCGGACATGCCAACCGAAAATGCCCACCAAGACCACAGTACATGCATCGGCCCTCGCGTCTCCGGAGTACCCTCTCCCCCTCGGACAGGCGAGCAAACCCCAGCTGCATGGGTTCACCCCCAGACAAGTCATCCCCAGGAGGCGTGGGAGGAGAGGGAGGCACGGGTGGGACAACAAAGGTAGGCGCCAATCTGTTAGGAGGCCTCCGCAGACTCTCCTTAAAGGAAGGTCTCTCCCTGAGTTTGGTGTCAATCAAAATCAGGAAAGAAATAAGAGACTCGAGCTCCACTGGTAGGTCCTTAGCTGCAACCTCATCCTTCAAGGCATCCGAGAGACCATGAGAGAAAGCAGCGACCAGAGCCTCATTATTCCAGCCCACCTCTGCTGCCAGGGTACGAAACTCAATGGCGTATTCAGCTACGGATCGTGAACCCTGTCTGATGGACATAAGGAGCTTCGCAGCAGAGGCAGCACGAGCCGGCACATCGAATACCTTCCGAAGAGAAGCAACAAAACCGGAAAACTCGGCAACCACCGGATTGTTGTTCTCCCATAAAGGGCTGGCCCAGGCCAAGGCCTTGTCCGAGAGCAGCGAGATTAAGAAGCCCACCTTTGATCTCTCAGTAGGAAAGGCATGTGGCAGCAACTCGAAATAAATGCCCACCTGGTTAAGGAAACCTCGGCACTGAGTTGGCTCTCCCCCAAAGCGCTGTGGAAGGGGGGCAGAACCGGACATACCCCGAAACACCGCAGGCGCAACAACAGGTGTCGGGGTAGACTCTGGCGCAACAACCGGAGCGGCAGTAGGAGCGGACCCAGGAGCGACAACCGACCCATCGGCAACGGGAGCGAAAAGAACCGTGCGTTCAAGCAGGGTTTGCAACGCCACGGCGAACTGACCCAACAGGTGATCCTGCTGATCAAGTCTGGCAACCAGCGTGGGTAGTGAGGATGGCCCTGCACCGTCAGAATTCGTGGCCTGTGGTACCGTGCGTTCAAGCAGGGTTTGCAACGCCACGGCGAACCGACCCAACAGGTGATCCTGCTGATCAAGTCTGGCAACCAGCGTGGGTAGCGAGGATGGCCCTGTACCGTCAGAATTCATGGCTTGGTCCTAATGTCACGGAACCATGAACCAGACGTACAACAACAGATAAGTGAAAATAAGAAAGCTTTATTGAAAAACAAGCTATAAAGCAAAAGTCCAAACGGATGGTGAAACCGATGCAGAGTCTTTGCGAAGCCAGGGGACAGGAACCAGCAGGGTAGTCAGACGAAGCCAGGATCAGGAACCAGCAGGGTAGTCAGACGAAGCCAGGAACAGGAACCAGAAGTAGCAGCAGTCTTAGTAGCATGTGAACACAGGAGGACCAAGCAGGGAACTGAAGCCACAGACCTCCTATATATATGAGCTAGGTATCCAGCTCCTCCCAGTGGGAAGGAGGAGCCGCAGGGTGGGAGGCTACAAGAAACCCAGAAACCAAGATGGCCGCCAGCACATGTCAAACGAAGGAGAACAGCAAGAAGGTAAGACCATGACACCCCTTCACTCCCTATCACGCTGTGCACTAAATACAGTATATAGGTAAATACTGATCACTGTATTTAGTGTCACTTGTGACCCTAATTTGCGCTTGCGCTAGGCCCAAATAGGGTTAGGGCACCCGCCATCTATCCCCTAATAAACTTTTAACCCCTTGATTTCCCCCAGTTAACCCCTTCACTCCCTATCACACAGTGCACTAATATATAGAGTATATCAGCTAACTACTGATCACTGTTTTAGTGTCACTTGTGACCCCAGTTTGCGCTTGCGCTATGCCCAAATAGTTTTAGGCCACCCGCCATCTATCCCCTATAAAGGTTTAACCCATTGATCTCCCCTAGTAAACCCCTTCACTGCCCTGTCACAGTGTTCACTATATACAGTGATTACCGATAAGAGTTAGAATCAATTACACTAACTCACATACACACACACACACACATACACACACACCTCAATTACTAGTATAGTGTTTGAACAGATCAATATCTGATCTGATCAGAACTATACTAGCATCCCCATAGTTTAGTGTTCCCAAAACGCGATGTTGCACAATCAGCACTGATTCCTGCCAGCACCTGCGTTTAGCCCCTCCGCCCAGCCCACCCTACTCAGGCAAGTGCAATAATCAATAGATTACTGTCACTTCCAAAAAACACAAATCACACAAAACCGCTGCGTTAGCAGTATCAGGCCAGATCTCTGCTAGCACTAGCAGTTTTTTTTGTAGCGACCAAATAAGTGCTTTTTTACCTGTTAGTCACACTACTGTACCTGTAAATTTAGTTGATAAAATGTCCAAACGGTGGTACAGTAGTGCAGAGGCCTACAGTATACTGACCATGTCAGATGACAGCGATGGGGAAGCCTCACTGGCAGAATCAGGGTCAGTATATGAACCTGTAGACAGCAGCGGCTCCCTGACAGACAGCCCTGATGACGGGCGGGTCCCTGCTAAGGTCAGGCATACCCAACACCATTCTGGAGTTGCTGAGATGCAAGAACCAGATGTTTCTCGTATGCAGCAGAGTGCCATTACTAGTTCCGCTCACACTTCTCGTGATCTGGCAAGCACGAGCGGCCTAGTAAACCCTGGACCTAGTACAACCAGCACTGCAGTAAGACTTGGTGACGAGTCCCATAAGTGCAGTTGAAGCTGGTGCGGTGGCTAGCACGAATAGTGGCCTGCAGCCACTGCATATTTGAAGACAGGCCCGTAGAGCCCATAGTGTCCTCCCTAAAGCGCTGGCATATCCTAATTGGCAGCCCACAGATTCTACAGCGCCCGTACTTCCCCCCATTCACTGCCCAACCCGGAATTCGAGTGGAAACAGCTGGTTTTAATCCCCTTAATTTTTTTGAGCTGTTTTTCAGTGAAGATCTTTACAGATCTATTGTGGATCAATCAAATTTATATGCACGTCAATTCATCGCCGCCAACCCAAATTCGCCCCTTGCCAGACCATTCGCCTGGAATCCTATAACGGTTTCTGATTTTAAGACATTTCTGGGCCTATCCTTCAACATGGGCATTACAAAAAAGAGTGAATTGCGGTTATATTGGTCCACTGACCCAATTCACCAAATGCACGTGTTCTCTGCTGCTATGTCCAGGGCTCGATACAAACAAATATTTTGGTTCATGCAATTCAACGACAATAAACTCTGTCGTCCTCTGGGAGACCCTGAATATGATTGGCTCCTCCAAATTCGGCCCCTCATAGACCACTTCAATCAGCATTTTGCAGCCTTGTTTACCCCCGAACAAGATGTCTGCATTGACGAGTCCCTGATAAAGTTTACTGGTCGCCTTGCTATGAAACAGTATCTGCCCAGCAAGCGTGCCAGATACGGGGTAAAACTGTACAAGCTGTGCGACAGGGCCACAGGCTATACAGTTAGTTTCTGTGTCTACGAGGAAAAAGATAGCACTGTGGACCCCCCGACTGCCCAGACTACATAGGGAGCAGCGGTAAGGTTGGAACTTGGTGTCACCCTTATTCGGAAAGGGGTACCACTTGTACGTGGACAATTTTTATTCAAGCGTGCCACTTTTTAGACACCTCTTTCAATTACAAATTGGAGCTTGTGGCACCGTGCGATCTAATCGCAGGGGCTTCCCCCAACTGCTAGTAAATGCCCCACTGAGTCCAGGGGAGAGAGCCTGCTTGAGGTGCGATGAATTGCTTGCAGTAAAGTGGAGGGACAAACGGAACGTTTTCGTTCTGTCCTCCATTCACCCAGACACAGCAGTCAAAATTACTACGGTCACCGGTGTTGTTTTTGAGAAGCCCCTCTGTGTCCACGACTATAACCATAAAATGGGAGAGGTGGACTTCAATGACCAGACGCTGGTACAAAAAAGTGTCTGTATACCAATTTCAATTGGCTATTCACAACGCTTTTGTCTTATACAAAGCGTCTGCCGGAACATTATCCTTCCTACACTACCAGGAAGAGATGATCAGAGCCCTTCTGTATCCAGCTGGTGCTCCTGCCCAACTTCCCCAACCAGATGCAGTAAGCCGGCTGCATGAGAGGCATTTTCCGGAATTCCTCTCGAGTACCCCTACCCAAAGATACCCCCAAAAAAGATGCCGTGTCTGCAGCAAGCGCGGATTTAGGCATGACACCCGTAACTATAGTCCCGACTGTCCTGACCAACCTGGTCTTTGCCACGGTGACTGTTTCTGTCGCTACCACACACCAGTGGATTATTAGCGTAGCGTACAGCATGGCACAGTTTAGGGCACATTTACACAGAGTCTCAAAAGATGTTCGATGGCTATCGTCATTTTGAGAGACCCTAACCTGGAACCTGAAACTTTAACGTTGAAGAAAAAAAAAGTGTAAAAAAAATACATAAAAATAAAATATAAATTACAAAAAAAACATAAAATAAAAAAGCCAAAAATAGTTGTCGTCTAAGTTATTTTTATATTCTTCTACTCTTGCTACTGTACTTTTACTGTACTTTTATTTTTTTTCATTTTTTTGTTAACCTGTTTCCCTTGCAGGTACTCGTCGGCTGCCACACTGATTTTATATATTCTGACACAAACAGCGTTTACGCTCAGCATATATGGATACCTCTGATGGCAGCACTGTGGTAGGTTGATTTCACCACTGCAGTTAAAATACCTTTAGGTATACATGGAATATTGTCATGTATACCCGCCATTAAATAAGTGGGTTTGGATGTTTGGGCGGTTAATGGTGTGTATACTACACAATTTTCCTGTGGTGATTTCTGTTAGGTTCTCTTTTTTTCGTTCAGCCCACAGGCTGCATGTAGAAAAAAAAACCTACACTATATGCCTAACAAGGACCAGCAATGTACTGGTACGTTGCTGGACTTTGAGTGGTTATACCAGGATGATGCCTGCAGATTTAGGCATCATCTTGGTAGATTTGGTAGATTTTTTTATAGCCAGTGGTCGTCTTACATGTAAAAGCAATCCTAGCGGATAATTGGCTGCTAGACTGCTTTTACAAGCAGTGGGAGGGGACTCCCCCCCCCCCCACCACCTTCCGCGGTTTTTCTCAGGTTCTCCTGTCCCACCGGTTAACCCGACAGTGCAGTCGGTGGTTCAGTTATCTAACCATAGAGTTGATTGGAGATGAGAATGGCTCCAATCATCTCTATGGCCTAGATACCAGAAGCTACGAGCATTTCATGACCTCTGTTTCGCCAGAAATATTCAGCTCCATTGGGAAATTGGGAAAGCATTTTATCACACCGATTTTGGTGTGTTCAGATGCGTTAAGGCCAGAGGAGAGATCTAGATTCTAAAAGACCCCAATTTTTTTTAAAAAAAGAGTACCTGTCACTACAGATTGCTATCATAGGGGATATTTAAATTCACTGCGATAACAATAAAAATGATTAAAAAAAAAAAAAAAAATGAAAGGAAAGGTGTCAAAATAACATAAAAAAGCAAAATAAATAAAAAAAAAATAAAAATCAAGCCCCCCTGTCCCCCCGTGCTTGCGCGCAAATTCACACGCAAGCGTTGGTCTAGTGTCATATGTAAACCCCAATTGCACCATGCATGTGAGGTATCGCCGCAAACAATTAGGAATTATATAATGTATTTCTGCATTAAATATAAAAAAGTTAAAATAGGTGTGAAATGAGACTCTGGAAATGAAAAGCCCATACACACTGGCAGCGCTCAAATGGACGGTACACAAATAATGTATAAAACCATAAATAGATGTGTGCAATAGTGTATAAAAACATATAAATAACACTGTCCTTAAAAGTGATGACATGTAGGTAGCAGTGGCAATAAGACCATGTGAAGCAAAGAAAAGGGGACTAATAGTGTAATTCCGCAAAATTAACACACTTTATTAATGGCTCCCCATTCCCCATAAAAATGCACTCACAAAAAATCAATTTGAAATCAGCATATAAAGTGAAAGATTCGTGGGCATCTGATACATCGGTGACTCACCGCTACGAATAACAGCCAGCGGGAACCCGAACCCAGACTTCCGACGTGACAGCAGATGGTTGCGTTCTCACGCCCTTACATGTTTCGTCACACAGGACTTCTACGAAGAGCGCGAGCACGCAACATCACGCTCTCCTAATATGCCATCCATGGTCGGGAGGAGCCGGAACTTATGGACCAATCAACAGCTTGCGCCGGTGAAAGGATATACCGAACTCGCGGACCAATCCTCGGCTTGCGCCAGAGACCGGACACGCCTAACTACTTCCGACCCGGAAGGTAAACAAACCCAACAGCTTCCTGTGGGCTAGGAACTTGTACATAATACATCATCCTCTCACTGGCGACGCTCTACACCGCCATAGGAAACCATACCGACAGGGATACGCAGCCCAGATCCTACAGGACTCATCCGTATACTTTATAATAATTTAAGAGTAACCATAATTGGAAGACATATTCATGTCATTCCTATATAAATGTGTCATATTAAAAACAACAATACTCATCTGCTAAAATCTTGCTGACATATTAAGTATAAATGCTGTGTTTACATATAAAAGCAATTAAAATACATTGCATACAAAAAATATTAAAACGCTTATTGGAAAAGATAGATACCCAATAAAAGGTAGAAGAAATAGTCATAAGTCATATACGCATAATGCATCTTAAAACGCCATCCATAGGACTTAAAAAACCCCCCTTTTACATCACATCCAAACATGGGGAAGCACACTAAAATATTAATTTTAAGAACAAGATAAAAAAGACTCAAATATGACATCACGCAGGGTATTACATACAAATGACCTCAACCATATCACTTTAATAATTGCTAATAAAGCAATTAATGTCAAGATCAATGTTTAACCCATTGGGGTGTAATGCATTTGTAAGGAAGATCCAGTGAGTCTCCCTTTTTGATAGCTCACGTACTCTATTCGAGCCTCTCCACACCGGATCAACTCTTTCAATTCCCCAAAACTTTAAATTCGATGGATCCTTTTTGTGATGTCGTTTAAAGTATAATGACACACTGTGGTATTTGAACCCCTTTCTTATGTTTGCCAAATGTTCCGATATTCTAATGCCCAATTTTCTCTTGGTGCGACCTATGTAGATATAGCCACAAGGGCATTCCAGACCGTATACTACATGTGTTGTATGACATGTGATGAGATCTTTAATTTCAAAATCTTGATTATTGGCAGAGGAATGGAAGGTAGTGAAGTTACGCAAATGCGTCCACACTTGTCTGCAAGCTCTGCAGTGGTGGCATGCAAAAAACCCACTTCTCTCCTCCCAAAACATTTTGGGTTTTACAGGGGGTTCCAAAACTTTTTGTACTAACCGATCACCAAAGGTCGGACCCCTCCTGTATATAATTGAGGGAGATGTCGGCAAAACCTTCCCCAGGATCCTGTCCATACACAGCACATTCCAATGTTTTCTCACCACATCTTCAATTTCCTTGTGCTGTGTATTGTACTGAGTAATGAAGCTCCACTCATGATTACCATTGGGGCTTCTATCGCTGGGCACCAAACAATCATCCTGGGAAAGTCCAGCTACCTCTGCAATATCCCTGTCCAAATGTGCAGAATTATATCCCTTGTCAACAAATCTCTGCTTGATAACTGTAGCTTGAGACAGAAAATCACTATCCAAGGAGCAGTTCCTCCTAACTCTCAACAGTTGGCCTTTAGGGATATTCCTCACCCACCGACTATGATGACCGCTTTGAATAGGCAGATAACCATTTCTGTCGGTAGGTGTGAAATAAACCTTGGTGTCGAGTCTATTGTTATTCAGCATAACTTCAACATTCAAATAATGGATGGAACAGCGACTCCAGTTGAACTCCAAATGGATGTTATCGCGATTGGAGTTCAACTCCGCAGAGAATGTTTCCAAAGAGCTCTCAGGACCCGACCATATAAAAAATAAATCATCAATATATCTACGGTACATAATTAGTTCTGTCCTTTGGGACCCGTAAATAAAATGGTCTTCCCATTCCCCCATAAACAGGTTCGCAAGGCTTGGCGCAAATTTAGCGCCCATCGCTACACCTCTTTTTTGGTTATAAAACGTCCCGTTGTACCAAAAATAGTTGTGCAAAAGACAAAACTCAAGAGCGTGTTGCAAGAACCTTTTTTGGGGATCAGGGATATCAGGTCTTTGGCTAAAAGCCCAATTGAGAGCTAGAAGTGCATCCTCGTGTTGTATTATTGTATAAAGGGATGCTACATCAGCAGTCACCAAAAAAACATCGGAACCAGACGGTAAAAACAACCATTTTAAAGATACAAGGAAGTCCTTTGTATCCTTCAGATAGGACCTCAATTTATTTACACTGGTCTGAAGGAAAAAGTCCAAATACTCCCCCAGCCTTGAAGACACGGAATTAATGCCATTCACAATTGGCCTGGCTGGGGGATTAATTTGGTCCTTATGAACTTTAGGAAGGGTATATATGGTTGCCACCCTACTGAAACTGGGCATGAGGTATCTTTTTTTCTTTTTGGAAAGTATGTTTTTATCAAACCCATAACTGACTAAGAGATTTAACTCTTGTCTGTATTGAGAGGTAGGATCACCCCTCAATATTTCATAAGTCTGGGTATCCGACAACAGCTCTAATAGTTGTTTGTGGTAAAATCCCTTTGTGAGAATTACCACCCCTCCGCCCTTGTCGGCGGGTCTGATGACCACCTCCTTCTGTTTCTCTAACGACTCCAAACCTTCCTGTATATAACGTGGGTTCACTGACTTTTTCGGTTTGATTTGATTAAGATCCCTGATCAACAAATTCTTGAACACCTCCACATATTGATTGAAGGCTTGTGGGGGATTGAACAAGGACTTATTTTTTAGACCGCTGTCAATCGACGTTCTTTGTAAATTTACATTGGTGGATACCGTATTAACCGTGCGGTTAGTATTGAGAAAATACCTCTTGAGATTAATTTTTCTAATGTATTTATGTACATCGACATATACATTAAAATTGTTAACGGGTTTATGTTTAGCACATTTTAAACCCGCATTTAAAATGTTAATCTCTTTGTTGTTAAGAGGAATTTGGGTTAAGTTGTATATGCCCTTCAGTCTATTACCCTCCTTCTTTTTCTGTTGTTGTCTTCTGCCTGCTTGACAGCCTCTGGTGCACAATCAAACTGAGGGTCTGTCCTCATCTGTGGAACAGGCCTCCATTGGTCCGAATGTGGACCCCTGTCATTCTGTGGAGGACCCCAATTCGTGCGACGTCCCCTCCATGGTCTGCCACCTCTCCGCCCTCCCCTGCCTCTGCCTCCCCTCCATAAAAAAGGACGTGGTGGTGGGGGCGGCACTGGAGACCATAAATCCTCTTGGTATGCTAAATTCTCATATCTGTTTTGCACTGGAATCGATTCTGGATATTGTCCTTCAGATCTATTCCCTTGTTTAGCATAACCTCCTCTGTTGTTATTGGGAATTTGTTGCCATTGGGCTGGCCGGTTGTTGTACACAGAAGACTGATTTGGAGGGTTAGTACCTGTATTAACCGGTGGTACCGCTTGATGTGTTTTTATCTTTTTTGCCGGGCCCCTTGACCTGACAGGTGTGGACATAGGGGTCACTGCAGAGCTCAGTACAGGCGGTCTGACCAGTAAAGAGGAAGACTGCTGTGCCTCCTCAACCGGCATCTGCCAAAGATATACACGATTCTGTTTTAAAATCCTCCAAATCTCTTTTAAATTTTTTAACCTTTTTCTTATGTACTTCCTTATCTATCTTTTCCAATTTATTCTTTACGTCACCATTGAACTTAACAACTAGTGGAGAATCCTTATCAGGCTCTAAACTAAGTTGAAGATCCGCTATCTTTTTCTCTAAATTTTTCATTTTTCATTTCTTCCTCTTTAAAACTAATTCTTGGAGTTTAATACCAACCCCATTGAAGAAATCCAACCATTCTGACCTGGATAAATCATCGTCCAGGGCATCCTGGGGAGTGACCTCCCATCGTAGGCTCCTCATTATGATACGCTCCTTGAGATACTGCTCAAAAGTGCAGATATCCCACCAGGTGCGTACCTGTTTTTCCAAGAGATTGCCCAAGGTGGAAAGGTCAGATTGTAGATCATGAGACGCATCATCACTGATCGTATCTGTGAAGATGCTCTCTATATTTAACTGTCTGTTTTTTAAAAAGGATATGGCATCCATAGCAGCTAGGTTTAAAATATATAAAACTAGTGAACAAGGAGTAAGCAATGAAATTACCCACTCACCCAGCGCTAATACGATAAACAAATTAAATAAATTTGATAGCAGCCACTATAAATAAAATCAAAGTTAAAATAGGTGTGAAATGAAAATGGAAATGAAAAGCCCATACACACTAGCAGCACTCAAATGGACGGTACACAAATAATGTATAAAACCATAAATAGATGTGTGCAATAGTGTATAAAAACATATAAAAAACACTGTCCTTAAAAGTGATGACTCCACTTAGATACTGCACAGAGGCATAAATAGTTCATAAAGTTCATGAGATCCCGGACTGAACACGCTCTTGAGTTTTGTCAACTATTTTTGGTACAATGGGACGTTTTATAACCAAAAAAGAGGTGTAGCGATGGGCGCTAAATTTGCACCAAGCCTTGCGAACCTGTTTATGGGGGAATGGGAAGACCATTTTATTTACGGGTCCCAAAGGACAGAACTAATTATGTACCGTAGATATATTGATGATTTATTTTGTATATGGTCGGGTCCTGAGAGCTCTTTGGAAACATTCTCTGCGGAGTTGAACTCCATTTGCAATAACATCCGTTTGGAGTTCAACTGGAGTCGCTGTTCCATCCATTATTTGAATGTTGAAGTTATGCTGAATAACAATAGACTCGACACCAAGGTTTATTTCAAACCTACCGACAGAAATGATTATCTGTCTATTCAAAGCGGTCATCATAGTCGGTGGCTGAGGAATATCCCTAAAGGCCAACTGTTGAGAGTTAGGAGGAACTGCTCCTTGGATAGTGATTTTCTGTCTCAAGCTACAGTTATCAAGCAGAGATTTGTTGACAAGGGATATAATTCTGCACATCTGGACAGGGATATTGCAGAGGTAGCTGGACTTTCCCAGGATGATTGTTTGGTGCCCAGCGATAGAAGACCCAATGGTAATCATGAGTGGAGCTTCATTACTCAGTACAATACACAGCACAAGGAAATTGAAGATGTGGTGAGAAAACATTGGAATGTGCTGTGTATGGACAGGATCCTGGGGAAGGTTTTGCCGACATCTCCCTCATTTATATACAGGAGGGGTCCGACCTTTGGTGATCAGTTAGTACAAAAAGTTTTGGATCCCCCTGTAAAACCCAAAATGTTTTGGGAGGAGAGAAGTGTTTTTTTTGCATGCCACCACTGCAGAGCTTGCAGACAAGTGCGGACGCATTTGCGTAACTTCACTACCTTCCATTCCTCTGACAATAATCAAGATTTTGAAATTAAAGATCTCATCACATGTCATACAACACATGTAGTATACGGTCTGGAATGCCCTTGTGGCTATATCTACATAGGTCGCACCAAGAAAAAATTGGGCATTAGAATATCGGAACATTTGGCAAACATAAGAAAGGGGTTCAAATACCACAGTGTGTCACTACACTTTAAATGACATCACAACAAGGATCCATCGAATTTAAAGTTTTGGGGAATTGAAAGAGTTGATCCGGTGTGGAGAGGCTCGAATAGAGTACGTGAGCTATCAAAAAGGGAGACTCACTGGATCTTCCTTACAAATGCATTACACCCCAATGGGTTAAACATCGATCTTGACATTAATTGCTTTATTAGCAATTATTAAAGTGATATGGTTGAGGTCATTTGTATGTAATAACCTGCATGATGTCATATTTGAGTCTTTTTTATCTTGTTCTTAAAATTGATATTTTAGTGTGCTTCCCCATGTTTGGATGTGATGTAAAAGGGGGGTTTTTTAAGTCCTATGGATGGTGTTTTAGGATGCATTATGCGTATATGACTTATGACTATTTCTTCTACCTTATTTTGGGTATCTATCTTTTCCAATAAGCGTTTTAATATTTTTTGTATGCAATGTATTTTAATTGCTTTTATATGTAAACACAGCATTTATACTTAATATGTCAGCAAGATTTTAGCAGATGAGTATTGTTGTTTTTAATATGACACATTTATATAGAAATTACATGAATATGTCTTCCAATTATGGTTACTCTTAAATTATTAAAAAGTATACGGATGAGTCCTGTAGGATCTGGGCTGTGTATCCCTGTCGGTATGGTTTCCTACGGCGGTGGAGAGCGGCGCCAGTGAGAGGATGACGTATTATGTACAAGTTCCTAGCCCACAGGAAGCTGTTGGGTTTGTTTACCTTCCGGGTCGGAAGTAGTTAGGCGTGTCCGGTCTCTGGCGCAAGCCGAGGATTGGTCCGCGAGTTCGGTATATCTTTTCACTGGCGCAAGCTGCTGATTGGTCCATAAGTTCCGGCTCCTCCCGACCGTGGATGGCATATTAGGAGAGCGTGATGTTGCTTGTTCGCGCCCTCCGTAGAAGTCCTGTGTGACGAAACATGTAAGGGCGTGAGCACGCAACCATCTGCTGTCACGTCGGAAGTCTGGGTTCGAGTTCCCGCCTGCTGTTATTCGTAGCGGTGAGTCACCGATGTATCAGATGCCCACGAATCTTTCACTTTATATGCTGATTTCAAATTGATTTTTTGTGAGTGCATTTGTATGGGGAATGGGGAGCCATTAATAAAGTGTGTTAATTTTGCGGAATTACACTATTAGTCCCCTTTTCTTTGCTTCACATGGTCTTATTGCCACTGCTACCTACATGTACTGCTGAGGCCCAAGTGCAAGAGTTTAAGCATCGGAGATTCCGGTTGATGCCATTTAGAGCCACACAGATTACCTTAACCACGGAACGGAAACCTTTGTATTCCTGACAAGGCTATTATAAGTCCAGGGTCCGGTGAGTGTTCACTACCAAGGGGGACACGTTTTTTGAGGTGTGGTGATGGTGGCCCAGGAGTGTCTGAGTTAACACCGTGGATATTGCAGTTCAGTCCGGGATCTCATGAACTATTTATGCCTCTGTGCAGTATCTAAGTGGAGTCATCACTTTTAAGGACAGTGTTATTTGTATGTTTTTATACACTATTGCACACATCTATTTATGGTTTTATACATTATTTGTGTACCGTCCATTTAAGCGCTGCTAGTGTGTATGGGCTTTTCATTTCCAGAGTCTCATTTCACACCTATTTTAACTTTGATTTTATTTATAGTGGCTGCTATCAAATTTATTTAATTTGTTTATCGTATTAGCGCTGGGTGAGTGGGTAATTTCATTGCTTACTCCTTGTTCACTACCTAAATATAAAAAAGTGTTTTTTTCCGCAAAAATTGTGCTTGGAAAATCTGTGCACAAATACCGTGTGACAAAAAAAATTGCAACATCCACCATTTTGTTCTGTAAGGACCTCTGCTTTAAAAAAATATATATAATGTTTGGGGGTTTAAAGTAATTTTCTAGTAAAAAAAAATATTTTTTCATGTAAACAAAAAGTCACAGAAAAGGCTTGGTCTTCAAGTGGTTAGAAGAGTGGGTGATATGTGGCTATGATTGAGCATAAAATGCCAGGACAGTGCAAACACCCCCCAAATGACCCCTTTTTGGAAAGTAGACACCCAAAGCTATTTGCTGAGAGGCATATTGAGTCCATGATATATTGCTCACGCATGCCATGGGTATATGTGAAATGGCACCCCAAAATACATTCTGCTGCTTCTCCTGAGTACAGGAATACCACATGTGTGAGACTTTTTGGGAGCCTAGCTGTGTACGGGGCCCCCGAAAACCAATCCCAACCTTCAGGTTGTCTAATGGCGTCAATTGCTTATTTTACCTCTGCACTACCTGTCACAGTTTCAGAGGCCCTGAAATTTCAAGATAGCACAAAACCCTACCCCAAATGACCCAATTTTGCAAAGTAGACACTCTAAGCTATTTGCTGAGAGGCATGGTGAGTCCATGGAATATTTTATATTTTGCCACAGGTTTCGGGAAAATTATTATTTCTTTTTTTTGTTGTTTTTTTTTACACAAAGTTGTGAAATGACACCCCTAAATACATTCTGCTGCTTCTCCTGAGTACCCATGTGTGAGACTTTTTGGCAGTCTAGCCGCGTACAGGACCCCGAAATCCAATCACCACCTTCAGGCTTTCTAAGGCAAAAATTGTTGATTTCACTCCTTATTACCTATCACAGTTTTGAAGGCCATGAAATGCCAAGATAGCACAAACCCCCCCCAAATGACCCCATTTTGAAAAGTAGACACTCCAAGCTATTTGCTGAGAGGCATGGGGAGTATTTTGTAGCTCTCATTTATTTTGGAAAATGAAAAACAAAAAAGGAAAATGCATTTTTTTTCCTCTTTTTTCAATTTCCAAAACTTTGTGACAAAAAGTGAGATCTGCAAAACACTTAACATGCCTCTCAGCAAATAGCTTGGAGTGTCTACTTTGCAAAATGGGGTCATTTGGGGGGGGGGGGGGGGTTTGTGCTATCTTGGCATTTCATGGCCTTCAAAACTGTGATAGGTAGTAAGGAGTGAAGTCAACAATTTACGCACTTGGAAAGCCTGAAGGTGACGATTGGTTTTCGGGGTCCTGTACGCGGCTAGACTGCGAAAAAGTCTCACATGTGGGGTATCCCCATATTCAGGAGAAGCAGCAGAATGTATTTTGGGGTGTCATTTCACATATACCTATGGCATGTGTGAGCATTATGTGACAACTTTGTGTAAAAAAAATAAAAATAAAAAATAAAATTAATTTTCCCGGAACTTGTGGCAAAATATAAAATATTCCATGGACTCACCATGCCTCTCAGCAAATAGCTTGGAGTGGGGTTCAGTTATCTAACCATATGTTATTTTTGATACAGCAAGGGTGGGTTAATATCCGATTTTTCACCTATGTCCAACTGGAGAGATTTCCCCCTTAATTTCTGTTCCATAACCACCACAGAAAGTGATCCACCAGGATCACCAGAATTTATGTCCTCAATTCTAAAGATTCTAAAGACCTCCTGTCTCCATCCCTCCTTCACCTCCTGTCTCCTTCACCTCCTGTCTCCATCCCTCCATCCGATCCTGTCTCCATCCCTCCATCACCTCCTATCTCCATCACCTCTTGTCTCCATCACCCCTTCACCTCCTCTCTCCATCCCTCCTGTCTTCCTCACCTCCTGTCTCCATCCCTGCTTCACCTCCTGTCTCCATTGCCTCCATCACCTCCTGTCTCTCTCACCTCCTGTCTCTATCACCTCCTGTCTCAATTTCACCTTCACCTTCTGTCTCCACCCCACCCTCAACTCCTGTCTTCATCCCTGCTTCACCTCCTGTCTCCATCGCCTCCTGTCTCCATCCCCCCATCACCTCCTGTCTCCATCCCTCCCATCACATCCTGTCTACATCCCTTCCTGTCTCCATCCCCCCATCACCTCCTGTCTCCATCCCTCATCACATCCTGACTGCATCACCTCCTGTCTCCACCCCCCCATCACTTCATGTCTCCATCCCCCATCACCTCCTGTCTCCACCCCCCCATCACCTCCTGTCGCCATCCCTCCATCACCCCCTTTCTACATCCCTCCTTCACCTCCTGTCTCCTTCAACTCCTGTCTCCATTCCTCCATCACCTCCTATCTCTATCCCTCCTGTCTCCATCCCTCCATCACCTCCTGTCTCCATCACCTCTTGTCACCATCACCTCTTCACCTCCGGTCTCCACCCCCTCCTGTCTTCTTCACCTCTGTCTCCATCCCTGCTTCATCTCCTGTCTTCATCGCCTCCTGTCTCCATCACCTCCTGTCTCTATCACATCCTTTACCTCCTGTCTCCTTCACCTCCTGTCTCCATCCCTCCATCACCCCCTGTCGCTATCCTTCCTTCACCTCTTGTCTCCATCACCTCCTTCACCTCCTGTCTCCATCCCTCCATCACCTCTTGTCACTATCCCTCCTTGACCTCCTGTCTCCATCACCTCCTTCACCTCCTGTCTCCATCCCTCCTTCACCTCCTGTCTCCATCCCTCCATCACCTCCTGTCTCCATCCCACCATCACCTTCTGTCTCCATCCCGCCATCACCTCCTGTCACTATCTTGCCTTCACTTCCTGTCTCCATCACCTCTTGTCTCTATCCCTCGATCACCTCCTGTCTCTATCCCTCCCTCACCTCCTGTCTTCATCCCTCCCTCACCTCCTGACTCCATCCCTCCCTCCTGTCTCCATCCCCCCTGTCTCTATCCCCCCATTACCTCCTGTCTCCATCCCCACATCACCTCCTGTCTCCATCCCCCCTCACCTCCTGTCTCCATCCTCCTATCACCTCCTGTCTCCATCCCTCCATCACCTCCTGTCTCCTTCACCTCCTGTCTCCATCCCTCCATCTACTCCTGTCTCTATCCCTCCTTTCTCTATCCCTCCATCACCTCCTGTCTCCATCACCCCTTCACCTGCTGTCTCCATCCCCTCCTGTCTTCTTAACCTCCTGTCTCCATCCCTGCTTCACCTCCTGTCTTCATTGCCTCCTGTCTCCTTCACCTCCTGTCTCCATCCCACCTTCACCTCCTGTCTCCATCCCTCCCTCACCTCCTGTTTCCATCCTACTCTCACCTCCTGTCTCCATCCGTCCCTCACCTCCTCTCTTCATCCCTACTTTACCTTCTGTCTCCATCCCTCCTGTCTCCATCCTGTCACTCAATCTATGCTTCCATCCTTTACTCACTCCTTACTCTTTCATCTCTGTCCATCTACCTCCTCCATCACTCTACCAGTCTGTTTTTCCACTATTAACAAATAAAAAATACTCCAGAGCACTTTCACACCAAATGTGCTCACTACATACGCAGATAAAAAATATATAATAAAAACCTTAAGACCATCAAACACAATAAATAATCACATTTATAAGGATTATAAACACTATACAGGAACTGTACAAATACACCTTTCTTCTGAAAATCAACCTGGTCTATGATATTGCTGCTGCCTCCCCTCTGTTGGCATGCTTGGATTACCTGAGGTGGTAATGCAGGAGAGGAGGATGTGCCTGTGTACTGAATTGGTAAGCACTGCAAGCAATAGGTAGAGACTCTAGGGAGGTGCAATAGAGATTGGGGGGTAGATCTCAGAAAACATCTTCCTTTCAGAAGCAGTGCAGTTCTCACACACAAAAACAAGCTAACAGACAGGAGCCTGCTACAGAGAGCCCATCCTCTCCCCCACCCACCACTCAGGAGTCAGTAATATTTTCTCGGGGGGCAATTGCCATGTTGCACCCCCCTGGATCTGTACTGTTGATTGACAGTACACAACAGTGGATGGATTTGAAAGTCACAGTTCCCTAATGAGGTTCTGGCCACTCCTAAGGAAGGAGTATCAAGCACTGGGCTCTAACTCTTACATTGTTGGAAATAGCGGAATTCCAAACGGTATCTACAACACCCTTATGAACTCCACAGATTTTTGGGCAAGTGTCCATACATGCACTATGTTTAAACTTGTTTATCCATCATTGGCCTTGTTTTTTTTTTTGTGGTCTCAACTCAACTCAATCCTAAAATTAATTTCTCAGTCTTGACCATCTGACTCTTTCACACCCCTTGCTAGATTTGCTAGTAGATTTAAATAAAAATTAATAAAAATATGTTTTAATAACAATAAAAAAAACTGAGTGACATTTAGTTTGGTAAAGAAGGCCTTTATCCATACAATGACTTTTTTTTTTGGGGGGGGGGCTATAATACTGTGTTTACCAATGATATATCATGCCTGTGCAATATGTGTCATGGCCACTGAAAGCCTCCATGTGTGACAGGGTAACACATAAACAAGTTAAGAGATTGTTGTCACCTCCTAACATAAAATGTCTTACCAAAAACCCTAATGACACCATGTATTATTTAAACGGAAAGGGGAGCTATAGGATTATTTAAAACATCAAGTAAAATTGCTAGAATATGAAATTGTGTGTGAGATTTTAATGACTGGGTTTAGTACTGTTTTAATTCATTTTATACATTGTTCTGTACATGAATTGTTGCAAGTAAAACATTGCATAGATGAAAATAGCTTCATAGTAAAGGATCAGGCTCATTTCACATCTATGCATGTTGCTTTTGAGCGATTCAGCAGTGCTTTTTTTCTGTGCTTTCTGCGTTTGTAACTGCGTTTTAACCGTGATTTTACCGCGATTTGCATTTTGCTTTTTTTTTTTTTTACATTTACTGTATATATCCAGTTGCTAAGAAGCGGACCAGGAAGCCAGCCACTGCTTCCTTAACACTGGTTCCCCACTGACAGCTGAATGTAAAAAAAAGAATTGCTGGCCATAAAAATTTGTGAAAAAACAGTGTGGGGTCCTCCCCTCGGTCCATACCGGGCCCTTTGGGTCTGGTATAGATTCAGAGGGGACACCCCATGCCAAATTTTTTTTTTAAATTTGCGTGGGGTCCCCCCGGCCCCCAATCCATACTAGACCCTTATCTAGCAAGTGCCCTCCCTCCTGAACCATATCAGGCCACATTCCCTCAGCATGGGGGGAGGTGTGGTGCTTTTGGGCTGGGGGGAAGAGGAAGACCGGAGGAAGACGTGGGGGAAGAAGAAGACCAGAGGAAGAAGAGCAGGGAAGAAAAAGACGAAGGAAGAAACAGGGGAAGAAGAAGACAGAGGAAGAAGACATTTTTATTAAAGGGCTTGTCAAAAACTGTCTATTGTCTTTTGTCACACAACACTACTGTAGCACCCTCCTGGGTAGGTGCTAGGCAAAGCATATATGTGGCCCTGTTCTCCTTATCAGGAGGGCCTGATCTGTTAGTTAGCCTGTCACATGCTTCCAGGTGTGACCTGTTGAGTCTGGGGAGTCTCCCCACTGTATCCAATGGGGGACCTTGTTGGACAGTGGAGGAAACCTAGCCAATAGTACACCAGGGTTTATGACTGTCCCAGTGGGTGGTCATTGCTGCAATGCATCCTGGGATTGGGAATAAATCCGAGGGGGGCATGTGAAAGGGTGTCTTTTGGCGGGAGCATAGTCCCAGGAGGAGGTGGACAGCTGTCTCTCCTCCTGCTGAAGTGAGGAAGGTGGTCCAGGCAGTCGGCCTAGGGACCAGGGGTTGAGCTGAGCTGACAGGATCCAGTGAGCTGACTGAGTGGAGCTGCTTGGCAGAGGACTGTGTCGTGAGTACTCAAGGATCTGCCCAGGGGTCTGCCTAAGAGAGAGGACCACTCCAGAGAGGTCAAAGGGATCAAGGAGGCAGTTAACCCAGAGTGTTACAGTAAAGGGGGTGCCAAGTTATTAAGCCCTGAAGATTAGGGATAAAGGGGGCGCCAGGAAGGGCCCTGAAGTTGTTCAGCAGTACAGTCTACCTCAAGGAATGGCTTGCCTTGGGACACAATTACCTCAGGAAGCTTAAAGAGAACCTTTCATAGCCAAGGGCAAAGTGAAGCAGTGGCCTAGCTGTGGCTACCTCAATTTCAGTGTATTCAGCGTTACTCAGCGTTAACCAGCGTTAACAAGTATTTATTCGGAGTCTTCCAAGCCTTTTGTGCATAGTTTAGTTCAGTTGGAGTATCCCACTCGTCCTTTCTCCTATCCAAGTTCCTAATAAAACCTAAAAACCAAAGAAACTGGATTGGTCCTTGTCTAAGGTAAAAACTAGGGATAGACTGATTATCGGCAAGGCCGATATGCACTTTCCCCGATATATCGGTATTGGCCCCGGAACTGGCCGATATTGCCGATATTTTTGTGACGTCATTCTGCCTTCTTAGGTCGCCTCCTTTGCCTTGGACAGCCTCATCTGGAGTCGGGACTAGTATCGCGGGAGTGTATCACAGCCATACACCCACCCGCAGAAGCCCGTTGTCAGCCAGCCACCCATGTCCACAGGCCCTATATCAGCCAGCCAGCCACAGGCATTGTACCAGTGAGGCAACCAGCCAGCCACAGGCCCTGTACCAGTCAGCCAGCCACCCACAGGCCCTGTGACAGCCAGCCACCCACAGGCCCTGTGCCAGCCAGCAAGCCACCCACCACAGGGTGCCAGCCAGTCATCCACCCACCACAGGGTGCCAGCAAGCCAGCCATTAGGCATTAAACAAAAATTAACATGTTCAGTACCAGATTTGTGTCAAAAATTGTCTTTATTTTTCAAAACTTTAAATGTACAAAATATCGGCCCATATTGGCCGATACTGATACGTTGTGACCAAAATATCGGTATCGGCCCTGAAAAAACCATATCGGCCTATCCCTAGTAAAAACACTTGCAAACATGCCAGAATGTTTCTACCGTTGCTAATGGTAACTCAGGGGAACTCGTCAACAGCAGTTCCCCTGGGAGTAGTAATACACTACTTATTTTAGTAAATGGTAAGGGGTACAATGTACCCTATACTCATTCACATGGGGGGCCGTGATTTGGGGGCCCCCTTGTTAATAGGGGCTTTCGGACTCTGATAAGCCTCCCACCCACAACATGGGGACAAGGTGCTTTGGGGTAGGGAGGCAGAGCCCCTGTTGAGGGCATGCGGTCTGGTATAGTTCAGGGGGGGGGGGGCGCTCGCTTGTCCCCTCCCTTTCCTGAACTGCCAGGCTGCATGCTTGGATAAGGGTCTATTATGAATTTGGGGGGACCCCACACCATTTTGTTTTACAAATATTTTGTTGCCGGCAATTTTTTTTTTTACATTCAGCTGTCAGGGGGGAAATTGTTTGCTGGATGGCTATAAAAAAAAAAAAAAAGCAGAACACGCTGCCTGAGATTTTAGTTATATTCTATGAACAGACTGAAAGACGAGCCAACCACAATAGCTTCACATGGCAATAAAATCCAGCAAAAGCCAAAGAAACAACACTGACAAAGTGTTATTCCCAGGGTAGATCTACTTTAAAGCTTTGTGTGTCTTATTAAATACTGCAGTGTGACACTATATTTTGTTGTTTGTTATCAACATCTGGAAAAAAAAAAAAATGTACCACCCTCCTTTCCCTCCCCCCAAAGAGAACAAATTAATAATCAAGAGCGCAAACATTATTTATAATATTTAATCAAAGGATAACCATTCATCCATGAACCATCCATGGAATTAGCATTTACAATTAATGCAATTGGAAAGCCCTATGATGCTGTTCCATGATTTAGAAGCATAACCACCTAGGGTGCAAATCAGGTGTGGAAAAAAAGGACCAGGAGATTTAGTTAATCAAGATGTGGAAAAAAACAAATACCGTAGTTAGTACAAAGAATGTGCCAGAGTACCGTTACTGATAATAATACTAATGCAGTGTAAATTGAATTCATTTCTAACCATTGGCCACACTAACCTGAAATAAATTGTCAAATACATGTATTTCATAATTGTAGTTTTAGAAACAACTACGTATGTAACAAATGTAACAAATCTTAAAACATATATTTAAATTACACTGATTTATTTGTAAAATAAAAAAAATGGCATTTAAAATGCACATAAAAAGTGCTGAAAACTGTGGTCATTTCTGTAATATCGAAAATCCAAGTTCCCTCTAACAGTTGCTTAACATCTCCCAATAGTCCAATTTTGGAACCTTAGAACATCAATCCAGATGTCCCTCCCTTTAGATTCACTGTATAGATTTGTGTAATAAATGTTCTTTCAACTGTTTTATGTATCTCTCCCAGCATTTCAAAATAGTAGTTGTATAAAAAAAGAAAAACGGCAATGCTACCTACTGTAGATAAGTCTTCCTAAATTCCCCACATATGTTAGAACCTAGTGTCAGTTGCCAACGTCCCTATATATGACAAAGCAAAAAAAAAAAAGAAAAATGTATATAAGTCAGTCAAATAGTTTATTTTAGCCTATCTTAAGCCAAAGGGCTCTTTCACACGGTCCGCCTTCTTAGGCGGATCCGTGTTGCTCAGCGGGGATCGTTCCGTAATCCCCGCTGAGCCGGGCGGATGACAGCTCCGTCTCCGCTTGCAGAGCGGAGAGGGAGGTGTCTCAGCACCCGCTGCCCTCTATGGGGGATCGGATGAGAGCGGAACGCTTGTCCGCTCTCATCAGATCCGCTCCGCTCCGATTACTGAACGAATGGAAAAATAGGGTTTCCATCCGTCCAGATTTCAGCACAGGATCGGATGCGGATGGCAGCGGGTGTCAGCGGAGGTGTCTCCGTTGACACCCGCTGCCCCATAGAGCTGCATGGAGGATCCGATCAGATCCGCCTAAAAAACTTACAGGCGGATCTGATCGGACCGCCCGTGTGAAAGAGCCCTAATACACACGCAACGAATTTCCACCGACCGGTCGTCCATCTTTTGTCCAGAGCGGTGTTTTGTTGGTTGAAATGTGCGTAGACTGCACACAAATTTTCCCGCACGACAAAATTCTACTTCAGAAGTGATGTCATGCGTTGGTTTGCTTTCTTTGTCTTCTTTCTTCTCTGAGCATCTCAGTCTTGCTCATAAGATTTTTCCCTGTCGAAATCTGTATTGACTGCACGAAAATCGTACGTGTTTTGACGGAGGACAAAAATTTTATAGCCTGCACACCAGATTTTTTTCGGCCGAAAAATAGGAGTCGGTTGTCGGAAGCATCATACTAACAAGCCGAAAATCGGCAGATCGGTCGTCGGACTAAAATTCCCGGCCGAATTTCGACTCGTGTGTACGGGGCTTAAGTAACATGAAGGAATTGTATTGCTATAAGGAGCAGAGCATTAACTATATCTGGTCTCCCACAGTACACAGAACATGGAAATGCAATTATTTTAGTAAATATAAACTGCAAAATATTTTTTCTCCTCAGCAGTATATAGCAGTCTTATGACTTCTATCAGTGTCTGGTTAAAGCTTGTAGGAGGAGTTTTCTTTCTACACTGACTGTCCTATGAGGCTGCTGATCACATGCACCCTCCCAAGAAAAAAACTCTATAGCAATACACACCAAATGAGAATGTGCAGAGTACCCCCAAGGCTCTGTTCTATCAGTAGATTGATTGGAAACTGTGGAAGAAGGGGAGGATCAGAGAAGACAGGATCAAGCAGCCTTTTGCACAGTGCAGAGGATTAACCCCTGAGGTTCCACAGTGAGTATAACAAGCAATCTTTACTACATATACAGACTGATGTTACTGTTGTAGGTTTAGTAAAACTTTAAATTCTACGCAGTTATAATAGACACAGTTTAATGCAGCTCTGAAATTTGTTACACATTTAAAAGTAGTGTAAGCAGTGTAAATACCTGTATTTTGCCAGAGCTGCCTTTTTTTTTTAAAGAGGCTAGGCAGCACATATGTTACTTTTGTTACCCAAGCTAGAGCTTTAAAACCAACTGGTAGCTTAACAGTACCTAGACTCGAGCATTGTGTTGCCTGAACTGAAATTTAGAAACACTTCGTAGAATTTCTGACAAGAATTTTTATGTTTCATGATATTTGTTTGGTTCGTACACTTCAGCAGACATCTTCACTTTTGTGAAAGCCACTGATGCTGTAGAAATTGCATATGCTCATTTTACTAGTTATTAGTGAATCACAGTTTTTAAATTAATTGCATCGATTTAGATTGCCATTAGTGTTCAAAGGCTGTATACAAAGTAACCTGATTAGCAAGCATACTACTTAGTACATTGCCAGTGTAACAGAGGGTGGGGAGTCTGGCACTCTTATATTCAGTCACCGAAATTGTAATCATTTTTGAATTCTGCTCTTTGACCTGCATGGGGGGGCCTACTGCATACAGCAAGCCAGAGGCGATTTGGTAAAGTTTTGCCATTTTACTTGTTCATTGGTGCAGCAAACTGAATTAATTTGCTCCAAGACCTTATTCATGCAAATTGATTGACCTATAATTATCATAGTATAGCAAACGCTGTACTTACAGCCTTTTAGACAGACTACAACTCTGTGAAGCCTGTGTGGTTCAGGCCAGTCAATTTTTGTATTGTTTTTTTTTTAAATGTAGCACCCTGTAGTGCTAAAATAGGTGTAGGAAAATTTACTTGACGCATATGACGCATAGTAGTTTTAGGAGTCTGTCACTTGGGTGAGGGTTCAGATTCAGGTCAGGCTTGAATGCCCAGACCAGTCCTCAATTGCCTCCCCCTGGGTCTGAAGGTTTCATGGAAACCTCTAGAAGCTAGTAGGCAGAGGTATAGGGGCAAGGATCTGAATATTTATTATAATCTGGCCAATCCCCAAGCAGGAGGTCTGGCAGAGTGGTTGAACCAGTCCATAAATATTGTGGAGCTTGGCCAGTAGGGGAGTCGGGTGGAAGATGGAGTGTTAAAGTGCTGTTGTGTGTGGTCTGGGAGGGGGCCCTAGGAGGAAGGGGGGACAGCCTCTAGGCTGGAGGCTGGAAGGAAGGAAGCTGAAAGAGGAATCTCCACTGCCCTGCAGTCTGGAATAGGACAGCCTGTTAGCCAGGAAGGAAACTATCCCAGCTAAAGGCCTGAAAAGGGTTTCACCTACAGCTGCAGGGCAAGGACAGTGAGAGCACCTCTACTCCCCCAAGCATTACAAGGGAGAGGGCTGCTAGGTGCCATACCCAACCGGTTATCCCAGAGGGCAGTGCTTTAAGTGTGTTATGGAATCCCTTGCTCTGGAATACTCTTCAAGACAGCAAGGTGGACTAGTAGTTTCTAGCGGGGTCTGAAGAGGTTTATTTAAAGGGGACCAAGTGCTCCTTACAGAGACTGTTACCGATTTGTTAAGAGACAGAAGCCTCTCCGGAGGGAAGTGCTTTTTGGACTGAAGTGGACTGAAGGAACCAACAGTCAGGGGAGGGGACATGTCATGTCAGTGAGGTGTCAACATCATCTCTGTTGCTGCGCACTGCTATCAGTTTCACTGTGAGAGTCAGTTTCGTGTTTACGTGCCCATTCTAGTTTCTTGCCCTCCTGAGTCCCGTCCCTGAGCTACTTACTTACTATATCAAAAATAAAATAAGACATATCTTGTTTCCCTTACTTTTAATCGCATTGCTAATTACATGTAGTACTTATTTGTAGTCTAAGTACTACAATTTGCACTAAAAACTTAATTTTGTAACTTTTGGAAATGCGTCAGCAGATTTTAATCTAGTAGGTTGGCACCACTGCTCAAAGCTAGAGCTAGAGACTGCATTATTAGATATGTTTTGTCAGTAGCACGCTTTGGCTCTAAGGAAGAGGGTCCTCCCTCAAAACGCATCAGCCCAGCGAGAGATTTGCGGACACCAGCACATCATCCAGCACCAGGGGCCCCCTGGCTATTTTGGAGCCGACCGGTTCCATTGTGGTTTATGTGAGCAATCATCATTTGTTTGTGAGTACAGTGTATGTTGTCTTCGGATTTTAATAAACCTTTTTAGTGGTAATGCACAAGGTCGGTGCGCCCTTCTTTTGTTGTTGTTTTTTTAGTCTTCAGTGTTCTCTGGTTTCTGTTTAAACCCCCTGAAATCTTTTTGAGTAGGCTATTCTGTATAATAAAGCCAAAATGTGTTTGTTCTAATGAGGTGATTAAACTTTTTATTTTTTTACTTTATTTTTTAATTTAGGGGCTTTACTGATCACAAATATAAATAGAGCTTTTTAAGTGGGGATAAGACTGCTGCTGACAAACCGTATAAAAAAATGTCACCATAAATATTAAAGAACCCATATCCAGGGTGTAACATGTAACATTGCAGATGCAGAAGCCCCAACATCTACATACATTCATAGTCATGTCACAAAACGTTGTTATAGGTGGTGCAATCTTGATGCAATCGGTAAAACACCTATATGTGTGTTGGAAAAAAAGCTTTCCTACATTAGTCTTCATGCCCTAAAATATATCTATCCTGGTATGATTCACCATTGATACATTTCCTTTATGCACTGGAACTCAAACTTGTTGCTGTATCTTGATGTATGATGCTCTAAGTGGACTCTACTGAAAAGGTGTCTACTCCTTATTTGTGCACTGTGGTCCTAGCTTTCTGCTGGCTTGAGGTTTGACACAATTTTCAAGCTTCACTGTAAAGGTGTCAGTTCTTTTTTGTTCAATATACCTGGCTTGCTGTTCTGACTGGTGTGCAGTCATGTTGGAACAGTAAGGGGCCATCCCCAAACTGTTCCCACAAAGTTGGGAGCATAAAATTTTCCCAAATGCAAGAAAAAAAAATAGCAGCCTTAAGTACTCTTTAGGTTGTTCCAGAGTAATGTTCAGCAAATTAAACAAAAGTCCTAGTGGAGGAAAAGCTACCATTAGCAAGGCAAAAATCAACATTTGGGCACTGGTACCCCTATTTTCATGGAAGGAACATTTTTCTGAATGCTTTCCGGAGTAGAGAGGTGAAACTACTGTACTAGACAATTTTATAATTGACAGGCCAGTCATGTCCCTCCACCTCAAACTCGCTCATCCATGTCTTCATGGACCTTGCTTTGTGCACTGGTGTGCAGTCATGTTGGAACAGGAAGGGGCCATCCCCAAACTGTTCCCACAAAGTTGGGAGCATGAAATTGTCCAAAATGTCTTGGTATGCTGACACCTTAACCTCCCTGGCGGTATGATTCTGTCAGGAATTCTGTACCAAAAGCGGTACAATTCTTTTCATGGAAATTTGGCGTTCTGTATTATAGGCCTACAATTCTTAGTAATTACTGACTTAAACCTGACCAAAACAAGAGTCTAGTAGACATCCCAGATGTGATAAATTTGAAACACAAACACGTGAATTATAATCGAATCAATAATATTATTTTATTATTTAATATATAATATATATAATAAAATTATATTATTGATTAGATTATAATTCATGCGTTATATATTATATATATATGTGTGTATATATATATATATATATATATATATATATATATATGTGTGTATATAGATATATATATATATATATATATATATGTGTGTGTGTGTGTATATATATATATATATATATAACGCATGAATTATAATCAAATCAATAATATATATATATATATATATATATATGTGTGTGTGTATATAGATATATATATATATATATATATATATAAATATGCATATATATATATATATATATGTATATGTATATCTATATATATATCTATATATATATAGATATATATATATGCATATATATATATATATATATATATATATATGCATATATATAATATAAATTGCGTTATGTGTTTTGTGCAACGTTTTTTTTTTTTTATTGAATTTCCCTCCCTAGTTCCGCTCCCATGCA
The DNA here is from genome assembly GCF_965119305.1 of Pelophylax lessonae. Classification (NCBI taxonomy): domain Eukaryota; kingdom Metazoa; phylum Chordata; class Amphibia; order Anura; family Ranidae; genus Pelophylax; species Pelophylax lessonae. Next base: position 486,349,939 of record NC_138769.1, read on the forward strand.
GCATTGCTGCTGCAGGGAACGGAACTAGGAAGTCCTCCTACCGACAGACGAGCGGCGGAGATCTCGGCTGGCGGTCACAGCAATGAGAGCTCATCGCTGGATCGCCAGGATAAGGTAAGAGACGCTCCGCTGCGCTGTCTGCATAGCTCTGCCATTCACCCCGAGCGTGACTCGGGGATACCGATAATAGCAGAAAATTCCTACCCCGAGTCACGCTCGGGGATACCGCTAGCGGGGTTAAGAGTTCCCTTCACTGGAATTAAGGGGCCAAGCCCAACCCCTGAAAAACAACCCCACTTCATAGTCCCCCCCACCCTCTCCACCAAATGATTTGGACCAGTGCACAAAACAAGGTCCAAAGAACATAGATGAGCGAGTTTGGGATGGAGGAACTTGACTGGCCTGCACAGAGTCCTAACCTCAACCCAATAGAACCCCTTTGGGATTATTTAGAATGGAGACTGCAAGCCAGGCCTTCTCATCCAACATTAGCGCCTGACCTCACAAAAGTGCTTCTGGAAGAGTGGTCAAACATTCCCATAGACACCCTTCTAAACCTTGTGGACAGCCTTCCCAGAAGATTTGAAGCTGCTATAGCTGCAAAGAGTGGGCCAACTCAATATTGAACCCTACGGACTAAGACCGTGGTGCCATTAAAATTCATGTGTGTGTAAAGGCAGGTGTCCCAATACTTTTGAAAATATAGTGTATATTTCTTTTTTACAATAATTGGCTCAGTCAATAATTGGCCTGAACATGCCCTAAGACTGGGATGCCATTAAAATTAATGTGTGTATAAAGGCAGGTGTTCCAATACTTTTGACAATATAGTGTTTTTTTCTTTTCTACAATAATCGGCTCAGTCAATAATTGGCCTTAACAAGCCCACCCATGACAAGTTAGAGCCAAAAATAAAAAGGCTGTACATGGATATTGGGTAACAAACTTTAATGACTGTTTCAAACTTAAAATATCCCAAGTGCTCTTGGTCTGCATGCCAACACTGTAATATACTTTCATTGGCTATAGAATATGAACTGTCACTTTGCACAATTACTTCTCTAATAATGACTTTTTCTTTTCCTTTATAGTAATGGCATAAAGCCATTGCTGTGACTAAACAGTGTTAGATCTGATAAATAAAAAAATCTTTCTATTATAAGTATGATCAGTTTTGTCATTTCTAGAGCACTGTAACCCAAGAGGGGAAGACTAACTAGTAGAAGAGAGGTGGAGGGTATTAAAAGCTGGTCTCTTTGGCTGCGCAGTTATTTTGAACAATGACGCCTCTTGCTTTGCTGCTGTTGGCAGCCTGTCAGCTTCAGGCAAGTCATTTAAAAGATTCGGAATTATAAGTCAGGATCACAGACTTTATATAACTGCAGCTACACTGCTGGCTAAGAGATCATGGCACATTAAGTAGAGACACAATTTCCCAAGAGTAAAACTTCTAAAGGGTAAGGATGATGCATTCATTGTAGAAGTGATGCTTTGGATTCAAACTGTGTTGCGAGTCTGTTCTCTAAGGCTTTTTGAGTCCATTACTTTAGTACTAGCTCCTCTCCCTCTGTACACCTCCAAGCCTAGGTATTCTTTGCTTTTTTCATACTTTTACTGCTTTCTGAAATATATTACGCCTTACCAACGCAGAGAATGCGAGCCTTTCTTTGTCAAATGCAATAATAATCAGCTTACATTGAGCAGAGCGTACCAGCACAAATCATCATCTATAATGAAAATATTATGCTGTATTATGTTTTAAGACTGCATCTGTCATTTAAAAACAGAAATTCTCTTGTTTTCTCACTGCATAAAATTTGTTTTGGGTGCAGGCCACGGGAAATGTTACTGTGGAAACTGTTACTGCGAGGCTGGTTGGCATGGCGATAAATGTGAATTCCAGTGTGACATCAGCCCATGGGAGATTAAGAAAAGATGTACATCTCCAGATGGCAAAATCTGCAGCAACAGAGGTGTGTCATTATTAATGAACTTCACATCTGTATGTCTTTCAATTAGTCTTACACAATAACCGTGTCTGTCTTTCTTTCATTTATTATGTCTATAAATAAACCCTAGAACAGGCCTTAAAGGGAACCTGTCAGATTAAATGTTAACCATCACAGCTGAGGCTGACATCCAGTGCTGAAGTTACTTTCTGGCCAGTTCTGGGGCATGAAGATCACACGGTGCATGGCAATGCATAGATTGGCTGTGCCCCAGAACTAGTACAGCGCCTGGGAGGTAGGCAATGCTAACTTTAGCCACTCGATGGGAACATCCACCTCTGTCTAGGCATATTCCTTTTTAAAGGAGAATTGCACCAAAAGCACCATCTGATACAATGTCTGATTGTTTAGGAACATCACTGAATGTTTTAATTAATTTTAAATACTGCTCATTCGGTATGAGTTTCCTTTAATCGTTTGCACAGCAAGACTCATACTTGACTGAACAAAACGAAAAATTATCATTTTGTTGTTTTTAAGGGAACTGCAAGAGATCACAACTGATTAATGGTGAAACTGGAAGTTCATTTAAGTCTGGGGCAAATTCCAAGAACTAATAAGATCATAGGAGTCACCAATCATATTGCTTGTTTAATTCCCCCAGTGCAGTATGACTGGAGGTTCTAAACAACCCATGTATTTTTACACATATTTTCTTTGCTTTATTTTCTACACATCTACGCCATGGCTTTGATACCAGTTTCTACAAAATTAAAAATGAAAGGACAATTCCTTTTTTGAATTTTAAACCACTTAATGTGATGGTATCTTGTACTATGACTTCATATTCCTGAGCACTTTCCAAAAGCTATGTAATATTCATTCTATTAGGTTTCCTTCTGCTGTATAAATATTATAATCTAAATCAGGGGTCTCCAAACATTTCAAACAAAGAGCCAGTGTGCTGTCCTTTTAACTTTAGGGGGACAGGATTTTTGCCAATGAGGGTAAAAAAGGTTCTCGGCCCAGAATCAGTGAAAATAAACATTGCCATGGGATTGGTGGTCAGTTATTGTAAATAGGGCCTGTGGACAATAGGAGGAGGAATGGTGCCCCATCATTGGTATTCCTGTAGGAAATTGTGCCCCATTATTGCATTCCTTGGAGGAATAGTGCCCCATTATTGTATTCCTGGGAGGAATCGTGCCCCATCATTGGTATTCCTTGGAGGAATAGAGCCCCCATCATTGATATTCCTGGGAGGAATAGTGCCCCGTCGTTGGTATTTCTGGGAGGAATAGTGCCCCATCATTGGTATTTCTGAGAGCAATAGTGCCCCATCATTGGTATTCCTGGAAGGAATAGTGCCCCATCATTGGTATTCCTGGAAGGAATAGTGCCCCATCGTTGGTATTTCTGGGAGGAATAGTGCCCCATCATTGGTATTTCTGAGAGCAATAGTGCCCCATCATTGGTATTCCTGGAAGGAATAGTGCCCCATCATTGGTATTCCTGGAAGGAATAGTGCCCCATCGTTGGTTACAGTGGGATAAATAGTGCCCCATCATTGATATTAGTGGAAGGAACAGTACCTCATATCAGTGGGAGTAATAGTGCCCCAGGGGCCAGATAAAGGCTAGCAAAGGGCCGCATCTGGCTCTCAGGCCACAGTTTGGAGATCACTGATCTAGATTATATAATTCATGAACACTGAAGATACATTATAAAGACTTTTTTCTTCTTGTTTTTGTTTTTCTATACATAATTAATTTTTTTCAGTATGGTTTAGACAGCATAATACATAAAGAAACAATCTGCAAAACAAACAGTTAAGCTGCAAATGTCTTTCCTCTAGCTGCTGTCCAAAGCTACATTACTGTATAGCAAAAAAAAAACAACAAAAAAACGAAAGAACCCACTTTTAAATACATCTTCACCGACAATGACTGCTATAGAATGAGCATCTAATTACCCGAAGAGCATTTAAAAGCTCTCTCCCTTCTTAATTATAGAAAAATCTTGGCTTCTACACAGATTTAGTAGAACTATATTTAATATCAGGGCTCCACAAGGAGATGTTTCAAAAATACTGGAAGCTAAATATAAAATGATTATCCATTAAATTGGATGCTAATTATTTTAATAGTCTCTTTTTGGCACATTGGCATTTATGTTATGTTGCTTTCAGTTAATGTGAAATGTTAGTGACTGCATGGTTTACAAATATGCTATATAACTTTGTCTCTTAAAATGCTTGTCACACAACCTAGATTGCTACAGAATCCTGCATTATAGAAGATGATTTTTAAAATGTACATATATTCAGAAATATTATTCCTTGTACTACATTTTCAAAACATGCAAATACTTTTTGATTACTTAAAAAGATCATCCGTGTCAAAATAAATATGAAAAGGTTTCTACATACTTTAGTTACCATCATTTATCACAATGTTTGTGTTTCTCTTCTAATATGATTCTAATATAATGATTAACAACAAACAAAAAATATTCAATTTTATTGCAAAAATAGGAAGAGATCACCCGAGCGATGCACACCTCATCTAGCCTGAGTGGTTAGCAGATAAAAGCAGCCTCAGTTTGATTCATCCAGATTACAACTCCAACATGTTTCACTTTGGGCTTAATCATGGAGATTATAGGCGGGGCTAAACATGTTGGAGTTGTGGTCTTGATAAATTGAGCTGAGGCTGCTTTTATCTGCTAACCACTGGGGCCAGGTGAGGTGTGCGGCAGCTGGGCTAATTCTTTCTATTTTTGCAATAAATTATAATAGTTTCTGTTTGTTGTTAATACCATATTAGAAGAGAAACACAAACATTGTGATAAATTATGGTAACTAAAGTATGTGGAAACCCATTCACTAAAACCCCAGATATGGTTTACAATGATAATGTAATTCCAAAAGTGATTTTCAATATTTTTCATATAAACAGCTTTTATATAGATAATATCTGGTAATCCTTCCTTCAGGTACTTTCTTTTTTGGGGTGACAACTTTATATCCTTGTAAGTCAACTCCACATCTGCACTGTCACACTGCCACATGGGCAACCAATCAAGCCTAAAATAACCATTGTTTATGATTCTAGGTACTTTAGCAAACCTGAATGTAATCTAGTTAGGGTTTAGATCTGTAACAGGATAGGTAATCAGCTGAATGATCAGAGAGTAGCTGTAATTCGCAGTTTGCTAAGAACATGCACAGTTAGAATTAATAATACAAAACAGGGTTGGAATGCCAAAGCGCAAGAATACACTGCAGAATAATACAAAACAGATTGTAAAAGCTTCACAATGACACCTCACAGCAGTGCCTTTGTGGCTAAACCAGGTTACATAGTTAGTCAGGTTGAAAAAAGACACAAGTCCATCTGGTTCAACCAAAAAAAAAAAAAAAAACATTATTGAAAACCCAACCATACAATCCCATATACACAATCCTATATCCGCAGTTGACCCAGAGGAAGGCAAAAAAACCCCCAGCAAAGCATGATCCAATTTGCTACAGCAGGGGAAAAAAATTCCTTCCTGATCCCCCGAGAGGCAATCGGATATTCCCTGGATCAACTTTACCTAAAAAAATGTTAGTACCCACTTATATTAAGTACACCCAGGAAAGAATCCAGACCTTTTTTAAAGCAATCTAGTGAGCTAGCCAGAACCACCTCTGGAGGGAGTCTATTCCATATTTTCACAGCTCTTACGGTGAAGAAACCTTTCCGTATTTGGAGACGAAATCTGTTTTCCTCTAGACGTAAAGAGTGCCCCCTTGTCCTCTGTGTTGACCTTAAAGTGAACAACTCAACACCAAGTTCACTATATGGATCCCTTATGTATTTATACATGTTGATCATATCCCCCTTAATCGCCTCTTCTCAAGAGAGAATAAATTCAGTTCTTCTAATCTTTTCTCTCTTAGCTGAGCTTCTCCATGCCTCTTATCAGTTTGGTTGCCCTTCTCTGCACTTTCTCCAGTTCCCCGATATCCTTTTTAAGAAATGGTGCCCAAAACTGAACTGCATATTCCAGATGAGGTCTTACTGATGATTTGTACAGGGGCAAAATGATATCTCTCTCTCTGGAGTCCATGCCTCTATTAATACAAAAAGGACTTTCCTTGCTTTGGAAACCCCAGCTTGGCATTGCATGCTATTATTAAGCTTATGATCTACCAGAACACCCAGATCCTTCTCCGCTATGGATTCCCCCAGTTCTACTCCACCTAGTATGTATGATGCATGCCTATTCTAAGCCCCCATGTGCATAACTTTACATTTATCAACATTAAACCTCATTTGCCACATAGTTGCCCAATGAAACAGTGCATTGAGGTCAGCTTGTAAGTTAGCGACATCCTGTAAAGAAGTTATTCCACTGCAAAGCTTGGTGTCATCTGCAAAGACTGAAATGGTACTTTTAATCCCAGACCCTATATCATTTATAAAGTTATTAAAAAGTAAGCGTCTCAACACTGAACCTTGGGGTACACCACTGATAGCCTTAGACCATTCAGAGTAAGAATCATTAACCACTACTCTCTGAATTCTATCTTTTAGCCAGTTTTCTATCCAATTACAAACTGATCTTTCCAAGCCAGTAGACTTTACCTTACACATTAGCCGTGTGTGGGGAACTGTGTCAAACGCTTTTGCAAAATCCAAGTTGACCACGTCCACAGCCACCCCTCTGTCCAAGGTTTTACTTACCTCCTCATAAAAAGAAATCAGGTTTGTTTGACAACTTCTGTCTTTCATGAATCCATGCTGTCTGTTGCTTAAAATATTTTTTTCCAGCAAGAACTCATCTATGTGGTCTTTTATTAAACTCTCCTGTATCTTCCCGACTATAGAAGTTAAACTAACAGGTCTATAGTTACTTGGCAAAGACTTTGATCCCTTTTTAAATATAGGCACCCCATTGGCCCTACGCCAATCCAGTGGTACTATTCCAGTCCTTAAAGAGTCCCTAAAAATTAGAAACAAAGGCTTTGAAATTAAAGCGCTCAATTCTTTTAGGATGCGTGGGTGGATGCCATCTGGTCCGGGCGCTTTATCCTCCCTTATTCTGTCTAAATATTTCTGGACCATATCACTTTTGAGCCATTGTGGATCATTTGGGGCTGTGTCAATACCATCCTCATGGTCATGAGCTCCCCCATGCTCCTTTGTATATATAGAGCTGAAGAAAGTATTTAATAAATTTGCCTTCTCTTTGTCCCCAGTCACCCACTCCTGATTATTTTTTAAAGGGCCTACATGCTCAGACCTAACCTTTATACTGTTAATATATTTGAATAATTTTTTTGGGGTTTGTCCTACTATCTTTTGCAATCTGTCGTTTATTTAGAATTTTTGCGCCCTTGATTTCCTTTTCTCCATATTCTGTTATATTCTTTGTAACAATTAAACAATGATAGTGTTCCTTCATTTTTATATTTTTTTAAAAGCTCTTTTCTTTTTATCTATAGCTTTTTTAACTTTGGCCGTGAGCCACATAGGTTTTATTTTTTTTTCCAAAAAGGTTTTATTTTTAGCCTTTTAAATTTATTACCCATGGAAATATACTTTGCAGTGAGTTTGCATAAAGTCTTAACTTGTGACTGCATAGCAAAGTCTCTATAAAACTCTATAGCAACAGAGAGTCTAGCTGAAAATCCAGTAAAACAGTTCTGTACACTTACAGCTACTTTTGATTATCCTGATAAACAGCATCCCTCTCAGTGAAGTTTAGAATAGCTCTGGTAACACAGGCATATAGCTGGAGGGATCCAAATACTGAGGACGACGGGCCATCTCACTGGAGCTATAGTAGTTTGGTAACAATTGAGGATGATCTCCCCACAGTAGCTGGGTCCTTTTAGAGAAGCTGCGAGCTATGATACTCTTGCCAACACATTGGTACTGACAGTGGGGGGCCTCTCATCTGGCTGCAAATAATTTGCCCAGCTACCACTGCCTCTTCAAAGTTGGCCTCTCTGAGCTGCTGAAGGAGGTAAGCAGATAAAAATGATCTTTCATGAGCATGTCCAGGAACTCAGGGAGTTGTAGTTAAAGGGGTGTAGTGCTACCCCCAAAGGGCCTGCTGTATATTTAACAGGTTCTTTGCCAAACAATGCAGAGGCAGCCAGACACACAGCCACTATCCATTCACCCCAGCTCAGTAAACAGTCTAGGGGATGTCTTTTCAGTATTTATTGATGAAGAAACTTGTAGCAGCAGGACAATGAGGAATGGGATACTCCAAAATGCTTGAGAACAGTTCTGCAGAGGACACTTTTCTCTCAAAGCAGCAGTAACACAGTATTTCACTTACATCTGGGGACCATGAGACAAAGTTCAGCACAGACAATGATGGACTAAAACAGTCCCAGTTCCTACAGCTGGGGTAAATTGGTAGCATATAGAGGCAGACTGGAGCAGTCTAAGCCTTTTCAACTGGGGACCATAAGGGAAGTTGGTAGCATAAATAAGCAGACTTAAAACAGTCCTCACATCCATGGCTTAGGACCATGACTAGTTTGTGGCACAGGGATTAGACTATACTTACAGATCCTAGAGCAGGGCAAGTTCATAGGCTCCGTCCATAGGTGAGGAGTCCATCATCCAGCTCAGGAAAGTTCCAGGGGCAAACAACCCCCTGAAGCTCACAGATAAGTTACCTCTTGGGGAAAAGACCATCTGACCAGAACTCCAGCCAATGTACCACCTCTTTAACCATCTACTGGGCACCCCTCCCAGGGATTGGCCAGAGCATGGCAACATATCCATCCTAGGCATTAGAATTTCCCACCCTACGTTCTGGAAGGTTCTTCACAGAGGCGGGGGAAACAATCACATCCCCAGGCTGTGGAGTTATGGACATACCCTGGCAATCAGTCTCAGCTCCCCTGATTACAGAGCAAGCAAAGGGGGATATAGGGGCCTGGGCCTGCATCAAAACATGATAAATAGATTGACATTCCACTACAGATCTACTTTAAGCATGCAAGGTTATAAATTCTAAATTTTAAAGATTAAAAGATCTCAGTATCTCAATAGTAGATCTCAGCATTTTCATCAAAACAACAAAACAGTTAACAATAAATTTACAATTAGTACAATTTGTCTATAAATTTGATTTTTAAAGTTAATTTCTTAGTAAAAGTAAACCTCACTTTGTACTGTAAAAAAAAAAAAAAAAAAAAAAAAGTTTACATTAACACAATATTGCCACACTGATATTTAATATATTGGGCTATTTAGTATATATAGTATATCATACATACTTTGAATTTTTGTAATAAATGTGATAATAAACTTTATAACTGCTGTTTTATAATAAGTAGACTACCAACACTTTACTAGCTTCCTCTGATGAAGCATAATTAAACTGTAACTGACAGCTATTATCAGTCATGGATCATGATCCATCCACCCAACACAGCTGTTCTTTTCTCTGAATTAATATTCCAGATATCAGGGTCATTCCACTGTTTTGTGGCCATCTGAGGACTGTAAACACACAAAACTGTCATAAAGAGGTCTACTCTATAGAACTCTACTTTATCAGCAATCAGTAGTTAAACACATCGTAGAACTTAACATGAACATTGAAGCTAGCCCATTTATTTACATGTGACTTTTTTCTTAGTTCTCTAATAAATACTGTAAGAAATAAGAAGGTTTTCAGATTTTGGCCAGATCTTAACCTACTCTAGCCCACACACTTTTACCCCCTTCTTGCCCAGACCATTTTTCAGCTTTCAGTACTGTCACATTTTGACTCAATCATGCAATACTGTACCCAAATGAAAATTTGTATAATTTTTGTGACAAATGGAGTTTTCTCTTGGTGGTATTTAATTACCACTGGGTTTTTTTTCTTTGCTATATATATATATATATATATATATATATATAATATACAACAGGGGGGGCGTAAGGATAGTGGGACTTTCTATGAGGTAGGTTGCTATTGCAGATATCCAAATGGAAATAAAAATAAAATCGTTTCAGAATATTAGTTTAATTCTTGCTGCACGAATGACAAATAAACGAATATTCTGAAACTATTTTATTTTTATTTCCATTTGGATATCTGCAATAGCAACCTACCTCATATAAAGTCCCACTATCCTTACGCCCCCCCCCCTGTTGTATACAATATTAGGGATGGAGGTGGTTGCTGTGATGCTTCAGATCATTTATCTTTTCATACATATATATATATATATATATAATGTTTCTTACTTTCTGGTATAACATTTTGAAAATAAATAATCTTATTTATCTTATTGCATTCTGCTACATTTCTTTGGCAAAAATAACCCAAATCAGGGGATCCCAAATTAAAAAAATTTAACCATTTATTATGAGGTAAGGAATGTAAGCATAAGTGGTAAGGTCAGAAAGATCACAGAATGCAGAAGATGCAGCATGCAGAAGAGAAGCACATAGAATATATGTGTGTGTATATATATATATATATATATATATATATATATATATAGTATCTCACAACACTGAAGAAATGACACTTTGCTACAATGTAAAGTAGGTCTTGTATAACAGTGTAAATTTGCTGTCCCCTAATTAACTCAACACACAGCCATTCATGTCTAAACCGCTGGCAACAAAAGTGAGTACACCCCTAAGTGAAAATGTCCATCAGACCAGAGACTGTAATCCTTGCCCTTAGTCTGCTTGTCTTCAGCAAACTGTTTGCAGGCTTTCTTGTGCATCATCTTTAGAAGAGGCTTCCTTCTGGGAAAACAGCCATGCAGACCAATTTGATGCAGTGTATGGTCTGAGCACTGACAGGCTGACTCCCCAATCCTTTCAACCTCTGCAGCAATGCTGGCAGCATTTATACGTCTATTTCTCAAAGATAAACTCTGGATATGATGCTGAGCATGTGCACTCAACTTCTTTGGTTGAACATGGTGAGGCCTGTTCTGAGTGGAACCTGTCCTGTTAAACCGTTGTATGGTCTTGGCCACTGTGCTTCAGCTCAGTTTCAGGGGTTTGGCAATCCTCTTATAATCTAGGCCATCTTCATTTAGAGCAACAATTATTTTTTTTCAGATCCTCAGAGAGTTCTTTGCCATGAGGTGCCATGTTGTACTTCCAGTGACCAGTATGAGAGAGTGAGAGTCATAACACCAAATTTAACACACCTTCTCACCATTCACACCTGAGACCTTGTAACACTAACGAGTCACATGACACAGAGGAGGGAAAATTACTAATTGGGCCCAATTTGGACATTTTCATTTAGGGGTGTACTCACTTTTGTTGCTAGCGGTTTAGACATGAATGGCTGCGTGTTGAGATATTTTGAGGGGTCAGCAAATGTACACTGTTATACAAGCTGTACATTCACTACTTTACATTGTAGCAAAGTGTCATTTCTTCAGTGTTGTCACATGAAAAGATATAATAAAATATTTACAAAAAATTGAGGGGTGTACTCACCTTTGTGAGATACTGTGGGTATACTGTATATATATTTATTTATCTGGGTAGTAGGGTATATATATATCAGTAGTAGTGGGGTCTTCATGCAAATTTTGTTTATTTATACCTACAGGTAAGCCTATATAAGCCATATATATATATATATATATATATATATATATATATATATATATATATATATATACATACATATATATATATATGTACCACGGAATGATTACCTTTAAACTACAGTATCCTAGTTAATTACATGATTAATATCAAGTTCTTTGTAAATCAATAAACATTATAGACCCATATTAGACAGAGTATAGCAATACCACGTGTGTGTGACTTTATCACTGTCTGGACTGATTATGTATCAGACAACCAAATTGTATCAAAACCATTGTACAGTAATGGTTGCCTCTATACAAGTGGTCAGATAATATGATTTAGTGTAGTGTCACCTATAGCAGTCTCAGTTTCAGTATGCCAAGCAAGCCTAGCCTACTACTACATGGCTGTCCCTGGAATGTCATGTAAAGAAAGAAAGAACACAAGAGTTCCTGTGGTTCCAGAAGTGCAGTTTTCCACAGGGGATGGATGGGACTGTTGTTTCACAAGAACATAGTCAGTTGGACATACAGGCAGCAAGCAGAAATTTGGTCAATAAATAGGCTAGGGTTAGTACAGGCCACAGGCAAAGGCACCACTGCACTGGTGTGGCAGTGACCAGGAAAACTTTTGCTGGCTTGCACTTATCTGGTAACACTGGAGACTAGTGTGGCAGCAGTGATCAGGGACACTGTAACTGGTGTGGCAGTAATTAGAGACAATATGACTGTGGAGATGATTAGGGCAGTGATTTGTGTGGCAGTAATCAGACACACTGTAACTGAGGTGGCAGTCATCAAGGACACTGTGGACTGTGGAAGTGATTAGGGCCACTGTAATTGGTTTGGTAGTGATTTGGGGACACTGTAACTGGTCTGGAGGTGATCAGGGACAATTTGACTGGTGTGGCAGTGATCAGGGACAATTTGACCGGTGTGGCAGTGATCAGGGACAATATGACTGGTGTGGCAGTGATCAGGGACACTGAGTGGTGTGGGGGTGATTAGGAACACACTCTTACTGTTGTTTTTTTTGCAAGAACACCTTTACCCTTATGGATAAGAAATACCTGTGTGTAAAATACCTACCTACCTATCTACCTACCTTTAAAGGGCCCCACTGCCAGCAGACTTTGTGGAAAGTTTACCCACTGGCCAGTGTTTAAATAAAGTCTATTTGATAAGAGTTATCATTTACCCTGCTTATTTCTTACCTTATATGTGTGTTACATTGAGTGTTGGTATTAAAGTTTGCAGTCCCATCCTCCATTTGCCTAGTGTGTTTAAGGCCTGATTTACACTTGCTTTGGCTTCAACACACACCTAAGCACCTACCGCTTCAACATGCTTTTTTTATGTGTTTTTAATGCTTCGGTGATGCTTCGGTGGTGCTTTGATGATGCTTCGGTGGTGCTTTTTTAAAGCTTTATTGAAGCTTGGCAGATGCCCTGTGTGAGTGTTGATATCTCATACCTGCGATTTCTCCCAAAAAAAAGTGAAGCTAAGGCTGTATAAAAGCCTCTCAAAAGCTTCAGGTGCTTTAAGCGAGCTTTGTCATAGACTTCTATGAAGGCTTTGAAAGATGCTTTGAAGCACCACTAAAGTGACACGGGGTATATTTTTTTGAAGCAAAGCAAACACAAGGTGTAAACAGGACTGTAAGCTAACCATTTTTTTTTGTGACAGGAGCATTTGACTGGCATTCAGAAGGCTCTAAAAAAAGCGTGTCTGAAGCCATGTTTTGAAGCAAGTGTAAAGGAGCCCTTAAGGCAAGGTCTCTCACAGGTGGCAAAGAAAACAAACTCCCATCCTACTAACTTTATTTTATTGTACCAGAGCCCATTATATGCCAGCACACTTCGATAGTGCTACATTTGCTAGAGGTTTTCTTTTAAATAATCTCACAATGATATCTTATAATTTATGTTGTCAAGTCCCCGTGTTCTTGTTGTTTCATTTGAGCAGAAAAAAAGAATGCAAATGTGCATTAACATTTCATAGTTCTATAGCACACAACACATCTGATAGCAAGTCTGCCCAATATAAGGGACCCATAGTCTGTAGTTAAATACTGCCGACACATTTTAAATAATGTTTTTCCTGCTTTATTTACAGTATAATAAAGAAATACTGTTATTGGTTTGTTCTATTTAACAGTGGGTATAAAACTTTAAAAACTGCAGTACTTTACAAGAGCTCAGTTTCTGTTTTTCAAATACTTTTCATTGTGTGATTCAGCTTTTTCTTATCACTTTCACAGATATTAATGTTTAGCTATGTCACTTCATGCCTGTCCGTGTTATCTCAGTAAATTCTGAGAGACAGCAAAACATATAATCCTGTTTCGCACAAGGAATTTTGTGCTTACAGGCAGAGTGTAAAAAGAATCAGTGTCCAAAAATGTGTTATAATATGTGCTTTTACACATACCCAGGACAGTGGAAAGTCCCTAATTCCTAGTGTACACCAACATTTGTGCCTGAGGACCTTCAGATAGAGAGCCAGCTCTCTATCTGAGAGTCTATAAATGCTAACAGTGTATGCTGGAACTTTTCAACAAAGCCATGTGATCACCTTGTCAGTACAGCAATGGGGACCACTTGGCACTTTGTTTATCAACACAGCCATGTCACAGAGTGACGGAGTTCCACAACTAGGAATACTGCATGTCCCTAGGTTTAAAAATGAGACTTTCCCAGAACTGTGCTGCTTATCAGTAAAAACACTGAAGCTCTGGAAATCATTGCTGCAGAAACACTGCAACATAACACAAAGCAAATTCTTTGTAAAACGTTTGGATGTAGGAAGCAATTTGTGCCTTCAAGGCCTAGTATCAGGGATTTACACATTGTAAGTCTTCTTTCAACATGTTACATCTCAGTATGGCAGAGTATTTGGTGGGTTATTGTTTAGCAAGGGATTTACTGTATGAAATAACAAATAAAACAGTGCAACACTATCCCAACCATCTTCGATAATCAATGCGTATGAAGCCAAATTATGTGACTAATATAATCAATGTGGGCACTCTTACAACTTCCATAAATAAAAATATTTTTTTGTATCAAATATGGTCTAAAAAAAAAAACTGACAATGGAATTCAAATATCAAAATAAATAAATGAACAAAGACCATAAAATGCAGTCCCACAGTCCACGGTGTGAGTACATCATCCAAAAAGTGGATGTGCATGGCTCCCAAACCCATTTTTCTCTTTTCCACCAAGTGCCAGCCAAAGAGCTCACCTCAAATGAATACCTCTTACATTTCTGGAGGTAAAACCATGCTTGATAGAAACACAAGGGTTAAATTCCTCTGCATTCATATTTGACTTGTGGACCAGTATCACGTAGGGTTAAAAGAAACCTTCCTTCCCAGCACCAACTATGCATGGGATAATTAGAACCAGCACACCAAAACAGTGCTCTCCATTTTATTTACTAATCACATCCACAACACTATAATTACACACACACAGGACAAAGCATAAATATGTTTCTTTTAAAATTAATTTCATCCATCCATCCAGCTTGATATTTTACTTATCCATGCAATGTCTTGAAGCCAACTACCCCTATTTGCAGAGATTTTCAGCCAGAAGATTCCAGTGACTAGAGAGATCATCAGCCAGAGGGTGACAGTACTAGCTTGATGATGTCAACTTAGCTCCGCCCCTTAGATATTGGGTCTGCGAGGGCTTCCTCAGAAGGTCCTCCTTATGTTCTGCATTCGTAAGAGCTTCCTCAGAGGGTCCTCCATGAGAATGCGACGTGTAGGAGTGGAGCTTTGTTGAGTAAGAATATCTGCCAGATGCACAGATCTGAACCTGTTCAGTATTATCAAACATTTATTGATCATTAAAAAAAAACATATGAGGTTTGTCAAACTTACCACATTGGCTTTGTTTCAACAGTGATCTTCTTATCCTAAAGAAGATGTCTTTTAATATGATATTTTTGGCTAAATTGGTTAGCTTATGGTAAGGCAAAATTTTGAATAAAGTTGCATTGAAAGTGATAAGATGGAAAAGCCATATATTTTTATTTTCTTTATTTATTTTTTTCCTCTTTGCTTTTTATATAATATATATGTATATATTATTTATGTAACTAGTGAAGTAGAAAGGATACAATGAGGGAGAGTTGGTGAAAAAGGTTAGTCACATCAAGCCAGACATGTTCTGTAATGTTGAAGATGATATGCCAATTATTCAAAAAGTGCTCTCAGCATTGGCTGAAAGATGAGGGTCAAGTGATTTGCTAGCTTTTTTATACACTGTATCCTGGAAACAACAGAAGTGATATCTTCCTGTTACCATTTTGGTGTGTTCCTTCCCTTTGAGTTTTCTGTGTTTTGCTCATATTAGCATATTCCCATTCATCCTTAATGTATTCCCAATAATTAACAACTTTCCCACCGGAGGATTTTGCTGTCTTACGTCTGGGCCACTTTTTGCGATTCGGCACTGTGCGACTTTAACTGACAATTGCACGGTCATGCAATGCCGTACCCAAACGAAATTTACGTCCTTTTTTTCCCACAAACAGAGCTTTCTTTTGGTGGTATTTGATCACCTGTGCGATTTTTACTTTTTGCGCTATAAACAAAAAAAGAGCGTAAATTTTGAAAAAATAACAATATTTTTCACATTTTTTATATGAAATTCCCCCCCAAAAAAATGTAAAAATCTAAATTTTTTTAAATTTTTGGCCAATTTGTTTTCTGCTACCTATGTTTGGTAAAATAAATCACAATAAGCGTATTTTGATTGGTTTGCGCAAAAGTTATTGCGTTTACTAACTAAGGGAAAGATTTCTGTCATTTTTGGTGTTTGTTTTTTTAACGAGTAATGGTGGCGATCTGCGATTTTTTTTGCGGGACTGCGACATTGCGGCAGACAGATCGGACCCTTGACTGACATTTTTGACACTTTTGGGGGTACCAGTGACATTACTACAGTAATCAGTGCTATTAATATGCACTGTTACTGTAAAAATGACACTGGCAGGGAAGAGGTTAATTTTATTGGAGAGGGAGGGGTTAATGTATGCCTGGTGCTTTCTGACATGTGTGGGGGGAGGTGACTATGTGACACAAGGACAGATCGCAGGTTCAGCTATGCTGAACCCTACAATCTGACCCTGCCTGTCACTTAGGAGATCCGCCCGCTCTGTTTACACAAGCGGGTGGATCTCCAGACTCGATTCCCCGACGATCGGGGAAGAGCAGCGGCGATCGCCGCTGCTCCTCCCCTGGCCCAACTCCCGCTGTGACTGAATACAGCGGGAACGAGCCTCCCGTGGCGCGTGCGCGCCACCGAGAAAGTAGAGTGTCTGGCGATGTAGGTTTACGTCGCCAGAAGATAACGAACCACTTTGCCGCAGTAGAGCTCTAGTAAAAAGACGGCAAGTGGTTAAAAAGAATTACAAAGCTACATCAAGAGTGGTCCTCCCACAGTGGCTCTTAATTGTTACCCTGCGCTCTCCTTCTATCAGCAATTTCCTTGTTAGCACATTAGCACTGAGGTAGAAAGGGCTTTCTCTCCCAGGTTGGGGCTCTGCAGTACAGGGGATTTCAAGGGGCTTATACTAAATCAAATTCAGGTACTTTCAGATAAAAATATATATTTAATGATGCACTTTAGTGAGCCACATGTCTTTCATACCTTCCTAGAGTTCAACGTTAGGTTATATAATTATACAACTATTGTGATTCATTTTAAAAAAAAGTGATGCTTTATCCTGCCATAAAATGGCATCTAATATGCAAAGACGATCAAGGCATTTTCCATGCCATTTACTATTGAAATAATTTTTTTTTTTTTCACACAAAGGTGCTTTATTCAAGTAATCAAAACATGTAACAGAAAAAAGATCAATCAGAAATAATTTGTTTTCTTTTATTTTTGCTTAAGGAACGTGTGTATGTGGCGAATGTACCTGTCATGATGTGGACCCAACAGGTGACTGGGGAGATATTCATGGTGACACCTGTGAGTGTGATGAAAGAAACTGTAAATCTGTGTATGACAGGTACTCTGATGACTTCTGCTCAGGTAAGGAACTTTCGCTGCAAAATATAGTGACTGGATTAGCAAAGTTTGGGCCAACAGCAAAATGTATTCGATAACATTGGAATATATTAACTATAAATGTGACTTTACAGATCTGCACTTTCAATAACGACAACAAGGTTTCAAACAATTCATAGTTAAAATAAATAAATTAACATGAATATTGCTCCCCACAGAGTTAATTGAGCAACACTGCAGGTATCCATCTGCAGCCTAAAACAAGTGATAAAAGTTTACATCTATAAAAAAAAGAGAAAAAAAATCATAGTGAGTGCTTACCACTGGTGCTAGTAGACTTTTTTTCTGCACCCTGTGTATATGCTTAAATAAATGATGGTGCAGCACTATACAATCAAAAAAATCAAAATCATAAACGTCCATATCCACAAAAATCCATGAAAGATGTCTAAAGTAAGTTATTTATTAAAGTGCAGTTGAATGTACGTGAAGAAGCCACCACCGACATCCGATCACACTGTCTCTTACCCTCCACTCCAGACCCTCGTAACAAAGGTAAAAATGCGCAGTGGCCAGCAATCCAGTGGAATCTCCAATGTCAGTGATTTCCTCTTCAGCTGATTTGATCGTCTCCACCAGTACGACACCATTGCATGCTGGGACCCGGTGGTCATCTTGCTGTATAGAAACGCCGGTTGTTTTATACAGAGATGCAAGTTTTATACAACAATCATGTGAGTGTTATTTCTATTACTTATTAAACTTAGTTGGGATCTCTACACTATGAGGAGTGTTTCCTTTGTTTCCATATGAGAGTTATAAGTCCTGGTGGAGACGATCGAATTAGCTGGAGAGGAAATCACTGACATTGGAGATTCCACTGGATTGCTGGCCACTGTGCATTTTGACCTTTGCTATGAAGGTCTGAAGTGGAGGGTAAGAGGCAGTGTGATTGAGTGTCGGTTGTGGCTTCTTCACGTACATTCAGCTGCACTTTAATATATAACTTACTTTGGACATCTTTCATTATTTTTTGTGGATATGGACTTTCATGATTTTTATTTTTTGATTGTATGCTTATGTTGTTGTTCTGCAATATTGTGCTAGCAGCTTAATTATAGATTGTGTATAGATATTACATATTTTTTTACCAAGCGCAGCTGGTATGCTGAAATTGTCAGTGGTTTTCATTCAAATTGTCCGTTCCTCACTCGCTGTTGTAATAGAGCAGTCATATGTAGAACAGTGGTCATAAGACCCTTGCACACCACTGTCATTAACAGCTTGTCCCCCTCTGCATTTGCAAGTCCCAAAAACAAAATGATGATGATAATGATATTTGTATCAATGGACATTGTACATTATCACTGGATTCAGGTTTGCTTTAAATGTGTACTAATTATATATTGCAAACTGTAACCAAAAAGCTGCAACAGTGATGAAACTATCAGCCTCCCCCCTGTCCAAGAGCAAGTGTTGGAGGTTCCCTGGACATGAATTTTCAAAGGTTATTAAAATGTGGATGAAATCATTATATAAGCCCAATTGGCTTGCATTTATCAGCTCACCACAAAGACGAGGACTCCCCAGATAATGTATCAAAGAGAGCACCAAATGAAAAACCTTTAAGAGCCCAAAGTCTATTATTTAACTGGTTACAACAAGCAGGGCAAAAAACACCCAATGAGTTTCAGGGACCAAAAAATCCTCCTTCATCAGGGCTGTGGCACGATCACTTCTACTGTGAATACCTGTTGTTTATAACATCCTCTGTCTGCAGATCAGTCTACTTAGGAGAATTTTTGAGTCCATTTAAAATGAAACCATTTCACCCAACCCTGATGAAGGGGGATTTTGTGACCCCCGAAACCTATTGGCTGTTCTTTCATCTGCTTGTTGTAACCAGTTGAAGAATAAAGACTTTGGACTCTTTAAATTTTTTTTTTTGTTTAGCACTCTTTTTGACTCATAATTACCTCTCGGAAGTGGCCTTCCATTGGAAGATTTTAAGGTTTGGCTTAATTCTATTGTGGTCAGGTAACAGGCTAGACTTCTGAACATTTTTTATATAATTTAAATATACAGTACTTGTATTTACTGTCTTCTGAATATGAACAGTACCTAAAATGTAACAGTTCTCTTGTAATGGTGTCATTGTATGTAGCATAACAGCATGTTTTCTTTTAGTAATTTGGCCCATGCAGTGATCTATTATGTCATTATTTAATTAGGTTGTTAGGCATATTTTCTAAGTTCTTGAAGATTTTTTATATACAACTTTAGTTACAATTCTGTTTTACCTTAATAGTGTGTGGAAATTTCCATACTTTTACTAAAGCTGAATATTTTATGTTCACTAAAGCCTTTTTTTAATGTATACTTTTTTCACACATGCAAAAATGAATCAGCTGGTAGAGGGTTGGGATAAAAAAAAACGACCATCATTGATGGAAATGAATGTCAAGGCATTGATAACAGGGTGGTAATTACTTTGTGTTATGCTGCTGACGTCACCGGACAGCAAGACCAAGACTTGAGCTGTCACATCACATCAGCAGAGCCATGGAAAGCAATTACAGGAGTACATTATCAAAGGGCTATCTTTTATTGCACGTTTTAATCATTATTCAAAATCATTTCAGATGTAGTTTAAAGTCTTGCAAGCAGGAAATACCCTTAAAGAAATTCTGGGAATACTTTGCACACACAACATGTCCATAGTAGGAGTTAGGTAATGTGTCATTAATATTGAGTAAATGCTTGATGCGCATTATTAATTTATATTTCATTCAGCAGCCTGTAATGACAGACCCGTAGTCATTTTTTCTGAAGAAGCAAATTAAGGTGAAAGCTTTGACTGGCAACCTTTGGTGTTACTTTATGGAGATTATTCAGTGAGGCAAGATGTAGCAATTCATAGTAATCACTCATATTTTAGTTTACTATAGTCACATCTGTGAAAGATTATTTCTGATTGGATGCTCATAAATGTTGCACTTTGCAAATCATCCGTGTTCTTTGTGTTGCCTTAATGAATTGGGTCATAGATGCAGCTGCAACCTAGAAAATATTAATAAACTTACCATCATCAGTTTTTATGTCTGTTCTTCTTAGAAGCAAATGGAACCAAAGATGTTATAATACACAATTTGGGGCATTTAGGTTTCAATAAGATAGGTAGTTTGCAGAGCTTGATTACTCAAAGTCTCACTAGGACAAACAGTAAAGTTTTAGACCTCTCTAAAGCCTTACACGGACAAACAGTCCTGACATTTCATCTGAATAAGTATCTCGGGACATAGAAAACTGATATTCAATTTTGGTTTTCATCACTGAATGCATGGCTGCTGTGCATTGTAGTGTTTCATTAGAATAGCACTGATTGAACATGAGTGGCTGGCAGGAGCCCATGAATACTGCCAATCATGTCAGCCCTTGTAGAAAATGCTGGAATGTGTGATTTGTATTATTATACCAGCAGTATGCACCAGCCACCTTGAATAAATGAACTTCTAATCAGAGGTTCCTCCATCACATAAGCCCCTCTTCATGTGGAAGATTCCCCCCATTACATTAGAGGTTCCCTTACATGAGCACCCCTTGCAATAAAGTCACCCCTATACATCAGAGGCCCCCCATCACCACATATTCCCCCTATCAAAAGGTCAGTGGCCCCCATCACATCAGAGTCTCTCCTATACATGATAGCCCCCCATTACATCAGAGTCCCTCATGACCACAGAGCCCCCCCTATCCATATTTGATCCAGGGTAACCTGAGTCTCATGCTTAAAGAAAACCCCCCCCCAGGGAACCCAAAGGGCACCCTAGTTAAAAAACACTGTTATACACATATACATTGTGCATGCATTTGGGAGTATACACACTCACACACAAATACTGAAATACATTATATTTAAAAAAGAAACTATTTTATTTTTTTTATTTTTTTTGTGTATACAGTACTGTGAAAAAGCTTTAAGGCATGTTCTAAAATACTTATAAAGTGATGCAATGAATATTTTTTTATCAATTAACAACCTAATACATAAACAGTGTGTAGTGGTGTTACACATACCCCATAGTGCTATTACAGACCCAAGTTCTTTAGGAATACGCCAGAATCTAACATGCACACCTTGAATAACTTTAGACCAGGCTCAAAGAAGTTGAACAACTTTTACTGAAAACTTATCATACCATCTGCAACAGGGTAAAATGTCCTTTCCCTAACTATCTCTAGCTGCGGCTGCCCCAGCATACCTGCATAAGTAGACTCCTTTTGGGTTAAGGCCACTAATGGTGAATCCAGAATTGCAGTGTCCATAACAATGGTGTCTTTGTCTTCTCCAGCAGCTCTGTGAAGTAGCTGGAAATTACATGTTGTGCTTTGTCTGTGTCTCTTCCCATGCAGACTGCTCACTGTGCAGTGCCCTTCCCCCTTTTTATTTTCAACACGTGGGAGGAGGCAGAGCTCAGAGAAAAAGCGGGAAACTGCAGAAACACGTTTAACCAATTCCCAGCCTGGGCCAGCCAAGCTAACTAACTCACCGTTGGCAACCTGCTTACATGGCAGCTGGATTGCTCTAAACATCTAACAGAACTAACAGTTCTGTGGAGTCAAGCTATCTCAGCTGATTTTGTCTCTGTAAGTAATACCAGCTAGACCCACTAATGTTGACATCAGGGCACAGTAGGGATTATACCACCTCTTACCAGACTTTTTGTTCTGTTCTTTTTGCTGTAGATTGCTCTTCTTAACTCTGGCTGTATGTTTGGGGGGCATTGTCCTGTTGCAGAATGAATTTGAAACACAACAGATGGCTACCATTGATACTGTACTATGAATAAGTATTTGGCTGTACTTATTGAAGAGACAATGCAGTCAATATATCATATGAGACCCCCTGCTTTAAACTTCTGCAAACATGTCAGATGCTGGCCTTGGAGCCTGTCCATCCTCCATGAGAATGCACTGCCAAGGTAGAAAGGCCATATACTGACGACGTTACTGGGCTAAAAAAAAATGTATTCAGCCATACAAGCAATGCAACTTCTCCCTTACGGACATAATCATAGAGATGATTATGGTTAAGCTGATTGTTCAGCCATCTTTTCCTTGGTACGGTGTATGTTTAGAAGATATTTACTGTACCTACAGGTAGGCCTTAATAAAGGCTTACCTGTAGGTATGAATAAACATAATTTGCATGAATACCCTACTACTCTGAGATATAT
This sequence comes from Pelophylax lessonae, assembly GCF_965119305.1. Taxonomy (NCBI): domain Eukaryota; kingdom Metazoa; phylum Chordata; class Amphibia; order Anura; family Ranidae; genus Pelophylax; species Pelophylax lessonae. The sequence goes on from NC_138769.1 coordinate 486,372,731, forward strand.
ATATATATATATATATATATATATATATATATATATATATATACATATATCTTACTACCCAGATAAATAAATATATATATATTTATATTTATACTGCTCAAAAAATTAAAGGAACACTTTTTAAGTTTATAAGTAGCAGAAGGGGTTGTTAATCAGTTTCAGCTGCTTTGGTGGTAATGAAATTAACAGGTGCACTAGATGGGCACCAATGGCACAACCTCCAAAACAGGAATGGTTTCACAGGTGAAGGCCACTGACAATTTTTTTCCCCTATTCATCTTTTCTGGCTGTTTTTCACTAGTTTTGCATTTAGCAAGGGTCAGTGTCACTATTGGTGGTAGCATGAGGCGATACATGGACCCTATAGAGGTTGCACAGGCAGTCCAACTCCTCCAGGATGGCACATCAATACGTGCCATTGCCAGTAGGATTAGATTCCAGGAGACAGGCAGTTACTGTAAGAGAGCTGGACAGGGCCATAGAAAGTCCTTAACCCATCAGCAGGACTGGTATCTGTTACTTTGTGCTAGGAGGAACAGGATGAGCACTGCCAGAGCCCTACAAAATTACCTCCAGTAGGTCACTGCTGTGAATGTCTCTGACCAAACTCTGACCAAACAATGGCGTGGCACCGTTAAGCTAGAGTGTCATTTGCCATTGAACACCAGAATTGGCAGGTCTGCCTCTGGCACCCTGTGATTTTCACAGATTAGCAGGTTCACCCTGAGCACATGTGACAGACGTGAAAGGGTCTAGAGAAGGCGAAGGTTATCCTGCTTGTAACATCAATCAGCATAAACAGTTTGGTGGTGGGTCAGTGATGGTCTGGGGAGGCATATCCATGGAGTGACGCACAGACCTCTACAGGCTATACAATGGCACCCTGACTGCTATTTGGTATCGGGATGAATCCTTGGACCCATTATCAAACCCTAGTGCAGTGGGTCCTGGGTTCCTCCTGGTGCATGACAATGTGGAGATAGTATGCAGCCAGTTCCTGGAGAGTGAAGGAATTGATACCATTGAATGACCCCAACGCTCGCCTGACATAAATCTAATGGAACACCTCTGGGACATTATGTTTCAGTCAGGTTACATCTCAGTCTGTTTAGGAGCTCAGTGTTGCCCTGGTCGAGATCTGGGAGGAAATTCCCCAGGACACCATCCGTCGTCTCATTAGAAGCATTCCCCTTCTGTAAGTTGATTATTTGCATTTCCATCAAATGATGTGGCCTTCTTTCATTCCTAACACATACTCAGTCCATATCAGTATAGATATCCAGCATGAGATTTTTCCCCATTGAGATCTGATGTGTTTTCAAAGTGTTCCTTTATGTTTTTTGAGCAGTATATATATATATATATATATATATATATATTGTGAGGGATTAGCTCGGTGGCGGGTGTGGATGACCCCTTGGGGGGTGCGTTTTCCCAGAGAGGTAGCCGACAAGTGCTTGCAAACAAACAGTGTGGTTTATTAAATGGTGTTTTCTTCACCAGGCTGTATGCAGCAAAACATCCAAAATAAAATAAAACAGAAAATAAATCCTTGCCTCTGTGGGCGGCTACCTTCTCACAACTGGAACCTGCCTAAGTGTCTGTCTCCAACCTACCGTCGGGCAGACTTCCTTGTCCTCCAGCGGACACTCAATAGTCCTTTTATAATAGCTTCACAGGGCAACACAGTCCTTTGTTTCTTTCACATCAACAGTTCGTCTTCTCACCTTTGAGACGATTTCACCCTTGGTTACCGTCCCGGGCACACATCACTCCGGGGGGTCTTCTCCCAGGCCCACACATCCTGTCGGGAGGCACACGCTGACTGTCCTCCTGCTCCCAGCCCACATGGCTTCAGGATGCAGCTTCTGGAGGCAGCCAACAATAGGACTTTCTCTGAACAAATTATAGAGCCTTAACTCCCTCATTCTGAACAGGTGAAGGCCTTTCAACTTCCTGCTGGCTAGCTCTGTAGCCAACACCCTAAATTAATTAATGGACTTTCTAAATCAGGTGGAAATGTATCTCCTTCCTGTGACTACATTCCCAGATTTAGCTGACTTCCTGTTACATACCCCCCCTCTTGTTTCAACCCTAGGGTTGGGACACAGATTTCCAGGCACGCATGTGTCAAGCACTGCTGACTCACTGATAAGCCTCCTATTATCCTCAAGCTTCCGGATGAAACTGTTTTGTCATCTTCATTGACGGATTTCTCATAAATGCCACACAGTTTGTCTCTCATCTCATATACACATTCTTCAACTGCATTTTTGGCATCATTTCGCTCCTTCTCGTTTCTGTCATCTTCATTGACAGCTTTCTCATAAATGTCAGACAGCTTGTCCCTCATAACCGTCTGTCCAATCCACCACGGAGGACCGTGATCCATAGGCAACTCAATTGGGCTAGTCTTAATGTCTTCAACATTCTTAAGACGCCTCTCTCTGCAATCCGTAAATGTTTTCCACAAAACTTTGAGAACCTTTGCTTCACTAAGCTTTGTTCCAAGTAGGGACTCTTGACATCCCTCTGTGACTTGAGTTGCCTCTCCATACAGCTGTACACAATCATTGACTTTTTGTTGTAAAAGGGAATGATCTTCCTTCTTGAGCTTTGCTTGCTCTAAGATGCTGTGCAGAGGATTTTCCAATTGAGACAACAGGCTGTCACACATTTCTTCAAAGTGACCCCTGTTCCTTTTCCCAGAGATATCAATATCATTCAAACATTTCATATTCATAGGCAGATCTGAAGCATTTGCACTCATCAACTTCTTAAACTTTTCGCCCTCCTGAGCGAGTCGCAGTAAAGGCCTACTATTTGATTTGATATTCAGTTTATATTTCTTGCCAAACTCTTCACAGAAGTAGCCAACCAGAACATCATCAACTTTCCTTCCACCAACATAGGGGTCAAAGGCAACAACACAGTTGAACCCAGCGATCTGGGTGGTATCCATTATAGACCTCCTCTCTGCATCAGTGAAGAAGCATGGAACTGCAACACATTCTTTTACAGGTTTCTTCAATGCACTTTCTGCTGAACTATTTGACCGCTCAAGGTCACCTAGTTCTTTTTCTCTATCTGAATTCCACATGGAATGCATCTCAAGATCACGATCAAACTTCTGCCACCCGTCTTTCACCAGTTCCATTTTGGAAACACTCCCTGAAAGGCACTTATTCATTTGCTTCACGTTTTCACCAACAGCCTTAGTTTTCTCCACTAAGTTTTCAGCCTGAACTGAGAAATCACCACATTTCTTACTCAGCTCCTTTGTTTGCTGAAGCTCTAATGATACATTTTCCAATGCTTGAAGTTTTTGAAGGAACGGTTTATTCCAAAGGGGTGATTCAAGCCACGTGTCATCACATTTCTGAGGCTCACTCAGGACAGACCCCAAAACACTGATCCTTTTAAAAACTGCATCAGGCACACTATCCCCTCTTTGGGACAGATCCTCTGTTGCCTGGAATTCCTCTTCCAGTTCCTGCAACGGAATCTTCATCTCTTCTAGTTGCTGTTCTAAGGCTCGCTTAGACTTTTCTAGCTCCTGAACGCTTTTCACAACATCATCCTTGGAGCTGATCAATTCTTCCATTTCTGTACGCAGCTGTTTAACACTTTCTAGTTCAGCCTTACACTCTAGAGCTTCCTCCAAAGAGCGAGCCAAGAACAGGGCTTTGCTCTCGTTATCACGCACCTCCGTTTCTGCACGGGCGCGTTCTTCTGCATATTTTGCAGACACAGTCTTCTCTTCACCAAGCATCTGATCAAACTTCTTTTTCACCTCTTCAACACACTGTAATGAACCAACGCTTTCTTCCATGCGTTTTTTCATATCCGCTATCTGAGCTTGCAATGTTGCGACTTGCTCTGATAGGTTTTTCTTTGCTTCCGCCTCCTCTTTTAATTGTTCCAGGAAGCCATTTTTCTCATCTTCCATTTGTTTGAGCTTTGTGCTAAAACTCAGCCTTTGACACCTCTCTTCCTGTAAGAGTTCCTGCGTGTCTTGCAGCTGCGATTCCAAGATAGAAAAATCTTCCGCAATTTCTCTAGATTTGCTGTCTGCTTGAGAAAGCTGATTTGTAACATTGTCCAACTCAACCTGCAGTCGGTTTGCCTTCTCTGACAGCTTAGCACACAATCGGTCACCTTCTGACACCTTGACTTGCGATTCCAGAAGCTGTGCCTCTACTTTTTCCCTCTTATGTTCACAATCTTCTTTTCCCTGCATAAGAGCCTTCACCTCATTGGCTAGCATCTGGGAATAAGAATGTAATTCTGCCACACAGGCTTCTTTCTCCTTTAACTGCTGCTGGACACGTTGGGCTTCCCCTTTCCAACTTTCACAGTCCGCACGCCATTCATCTACCACATTGCTTAAAGTAGTGAGCTCATACACAGTACTCAGTAATTTAGCCTCTCTTTCACTTTTCTCTTTGTCGCTGAGAGACAATGTCGCTTCCAGAGCAACATTCTGTTCCTGCGACTCCTGCAGGTCTATTTTTGTAGCTCCCAAAGACTGAAGACTTTTTTCCAGCTGATTACGCAACTCCAACATATCAGCCATACTTTGCTTCTGCAAAGTCTGAATTTCACTTTCCTTTTCCATGAGGATGGTATCTTTCTCCATTATAGTCTCTCTGCGTTTTTGCAACTCGACCAAAAGAAGAGCAGTGGATTCTTCCCACTGTGACACATGAGACTTGAGTAGTTCATTTGTTTCCTGCAAGTTTCTATGCTCCATTTTAAGCAATTCCAAGGCTTGTTCCTTTTCTTCCATTTTCCGTTGCAAGGCATCCAACTCAGCCCTGCACACATACTCGGTTTCCTCCAAACCGATGGCCTCCATTGGCTGCTGGCGTCTCTGTTTCCAGCCTGCCATGCTCTCTTGATGAGCCTTTTGTTGAGCTGCAAAGCCCTGCTGAAAATCCGCATTTGCTTGCTGTTGAGCTGCATTTGATATAATCAGATGTTTCAACATCTCCTCCATTTTGAGTTTACTTTTCATCTGAGCACACTGCGTCTCCATAGCAGTTTCATCAGTGTTGCTAGGGACAACAACCTTCCTCTTTAGTAGACTCTCTTTAGGCATGGATGGGGCTGGTTCAGACGGCAACATCCCCTCCATCCATAGAATCCGGTCTCTCATTTCATCTATCTTTGCATTTTTCAGGCGTTTGGACCGCCCCATCTTCAATAACTCCACAAACAAATTTTTCACAGTCCAGCAAACAATTTTCAGACCACTGTCTCTTCAACACATGTAGTTTTTCTCTCTCTTGCAGGATCTCTTTTCCTGCGCACACAGTTTGTGCAGTCACTTGCACCAGACACAACAAAGTTCATCAAAAAATTTTGAGACCCCTGTCTCTTTAAAACACTTTTTTTTTTTTTTTTTTCTGTCAGGATCTTCTCTCCTGCACACATAGATTGTGCAATCTCATGCACCAGACAAAGTTCATCAAACATTTGCACTTCCTTGCAGGGATCTTCGCTTCTGCCCGCATCCTCCACCATATGTGAGGGATTAGCTCGGTGGCGGGTGTGGATGACCCCTTGGGGGGTGCGTTTTCCCAGAGAGGTAGCCGACAAGTGCTTGCAAACAAACAGTGTGGTTTATTAAATGGTGTTTTCTTCACCAGGCTGTATGCAGCAAAACATCCAAAATAAAATAAAACAGAAAATAAATCCTTGCCTCTGTGGGCGGCTACCTTCTCACAACTGGAACCTGCCTAAGTGTCTGTCTCCAACCTACCGTCGGGCAGACTTCCTTGTCCTCCAGCGGACACTCAATAGTCCTTTTATAATAGCTTCACAGGGCAACACAGTCCTTTGTTTCTTTCACATCAACAGTTCGTCTTCTCACCTTTGAGACGATTTCACCCTTGGTTACCGTCCCGGGCACACATCACTCCGGGGGGTCTTCTCCCAGGCCCACACATCCTGTCGGGAGGCACACGCTGACTGTCCTCCTGCTCCCAGCCCACATGGCTTCAGGATGCAGCTTCTGGAGGCAGCCAACAATAGGACTTTCTCTGAACAAATTATAGAGCCTTAACTCCCTCATTCTGAACAGGTGAAGGCCTTTCAACTTCCTGCTGGCTAGCTCTGTAGCCAACACCCTAAATTAATTAATGGACTTTCTAAATCAGGTGGAAATGTATCTCCTTCCTGTGACTACATTCCCAGATTTAGCTGACTTCCTGTTACAATATATATATATATATATATATATATATAATATATATATATATATATATATATATATATATATATATATATATATATATATAATATGTATATGTATATATATATATGTATATATAAAAAAACAATATATATATATATATATATATATATATATATATACACACACACACACACACACACACACAAAAGTGAGTACACCCCTCACATTTTTGTAAATATTTTATTAAATCTTTTCATGTGACAACTCTGAAGAAATGACCCTTTGCTACAATGTAAAGTAGTGAGTGTACAGCTTGTATGACAGTGTAAATTTGCTGTCCCCTCAAAATTACTCAACACACAGCCATTAATTTATAAACCGCTGGTGAGTACACCCCTAAGTGTAAATGTCCAAATTGGGCCCAATTACCATTTTCCCTCCACGATGCAATGTGACTCGTTAGTGTTACAAGGTCTCAGGTGTGAATGGGGAGCAGGTGTGTTAAATTTGGTGTTATCACTCTCACTCTCTTTTACTGGTCACTGGAAGTACAACATGGCCCCTCATGGCAAATAACTCTCTGAGGATCTGAAAAAAAGAATTGTTGCTCTACATAAAGATGGCCTAGGCTATAAGAAGATTGCCAAGACCCTGAAACTGAGCTGCAGCACGGTGGCCAAGACCATATAGCAGTTTAACAGGGCAGGTTCAACTCAGAACAGGCCTCGCCATGGTCAACCAAAGAAGTTGAGTGCACGTGCTCAGTGTCATATTCAGAGGTTGTCTTTGGGAAATAGGCATATGAGTGCTGTCAGCATTGCTGCAGATGTTTAAAGGGTGGGGAGTCAGCCTGTCAGTGCTCAGACCATGCGCCACACACTGCATCAAATTTGTCTGCATGGCTGTCGTCCCAGAAGGAAGCTCTTCTAAAGATGATGCACAACAAAGCCCGCAAAAAGTTTGCTGAAGACAAGCAGACTAAGGACATGGATTACTGGAACCATGTCCTGTGTTGTGATGAGGCGAAGATAAACTTATTTGATTCACATGGTGTAAAGCGTGTGTGGCGGCAACCAGGTGAGGAGTACAAAACAAGTGTGTCTTGCCTACAGTCAAGCATGGTGGTGGGAGTGTCATTGTCTGAGGCTGCATGAGTGCTGCCGGCACTGGGGAGCTACAGTTTATTGAGGGAACCATGAATGCCAACATGTACTGTGACATACTGAAGCAGAGCACGCTCCCCTCTCTTCGGAGACTGGACCACGGGGCAGTATTCCAACATGATAACGACCCCAAACACACCTTCAAGACTACCGCTGCCTTGCTAAAAAAGCTGAGGGTAAAGGTGATGGAATGACCAAGCATGTCTCCAGACCTAAACCCTATTGTGCATCTGTGGGGCATCCTCAAACGGAAGGTGGAGGAGCTCAATGTCTCTAACATCCACCGGCTCCGTGATTTCCTCATGCAGGAGTGGAAGAGGACTCCAGTGGCAGCCTGTGAAGCTCTGGTGAACTCCATGCCCAAGAGGGTTAAGGCAGCGCTGGAAAATAATGGTGGCCACACAAAATATTAACACTTTGGGCCCAGTTTGGACATTTTAACTTAGGGGTGTACTCACTTTTGTTGCCAGCGGTTTAGACATTAATGGCTGTGTGTTGAGTTATTTTGAGGGGACAGCAAACTTACACTGTTATACAAGCTGTACACTCACTACTTTCCATTGTACCAAAGTGGCATTTCTTCAGTGTTGTCACATGAAAAGATATAATAAAATATTTAGAAAAATGTGAGGGTGTACTCACTTTTGTGAGATACTGTATATATATATATATATATATATATATATATATATATATAATATATTGGTAGTTTGGTCTTCATGCGTATTTTTAATGCATTTTGCTTCTGAATATAATATAATTTTAAATAATAATAATCGTATTTAATCTATGGATGGAAAAGAAGCACTTGAGCAGCTCACATTCCTGATTTGTATGCACACACAGTACTGCTCTGTTGCATGCTCTTTGTGTACTGCACAGCTACAATACCTTGTAGTTCGTTCCAGCCAGACAAAAACTGATAAATAAACTATAGGTGTAAACTATGTTTGGTTACTGGCACTCCAGCTGCTTCTGATTCATTAGACTTTGAATGGTTGCCAGTACTCACAGAACAAAAGACAGTGGAAGAACTAGTATCCAATTATAGCGTGTGCATTTAGCAGCTATAGCAGTTACTAAACAGTAGAGAAACAAGGCAAAATGTTTAGGCTGGAAGATTTTTAAAATGAGGTTCATGACAGAGCACAATAATAGCAGATGCAAACAGCTTTGTTTCTCAAGATAAACCAACTTACAGGTAAATGCTTGTTTTTCTTTTTGACTCTCCCATGCTTTAATGTCTGGCTTAAAAAGTTTACCAAAATCTATGCATGAACCTTTAAAGTTTGACAGTGATGTTCCATTTTATGAATCAGCATGACATTACTTTATATATCAGTGTGACATTTCAAACATTTTTGTCTTTGTTTGCTTAGAGTAGGCTTTGATTGAAGTTTTTGATTACCGGTACAGGTCATGGGCAATGTAACTGTGGGCGATGTGATTGCAAAGAGGGATGGACTGGAAGGAAATGTGAACACCCACGGTCCTGTGCTCTGTCGATAGATGAAAGCAAGAAAAAATGCCAGGGAAGCTCTTCTCAACCATGTTCTGGACGAGGTGAGTGGCTGTGACTGAAGTTTACTGGATAGTATCTTTATATAATATACACACGCGCATCTTAAAGGAGTCAGTTATTCAGGAATTATTGTTAAAATGTTATTTTTTTTAATATTTCCTGTTCATTGAGAAATAATAAAAGCCATTTCAGTGAATGAAAATTAAGCTGACCATTTATTATGTACAATTATTTAGGTCAGTCTTTCTCAACTGGGATGCAGTGGCACCATGGGGTGCCATCTGAATTTGTCAGGGGTGCTGCAGCATCCTGGGTTAGAAAATATAGGCAGAGAAGCATTAAACTGTGTGTCAGCACAGAGTGGGAGCTTGATTAGGGCAACAGCAGTGGGCAGAGCATTTATGTGCCAATCAAACCTAGGGTTGGGGCAACAGGGTGAGGGGAGCTTTGTTTTAGAGTCCTAACCAACCTGCTCTGCTTTCCAACCTCTACAATGCAATACTCTATAAACCAAAATTTCACCTGGCAGTGCAGGGTGGGAACGTTAACGTGAAAGACATCTGGGTCAGCCGGGTTCAGTAAATCTGCGGTTCTTGAAAAGGCTACATGTAGGTTTGTGAGTGTGAGTGTGTGTGTGTATGTTTTGTATGTGTGCCTGTATCTATGTGAGTGTTTGTGTACATATGCATGTAAGTTTATGTATGTACGTTTATGAATGTATGTGTATGGTTGTTTATATGTATGGGTGTATAAGTGTTTTATGTATTGGTGTTTATTTATGTCTCTATGAAACATTTACTCCTGACCCCTGCACTATGTACAGTCAGGACTGGTTTTCTAATCTAGTGATGGTGCTTTTTTATTTAACACTGGGGTGCCTCAAAGTTCTGCATACTTTTAAGGCCCCATTCACATTATCACGTAGCAAGAATGAGCATTCCTGCTACAAAATTTTGCATGCTATTTTCACGACATTCTGCATGTCACATGGGGCAGCCCATTACCTTGAATTGGCTGCTCTATGCACATTTAACCCTTGAAAAGAAGCTCTTGCTCCTTTTCGGATGACAAACTTCACATGATTTGTGAAGGAGCCGTTTGCTGCAGTTGCCTTGCAATCCTGTTGTTGGCGTTGTGTTGCCGTTGCCACGTTATTTGGGATCATGGGCAGAATCGCAAAGATTCTTCACGCAATCCCAAACTGAGACAGGTGAACAGGGCCTAAAGGGTGCCATGAAGGGCCTAAAGGGTGCCTGATCCGGGTCATGATTAGTTAAGAAACCTTTGACCTTGCAGCTGTAGAATTTTGACTATTTACTACCTAAGGCTCATAGGACAATATATAGTGCTGGGTAGAATTCTTATTACATAAAGGAGACATCCAAGAAGCATTGAAGGATGCATCTGCCACTTTGCTTTAGTTTATTTATGGCATACAAATTGTAAGTGCTTCTGAATCTATAAAGTTCCTCATAGCAAGACCTATTCATCTGTGTTAATTGTCAGTTAATCCTTTTCAGCACCTGAGGCTAAGGATATTACATTTTCTTCCTGGCAGTTTGTCACATTGCAGTTACTGTGCCTGTTAATATTTAATTGTATGTATGCATGACCTAAAATATTTAAAATCATCAAGTTTGCAAGATCAGCTTAGTTGTAATCAGAAAATAATACTGTATGTCCAAATGGTTGATTTGCTACCAAGATCAGCATAGGATCCAAAAGTGAGCAGAATTCATATACATATATGGAGTAATTGAGTAGAGTTAGAAGTTGTCATGGATTTGAGTTTAGATTGACAAACAGCAGGGAGGGACAGGTGTTTTTACAGATACATTTCAGCACCAAGATTGTGACAGAGCTTCTATCAGAAGTACAACTACCAGTATCAGCAATCCATGGTCATTCTATTTGCACCATGGAGCTAGTAACTAAATGCTGCTGGCTCATCTACACATTCGTATAGCAATTTTCACTAAGCAGCTTCATGGAAGGAAATTGACAAAATAACCGCTATGCTCTAAGAGACCACAAGTGCTCATACATAATTACTTTGGATGTCAGTATTCATTCTCTATGGATTGGTAATTCTAGCCATGCAGATTACACACCAGAAGCATAATATATAGAAAGGTGTATCCTAATTTGTGTTATGCAGAATTTTCATGTCGTCTATATATTTGCAACTTTTGTTATACTCATAGCATAGAGCTGAAACCCATCATTCAGAATTGATAAAAACGTGCACTTCTGTAACCAAATACCACAAATTTTAGCACCCTTGACAATGTTTTGGAAACATTGAATCAATTTTTGATACAATTTAATTTGATCTGTGATTCAAAATTTGTTAAAATTTTAAACTGATAATATGAATGTATAGGAAACTTGTAGTGGTTTTAGTCAGTTTATTTTAAAAAGGAAGTAAAGTCACTCAAAAAAAACGAAAAAAAAAAAGCCCTGTAAAGAGAAAGGCTTAATGAGCTAGTATGCATCGCATACTAGCTCATTATGAAGTACTTACCTTAAAACGAAGCCCCCACCGTGCCGCCCCCTCAGCGACAGGACGGCCGACATGTCCGGCCATCCTGCTTCCGGATTCGCGTCCTCCGGCCATCTGATTGGCCGGAGGCGCAATTACATCACTCGCACACGTACGTGCGGGAGCTGCCGTTCACGGCATAGGACTCTGAAGGAACGGCACGGGTGGCCGTTCCTTCAGAGCGCATGCGCCGATGACGTCATCGGCAGTATGCACTGTAAATATCTCCTAAACGTTGCAAGTTTAGGAGATATTTATAGCACCTATAGGTAAGCCTTAATATAGGCTTACCTATAGGTAAAAGTTTGTGAAGTGGGTTTACAACCTCTTTAAAGGGAAACTAAATGATATCCATATTCTCCAAAAAAATTCATACATATCCACTATTTAATGGCCTTAAGCAAGACACTGTGTTGCTCCAGGGCAAAAAGCCTCCATTCAAAGTTCAGCCTCAGAGAGGAAATTCAGGAGCTTGCCCTTATTCATGGCAGATGCACGGCAGCTATGACTAAGCACAAGCTTGGGTGCGAAACACGTTAACTGCCAGTGTCATCATCTCCGCTGTGGTATGATTATCCTTCATGTATTTTTGTATTTTTGTTTTATTCAATAAAGGAGTAGTTTTTTAGGGTGCCACCATCCAGTCCATGTCTTCCATATTTAATGGCCTTGTAATCAATTTTTCGCTAAATAATTTCTTACTGTGCTTTTCTACCTCCTTGTAACATCCTCTGTGAGCTACTGAACCTCTGCTTTTCCCCCTCATTTCCAATTGTTTGAACAAGCTTTGAATGTTTGCTGCGGTCATGCACAATGCTCTATGGACACTACAAATCCCATAGTCCTATGTCCATCTCAAGAGCAAGTAAAAGAGGGTGGAGTACGCACTAAGAGGAAATCAGATCACAGCAGCAACATAGAAAAAAGGGATTTGTAGAAGTCTGAGAGCAATTGAAGGTACTTTTGTTAGTTAACCTGTTGGCACCCACAGCACGCAAATATGTGCCCGCTCGGGGGGTGGTCCTTGGTGTTGAGCAGCAGCATATTTGCATGCAATATTGTAAAAACAGCTGTGCCGAGAGCACGCGCCCTGTGCGCTTCTGGCACAGTTACCGGCGGCTAAAGGTAAGCTACTGATTGTTGCTTACGATCGAGAGCTTTCCGATCATGTGACCGCTCTGCCTTCTGGCATCTGAAACCACCTAAAGGGTCAGAAAGCGCCAGTGCCAAGGGGTTAAGAATATATTGTTTATTTGAATGTTTTTTTTTTTTTTTTTTAAAGCAGAGTTTAGTGTCACTTTTAGGCCACCCATAAATGGGTCGAATTCCAAAAGAATTTTCTTTGGATTTTCGTTCTAATTTGGCACCAATAGTGGGCTGCAGCAACGTGCAGCAATCTAATTTAAGTGGTCGGAAATGCTGGAAATGTTTTGAAAAATGAACGATTTTCCAATTAATGATGGGAGAATGGTGTAAAAAATATAGTCGAAAAATAAATGTGCATGAGCACAAGAAAATAAAATTCCCGGAAAGAAAAGAAGATTCCTGACCACGAAAAGCAAGGTCCATAAAGGCATGGATCAGCGAGTTTGGGGTGGAGGAACTTGACTGGCCTGCACAGAGTCCTGACCTCCACCTGAAAAAACACCTTTGGGATGAATCAGACCACGGACTGAGAGCCAGGCCTTCTCTCCAACATCAGTGCCTGACCTCACAAATGCGCTTCTGGAAGAATGGTCAAATATTCCTATAGACACACTTCTAAACCTTGTGGACAGCCTTCCTAGAAAAGCTGAAGCTGTTATAGCTGCAAAGGTGGGCTTACCTACACCACAGCAGCAGCCTGATTGTAATTTTAGATGAATCAATAAATAGAAGCCATAGTGCGGGTACACAATCATAATATTACCATGGACTCAATGTCGATTGCACAGTACCCAGGCAGAATGGCAGACTGCCTATACAAACAAGGCAGATTGCCGTTCTGTCAGAAGGGAAGATATTGATCCTGTGTTCTTAGAAAGCAAGATCTTTTGCCTTCTCCAAGTAAAAGCACCTCCCACACAGTGAGTAAAGCAAAGGCTAGGCACACAGTTAACCCATTGATCGCCCCTCATGTTAACTCCTTCCCAGCCAATATCATTGGTACAGTGACAGTGCAGATTTTTTAGCACTGATCACTGTATTAGTGTCACTGGTCCCCAAAAAGTGTCAGTGTCCAATTTGTCCGCCTCAACATCGCAGTTCCACTATAAGTCGCTGATCGCTGCCATTACTAGTAAAAAAAAATTAAATAAAAAATAAATTTAAAAATATGTTATAGTTTGTAGACACTATAACTTTTGCGCAAATCAATCAATATGCGTTTATTGGGATTTTTTTACCAACAATATGTAGCAGAATACATATTGGCCTAAATTGATGAAGAAATTTCATTTTTTACTGGATATGTTTTATAGCAGAAAGGAAAAAATATTCAAAACTGTCGGTCTTTTTTGTTTATAGAGCAAAAAAAAAACTGCAGAGGTGATCAAATACCACCAAAAGAAAGCTCTATTTGTGGGAGAAAAAGGGACAAAAATTCTATTTGGCTACAGCGTTGCACGACCGCGCAATTGTCAGTTAAAGTAACGCAGTGCCGTATTGCAAATAATGGCCTGGTCATTAAGGGGGTAAAACTTTCTGGAGGTCAAGTGGTTAATAATCAATAATAAAAAGTACACCCAGCACTGGTCAGTAGTACAGTAGTGTCTCCTGTACAAAGAGTCAAGATGATCCCCTAGGATGTTAAAGCAGTATTAAACCCAAAAACAAAAATGTATATTGCAGCTTAAAAATCATTAGATGTGGTGGCTGCATTAGTTTTCTCTTCATAGACTTTATTTTACTTTTTTTTCACCAGGTAATTCAGCCAGTGACACACTTCCCATGTTAAAGTGTCTGGATGAAGTAGAGCAGATACTTTTAGACAGCAGCATTGTCAGTCTGAGGAGAGGGTAGTTTTAGACTTGTGGACTAACAAATTAAAGCTGTACTCCTGCTAACACTTTATAAGCAATTACAGCAAACAGTTTTTTTCCATTTTATAGGTTTTATATAAATGAATAAAAACTGACCATTGTAAGCACCCCTGTCAGTGAAACAATGGTTAGTCTCAACCCTCTAACAACGTCTTTGTCTGGACAGCTTGGTCTGTCAAAACAAGTTGAAAAATAACAGACTTACAGGCTGGATCACCAGGTGAAAAAAAAAGAAAAAGCCCAGAAAAAAAGAAAATGAATGTAGCTACCACATTTAAGAATTTGTAAGCTGCGTCGCAATACATTTTTGTTTTGTTTTTTGGGTTTAATGCCACTTTAAGTATTCTAAAATGATAGATAAAATAAATATATTGCGCTTGCCATAGGTTCAGTTCAGTTATTTGTTTGTTTTATGATTTCATCATAGTCAGCTATTAACAATGTTTAATTCACAAACTTATTTCTTAGTGGATTTTTTTTTTTTACATAAATGAGGATTTAATAATTTAAAGCCTTACTCATTATCTTTTTGATCTTTGTTTATCTTAAATTTTGTTTTTTATCACCACCTCAAATGATTCTTTCCCTTGATCTCCTAAATAGATTCCTTACAATATCAGTTTAAATGCAGTGGTATTTTAAAATCCATCTGATGCGGCTCAGAGTGCTTCCAAGGTAATATCAGTGCTGAAATGCATTTACCCTGCATTGCTTCAAAATTATCCAAGTGTGCTGGTTCCAGGCTGTACATAAGGCATTAACTTCTTCCCAAATTAAAATGAAGTGCTTCCTTTCATTCAACAGTCAAATGGTATAGCCTCTGCAATTGCCTATTGATGTTCTGCAACAGAGATCAATGTGAGGATTTAACCACTTTATTACTGGACATTTTCACCCCCTTTCTGCCCAGGCCAATTTTCAACTTTCAGCACGGTCATCGTCAACACGGCACCCAAAATACATTTTTATTATTTTTTTGAGCCAAATAGAGCTTTTTGGTGGTATTTATTTACCACTGGGTTTTTTTATTTTTTGGTAAACAAACAAAAAAAGTTTGGAAAAAAAATGTTTTTCTTAGTTTCTGTTATAAGATTTCACAAATAAGTAATTTTTCTTTACTGATGTATGCTGATGAGGCTGCACTGATGGGCACTATCAGGCTGCAATGATGGGCACTGATGGGCACTGATGAGGCTGCACTGATAAGGAGGCACTGATGAGGGTGCACAGATGAGGCAGCTTTGATAGGCACTGATAGCTGGTACTGATGGGCACTGATAAGCTGCACTGATGGGAACTGATGTGGATGGAGTTCTGGGAGAACATCAATGGACACTCTCTCAGAACAGAAGAGTCACGCTGTAGCCATATTTGAGCTATGGCGCAGCATTGAAGTCGTTAAAGTGTCACTCATAAAAACTATCAATAAATGGTGTATTACATGCTGTTCATACAATCTCATCGCTATGAGATTCGTTTTCTGTTTTTTTTGCAAACAACCTGTTTGATTCTGCTGCTCTCTATCTCCACCTTCTGTTATGTCCCAATTCAGCGAGGGATTTTGCAGCTCTGGTGGCAACTCTGCACATGCTCAGTTTTCAGTGGGTGTGTACACAGTTGTAAATAACAACTCACTCCCTCCCTCCTCCTCATTACAAATACATGTTTGTATGCTAATTTGAAACAGTTTATTGACATTTTTTATATTTACTCTGTGGCTGTTTTTTTTTTTTTGAACATGTGACCAGTAGCAGAGGACTAGACACTTTTCTTGCTTATGTTTCCCTGCAGACAGGCTGGGAAAGATCTGGGTCATGTGACCCTTAAGTCAAGTCATATATTATACAATTTTCTTTCTTTTTCAGGGATGTAGACACAACCTCCCCTGAGCTGCTTAGCCTCAGCAACAGCGCAGGCTGTGCAGCAATCAGAGCTGTTCCTGAATATATGGCAGCTCACAGCATTCATTGCCACTGCTCACTGCCCATTTAAAGGGATTAGGCTCTAGGGACCCTGATGTAAGGGGGGTTCTGGGGACAATGATATAAGGGAGGGGCTCTAAAGACCCTGATGCAAGGGGGGAAACTTAGGGGGGGCCTAATTAAAGTGGGTTGGCTCTGGGTGTCGTGATCTAAGGTGGCTATGGGGACTGTAATGTGGAATGCTAAGGGGAGTTGCTTGGGATGCTTATGCAAGACAGAGGGGGACTCTGGAGACCCTGATGAAAGAGGAGGGGGAAACTCTGGGGACCTTAATTTATGGGGGTTACTCTAAGGAGCCTAATGTAAGGAGGGGACTTCGGGGACCCTAATATAAGGTGGGGAGACTCTGGGGACTCTTTTTAAGGTGAGAGACTCTGTGGACCTTGAAGCAAAGGGGGGCTCTGGGGACTCTGATGTATGTAGGGCTATGGGGACCCTGATGTAAGGGTGATGACTTTGGGGATCCTAATGAAAGGGGGTTCTGATGTAAGGGGGAACTCTGGGTTCCTGCGTTTAAGGAGGGGGGACTCTCCTTACTGATGTAGGAAGGGGAACTCTGGGGACCCTGATTTAAGGAGGGGGCTCTGGGGAGCCTGATGTAAGGGGGGCTATAGGGTGCCTGATGTAAGGGGGAACTTTGGAGAACCTGATCTAAGGAGGGGGAACTCTGGGGACCCTGATTTACGTAGGGGTGTTGGAATACATTGTTCATGTATTTTGTGCAAAAACTACATCAGCCAGTAGATGGACGTGTTTATAAAATTGCAGCTGCATCTATGGTTAAACTCTATGTCTTTTCCCTGAATAAAGTTCCTGTTTCCTGTCTGCAGTTAAGCAGCAAATCCCATGGAGACTAAGCACTGTCTGTTCTGTAAGGCTATTTATATATACAGAATTTCTAACACTCTCCACTAAAAAAAAAAAAAAAAAAAGAAAAGATTTTGCCTTTAGGTATACCTTAGAGATCATGCCCAGGGCTGTAGATAAATATTCTTTCTGAAGGGGGGGGTTCTGCTTAAGGCAGAGCTGTGTTTTTATAAACCCCCAACAGCTCCCCCTTAATCTGCAAAGGCAGCAAATGGGGATACCCACACTCAGTGGGCAGTAGCGCCTACCAGATGCAGCCCATTCACCATGCGGTTTCAGTGCGGTGGTGCAGATTTTTAGGTGTTAAATCAGGCCTTGAGGTGGCTAAATTAATGCCTCCCCACCCTGTGTCAAATGGCCTCTGATGAGTGATCTACCACAGATCATTTAATGAAATGATTAAAGAAACAATTTTTAAAACACTAAAAAAACTGTAAGTGAACTGCCTAACACAAAATAATGCCATTTGCACCTGCGTAGGTGCACACTACAGGTCCTTTTACATGGCACATCTGCTCTGTTCAGCAGGGTGTCCATGAGCATGTCCCCTGCTGAATCAGGGCAGAAAGGGACAGATGTCTCTTTTGTAGCATCCATGGCGTGCAGACCCATGTTCCACACCCATGTTGGATCTATGGGCTTCGGATGTAAATGAACTTGGTGTACGTTTACATCAGGACAAAAACAGAAAAATTCCCAGCTCAACTCACCAACCAAATTAACCTGTCTAACAGTGTCTGTTAAAAACAGGGGTTTAGTTAGCACACATTTGCAAACACATACGTAAGCTGCAGGGCCACTACACGGCTCCCTGTATTACCTGCAGTCTTAACTCCTGTAAATCTGCGAGTCTCCACAGTGGAAGTGAATGCATTCTAATGGATAGATAGGGGGCGGGTGGGCCTGGAGATAGCCAAAACCTCTTTAACCACTTCCCACCCAAGAACGTACTAGTACGTCCTTGGGTTTCAGTGGTTATACTGGGATGATGCCTGCTCCTACAGGCATCTTCCTGGTACCATTATTTTCAGCCAGCGATCCCCTTTCAGGGAGAAGTGATCTGAGTGGCTAATTAGCCACTCGATCACTTCTGTGGGTGGCGGAAGGGGGTGCCTCTCCCGGGCTCTCATCGCGGAGGGTGGGAGCAATGCAGCGATGGCTGCCTGGGAGAGAGAGAGAGAGAGAGGAACTGACATCGTTCCCCTCTCACTGTAACCCTGAAAGCTGGGATCGATGAGTATTCGTCACTTCCGGGTTCTGCCCCTTTGTTTACCTGGCCACCAGCAGCCAGAGAAGCAGCAGGTCAGACTGATTTCGGTCTTATCGGCTGCATGGGGGGCCAGAGGAGAGATTTGGGGTTTAATAGACCCCAAATATCTCCATAAAGAGGACCTGTCAGGGCCCATGCTATCACAAGGGATGTTTTTCATTCCTTGTGATAGCAATAAAGTTTGTACAAAAAAAAAGCGTAAAAAAAAATTGTATATATATAAAGAAACAAAATAATAATTTAAAGCGCTCCCGTCCCACCGTGCATACGCGCAAATGTGAATGCATACTTTACTCCCGCACACATTTGTAAACAGTGATAGCACCACACATATGAGGAATTGTTGTGAACATTAGAGCGAGAGCAATAATTCCAGCACCAAACCTCCTGTGCCACTCTAAAATAGTAACCTGTAAAGGGGTTTAAAGCATCGCTTATGGAGAATTTTAAGCACCGTAGTTTGACACCATTCCACATTCCATGGACAGATGCAATTTTAAAGCATGGATTGTTTTATATCTATTTACTCTACATAACATCATCTTTCATATTATACAAAAAAATTGGGCTAACTTAACTGTTTTGTTTTTTTTATATTCATGAATGTATTTTTGTTCCAAAAAAATTGCGTTTGAAAAACCACTGCGAAAATAGCGTGTGACATAAAAAATTGCAACACACACACACCATTTTATTCTATAGGGTCTCCGCTAACAAAATATATAATGTTTGGGGTTTCTAAGTAATTTTCTAGCAAAAAAAGTTGATTTTTACATGTAGCAGCGAAGTGTCAGAATAGGCTTGGGAAGAAGGTGGTTAAAGGCACAGGGGCACAACTTAGGGATGCCCAGCACATAGCACAATGGCAGCAAAGGCGTCCAGTGTGTCCCCTCACCAATATTACATCAATAACAAACAAAATGGCCCCCTATAACTGGCCTTCACAGAAAGGAGCACATCGAAGGGCAACGCATGCAAGACAAAACCAGAAAAATTCCCAGCTCATCTCACCAACCAGTCTGCTTACCAATCAAATTAACGTGTCTAACAGTATGCATTAAAAACAGGGGTTTAGATAACACACATTTGCAAACGGATGCGTAAGCTGCAGGGCCACTTAACGGCACTCTGTATTACCTGATGTCCTAACTCCTGTAAATCTATGAGAGTCTCCACAGAGGAAGCAGGCCAGTTATAGGTGGGGACAGGGGCCATTTTGTTAGTTTACATCAGGTTTCCTCTGATTTGTCACATTTAGGTCTGGAAAAATGGAAAATAATTCAATCCTTTTCCAATTTTTTCTGGATCTGGATAGATGCAAAGGTAGGCGAATGTAAATAGACAGACATCAATTTACATCCAGAAGCCCATAGACCTGCATTGGAGCTTTTTAACAGGTCTGCCTAAAAAACTGACAGGTGGGCTCACCAACTGTGAATCCCAGTGGCAAGAATCTACTGATTCCTGCAGCTGGAGATGACAGTTGTGGCGAATATCTGGTTTTAATGCTACGTGAGCAATATAGGACAGACTTTGGCTCGGATGCCTTTATTGCTTTCCACCTCCGTGCTTGACTGTAGGGATAGTGTTCTTAGGCTCTTAGTTAGCATTTTTCTTCCTCCATACACGGTGAGTCAAGTTAATGCCAAACAACTCAATTTTGGTCTCATCTGACCACAACACTTTCTCCCAATCCCACTCTGAATCATTTAGATGTTCATTGGTATGAATGTGCTTGTGCCTCCTTGAGGAGGGGGACTCACCGTGTTTGGAGTAAGAAAAATGCTGACTACCCTAAGAACACCATCCCTACAGTCAAGCACAAAGGTGGAAACATTATGCTTTGGGGATGTTTCTCTGCTACAGGTACAGACCCACTTTGCCGCATTGAGAGGTCCAATGAACAGGGCCATGTATTGTAAAATATTGGATGAACACCTTCTTCCCGCAGCCAGAACACTGGAGATGGGTCATGGATGGGTCTTCCAGTATGACAATGACCCAAAACATACCGCCAAGGCAACAAAGGAGTGGCTCAAGAAGAAGCAAATTAAGGTCATGGAGTGGCCTAGTCAGTCTCCAGATATGAATCCTATAGAAAATTTATGGAGGGAGCTTAAACTTCAAGTTACCAAGTGACAGCCAAGAAACCTTAAGGATTTAGAGAGTATCTGTAAAGAAGAGTGGACAAAATCCCTCTTGAGATGTGTGCAAACCTGGTCACCAACTACAAGAAATGTCTTACCTCTTGCAGAGCGCTCACAGCATGACCCCTTAAATTACAGAGCGCCCACAGCATGTCCCTTTTCATTGCAGAGCGATCACAGCATGTCCCCTTTCATTGCAGAGCACCCACAGTATGACCCCTTAAATTGCAGAGTGCCCACAGCATGTCCCCTTTCATTGCAGAGCGATCACAGCATGTCCCCTTTCATTGCAGAGCGATCACAGCATGTCCCCTTTCATTGCAGAGCGCCCACAGCATGACCCCTTAAATTGCAGAGCGCCCACAGCATGTCCCCTTACATTGCAGAGTGCCCACAGCATGTCCCCTTTCATTGCAGAGCGATCACAGCATGTATCTTTTCATTGCAGAGCAATCACAGCATGTCCCCTTTCATTGCAGAGCGATCACAGCATGTCCCCTTTCATTGCAGAGCGATCACAGCATGTCCCCTTTCATTGCAGAGCGATCGCAGCATGTCCCCTTACATTGCAGAGAGCCCACAGCATGACCCCTTAAATTGCAGAGCACCCACAGCATGACCCCTTAAATTGCAGAGCGCTCACAGCATGTCCCCTTTCATTGCAGAGCGCCCACAGCATGACCCCTTAAATTGCAGAGCGCCCACAGCATGACCCCTTACATTGCAGAGTGCCCACAGCATGACCCCTTAAATTGCAGAGCGCCCACAGCATGACCCCTTAAATTGCAGAGCGCTCACAGCATGTCCCCTTTCATTGCAGAGCACCCACAGCATGACCCCTTAAATTGCAGAGCGCCCACAGCATGTCCCCTTACATTGCAGAGTGCCCACAGCATGACCCCTTAAATTGCAGAGCGCCCACAGCATGTCCCCTTTCATTGCAGAGCGCCCACAGCATGACCCCTTACATTGCAGAGCGATCATCACAGTGTGCAGAGACCAGCGTGCACTTACCTGCAGCGGGCGGCTTCTAATCAATCCTGTGCCTCCTCCGTGTCTCCCGAGTCCTCCTCCTCCTCGGCCAGTTACAATCGTTCGCCTTTTGGCCAATCAGGAAACACCTGATTCCTGATTGGCCAGTAGGAGGATCAGGAGGAGGATCTCTGTGACAATAGCGAATACTAATTCGCTATTGTCACACAATGGGTGGGCTCAGGGAGCCCATCCTTTTCTAAAAAAAGAAAGTAAAAGCAGGCTGCTGTTAATGGCGGCAGCGGCAGGCACAGCTCGCCATCCTTAAAATTCCACTCGCAAAATGCGAGTAGGCGAGTGGAATTTTTGAGGGCTGATAAAAATGATAGACCCCCTATTCCTATTTCTTTGTAAGTGGGCAAACCTACAAAAACTGCACCAGATCAAATATTTATTTCCCCCACTGTATGTAAGATTTGATCATCTTCTATGCTAAGAGAGATTGTGCTCTGAGCTTTTTGGTCTTTCTCTATCTACACATCTGAAGGGTGTTCTGGTCTTATTTTAGTTATGCATTTCCACGTTCCTTCTCTTATTAGCAGCATTTGTAGCTTGCATTTCCAAGAATGGTAGTTCTGGTTTGTCAGATTTGCAAATTAAAGCTTTGTTGAGGCTGTGTTGCTGGCCATTTTCTTTTATTCTTTTATCGTCTTCTTTCAGTTGCTATATCTTGCCCTTGCTGTAGACTGGGCTATGATTAGGTTCTTAGCTTTTCTCTGGG
Source organism: Pelophylax lessonae (assembly GCF_965119305.1). Taxonomy (NCBI): domain Eukaryota; kingdom Metazoa; phylum Chordata; class Amphibia; order Anura; family Ranidae; genus Pelophylax; species Pelophylax lessonae. The sequence goes on from NC_138769.1 coordinate 486,395,196, forward strand.
TGGGTGTCTGGGCCCATAACCTATTGAACATTTTTTACATAGCCCTACAGAACAGACAGTGCACAGTTCTCCTGGGCTTTGCTGCTTAACTGCAGACCAGAAACAGAAACTCTATTCAGGGGAAAAACATAAAGTTTAACCATAGATGCAGCTACAAACCTTTAAACACTGCCAGCTACTGGCTGATGTAGTTGTTGCACAAAATACATGAACATGAGAGGGATCAGAATTCCTGTCAGTTTTTATTGCTGTCTGTGCCCCCATTAGGGAGATTCAACTTCTCTATTTGTCCTGTTTATTGTTATCTAAAGTAAAAACAGAAAATCCAAAAATTTAGTGTTGACATCAGAACACTATCAGAGTGGAAATCTTCCAACAGGCACAGTAGTTCTGGTGACACACGGGGGTCCCCTCCTTTTGGAGAGATTTTCTCTCACTTTCTGTTTTGGCTATGAGAGTGGAAGTGAAAGAAAATCTCCCATATGGGGCATAGATAGCAAAAAAAAAAGTGGACAGGGGTTAAAAATAAAAAATAAGTTTGCCTTTAGTTACACTTTCACCACTTGAGCCCCGGAAGGTTTTACCCCCTTAACCACTTTAGGACTGGAGGATTTTCCTGCTTAACGTCCAGGCCACTTTTTGCAACTTGGCACTGCGCGACTTTAACTGACAATTGCGCTGTCATGCAATGCCGTACCCAAACAAAATTTACGTCCTTTTTTTCCCATAAACAGAGCTTTCTTTTGGTGGTATTTTATCACCTCTGCGCTTTTCATTTTTTGCAATATTATTAAAAAAAGAGCGAACATTTTGCGAAAAAATTTACATTTTCTACTTTGACAGTTAAACAATATCCAATATATTCAATTTTTGTCATATATTTAGGCCAAAATGTATTTAGCTACATGTCTTTAACAAAAAAATTCTCACCTAGCGTTTTTTTAACCGCTTTAAGACTGGAAGATTTTACCCCATTCCTGACCAGGCTATATTTTGCGATTCTTTAACGGACAATTGCATGGTCGTGCGACGCTGTACCCAAATTAAATTGATGTCCTTTTTTTCCCCAGAAATAGAGCTTTTTTTTGGTGGTATTTGATCACCTGTGTGATTTTTTTAATTTTTGAAAAAAAGAGCGACAATTGTGAAAAAAAAAACAATATTTCTTACATTCTGATACAGTGCATTGCGAAAGTATTCAGCCCCCTTGAACTTTTCGAACTTTTGCCACATTTCAGGCTTCAAACATAAAGATATAAAACTGTATTTTTTTGTGAAGAATCGACAACAAGTGGGACACAATCATGAAGTGGAACAAAATTTATTGGATATTTCAAACTTTTTTAACAAATAAAAAACTGAAAAATTGGGCGTGCAAAATTATTCAGCCCCCTTAAGTTAATACTTTGTAGCGCCACCTTTTGCTGTGATTACAGCTGTAAGTTGCTTGGGGTATGTATCTATCAGTTTTGCACATCGAGAGACTGCAATCTTTGCCCATTCCTCCTTGCAAAACAGCTCAAGCTCAGTGAGGTTGGATGGAGAGTGTTTGTGAACAGCAGTTTTCAGTTCTTTCCACAGATTCTCGATTGGATTCAGGTCTGGACTTCGACTTGGCCATTCTAACACCTGGATATGTTAATTTGTGAACCATTCCATTGTAGATTTTGCTTTATGTTTTGGATCATTGTCTTGTTGGTAGACAAATCTCCGTCCCAGTCTCAGGACTTTTGCAGACTCCATCAGGTTTTCTTCCAGAATGGTCCTGTATTTGTCTCCATCTATCTTCCCATCAATTTTAACCATCTTCCCTGTCCCTGCTGAAGAAAAGCAGGCCCAAACCATGATGCTGCCACCACCATGTTTGACAGTGGGGATGGTGTATTCAGGGTGATGAGCTTTGTTGCTTTTATGCCAAACATAACGTTTTGCATTGTTGCCAAAAAGTTCGATTTTGGTTTCATCTGACCAGAGCACCTTCTTCCACATGTTTGGTGTGTCTCCCATGTGGCTTGTGGCAAACTTTAAACTACACTTTTTATGGATATCTTTAAGAAATGGCTTTCTTCTTGCCACTCTTCCATAAAGGCCAGATTTGTGCAGTATACGACTGATTGTAGTCCTATGGACAGAGTCTCCCACCTCAGCTGTAGATCTCTGCAGTTTATCCAGAGTGATCATGGGCCTCTTGACTGCATCTCTGATCAGTCTTCTCCTTGTATGAGCTGAAAGTTTAGAGGGATGGCCAGGTCTTCGTAGATTTGCAGTGGTCTGCTACTCCTTCCATTTCAATATTATTGCACAGTGCTCCTTGGGATGTTTAAAGCTTGGGAAATCTTTTTGTATCCAAATCTGGCTTTAAACTTCTCCACAACAGTATCTTGGACCTGCCTGGTGTGTTCCTTGTTCTTCATGATGCTCTCTGCGCTTTAAACGGACCTCTGAGACTATCACAGTGCAGGTGCATTTATATGGAGACTTGATTACACACAGGTGGATTCTATTTATCATCATTAGTCATTTAGGTCAACATTGGATCATTCAGAGATCCTCACTGAACTTCTGGAGAGAGTTTGCTGCACTGAAAGTAAAGGGGCTGAATAATTTTGCATGCCCAATTTTTCAGTTTTTTATTTGTTAAAAAAGTTCGAAATATCCAATAAATTTCGTTCCACCTCATGATTGTGTCCCACTTGTTGTTGATTCTTCACAAAAAAATACAGTTTTATATCTTTATGTTTGAAGCCTAAAATGTGGCAAAAGGTCGAAAAGTTCAAGGGGGCCGAATACTTTCGCAATGCACTGTATATAACATTCCCAAAAAAAAAAAAATTATAAATCAAAATTTTTTAACATTTTAGGCCAATTTGTTTTCTGCTACATATTTTCGGTAAAAAAAAAATCACAATAAGCGTATTTTGATTGGTTTGCAAAAAAGTTATTGCGTTTACTAACTATGGGAAAGATTTGTCATTTTTATTGTTTATTTTTTTTACTAGTAATGGCGGCGATCTGCGATTTTTTTTTCGGGACTATGACATTGCGTCGGACAGATCAGACCCCTAACTGACATTTTTGACACTTTTGGGGGTACCAGGGACATTACTACAGTAATCAGTGCTATAAATATGCACTGTTACTGTAATAATGACACTGGCAGGGAAGGGGTTAACACTGTTGGTGATCAAGGGGTTAAATGTATGCCTCATGCTTACTGACGTGTGTGGGGGGAGGGGGTTGTGTGACAGAGACACAGATTGCAGGTTCAGCTATGCTGAATCCTGTAATCTGTCACTGTCTGTCACATAGGAGATCCGCCCGCTTTGTTTACACAAGCGGGCGGATTTCCTTACTCGATCTACAATGATCGGGGAAGAGCGGCCGTGATCACCGCCTCTCCTCCCCTGGCCTGACTCCCGCTGTGTATGAATACAGCGGGAGCAAGCCTCCGACGGCACGTGTGCGGCACCGAGATAGGGGAGAATCTGGTGACATAGGTCTACGTCGCCAGACCCAGGGCTGCCACTTTGCTGCAGTAGCAGCACAGTGAACAGTGGTAAAGTGGCTAATGACCAGGCCATTTTTTGCGAAACGGCACTGCGTTACTTTAACTGATAATAATACAGCATGCTGTACCCCAAAAAAATGTATGTCCTTTTTTCCCCACAAATAGGGATTTTTTTGGTGGTATTTGATCACCTCTGCGTTTTTTATTTTTTGTGCTATAAACAAAAAAAAAAGCGACAATTTAAAAAAAAAAAAAAAAATACAATATTTTTTACTTTCTGCTATAAAACATATCCAATAGAAAAATGTAAACAATCTAATTTCTTCATAAATTTAGGCAAATACGTTTTCAGCTACATTATTTTGCTAAAAAAAAATCCCAATAAGCGGATTTTGATTGGTTTGCGCAAAAGTTATTGCATCTACAAACTATGGGAAATTTTGAAAGCATTTTTTTTCTTTTTACTAATGGTGGTGATCAGCGATTTTTAGCAGGACTGCGACGTTTCCGCGAACAAATAGGACACTTGACACTTTTGATACTTTTTTGGGAACCAGAGACATTATTACACTGATCAGTGCTAAAAATATGCACTGTTACTGTACTAATGACACTGGAAGGGAAGGGGTTAACATCAGGGTCGCTCAAAGGGTTAGGTGTGCTCCTAGCTGGTGCTTGCTAACTGTTTGGGGGATGGTCTGACTGGATGAAGACAGAGATCGAGTTCCATCTTCTTCCCTGTCAGAATGGCTGTTCTACCTCTCTAGGGTACAGTCGCGGGTGGCCGGCGAACATCGAGTCCACCGGACCCGCTGATTGCCATCCCCTGTGTCCAACCAGCACACTATCACGCCACCTACTGGCTATTGCACAAAATGACATACAAGTACGTGATTTTGGGCAATAGAGCTGACCTGCCACAGTAAATATGCGGCAGGTGGTCATCAAGTGGTAAAAAAATACAGTTCATATGGTTGCAGATGATGGCTACTACTAAAAATTCCATTACCTAGTCCTGTTTTTACTGCTATTTATATGGATGTCTAATAATATTTTGTAGTCATTTGAAATTGCACAGAAAAATGTGACGCATGCTTGGCAAACACATGTTTTAAAAATTAAAATAGGAATCAGGAAATGGTGTGTAGTATCTTGAAGTGGATGACGTTGCCTTTGCTTAACCACATAACGACCGCCCACCGCAGATATACTGCGGCAGGCAGACGCTGCTGGGCAAAGTGACGTAGGGGTACGTCACTCGCTCAGCTGCCCGTGGGGGGCGAGCGCGCGCCGCGGGAGGCGCGCTCCCACCCCCGCTCGTTCACAGGCATCCCCGCGCAAGTGACCGGTGGCTCCGATGTCCGCCGGCCACTCGCGATCTCCCGCAGGAGAGGGAGAAAGGCAGGCGGCTGATGTAAACATAGCCGTCTGTCATTCTCCCTAATTGCAGAGACTACAAGGTCCTGCTATGTAGGATCGTATGTCTCTGTGGTAACATCACAAGCCACGCCCCCCACAGTTAGAATCACACCCCTAGGGATACATTTAACCCACTGATCACCAATAAGGTTAACCCCTTCCCTGCCAGTGTCATTTTTACAGTAACAGTGCATATTTATAGCACTGATTACTGTAGTAGTGTCACTGGTACTCCCAAAAGTGTCAAAAATGTCCGTCAGGGGTCCAATCTGTCTGCCGAAAAATGTCGCAGTCCTGCAAAAAAAATCGCAGATCGCCGCCATTACTAGTAAAAAAAAAAATTTACATAAATCTTTCCCGTAGTTAGTAAATGCAATAACTTTTGCGCAAACCAATCAAAATACGCTTATTGCGATTTTTTACCAAACATATGTAGCAGAAAACAAATTGGTCTAAAATGTTAAAAAAAATTAATTTTTCTATTTTTTTTTGGAGCATTTTATATATAAAAAAAAAGGGGGAAAATATTGTTATTTTTTCAAAAGTGTCGCTATTTTTTGTTTATAGCTCAAAAAATAAAAATCGCACAGGTGATCAAATACCACCAAACGAAAGCTCTGTTTGTGGGAAAAAAAGGATGTCAATTTTGTTTGGGTACAGCGTCGCACGACCGCGCAAATGTCCATTAAAGTCACGCAGTGCCGAATCGCAAAATTGGGCCTGGTCTTTGAGCAGCCAAATCCTCCGGGGCTTAAGTGGTTAAACACTATGTTATATATTAAAAAACATAGAATCTAACATTCACTGCACCTTCCTGTTGCATGTATTTTAAGTGACAGTGATTGATTTACAACCAGCGAAAGATTGGTGCAAGTCACATTCGCTGCTTTATAAATATAGGCCTTTTGTGTTGCTGTAGCAATTAAGTTTACAATTATTAAAATTCTGCAATAATATGTTTGCAATCATTTTTCCATGGCATTATCCTTTTGTGTTGTAGCCGACCATGTTTCCAATCTTATGTGTCCAGAAATATCCTGACCTTATCATTTTAGTGGAATAGCTACTCCAGACAGTTTTCCCCCCATGCCGTCAGCTTTTGTTAAGGCTGAGAATGGATTACAGTTTTAGACTTTAGGAACTATTTTACACTTACTGCCCTTGTCTGAATTGCTTTAAGTAAGGCTGGAGTTTGATTTAACCTGCTAAAGCTATTGCAGCTTGTGTCTTACTTATAGTGGCAAATGTAATCCTTGAGACGAGACTTAAGAAAGAAGATAATTTATTGTTTGTTCTACAAGAGATGTTTTTTGTCTCTTACAGGATACATGTACTTTTACTGAGAGTCACAGTCAAAAATAACTATACTTTGGACAAACCTGCAGTTAGATCCCATTAGCACTTCTGAAAACTGAAGTGATTTTTTTCATTCTTCGGCCCTACATGATACCCCTGTACTTTTTGCATAGACTGTAGCTTATGATAATATCGACCATGGGTGTACCTATTCCTTGGGAAAAGAGAAGGCTATCATTGTGTTGTGCTGGACACCAATCAACACAATCTAGCTCAACACTGCTTGCATAGTTTTTGGATGTCCTCATCCAGCAGAAACCCATGAGGCAGGAAGTAGCAGCGTTGGAACCTGTGAAGCTGTTGACAGTTTAGTAAGCATTGACACTCCCACTTACACTCACTGAGCACCAACATTTAAAAAGCAACTACTCTGACTACCAACATAAGGGTGAACCAAACCCCTTACCACCAATGCAAGGCAGTTCTTTTCTTTTTAAATTATTTATTTATTAATTTTTCATATTACAAATTCCAAAAGACAAAATCAAGAAAACACGTCCCAAAATCTATAAAAGAAAACTTGCATTTCCCTCCCCCCCTACCCCCTCCCTCCACCCTCCATACATCTCAGTTTTCCTTCTCTCCTTCTCTCGTTTTGGTATATTCCCTAGTTTTCTTGAACTTATCCCAACAATCCCATACATTCTCCCACTTCACTCTCTCCTCTTCTCCACTAATACTTAAAAATTCCATATTCTTAATTGACTCTACTTTTTTGAACCATTTCCTTATTGTCGGGGCACCTTCTTTCTGCCAGTTTAAAGGTATTAAACTTTTGGCCGCATTCATAAGATGTGGGATTGGGGTACTTTTATATTTTTTGACAGAACATTTTATACCATGGAACAAACAGAACCACGGGTCCTCCGGAACTTCGATATTTGTGATCTTTTTATTATTAAAGTTAACAACTCCTTCCAGTATTTTTTAATTTTTGGGCAGTCCCACCATAGATGTGCCATTGTGCCTACTACCTCACACAGCCTCCAACAATTTTTTGATTTCTCTGTCTGATATTTGTATATTTTATCTGGGGTGTTATACCACCTAGAAATACATTTGTAATTCATTTCCACCATATTAATATCTACTGCTGAACTATGTACCAACCTCATGTTTTTTTCTAAATGAAAACCTTTTTCTCGTAGCCCCAATTCCTTTTCCCATATCCCTATGAAGGGCGGTATTGCCGATTCCATTGCGGTCCCTAAAATTTTATATATGTTTGAGATGTTATTCACATATCTCTCTGATACACATATTCGCTTGAAAGGCAACCTCTCTTTTTCTGTTCTTAACAGTTGCGGTAGCGATGTCACAAAATGCTTCAACTGGCAAAACCACCATTCATCTATCTTTCCAAATTTTTGTTGTAATTCTACAAAAGTGCACATTTTCCCCTTATCTAATATATCCTTTAAGCGTATATCCTTCCTCCCTAACCAATTCCCGTGAACCTTTCCTACTCCAGGTGGAAAAAAATGAGTGTCTTTTAGGGGGATCAATGGTGAATTATATTTCAATTTTTCCTTTCTATAATTTAAATCCCAAATTTTAATTGCCTGTTGCATTATAATGTGTGTCCTATTATTTAAATTTCTAAATTGTGGTGGTATCCATATACTCTTCCCTAATTGTGAATTACTCAAAATGCATTCTATTTTTACCCAACTTTTTTCCATTTTTGTCTTTCCCCATTCTAACACCCATGACAATATCGACGCATGGTAATATTTCTTAAAGTCCAGTACTGCTAATCCTCCTTGTATCTTACTTCTGGTTAATAATTCATATCGTATCCTAGACTTTTTTTTTTCCATATAAATCCTGCTACTAGGGATTTTAAAATCCTAAAATATGACTGGGTTATTGTTATCGGCAACATTTGATACTTATAGGAAACTTTTGGTAAAACTTACATCTTGATAATATTTATTCTTCCAATCCATGATAGGACCCTAGGTGCTAGCTTATTAATTTCTACTCTTATTTCATTTAATGGGGGGGGATGTAAATTACAAGTTTTCAGGGGATGGAGTTAATTTAATTCCTAAGTAATTCAAATCCGTTTTTCGCCATACAAAGGGGAATTTTTGTTTTAGGGCCTCTTCTTCATGCAATCTCATATTAATGTTTAATACGGGGAGCCGAATTTATAAAAACCGTATCTCTGATTTTGATGGATTAATTTTTAGATTAGACAAGTCCCCGTACCTTTTCAAAACTTCCATCAAATTTGATAGGGTTATTCTAGGGATGGACACGTATAGCAAAACGTCATCTGCTCCATGTCTCCGACCACCACCCCCTCACATCAGGGCTTCCCCTTATTGTTGCTAGAAGGGGTTCCATAGAGAGCACAAATAACAATGGTGAAAGTGGGCACCCCTGCCTTGTTCCATTGAACATTTTGAACGGTTCTGAAAGGGTCCTGTTTATTCTTACGGTAGCGGAGGGGAAACCATATAATGTTTTAATCCAATCCATCATCCTTTGCCCTAACCCCAACTCTTCCAGGGTTTTATTCATGAATTCCCTGTTGACCCAGTCAAATGCTTTTTCCGCATCTATCGACAGTATCAACCCTGGGGATCCATTCCTGACCATTTGCTGCATTAGAAGAATTGTTCTTATACTATTATCCCTTCCCTGTCTTCTGGGGATAAACCCCACTTGGTCACAATGCACCCATTCCGTCATTAAGTTTTTCAGCCATGCAAGGCACTTCTTACTCCCGGTCGCTACATGCCAAAAGCTTTGCTGTGTATTACATAGGATGCCCCAGGTCTTTAACTGTTCTAGCAATATTTTTTTTTATTTTTTAAAGCCCGTAGCGTGTGAAACACACTCAAAAGACTTCACCCGATGCATAAAAAAGTGCACACACACAAACGTGAGGAACACAAAAAGTGCACAGGGTGTGCGAACACAAATGGTCTTCCCTCCGAAGAGGTAGGACCTGAACCTCGATCCCCCGGGGCGCAAGACTCCTGACAGGGATTTAAGGTACTCATGGTCTGTCTGGCTGAAACCAGACTGACCCCGTTCTCCAGGGGGACTGCGGAAACAGCCCACCCCGAGTACTAAGTGGGGCTCCCCCGAAGGGAGACCCCATGAGAGAGGGCGAACTAAGCCAAAAGGCCATATCCACCCCCTCCCAAGACTCAAGGCAGGGCCCGAGGACCCACACCCTACAAGTCGTACAGTGAAAAAAGGTGATAGAAAGTGACAAACTACAAAGAAAAAGCACACACAAACAAAAAGGTGGGGAAGGGGAAGTGGAGAGGTGAATTAGTGCCCTTGTGAAAATACAAGGGCAGGCCTTCCGGCCGGAATAAAAGTTCCTCTGGTCGAAGCCAAAAGGCCTTGCCCAAGAGGCAGGTGCTTAAAAAAGTGTGTAGGTGCAGTGACCATGGTGCCGAAAAACTCAAAGCGAGCTGCCCCTCACCAGTGAGAATTAAGGCACCCCTGGGCTGCCACCCCAGGGGCACATAAACTACGGGCTTTTTCTACCCCGGCCCAAAGGCCAGACCCAGTGTAGCCCTTACCTACCAGGAGGTATGGAACATGTACAGCTTAGGGAGAGCCTGCCTACAACTGGGGACAAGCCTTTTGCAAGAAGGCCAGATTCAACCCAGGAGGAAAGGCCCACCCACCGCCATCCACATTCCTCACCAATTACATCCAGGAGCAATACTAACCATCATTTCCCAGCTTTCTTGCTCCCTTCAAACTGGTAGGGGCGGACCCATTTAAATCAGAAGGCAATGGACCCATCCGGCTTTCTCTGATGTGGCTTACTTCCCAGTCCCCTGGTAGTTCCGGAGCGCCCTGGTTCATTTCGGCCCCCACCGATACTAACCATCAGGTTCCATACCAACTGATAAGAACAGATACAACACTTGATTTTAGCCAAAAGGCCGAGAAGCGAACTGTTTTAACTGTTCTAGCAATGGTCCAAATGCAGTTGGTGCAAACAGACAATACCTGTAACTCTTGCCTTTTTACTGTACAAATGTGTTCAAACTTACAGTCGTTTCAGTTATAGCATTTTATTTTAAGCTTTACTTCTGGTAATTTTTTTGTTATTATGGTTTATATAAATAAAAGATAATAGAGTTAATACTGGTTGAATTAATTATGATAAAAATTGATAATGACTGTCCATTATGGGCAGTGTAATTCACTTCCAAATCCTTTGGGCTATTAGTTCATTAACTATGCAAATTATCATAAAATCCCATTTAATATACTAAACAGTATGCACTGAACCATCTAATGACATGCCTACTAGCATAAATCGGAAAAATGAGAGACACCATTGTAGACCTATAGAGGAGTTAATCTATACCTGTAGATAAGGTAGAGAAATAAATTACAGAAAAGAAGCCAACAAGAGCAGTTTTTTCAATGAACAATACAATTCTGTCACTTTAATAGAAAGTCTTCCTTTCCTTTTCATTTTAATTTTGGTTTTATTTTCTTTTTTCCATTTCTCTCTTATTAAGTATTTTTTAATTTTCTTTTTTTTCCCCCTTATATAGGTAAATATGAAATATTGCACATTGTTTTTTTAACCTTTTATTTGTATTCTGCTTTTGAGCCAGCAGGTGGAGCTTTAGGCAGTGTTTTACATTTTTCTGTATCTCCTCTTACCTCTATAGTTGAAAAGTGTCTATTTTGTACAAAGCTTGATATCTCAAGCTGAAATTTTGACATTCAGGAAATGAGTCAGAGCAGTTTCTTATTTCCCTCACTCTCTTACTTGGCTTCACACCTTTCTGAAAGGGGGACCTATAAACTGTACAACTCAGTTAAACAATGAACTAAAAAAAAATAAAAATGATATGGTTGCATAAGTGTGCACACCCTTAAACTAATACTTTGTTGAAGCACTTTTTCATTTTATTACAGCACTCAGTCTTTTATTTGGTAGGAGTCTATCAGCATGACACATCTTGACTTGACTCCTCTTTGCAAAAAAACTCCAAATCTGTCAGATTGGGAGGGCATCTCCTGTGCACAACCCTCTTCAGATCACTCCACAGATTTTCAATTGGATTCAGGTCTGGATTCTGGCTGGGCCATTCCAAAACCTTAATCTTCTTATGGTGAAGCCATTCCTTTGTTCATTTGGATGTATGCTCTGGGTCATTGCCACTCTACCCCATAGCCCAGACATAGGAAGAATATGGGAGATTGCTGTCACATGTACCACACAGCCAGTACTTGCCAGATATTCCTGCAGCTCCTTTAATGTTGCTGTAGGCCTCTTGGCAGCCTCCGTGACCAGTTTTCTTCTTGTCTTTTCATCGATTTTGAAGGGATGTCCAGTCCAGTGTCACTGTTGTGCCATATTTTGTCCACTTGATGAAGACTGTCTTCACTGTGTTCCATGTTATATCTAGTGCCTTGTAAACTCTTTTGTGACCTGGTATGGATTGAGGGGGACCTCACTGTGTTTTTTTTTTTTTTTATTGCTGGCATTCTTTTGTTTACAGTTCAGCTGTCAATGGGGAAGCTGCTAACAGCTGATGAGTCATCAGTTGTTAAGGATGCAGTAGCCGGCTTCCCGTCTCACTCCTAAAGAACCAGCTATTCTTCACACAGGATTCAAAAATGGTCAACTGATCCGAACTTGAATAGTTCCGAAAATTTGGAATTCGTTAGAAAATTATTAAATTAAAATACATTTTAGACCCGGTTCACACTAGCGCGACTTGTCAGGCGACTTGGTCGCCTGACAAGTCGCGGTGGGTCGCCTGCCATCGATTAGCACAGGACCCGTTCTAATAGGAGCGACACAAGTTGCTCCGACTTAGGAAAAGGGTCCTGTAATACTTTGGGGCGACCTGGAGGCGACCTGCATAGACTTCAATGATATGAAGTCCGTGCATGTCGCGCCGAGGTCGCGGTGCACACCGTGCACCGCGACTTCACAGGTCGCCCCAGCAAGTAGCATCAAACTAACAAATCAACTAAATGAAATTAGTAACATAAATAATTGCACAGAGCAGGTAAGTATAAGCATAATTGTTTTTTTTAAAGCTCTAGAATCACTTTAGGGTTTTTTTTTTTTTTTTGTTTTTTTTCCACTGCCTTAGGGCCCTTTCACACGGGCGCTCCGTATGTCCGCAAATCATCCTATTTTTTTGCGGATGATTTGCGGACATAATGTAAGTCTATGGCATTGCGGATGTCAGCGGAATACCATCCGCTGACATCCGATTTTCCTCCTGTCAGTTCTGTTCCGTTTTTTGGAACTGAAAAAATCCTATTTTTGTTCCGTTCAAAAAACGGAAAGGAAGGAAAATCGGATGTCAGCGGTGTCATCCGCTGACATCCGCAATCCCCCATAGACTTACATTAGGTCCGCATATCATCCGCAAACGGATGGGATGATATGCGGACCTACGGAGCGGATGACACAAATGTCATCCGCTCCGTGAAAAAAAAAAAAGTCCCGCAGCGGACCTTTCACACGGAAAGCCCGTGTGAAAGAGCCCTAACTGTGCAACAGATCTGATTAATCTCTCCCACTAAATTTAGTTTCTGGAAAATGTTACACATATTATTTTAATAAAAAGTGCTACGTATGAATTATAAGCTCTCGCTGTAACTGATTGCTGCTGTGAGTGGTTTTAAAAGAGGTAATCAGAAAATATGATTTAACAAGAAACAGAATGCTAGTTGGAGATGGAAATGGTCCTTGCTTGCTTACAGTTAATACATAGCTTTCTCAATGTTGAAGCTCAGTATTGGGGCGTTTCAGGGAGCACCCTGGTCTTTTTGGTATTCCTTCTAGAAGCCTGTAAATCACAATGGCACCCTGCATGCATTCTGGACATAAGCCTTCTGAACTTTTCAGACTACATCATGTATAATTCTAGCTCTCCTAGCAACAAGCTTTAGCTTTTACTGAAAACTAAAGAGGATCCAGCTCATCACTATGGTGACCAGAGTTAGTGCTACAACACCTGCTACTATTTTCAAACTGCTAGTCAACAACAGGAAAAAGAAGTGTTGCTGGCTTTATGGTATAAAACACCTACATCTGATATTTTCTTCTGCTGATTGGATGTTGAAGGATACTGCAAATCACCTCTGTTTGTACTGCTGCAGAAAATAAGACCACGACCCCTCGACACCCCCCCCCCCTCTACCCAACCCCATATTTACTATAGTTTTAGATCAAGAATTAAATCTATCTTATGGGTTTCTTGAAGAGAAACTTCACTCTACTATGGAAAAATTAACAGTCAGCAGCTGACTGTTTAAATTTCTTTAGTTACTTCCTTTTTTCAATGCCTAGTCAGGTGATGTCATACATCCAAGGTGTCTTCAGAAGGGGAGGAGGGGTTTTCCCAGCTAAGCACACCCACCCGGAAGTAATTGCTACATGAATTATCTGCCCTTACTCAAGATGACCACGGGCAGAAATGCTAGGGGGGTGTTTTTCTAAGTGATTTATCAGCAAAATAAAGCATAGATACATGGATGGATTGGTGAGTTTGCTTTGAATATAAAAAAAATAATTAAAAAACAGATATAGTGAAGTTCAACTTTATGAAGGAGCAGGGGTGCTCCCTACCTGACTACTCCCTTAGTGCCCCCCCAATAATAGCTGTGATTAACAGAATAGAGTGACAGCTACTTTCATTTCGGAATGAAGGTCTGCTTTAAGTAATCCCCAAATCCCCCCACAATTGTGGTATATTAGGTAGTACCACTGAAAGTCAGCATGAGTTACTTTTCAGTTTAGAGACGATTTTTCAGTTTAAAGTCTGCATTGTAGCAAAATACATTTAATTCTGCAGAAGTGACTCTCTTACACTAGCTACAAGAAAGTCAGTTGAATAAAACATCTGAAATATAACTACGCATAATACAAGATGAACTGCCCATGACATCCTATTAGCATGTTAAAATGGTTTGCCAAATTGTACAAAAGGAGGTTTCCAGAAAGGTTACTTTCAAGTGAAATTGTGCTACTTACTTAACATGCCGACATATAAAGGGAAAGTGAAATAATGGCTTGTGGCAAATGCTCTGCACATTATAGTATCATGTCTACAAAGTTTTAACTGTGTAAATCTCTTTTAACTTTTGTGATTTAGGATTCTGAAGATTTTTACATTTTAGATCAGAATTTTTTTTTTCAAATATTTTCTGTCAAAATGTACTGTCCAAAAAGAACCTAACTGTTTAGGGTTGGAGGCTAACAAATCTTTCTGGGTTCAGTTTGCAAACTTTTAGCCAAACTGTATTGACGTCAATGTGGTGTGAATCTTGATCCACGTTTGTTCCTTTTGTTGGGCTAATAAACAATCTATTGTCTAAAAGAGGGTACTGCCACTGTGACCTGTACCAATACCAAAAAAATAAATTCCATATAGCAGGGAGAGGGCTTTTTTGAGGCTTTGAAGACTATATTGAAAATGCAGAAATAGATTTATTAGTTTACATTCAAAGCATGCCAGGAATGCTGTCACATTTGCTTCTGCTCTCAACCAAACTGTCAAACCATCAAATGGATGATGTCATAACTGACCACATGTGCAGCATCATGGCAGTCACAGGTAAAACAGAGGCCCAGGTGGCAGCTTTCTTGGTTGAAAGGGATAGGAGGGTTTAGTTCTACTTTAACCACTTAAGGACCACCCCGCGCAGATATACTGCGGCAGGGCGGCCCTCCTGTGCGAACCGGCGTACCTATACATTGGCTTGTGCTCTGGGTGTGGGGTATGTACGAGTGCCACCGGCGACCCGCTCCTGCTGTGATTGGACACAGCTGGAGCCATTCAGTGGCCCGGCGGATGCGATGCCCGCCATGATCCACCGATCGTATGGAGGAGAGGCAGAATGGCGGAATGCCTATGTAAACAAGGCAGGCCGCCATTCTGTCAGAGAGGAAGATGGAGATCTTGTGTTTCTGCTAAGCAGAAATGGGGATCTCTGTATTCCTCCAGTTAGGCCATCCCCCACACAGTTAGAAAGCACTCCCTATGAGCACTCTTAAACCGTTGATCGCCCCTGATGTTAACCCCTTCCCTGCCAGTGGCGTTAGTACAGTGACAGTGCATTTTTTACCACTGATCACTGTATTGGTGTCACTGGTCCCCAAAAAGTGTCAGATTTGTTTGCCACAATGTCACAGTTCCTGTAAAAATCACGGATCGCCGCCATTACTAGTAAAAAAAATAAAAGTTCCATAAATCTATCCCATAGTTTGTAGACGCTATAACTTTCAGTAGTGTTTAATCAAACCAATCAATATATACTTATTGGGATTTTTTTAACAAAAAAATGTAACAGAATACATATTGGCCTAAATGAATAAATTCGATTTTTTTTTATTGGGTATTTTTTTTTTACATTTAAGTAAAAAATATTGTATTTTTTTCAAAACTAACAGTCTTTTTTTTGTTTATAGCGCAAAAAATAAAAACCGCAGATGTGATCAAATACCACCAAAAGAAAGCTCTATTTGTGGGGTAAAAAACATACATTTTATTTGGGTACAGCGTCGCACATCCGTGCAGTTGTCAGTTAAAGTAACGCAGTGCCGTATTGCAAAAAATGGCCTGGTCATTAAAAGGGTAATTTACTGCTATCAAAATGAGTGTGTGCTGTAAATTGCCTCCAGCATTGCTCCTGTTTCTTCTTGCTGGAGGCTGCCATTTTGCTGGAGCTCAGAGCCCCTGAACAGCAGTAAATTATAAAGCTACTGAACTATACCCATCAATTTAACAGTTTAAAAAAGTTATATTCCTGGGATGTTGGAATTGTTAACTGTCACATTTGCTTGTTTCCTCAACCAAACTGTCAAACTATCAAATGGCTGGTGTCATAAATGATCACATGTGTAGCACCATGGCAGTTGCAGATCAAACAGAAGCAGCTTCCTTGGCTGTAAAGGATAGGAGGGTTTAATTCCTCTTTGCCTCTACAAATTTAGCAGTGCCTAAAAGTGCCTAAAAATGGAGAGCAACTGAGCATGTACAGAGCAGGGTGTGACAGTGTTTTACTGGATTTTAAACAGTATAGACACTTGTTTTTTAGGTTTTTACATAGCTACACCACAAAAGGGGCCAACCTGAAGTGATCTAGCAGGACTTTATTTTCTGACTAAAGTTTCACTTTAAGTTATAGGTTTGGTTAAAGTTTTAGTTGAAAGTTGTTAGTTAAATCTGTGGATATTATGGTACATGTTGTTTCTGGAGGTGATTAAAATCAGCGATCAGATGAGGATAAGTGACTCCACTGTATCACTCAGATTTTTCAGCTTTCCCTAACAAGTTCCAACACACACTGAAAATATGGCTGGTGGAAACCCACCCCATTATTGTGAGAAGGCTGGCTTGTCCATTCTTTCAGATATTTGGCTTTCAGGGGCCCATATGACCAGGGACAAATGTTATGAAGTATTTTATGGACTCAAGCTTAATTTTAGAGTAGCTCCAAATCTTATCCCTACGCTCATGCATACTGCAGCTCAAAAAAAGATGCTGCTGTTACTGGCATTTGAGCTTTTATTTCACTGCCTTAAAGCTTGAAAAAGCTTGTGCTTTTTGTGCTCTTTTGGGTGTTTATTTGAGCTTTTTTGAGCATAAGCGTGTTTTTTTTCACAAACCCTCCCCTCAGCTAATTTTTCCTTTTTTTTTTTTTGTGCACGTTTTTGAGCTTTTTTTGTTTTTTTTACGCTATTTTGCACTTTTTCACACGCTTTGTCGTACTTGGGAGTCTTTTCTGCGTGAAAGCTCCTCTCAAAAACACGAGTTTGGTGGGGGGTTTTTTTTCTGCCTGTAAGAGCATATTAGCCATAGTGTGCATGGACACATTGGCTAACATGGAGGTTCCAGGCAGAAAACAATAAGAGCTAAAAAAAAGCTCAAAAGCCCATAGGAGCAGCTTATTTTAGCTTCTTTGAGATGCAGTATGCATAAGCCCTTAAAGTGAATATTATGAGGTTTATTAACTTAAGCAATGTTTCAATATGCAGTTGATGCCAGACGGGCGACTATCTGTCAGGGAAAGATTAGGCCACAAAAAGGGGGGGAGGGGGTGTTTGCCCACTGGGCCAGTGCAATTAATATACAGCTTGTTGAACTTCTAGCCCTGGAGAGACTCCCCCATTCAGACTTAAGAGTGAGATTTGCAGTCCGTGACACTTGCGCACACAAATAAAATACACAGAGAGCTAATGCTTTGTCTAAGCTAGCCTTGACAATGTAAGTAGTGAGGCCCTGCTACTGGTGTAATACATGTGAATACATGACACTGTAAAAATTCACTGCAAGCAATCTAAAAATGGGTTACTCCTAATTCCCGTGCTAGGGGGAATGAAACAAATTCACTTAAAAAAAGATCAGAAATAAATAAAAAACAATGATTATATATAATAAAGTGCTTGTGATAAACCATGCTAGTATCCTCAAAACATGCTCAAGACAAATATGTGCATAAATAAATATATAAATTAAATAAATAGTGTCATACACATGATGAGTGCCACAGAACCAAAATTCACAGTGGTAAAGGTGCTGTATGCGACTATCTATTAGATAAATCTGTAGTGTAAATGTGGTATAAGTTGCTCAGTGCTGTATCCTGGTATCATATACAATAAATACATAAAATGCAGGGCAATAGTACATATATATTATAAAACGTATTTAGTGTTGAGCGAACACGGACTGTATTATTCGTGTTCGTACCGAATAATTGGATTTTTTGTACCCGAACACGGACACGGACACTTTACTGTATGTTCGGGTAAAAATCCGTGTTCGGTCGTTTTATTTCCGGGTTTTGCATGCTTTGGCGCTCTTTTCATGGCGGGCTTTCAACAGCCAATCAACAATCGTTTAACTGGTGTGCCTTAAGCCATCCCAGCCATGCCTGCAAATGTCTCAGTAGCTGTGATTGGCCGTCTGAAGCATGTGACCAAGTCTTTATAAGTTCGAGGCAGCCGCAGCGGCGTCATTATGCTGCTTAGATTCAGGGACAGAGCACACATCAACGTGCTGGCTGCTGATTAGGGAAAGATAGGCAGGAAAAAACCATTTGTGTCCGGATAGAATTGAGGGACAGGTCGGAGTGTTTAGGCAGGGCGAGTTGTAGGCATTTTAGGGATAGAGTCTGCTGAATTATATAGGGTCAGTGTCTTCTACAAACTACAATCGATATTGCTGTGTGGGGGGTGGGGTGAATCTGCACTCAATCCTGATCTACGATCTCTTCTCAATCCTGTTAGGGACAGAGTCTGCTGAATTTTAGGGAAACTGTGTTCTACAAACTACAATCGATATTGCTGTGTGGGGGGTGGGGTGAATCTGCACTCAATCCTGATCTACGATCTCGTCTCAATCCTGTTAGGGACAGAGTCTGCTGAATTTTAGGGAAACTGTGTTCTACAAACTACAATCGATATTGCTGTGTGGGGGGTGGGGTGAATCTGCACTCAATCCTGATCTACGATCTCTTCTCAATCCTGTTAGGGACAGAGTCTGCTGAATTTTAGGGAAACTGTGTTCTACAAACTACAATCGATATTGCTGTGTGGTGTGGGATTGGAGATAGGCAGGTGTCAGTGATCCACATCCATTTTTCTGTGTGTGAGCTGCAGTGAACACAATCTTTTTGGGCTGCAGTGAACACAATCTTTTTGGGCTGCAGTGAACACAATCTTTTTGGGCTGCAGTGAACACAATCTTTTTGGGCTGCAGTGAACACAATCTTTTTGGGCTGCAGTGAACACAATCTTTTTGGGGTGCAGTGAACAAAATCTTTTTGGGGTGCAGTGAACACAATCCTTTTTGGTGTGCAGTGAACACAATCTTTGTGGGGTGCAGTGAACAAAATCCTTTGTGGGGTGCAGTGAACACAATCTTTTTGGGGTGCAGTGAACAAAATCCTTTTTGGGGTGCAGTGAACAACATCCTTTTTGGGGTGCAGTGAACACAATCTTTTTGGGGTGCAGTGAACAAAATCCTTTGTGGGGTGCAGTGAACACAATCTTTTTGGGGTGCAGTGAACACAATCTTTTTGGGGTGGAGTGAACAACATCCTTTTTGGGGTGCAGTGAACAAAATCCTTTTTGGGGTGCAGTGAACAAAATCATTTTTGGGGTGCAGTGAACACAATCTTTTTGGGGTGCAGTGAACACAATCTTTGTGGGGTGCAGTGAACACAATCTTTTTGGGGTGGAGTGAACAACATCCTTTTTGGGGTGCAGTGAACAACATCCTTTTTGGGGTGCAGTGAACACAATCTTTTTGGGGTGCAGTGAACACAATCTTTGTGGGGTACAGTGAACAGAATCTTTGTGGGGTGCAGTGAACACAATCTTTGGGGGGTACAGTGAACACAATCTTTGTGAGGTGCAGTGAACACAATCTTTGTGGGGTGCAGTGAACACAATCATTGTGGGGTGCAGTGAACTCAATCTTTGTGGGGTACAGTGAACACAATCTCATACTGAAGGTTTGAGGGTGCTGCCTGTTCCATACTCCCCCTACTCCTCATCTAGCCTTTTAGGGGTACAAACAATAGTAATTGGGGCCTAGTGTGGTTGTGTACGTGTGATATACATACACTTTTTTGGGATCATATTTTCTATTCCGCTATTTAATCAAAAACCTTTGGGGATCAGTTAAATTGGGGGATAGTCTGTGTTGGTACGTGTGAGAGAGATCCACCTTTCCAAGTTGTTGGGGTTCATCTCATACTTCTGAAGGTTTGAGGGTGCTGCCTGTTCCATACTCCCCCCTACTCCTAGCCTTTTAGGGGTACAAACAATAGTAATTGGGGCCTAGTGTGGTTGTGTACGTGTGATATACATACACTTTTTTGGGATCATATTTTCTATTCCGCTATTTAATCAAAAACCTCTGGGGATCAGTTAAATTGGGGGATAGTCTGTGTTGGTACGTGTGAGAGAGATCCACCTTTCCAAGTTGTTGGGGTTCATCTCATACTTCTGAAGGTTTGAGGGTGCTGCCTGTTCCATACTCCCCCTACTCCTAGCCTTTTAGGGGTACAAACAATAGTAATTGGGGCCTAGTGTGGTTGTGTACGTGTGATATACATACACTTTTTTGGGATCATATTTTCTATTCCGCTATTTAATCAAAAACCTCTGGGGATCAGTTAAATTGGGGGATAGTCTGTGTTGGTACGTGTGAGAGAGATCCACCTTTCCAAGTTGTTGGGGTTCATCTCATACTTCTGAAGGTTTGAGGGTGCTGCCTGTTCCATACTCCCCCTACTCCTAGCCTTTTAGGGGTACAAACAATAGTAATTGGGGCCTAGTGTGGTTGTGTACGTGTGATATACATACACTTTTTTGGGATCATATTTTCTATTCCGCTATTTAATCAAAAACCTCTGGGGATCAGTTAAATTGGGGGATAGTCTGTGTTGGTACGTGTGAGAGAGATCCACCTTTCCAAGTTGTTGGGGTTCATCTCATACTTCTGAAGGTTTGAGGGTGCTGCCTGTTCCATACTCCCCCTACTCCTAGCCTTTTAGGGGTACAAACAATAGTAATTGGGGCCTAGTGTGGTTGTGTACGTGTGATATACATACACTTTTTTGGGATCATATTTTCTATTCCGCTATTTAATCAAAAACCTTTGGGGATCAGTTAAATTGGGGGATAGTCTGTGTTGGTACGTGTGAGAGAGATCCACCTTTCCAAGTTGTTGGGGTTCATCTCATACTTCTGAAGGTTTGAGGGTGCTGCCTGTTCCATACTCCCCCTACTCCTAGCCTTTTAGGGGTACAAACAATAGTAATTTGGGCCTAGTGTGGTTGTGTACGTGTGATATACATACACTTTTTTGGGATCATATTTTCTATTCCGCTATTTAATCAAAAACCTCTGGGGATCAGTTAAATTGGGGGATAGTCTGTGTTGGTACGTGTGAGAGAGATCCACCTTTCCAAGTTGTTGGGGTTCATCTCATACTTCTGAAGGTTTGAGGGTGCTGCCTGTTCCATACTCCCCCCTACTCCTAGCCTTTTAGGGGTACAAACAATAGTAATTGGGGCCTAGTGTGGTTGTGTACGTGTGATATACATACACTTTTTTGGGATCATATTTTCTATTCCGCTATTTAATCAAAAACCTCTGGGGATCAGTTAAATTGGGGGATAGTCTGTGTTGGTACGTGTGAGAGAGATCCACCTTTCCAAGTTGTTGGGGTTCATCTCATACTTCTGAAGGTTTGAGGGTGCTGCCTGTTCCATACTCCCCCTACTCCTAGCCTTTTAGGGGTACAAACAATAGTAATTGGGGCCTAGTGTGGTTGTGTACGTGTGATATACATACACTTTTTTGGGATCATATTTTCTATTCCGCTATTTAATCAAAAACCTCTGGGGATCAGTTAAATTGGGGGATAGTCTGTGTTGGTACGTGTGAGAGAGATCCACCTTTCCAAGTTGTTGGGGTTCATCTCATACTTCTGAAGGTTTGAGGGTGCTGCCTGTTCCATACTCCCCCTACTCCTAGCCTTTTAGGGGTACAAACAATAGTAATTGGGGCCTAGTGTGGTTGTGTACGTGTGATATACATACACTTTTTTGGGATCATATTTTCTATTCCGCTATTTAATCAAAAACCTCTGGGGATCAGTTAAATTGGGGGATAGTCTGTGTTGGTACGTGTGAGAGAGATCCACCTTTCCAAGTTGTTGGGGTTCATCTCATACTTCTGAAGGTTTGAGGGTGCTGCCTGTTCCATACTCCCCCCTACTCCTAGCCTTTTAGGGGTACAAACAATAGTAATTGGGGCCTAGTGTGGTTGTGTACGTGTGATATACATACACTTTTTTGGGATCATATTTTCTATTCCGCTATTTAATCAAAAACCTCTGGGGATCAGTTAAATTGGGGGATAGTCTGTGTTGGTACGTGTGAGAGAGATCCACCTTTCCAAGTTGTTGGGGTTCATCTCATACTTCTGAAGGTTTGAGGGTGCTGCCTGTTCCATACTCCCCCTACTCCTAGCCTTTTAGGGGTACAAACAATAGTAATTGGGGCCTAGTGTGGTTGTGTACGTGTGATATACATACACTTTTTTGGGATCATATTTTCTATTCCGCTATTTAATCAAAAACCTTTGGGGATCAGTTAAATTGGGGGATAGTCTGTGTTGGTACGTGTGAGAGAGATCCACCTTTCCAAGTTGTTGGGGTTCATCTCATACTTCTGAAGGTTTGAGGGTGCTGCCTGTTCCATACTCCCCCTACTCCTAGCCTTTTAGGGGTACAAACAATAGTAATTGGGGCCTAGTGTGGTTGTGTACGTGTGATATACATACACTTTTTTGGGATCATATTTTCTATTCCGCTATTTAATCAAAAACCTCTGGGGATCAGTTAAATTGGGGGATAGTCTGTGTTGGTACGTGTGAGAGAGATCCACCTTTCCAAGTTGTTGGGGTTCATCTCATACTTCTGAAGGTTTGAGGGTGCTGCCTGTTCCATACTCCCCCCTACTCCTAGCCTTTTAGGGGTACAAACAATAGTAATTGGGGCCTAGTGTGGTTGTGTACGTGTGATATACATACACTTTTTTGGGATCATATTTTCTATTCCGCTATTTAATCAAAAACCTTTGGGGATCAGTTAAATTGGGGGATAGTCTGTGTTGGTACGTGTGAGAGAGATCCACCTTTCCAAGTTGTTGGGGTTCATCTCATACTTCTGAAGGTTTGAGGGTGCTGCCTGTTCCATACTCCCCCTACTCCTCATCTAGCCTTTTAGGGGTACAAACAATAGTAATTGGGGCCTAGTGTGGTTGTGTACGTGCGAGATACATACACTTTTTTTGATCATATTTCCTATTCCGCTATTCAATAAAAACCTTTGAGGATCAATTGAATTGCGGGATAGTCTGTGTCGGTACGTGTGAGAGAGATCCACCTTTCCAAGTTGTTGGGGTTCATCTCATACTTCTGAAGGTTTGAGGGTGCTGCCTGTTCCATACCCCCCCTACTCCTCATCTAGCCTTTTAGGGGTACAAACAATAGTAATTGGGGCCTAGTGTGGTTGTGTACGTGCGAGATACATACACTTTTTTTGATCATATTTCCTATTCCGCTATTCAATAAAAACCTTTGAGGATCAATTGAATTGCGGGATAGTCTGTGTCGGTACGTGTGAGAGAGATCCACCTTTCCAAGTTGTTGGGGTTCATCTCATACTTCTGAAGGTTTGAGGGTGCTGCCTGTTCCATACCCCCCCTACTCCTCATCTAGCCTTTTAGGGGTACAAACAATAGTAATTGGGGCCTAGTGTGGTTGTGTACGTGCGAGATACATACACTTTTTTTGATCATATTTCCTATTCCGCTATTCAATAAAAACCTTTGGGGATCAATTAAATTGCGGGATAGTCTGTGTCGGTACGTGTGAGATCCACCTTTCCAAGTTTTTGGGGTTCATCTCATACTTCTGAAGCTTTGAGGGTGCTGCCTGTTCCATACTCCTCCTCCTCCTCATCCATCCTTTTAGGTGTACAAACAATAGTAATTGGGGCCTAGTGTGCTTCTGTACGTGTGAGATACATACACATTTTTTGATCATATTTCCTATTCCGCTATTCAATAAAAACCTTTGGGGATCAATTAAATTGCGGAATAGTCTGTGTCGGTACGTGTGAGATCCACCTTTCCAAGTTTTTGGGGTTCATCTCATACTTCTGAAGCTTTGAGGGTGCTGCCTGTTCCATACTCCTCCTCCTCCTCATCCATCCTTTTAGGTGTACAAACAATAGTAATTGGGGCCTAGTGTGTTTCTGTACGTGCGAGATACATACACTTTTTTTGATCATATTTCCTATTCCGCTATTCAATAAAAACCTTTGGGGATCAATTAAATTGCGGGATAGTCTGTGTCGGTACGTGTGAGATCCACCTTTCCAAGTTTTTGGGGTTCATCTCATACTTCTGAAGCTTTGAGGGTGCTGCCTGTTCCATACTCCTCCTCCTCCTCATCCATCCTTTTAGGTGTACAAACAATAGTAATTGGGGCCTAGTGTGCTTCTGTACGTGTGAGATACATACACATTTTTTGATCATATTTCCTATTCCGCTATTCAATAAAAACCTTTGGGGATCAATTAAATTGCGGGATAGTCTGTGTCGGTACGTGTGAGATCCACCTTTCCAAGTTTTTGGGGTTCATCTCATACTTCTGAAGCTTTGAGGGTGCTGCCTGTTCCATACTCCTCCTCCTCCTCATCCATCCTTTTAGGTGTACAAACAATAGTAATTGGGGCCTAGTGTGCTTCTGTACGTGTGAGATACATACACATTTTTTGATCATATTTCCTATTCCGCTATTCAATAAAAACCTTTGGGGATCAATTAAATTGCGGGATAGTCTGTGTCGGTACGTGTGAGATCCACCTTTCCAAGTTTTTGGGGTTCATCTCATACTTCTGAAGCTTTGAGGGTGCTGCCTGTTCCATACTCCTCCTCCTCCTCATCCATCCTTTTAGGTGTACAAACAATAGTAATTGGGGCCTAGTGTGCTTCTGTACGTGTGAGATACATACACATTTTTTGATCATATTTCCTATTCCGCTATTCAATAAAAACCTTTGGGGATCAATTAAATTGCGGAATAGTCTGTGTCGGTACGTGTGAGATCCACCTTTCCAAGTTTTTGGGGTTCATCTCATACTTCTGAAGCTTTGAGGGTGCTGCCTGTTCCATACTCCTCCTCCTCCTCATCCATCCTTTTAGGTGTACAAACAATAGTAATTGGGGCCTAGTGTGTTTCTGTACGTGTGAGATACATACACTTTTTTTGATCATATTTCCTATTCCGCTATTCAATAAAAACCTTTGGGGATCAATTGAATTGCGGGATAGTCTGTGTCGGTACGTGTGAGAGAGATCCACCTTTCCAAGTTGTTGGGGTTCATCTCATACTTCTGAAGGTTTGAGGGTGCTGCCTGTTCCATACCCCCCCTACTCCTCATCTAGCCTTTTAGGGGTACAAACAATAGTAATTGGGGCCTAGTGTGGTTGTGTACGTGCGAGATACATACACTTTTTTTGATCATATTTCCTATTCCGCTATTCAATAAAAACCTTTGAGGATCAATTGAATTGCGGGATAGTCTGTGTCGGTACGTGTGAGAGAGATCCACCTTTCCAAGTTGTTGGGGTTCATCTCATACTTCTGAAGGTTTGAGGGTGCTGCCTGTTCCATACTCCCCCTACTCCTCATCTAGCCTTTTAGGGGTACAAACAATAGTAATTGGGGCCTAGTGTGGTTGTGTACGTGTGATATACATACACTTTTTTTGGATCATATTTTCTATTCCGCTATTCAATAAAAACCTTTCTAGGGCAAGATCTTAAATTACAGAAATATGAGGAGACCGTCAAATAAGGGCCGTGGCCTGGGTCGTGGTGCTGCTGGTAGAGCTCCTGTTGCAAGGAGAGGACATGGTCGATCTGTGCCAGCTACACGCACAAGTGAAACACCTTCCTCAAGTGTGAGTAGGCGACAGAACCTGCATCAGTATTTGGTAGGGCATCAAACGCCCCTAGAAGTGATGAGGCCAGAACAAGTTGAGGCGATAGTAGATTGGTTTGCTGCTGACAGTGCCTCCAGTTCCTTCACATTGTCTCCCACCCAGTCTACTGCAGAAAGGTCAGAGTTGGCACCTGCAGCCAATGTCCAACCGTCTTTCACCTCACCCCCTTGCAAATCAGGCCAGCAGTCTGAGCCCCAAGCCATACAGCAGTCTCTTATTCTTTTTGAGGACTCTGTCAGCAGGGTTTCCCAGGGCCATCCACCTAGCCCTGCCCCAGAAGTTGAAGAGATTGAGTGCAGCGATGCCCAACCACTTATTCCTCAAGATGAGTACATGCAAGGATCATCGCAGCAAGTCTCCGATGATGACGAAACGCAGGTGCCAACTGCTGCGGCGTTCAGCATTGTGGAGACCGACAAGGAGGGCAGGGGTGAAGACTGGGTGGAAGATGATGTGGAGGACGATGAGGTCCTCGACCCCACATGGAATGAACGTCATGCAGGTGAACTGAGTAGTTTGGAGGAAGAGGCGGTGGTCGCACAGAGCCACCAGCACAGCAGAAGAGGGAGCAGGGTGCAGAAGCGGAGCGGCCGTGCCCTAGACACTACGCCCGCTACTGCCCAACGCAGCAAGGGAACGAGCGCACCAAAGTCAGCTCAAAGGAGTTCTCTAGCGTGGAAGTTCTTTAGAAAATGTGCTGATGACAGGACACGAGTGGTTTGCACCCTGTGCAATCAGAGCTTGAAGCGAGGCATGAACCTTCTCAACCTGAGCACAACCTGCATGATCAGGCATCTAAGTGCAAAGCACGAGCTGCAGTGGAGTACACACCTTCAAAACCAAGAAACGTCTCTGGCTCATCCTGCTTCCTCTTCTGCTGCAGTCTCGGCCGCTCCAGCCACATCTGTAGTGATACCGGCACCTGCCACCCCGCAAACAGACGATCTGTCAGCAACACCACCACCTGGGTCACCAACAACCATCTCCACAATGTCCCGTGGAAGCGTTCAGCTTTCCATCTCCCAAACACTTGAGAGGAAGAGGAAGTACCCCCCTACCCACCCGCGATCCCTGGCCCTGAATGCCAGCATTTCAAAATTATTGGCCTTTGAAATGCTGTCATTCCGTCTGGTGGAGACGCACAGTTTTAAAAACCTTATGTCGGTGGCTGTCCCACAGTACGTCGTGCCCAGCCGCCACTACTTTTCCAGGCAAGCCATCCCTTCCCTGCACAACCAAGTGGGGGAAAAAATCAGGTGTGCACTGCGCAACGCCATCTGTGCCAAGGTCCACCTAACTACGGATACGTGGACCAGTAAGCACGGTCAGGGGCGTTATATCTCCCTAACGGCACACTGGGTAAATGCAGTGGCGTATGGGCCTGAGGCGGATAGCAATTTGGCGCATGTCCTTCCACCACCGAGGATTGCAGGGCGCTTCAGTTTGCCTCCTGTTCCTAACTCCTCCTACTCCGCTTCCTCATCCTCTACCGCCTCCTCATCCGGACAGCGTAACACCTTCACCACCAACTTCAGCACGGCCAGGGGTAAACGACAGCAGGCAGTTTTACAACTTGCCTGTTTGGGGGACAAACCACACACCGCGCAGGAGTTGTGGAGGAGCATGGAACAGCAGACAAATGAGTGGTTGCTGCCAGCGAGCCTCAAGCCCGGCCTGGTGGTGTGCGATAACGGGCGAAATCTCATAGCAGCTCTGGGCCTAGCCGGTTTGACGCACATCCCTTGCCTGGCGCATGTGCTGAATTTGGTGGTGCAGAGGTTCCTTAAAAACTACCCCGATATGTCAGAGCTGCTGCAGAAAGTGCGGGCCGTTTGTGCGCACTTTCGGCGTTCTCACCCTGCTGCTGCTCGCCTGGCAGCGCTGCAGCGTAACTTCGGCCTTCCCGCTCACCGCCTCATATGTGACGTGCCCACAAGGTGGAACTCCACCTTGCACATGCTGGAAAGACTGTGCGAGCAGCAGCAGGCCATAGTGGAGTTTCAGCTGCAGCACGCACGCGTGAGTCGCTCTGCGGAACAGCACCACTTCACCACCAATAACTGGGCCTCCATGCGAGACCTGTGTGCCTTGTTGCGCTGTTTTGAGTACTCCACCAACATGGCCAGTGGCAATGACGCCGTTCTCAGCTTAACTATCCCACTTCTATGCCTCCTTGAAAAAACAATTCGGGCGATGATGGAAGAGGATGTGGCACAGGATGAGGAGGAGGAGGAGGATGAAGAGGTAACATTTCCAAGGCTTTCAGGGCAGTCATTCGCAAGGGGCTCCGAGGGTGGGTTCCTGCACACGCAAACGCCAGGGACGCAATTGTCCAGCAGGGGCACAGTTCTGGAGGATGAGGAGGATGAGGAGGAGGAGGAGCTGGAGGAGGAGATGGAACCATGTTCACAGCAGGGTGGCACCCAGGCCAGCTCATGGCCATCACTGGTGCGTGGCTGGGGGGATACAGAGGACACGGACCATACACCTCCCACAGAGGACAGCCTTTCGTCGCCTCTGGGCAGCCTGGCACACATGAGCGATTACATGCTGCAGTGTCTCCACAACGACCGCCGAGTTGCCCACATTCTAACTTGTGCTGATTACTGGGTGGCCACGCTGCTGGATCCCCGTTACAAGGACAACGTACCGTCCTTAATTCACTCACTGGAGCGCGATCGCAAGATGCGCGAGTACAAGCGCACGCTGGTAGACGCCATGCTGCTGGCATTCCCATCTGACAGCGGGGCCACAGTGGAAGCACAAGGCAGAGGAGGAGGAGGAGGAGGTCGCCAACGCAACCAGGGCACCGCCAGCACCTCAGAAGGCAGGGTTAGCATGGCCGAAATGTGGAAAAGCTTTGTCAGCACGCCACAACAAACAGCAGCACCAGCAGCTCAGATGGAACGTCTTAGCAGGAGGCAGCATTTTACCAACATGGTGGAGCAGTATGTGTGCACACGCCTACATGTAGTGAATGACGGGTCTGCCCCCTTCAACTTCTGGGTCTCCAAATTGGGCACATGGCCTGAGCTTGCCCTTTACGCCTTGGAGGTGCTGGCGTGCCCTGCAGCCAGTGTATTATCTGAACGGGTATTTAGCACGGCTGGGGGCGTTATAACAGACAAGCGCAGCCGCCTGTCCAGAGACAATGTGGACAAGCTCACGTTCATTAAAATGAACCAGGCATGGATCCCACGGGACTTTTCCGTACCTTATGCAGAATAGCAATGGATACCGACCTTACCCACCCATTGTTCCATTTTTGCTCTTTCTCACTCTTTTGGGGTGTACCCTCATTTAAAATTTGTGAAAAGAAGCAGTGTTGGCTACCTCGTCCTCCTCCTCAGGGCCAGATTAATGTAGGGTCTATTGGAGCTGCAGCTCCAGGCCCCTACCTTTTATATAGGCCCCGGGTTGGCCATATTCACTGTTACCGCTCTTCTGTCACTTGTAAACACAGAAGTCTGGCTTCTATGCTCGCTTCCCCAGGCAGCACCCTCAGAACCTCCCCACACAGCGTGAAGGCCGGACAAGGAGGGACAGTTGGCGATGCATGGATGTGTTTATGGGCTTCAGAGACAGCATCCCATGTTGAATTAGGCATGCATGGCTGCACCCTTCCTCCTCTGGGTGCATGGCAAGGCACGGCCCTAAGGCCCTTCAAAATCCTCAGCACCAAGCCCATGATGCTGTTAATCCGGCCCTGGTCCTCCTCCACCGCCGCTTCCACCTACACCGCCCATAGGTGTGCGCAGCCTATTGCATTAAGGTGTGCACCCCAAAGTTGAAATACACATGCATGTGTTTGCCAGCAGGGAGAGTAATGTATCGGGGCCATGTACCTGTAGGCAAGGAGAAATAGAGCAGAGCAGGTCCCAGGGAGATCTTTCCCATCTCCTCACTGGCAATGCTATGTGCCCTAGGTGATTAGGGTGTGCCCAGGCACACCCAGCACACCCTGTGCGCACGCCTATGTCACCGCCACATCCACCACCACCTCAACCTCCCTCCTACTCCATATGGGCCTCGTCCTTCAGAGATGAAGAAGAACATTGTTTTATTTTTCTGTTTTTTTTTGTTGTTTTAAGTTATTTCCCTATCCACATTTGTTTGCAGAGCACTTGCCATGCTCTTAATTACGTTTTGCTGCCATTTGCAGCACTCTAGCCCTTTCCTTTGGTGTTTTAGAGCCATTTTAGTGCCTTAAAGTTCGGGTCCCCATTGACTTCAATGGGGTTCGGTGTCCGGGAAAAGTTCGGTAAAAGTCCGGGACACGGACCCGGACTTTTTTTTAAAGTTCGGCCGAACCCGTCGAACACGGACATCTAGGTGTCCGCTCAACCCTAAACGTATTCAAAAATAGTGTCCAAAAAAGTAGTGCCAAATCGTGTGTTGTCCTTCTTCCCTTGGTGCAGTACAATACTGTAACTTGTCTCTGATCCTCTACCCACTAAGAAGTGACCACTCACCAGAAGCAATCGGGCCTCTGGGATCTAAAGTGCCTGTAGGACTCCTCTTTTCTTTTGGAACCACTTCCCTCTAGGTATTGGTCAGGGTTGCATCTATCCAATAGTGCTTATATCTCAGGAAATACGAAAAAACTTCTCATGGTGTAGTATATCTTATTAATAAATTGGTGCTGAGTTAAAAAGTATTAAACTCACTTTTGTGGGTGCCTCAAATGGCACTTGCTGTAAACCAAAATGACAGAGATCCCAGAACCGCCACTCTGCCTGTAGCTTGCGTTCCACTGAGGGTGTCACCCCGCTACGACCAGCCGCAAACCAGAAATGATATAGTACTGGAACCTCAATGCATTTCATCAGGAAGTGGCGTCATAAGGAAGTTTCCTTCTAGGAAAGTTTCCAAACTTCCTGATATATATTCTTCCCTGCAATCCAGTCCATTCAGTTCTCCTAAACTGGGAGGCCATGCTGCGCACACAGAGACTCTACAGATTCACAGAGACAGACACTCCCCCAGTCAGGGCCCAGACAGAGATCACTCTGTGGCCACGCAGTCATGCAGGCAGGTGTCTCTCGCAAACACCACTCCACTTTGTGGGCGGCGCCGACCAGATAGAGCTGAGGCGGGAGCGGCCGAGCCTCAGGAGGCCCCGCCCCCAAATCATTGCATCGAGATTGGTTGTCTGAGACAGTGAGACTCTCACTGCAGTGAAAAAAGTCAGCGCTGGCGCAACGGACCAAGCAAGGACCGCTCACAGGCACCAGTGTCCGTGTGCGGACACCTTGCCGACCCCCGATTCAGTGGGTTGCTCAATGTCTTTCATTTTGTTTGCCTTTAACAGTCTGCCTCAGTCTTATCATATCCATCATAACCTGATCATTTATTCTATCCTTTTTAATCTATAGATACAGGAAAGCAAATGGGGAAAATGTGTACTGTTTCTGCTATACATTGTACATATCAGGGAGGACTAGTTACCTGCTCACGGCTATCAGACAATTGCTTTCACTCTCTAAATGCTCTTGAAAAAAAGAACCATATAATGACTGTGTGCTATAGACTACAGGCTGTTGTAGATTAGGGATGCATCCATACCAGTTTTTTCAGAGCGGGTACAAGTACCAATACTTTTCCTTAAGTACTTGCCGACACCAATTATGAATACTTATTTCTTTCATGTGGTGTAGTGCCATGCGATTAGAGCCTATACAAAATAAATGGGCTCAAATGGCACTCCAAAGAATTGCATGTGACTTGAACAGGAATGCGGTGCGATTCCTTTCTGAATCACATGTGGTTTCCCACTCCGCTCCTGTGTGAACCCAGGCTGAAGTCACTATGACAAACCTGGGTTCACACAGGAGCAGTGCGGGAAACCGCATATGATTGGGACAGGAATCGCACCGTATTCCTGTTCAAATTACATGCAACTGTTTGCAGTGCCATTTGAACCCATTCATTTTACATGGGCTCAAATTGCACCACACCACACGAAAAAGGTATAGGGCATTTGCACGAGTATAAATACTCGTGCAAAAGCTTAGCATCGGCAATAACACTCATATCTGTATCGGTGCAACAACTTTGTAGATACCTTTAATACAGAAGTCCAATTAAGTTATAGTTTCATGAAGTTTAAAACTCAAAAATGCATCATTAAAGTGTTCATTTACAAAGCTAACAAACTGACAATTTGCTGTCCGCTGTCCATTTAAGAAAGATTATCTTACAGTACATGAAAAGAATATGCAGAGCTGCCTGTAGGTGAAATGTGGATTGTATTCCATTTTGGACTAATGTTTGAAAGATATACTATACAAAGTTCACCAAATTGTTTAGCCCTCTGGCTCTATACATTTTTCTTCATTATAATCAGAGCAATAGCAGTTAAATACATGCATGGATGCAGAACAGCAGCCAACCCGTTTCCACATTTCTTGGTACCTTTTCAGCTGAACAGCAGGTTTCTAAGCAATGGGAGTCCCCAAGCTCTTAAAACAGCATCACTGTCTGCTGTTATTTAATGAGTAATAATAAGTGTGCACCCTAATGGCATTGATTTTCTTTTTTTCATATCTAACTCCTTTGGGTGCACATACGGGATGGTAATTTATTATGATCTTGAGAATAGCTAGGAAGCTGTCAAGTCACCCTGTGGATATATTAGTTTGCCTCAACATAGTTAACTAAATGTTAATCTTTAATAGAAGAAACAGTAATTTTAATGTAGCAATGTTTATTGTGGCCTTTTTGAAACACATGTAAAATCTTATTGCAACATTTAACATAGCTGTAAGAGCCCATTCACACTGCCGCGACTTGTCAGGTGACTTGTCAGCCTGACAAGTCGCGGTGTGTCGCGGTCCATTGAGTAGTACAGGACCCCTTCTAATAGGAGCGACACAAGTCGCTCCGACTTAGAAAAAGGGTCCTGTACTACTTTGGGGCGACCTCGGAGCGACTTGCATAGACTTCAATTATGTGAAGTCCCTGCAAGTCGCGCCGAAGTCGCGGTGCACGCGACTTCACAGGTCGTCCCCGAAGTCGTGCCGCTTCAGTGTGAACCGGCACTAATAGTTACGTTTTTTGAGGCGTAGTATCAGTTATATCAATACAGCATTTTTTTTTCTTATCACCCCCTTTGCTTCACTCAGGTATTCACACTGTTCATTGTCTTGAAAACTAAAATTTCTATATTTCCTTAAATATCTTAACGAGTCCTTTCCTTTGGAAACAAGATGTATTATAATACAAATATAGTGTGTCTATGGGAATGTTTGACCATTCTTCCAGAAGCGCATTTGTGAGGTCAGGCGCTGATGTTGGACGAGAAGGCCTGGCTTGCAGTCTCTGCTCTAATTCATCCCAAAGGTGTTCTATCAGGTTGAAGTCAGGACACTGTGCAGGCCAGTCAAGTTCCTTCACCCCTAAACTCGCTCATCCATGTCTTTTTGGACCTTGCTTTGTGCACTGGTGCAGTCGTATTTGAATTCATTTAGTATCTCACAGTAGTTTATTTTGCATTAACTTCAAAGTTTGTGTTTCCATTTCAAGGAAGAACGTTTATATCCTGAAAGTATGATTTATTTCTGTAGCTTAGATTTGGTGGCTTTGTCTTAACCATGTATGAGAATATATATTTAATTAGGTATCTATAGTGCTCACCCATGGAGGAGCCACTAGAATAACCCAGGTCTCCCTTACCTGTACAGAGGGTTCCAGCCTGGGTACCAGCTCCAGAGTGCACCGACAAATTTCAGGCTCAATTTAGGGGTGTATTTTTGAAGATTTATTTCAGGATACTCCAAAATACAAGGAGGTACAGGAGGATAGACTCTCAAGCTAAGTTCTTCAGTAGCAGCCTTAAAGTGGTTCTAAAGCCTCAATTTTGTTTAACCATAATGCATTTTATGCATTAAGGTAAGAACATTCTCTGCTGCAGGATCCCCCAGCCCCCCCCTTATTCTTACCTGAGCTCGATCTGATCCAGCTGTGTGCACAAGAGCAGCAGCTCTTGCTGCTGTCTCCCTCCTCATTAGGCAGATTGATAGTAGTAAATTCCAGTGATGAGGGAACAGGGGAAAGGTCCAAGTCCAACTGTCAGTGTCAATGGATGCAGCAGTAGGGCTCAGGAGCAAGCCCACATGGGTGCCCCCATGGGAATTGGTTTCCTATTGGGGATACCAGCATGAGAGGAGAAGCCAGGAGCGCCAGGTGGGACACTCAAGAAAAGGAGGATTTGGGCTGCTCTGTGCAATTCTTGCACAGAGAAGGTAAGTATAGACATGTTTAATATTTGATAAAAAAAATCCATTTCAACCACTTTCATTATTTCTGGAGATAAAAAGGGGACAGCCAGCTAGACTGAGCAGTTTTAGTCCATATAGCAACCTCTGGCGTCTAACCCTCAAACCGCAAACACACCTGAAACTGTAGGCAAAAGGTCCTACTCACAATGTCCATAGGCAGCTCCCCAATCAGCTTCCCTGTGACACTCTTCAGTGAAAGGGATTCTTCTCCAGCCCAGTTCCTTAAGGTAACATCCTCCAGTAAACCTCTTTATAAAGTGCCTCTAAACTTATTTTTTTTTTAAATAACAAACATGTCATCCTTTACAATAGTTTTGCACAGAGCAGCCCCAAACCTCCTCTTCTTGGGTCCCCTGACAGTGCTTCTGGCTCCTCCAATCCAACCAAGAGTTCCATAGCAAGCCACTTGTTATTGGGCAAAAAAACTTGTTATTGGGGTGCTCGGGCAGGCTCACTCCTGTCTAATGACAGAGGGACTTGGCCCCACCTCGTGTTTCCTTCGTCACTATCTGTGATTGATAAGGGGTCCCACTTAGGGTGCGGGATTTTAACGGCAAATACACTTCCACAGAGAAGTAAAATTAAATAATTTTATTGATAACAAAAAGATAAAATAGATCTGTGAGAGATCTGAAGTATACAAATAATACAAAATGTTCAAAAATCGTGTATGGGTGTAAAACCAAAGAAGTATAGATGATATTGGTACATATACTTGGTGGTATATGTTTGTTTTGAAGGAAATCCTCCAACCCGATGCGTTTCAGGCACGCAGGCCTTTCTTCAGGGGTCTGGATGTGGAGGGATTTGATTTCCTAAATAACATAGTAGATAATGTTTGTATTAGTTACATACGTAATAGTGTGTTACATTAATATTCCTTCAAGGATATAACAAAATAGTTATTCATTGCATATATATATATATATATATATATATATATATCATCATGGATATTTTAAAGGTGCATACCTATGAAATAGTCCAAGTGTGACAAGAGAGTCACTGCTGGTAAAAGCAAAGGAAAGAAGAGCTTTTACCAGCAGTGACTCTCTTGTCACACTTGGACTACTTCATAGGTATGCACCTTTAAAATATCCGTGATGATAGATATATAGATATATATATATATATATATATATATATATATATATATATATATATATATATATGAGGAGGGAGAGAGCAGACAGAGCCTCTGCTCTTGTGCACATCGCTGGATTGAGAATGGGCTAAGGTAAGTTTTACCTTTGGAATCACTTCACATTATGGTCCCTCAGCCAAGCACATGCTGAGGCCTGATAATAACAGCTCTTCAGTAACAGAGGCCCCAGAAGAAGAGAGACCTCTGAGCAGAACCTCCCAAACATTTATCTTCTCCCCAGCCCAAAGACAGATCCTCCTATTCTATTTCCAGACACAGGCAGCAACAATCAACCTCAGGTTTAGGGATAGACCTGACCAGAGCTGAAAATAAGTTTCTGCTCAACTACTGTAAGTACAGCAGAGCCAAAAACTAAATGTATCCAGGGTGCTACATAACATATTTTGTTTTGCTGGTAGATGTAGACGTTTGAGCAGGTGAGCAAGTACACTGTGATGTAAATTGTTTGAATCGGTATTGTTATGGTCAAAAATCTTCTTGCAGCTATTGTTTAGATTTGAAGGCATGTAGGACTCAGTTGTAGAACTGACTTCCATGCCATGAGTACACCATTGAAAAGTAATGAACTGCTTTTTAAACAACTGTGAGTAGTTAAGCGGAGTTCCGGGCAGAGAAACGATTTTTTTCTGAACATACCCCCGGGACAGTCAGGGCTAGCACATTCCACAATGGCTAGCCTCTGATCTGTCCCGGTTCGCACTTACCTGTAAGAAGAAATACTTACTTAGAAATTTTCTTCCACAGCGTTTCCATCTCGGTTGTGGGCAGCTGAAGCCGGCGCGGTCCTCTTCTCTGTCTTCTTCCGCGTCTTCGTGTCCCAGAATGCACTGCACCGGCCCCTCTCGTCACTTCCGGTGCGGCGCCGCATTCCTAAACAGCTTCTGGGCATGCCCAGAAGCTGTTTAGCAGGGGAATGCGGCGTCGCCCGGAAATGACGAGCGGGGCCGGTGCGGCGCATTGATTCCTGGGAGCTATGACGTTTAGCTCCCAGGAATCATCGCGAGGCAGGAAGTGACGGGGTGAGCCTCGGCGCTGGAGGAGGAAGCTGTCATAGGTGAGTATTTACGATCTTCAATAAAAAGGTGAGTAAACAAAAAAATAAAAAATAACTATCCAATTCCTTTTCAGGTAAGGCATACCTAGCGGAGGGGCACAAAAAAAAAAATCTTTTTTGTGCCCGGAACTCCACTTTACTATGTAAGGTTTACAAGATCACTCCCAAAGGCATCCCTACTTTGTCATAAAGGTGGGGTTTGTATAGACAAATGATTCTGAGTTCAGCAGGTGACATGAATATTATTAGGGTCAACCATGCCAAGAAAGTTTCTAACAATGTCCCAAACTAAAGGGGATACTCTTGTCTGTTGGGTAGAGTGTTAAATATGGGGCCTAATCAGCAAAAAGACAGCGCTTTACAGGTACTGTAAATATATATTAGTGATTTTTGTGTCTTGCATGCTCCCATAATTCCTTTGCTTGCTAATATCTGCAGTTTGTACACCAGTTCCTGCCTCCACACAGGAAATGTTTATGTGTTATTTTGTAGAAATTGTTATTGGATGTAGCTCATATTTGGAAAAGTATGACCGAGAAACTTTTGGAGCTAAATTTTTTTTATTCCGAGAGCCTGACAGGATGTCAAGGATATTCCACATAAATTGTGCAGAAGACCTAAAAATATGTACATTGGCATGTGGCATGAGTACCCTCTACACTTCACAACTTATAGCTGGAATTTGTGTAAAAAATATCATTTTTGTGCCAAAGCAAATAAAAAGCTGGACAAATGTGCTGAATATATTTGAAGTTCCAGAACCACTATCGCTGTGTTTGGAAATAGCTCACCTTTTCTGTTTTCCGCTGAATAGAGTTTTCTGTATATTAATTGCAGACCAAAGAGCCATTTAACTGCCAATTACTAAAGAACGAGAATACAGAATTAAAGGATATGAGTCATCTCTCTATTCACAATTTTCTGATTGAAAGTTCAATTAATTGCCATGTATTTTAATGACTCTGAAACTAAAATACTATTTTCATCCATTCAGCTGTGTTTTAAATCAAGCACTGGGGATAGCTGGTTCTGTCATGGGAAGAATTATTTGACAGCTTATAATCTCTCCTTCTTCACATATCCATCAGAGACAAAAATAATGCATGCAAGCTGTAACAGTATACATTAATTATTGAGAAATCCACCTAGAGACAAACTATACCAAGGACAACTAGTTGACAATCTTTGCTTCATTTACGGTATCAGGTGAATTACGAACTTGCTTACCTGAAGGATATTTAGAAATTGCAGAATTAAGATATATTTATAGAGCGATGCTGGAAAAAGTGACACTTTTAGAAAAATGCAACTGGTAAAATGTATCTTAAAGAGTAACTTCAGTCTCCCCCCAAAAAAAATTAAAAGCCAGCAGCTACAAATACTATAGCTGCTGACTTTTAATGTAAGGTCACTTACCTGTTCAGGGATCCAGCGCCATCCTTACCCGAGTTGATTCTCCAGTGCTTTTCAGATCCCTAGCGCCAGCATCTTAACTAAGGAAAACTGGCTTTGAAGCATTGTGGCTTCACAGCCAGCTTCCCACTGTGCATGCACAAGCCATGCTGCTCTTTGTGAATGGTCCTGTAGTCGTCCGTGAAGGCAGGGGGTGGGGGTGTGGGGGGGGAGCTGAACTTGGGAGTGGGTACCTGTCAAAATAAGGTGCCCGCTCCCCTCCCCAAAAGTGCCAAATGTTAATGTAAAAATGTAAACAAGCAGAACTTCCACTTTTGGATGACGTTCCGCTATAGCTTGCTGTATAATAAACTCACATTGGCATCACATATGACACTCTCTTTATAAAAAGCAATTACAGGCAGTCCATGGGTTACAAACATCCGACTGGCAAATGACTCCTACTTACAAACAGAGGGAGACAACAGGAAGTGAGAGGAAATCTCGCCCTAGGAAGGGAAATTTAGCCAAAATTTTCAAAATCCAATTGTCATAAGGACAGAAAGTGAGGTGAAATCTTCTGAACAGGGGAACAGACAGTAAAACAAATGGTACAGGGCTGTTAATCCTTCCCTATGCTATTCAAAAAACTTAAAAATTATTCTTTTGGCTGGAGCTACATCTAAAAAATGTTCCTGTTCCAACTTACAAACAAATTTGACTTAAGAGCAAACCTACAGAAACTATCTTGTTTGTAACCCAGGGACCACCTGTATAGGAGGATATTAAACAATGTGATCTGCTTAGTTGCTACTTAATGATTTCCTCTTCCATTTTATCTGCATGCACCATATTTTGTGTGATGGGTAACTACACCTACTCTTTAACCCTCGTACCTTTTTTTTTTTTTGATGATACAGCTACTACTTCTTTATTTGTGATGTGATTGCACACTATGAGACTGTCAGATAGGGGGGTTTTGATGTATGCAATGTCTTTTATGCTTCAGTAAATTTGTATACATACTTCGTGGTTATCCAATAATCAGTTTTTTAAAAACCTATTTCAATAAAAAATTGTCAGTTTTAAAAAAAATTCTGTAAACTTATAATATAAAACAGAAACAAATTCACAGAATGCAATGTGATGTTGGTGAAACAAATCTAGATCAGCCTGTATACCATGTTTCTTTGGTCTGAAATTATATATATATATCTGTACATCATATACTAATAGTTTTAAATAGTTGATTCTCCCAAACCCCTTGGTCCCTTAACCACTTAAGGATCAAGCCTATTTCTAACACTTGTTGCTTACAAGTTAAAATTAGTATTTTTTGCTAGAAAATTACTTAGAACCTCCAAACATTTATATATATATATATATATATATATATATATATATATATATATATATTTTTAGCAAAGACTCTGGAGAATAAAATGGCGGTTTTTGCAATATATTATGTCACACGGTATTTGCGCAATTACCCTGTAAAAAATACATTTTACTGAATTTAAAAAAAAACTAAACAGTATAGTTAGCCCAATTTTATTGTATATTGTGAAAGATGATGTTACACCAAGTAAATAGATACCTAACATGTTATGTTTTAAAATTGCGCACACTCGTGGAATGCCAACAAACTACGGTACCTAAAAATCGCCATAGGCGACACATCGCAGCGATACCTCACATGTGTGATTTAAACACTGTTTACATTTGCAGGCACGACTTACATATGCATTTTCTTTGGTGCACACGGGGACGGGAGTGCTTTAAAATGTATTTATTTTATTTTATTTTTTTTTACACTGTCTCTATAAGAAAAAAAAAATCTAATCACTTTTTGTTGCTGTCACAAGGATTGTAAACATCCCTTGTGACAGTAATAGGCAGTGACACATACTCTTTATGGAGGGATCTGGGGTCTCAAAGACACCAAACTTCTCCACTGCAGTTCAAAGTATTCAAAACACCAAGATCTACATTTTTTGAATACTTTGGATTTTTTTTTTGGCGGCTGAGTAAACCAGAAGTGACCTTGTGACATCGCTTCTGGGTTACGACATTGGAGACCCGTTTAAAGCCGAATCCGGGCGGAGCTGCCGAAGGCAGTGGGAGGGGGGGTGTCCCCTCCCACTCCTTGTGATAACGACCAAGCACCTTTTTAGCAGTATCAGTTGCTATCACCTAAAAGCCGTCCGTCTCTAAAAAATGCTGCAGACATCACCCCGGTACAACCACTTCGGCTAAGGGACGTACAGGTATGTTGTTTTGCGGGAAATGGTTAAAATTACCTTATTAATATAACAATAGAAAATTAGGAACATACCTGCAAAAGATAGGATTGAATGCTTACTTTCCCTCTGCCAAAACCACCAGAATTCTGCAGCATTTAAGAGATATCCTTTGCTGAAGTCAATTCTACAACCCCTCTAAATACACTTTTGGGAGTGTTGCTCTTTTTGGTCCTTATAAGCACTCAGTGGTTTCTTCTACCACCCATAATGTAGAAGACAGTTTGCTTAATTCACAAAGAGTTATTTTTCTCTTTAAAATCTGAGATAAAATACTTCATAGCATTTTTTAAAACTTTTTTTTCAATTCACAAAAAACTATCCAATAAACTGCTCGGAGGAGAAGTTGAACTAGGATATAAGTGATGTGTACCCACATCCTAAATTGACAAAAATTGACAAAACAAGAAACATAGAAAATGTTGATTCTGAAAGGAAAGTAAAAGCTTTCTGACAAATCATTTGGAGTGTACTCATTTATGTTGGGCACTCTATATGTGTTGTTGCCGCTTACCACTGCCATGTGTTCCCACATCAAAAATATTAAAAACAAAAAAATTGTGTAGTGCAACCAAACCACTATATACCTGTAGTCACTTTAGTGTAAATCTATACATTAACGTGATTGTAAAATTACGTATTTTTTTCAAATAACAAACTTATTATACGTACCTACTCTGTGCAGTGGTTTTGCACAGTGCAGCTCCGATTCTCCTCTTTTCGTGTCCCTCTCTGGAGCTCCTGGCTCATCTCTCCTGTTCAGTGTCCCCACAGCAAGCAGTTTGCACTCAAGCCGAACTGCACCTCCATGTGTCCATGCAGACATGGAGCTGCCATAAGACACAACCCCCATTTCTCCTGATTAGCTAACTGACTTTGATTGACAGCAGTTGGAGCCAATGACGCCACTGCTGTGTCTCAGCCAATGCTGGGGCAGCTGCTACACATAGAAACCTTCTGACTTTACAACTCCTTTAACATATATAACAAAAAGTGTAATACTTATATAAAGTGCATACATTTCCAAAAAAGTGCATGTTTGACAGTCCACCTCTGTGCAGTCTAATAGTACACACGTGGTCCCTTGACATAGCACAGTCCACTTTCGATATATTTTTCTATTTTACTGTGTTCTATATCCACACACAAGTGCTTTTAGAATGAAGTGCCAAATAGTGATCACCTCTGTGCTCCACCACCTATTCAAGCTGCCTGTTACCTCATCTGGAGACACCCATATAGGTAAGGTCAACAAAAGCCTTACCAGATCACTGGGTGTAATCACTGCAGAAGCACTCCAGGAGATAATAAACAGACCTCAGGATCAGGTTACATCGTGCTTCCTACTCTCACAGATTCCAAAGCTCAGCCAGGGATAAATCAAATAAATGCCATTATGGTGTAGTCTATAAAATAAGGGACTACTTTATTTTAAACAGAGTTGCAATGTACTCACAAGGAGAGTGCACTCTCCAATCCAGTGCACTGAATACAACACAATACAATATAATCTCTTCATAAAAAGACAAAGTTGTCATTGGGGAGGTTTCGCTTCACTTCCTGTCCCATAGCCAAACCGAGAAAAATGTTTCACTTGATTCAATTAACTTATGAGAAATTCTTTAGTGATTAAGCCCACTGTAGTGACATGAAGGTTGGTGGGAGGAACCATTAAGTGGTGAGGGGAACCTCTGCACTCCAAAAGTCAACAGTGGCTTTCTCGTGAATTGAGTGTCATTCTAGTGGGGCAGGCAGCGGGAAAGTTAAGTATTTAGTCTCTTGGTTTGCAGGTATAGCTGTTTCTAATGTATTTATTTATTTGTTTGTTTAAATTCACAGGGCTGTTTTAATGGTATACAAAAAGAAATGACCCAGGTGCAAGGGCAAACCTAGTGTCAAGATAGAGGCCCCATATAGAAACACAAAGCGGCTTAAAGAAAATGCAAATGTTTTATTGGCAAAAATGAAATAGGAAATAGATACCTAACATGTTATGTTTTAAAATTGCGCACACTCGTGGAATGCCAACAAACTACGGTACCTAAAAATCGCCATAGGCGACACATCGCAGCGATACCTCACATGTGTGATTTAAACACTGTTTACATTTGCAGGCACGACTTACATATGCATTTTCTTTGGTGCACACGGGGACGGGAGTGCTTTAAAATGTATTTATTTTATTTTATTTTTTTTTACACTGTCTCTATAAGAAAAAAAAAAATCTAATCACTTTTTGTTGCTGTCACAAGGATTGTAAACATCCCTTGTGACAGTAATAGGCAGTGACACATACTCTTTATGGAGGGATCTGGGGTCTCAAAGACACCAAACTTCTCCACTGCAGTTCAAAGTATTCAAAACACCAAGATCTACATTTTTTGAATACTTTGGATTTTTTTTTTGGCGGCTGAGTAAACCAGAAGTGACCTTGTGACATCGCTTCTGGGTTACGACATTGGAGACCCGTTTAAAGCCGAATCCGGGCGGAGCTGCCGAAGGCAGTGGGAGGGGGGTGTCCCCTCCCACTCCTTGTGATAACGACCAAGCACCTTTTTAGCAGTATCAGTTGCTATCACCTAAAAGCCGTCCGTCTCTAAAAAATGCTGCAGACATCACCCCGGTACAACCACTTCGGCTAAGGGACGTACAGGTATGTTGTTTTGCGGGAAATGGTTAAAATTACCTTATTAATATAACAATAGAAAATTAGGAACATACCTGCAAAAGATAGGATTGAATGCTTACTTTCCCTCTGCCAAAACCACCAGAATTCTGCAGCATTTAAGAGATATCCTTTGCTGAAGTCAATTCTACAACCCCTCTAAATACACTTTTGGGAGTGTTGCTCTTTTTGGTCCTTATAAGCACTCAGTGGTTTCTTCTACCACCCATAATGTAGAAGACAGTTTGCTTAATTCACAAAGAGTTATTTTTCTCTTTAAAATCTGAGATAAAATACTTCATAGCATTTTTTAAAACTTTTTTTTCAATTCACAAAAAACTATCCAATAAACTGCTCGGAGGAGAAGTTGAACTAGGATATAAGTGATGTGTACCCACATCCTAAATTGACAAAAATTGACAAAACAAGAAACATAGAAAATGTTGATTCTGAAAGGAAAGTAAAAGCTTTCTGACAAATCATTTGGAGTGTACTCATTTATGTTGGGCACTCTATATGTGTTGTTGCCGCTTACCACTGCCATGTGTTCCCACATCAAAAATATTAAAAACAAAAAAATTGTGTAGTGCAACCAAACCACTATATACCTGTAGTCACTTTAGTGTAAATCTATACATTAACGTGATTGTAAAATTACGTATTTTTTTCAAATAACAAACTTATTATACGTACCTACTCTGTGCAGTGGTTTTGCACAGGGCAGCTCCGAT
Source organism: Pelophylax lessonae (assembly GCF_965119305.1). Classification (NCBI taxonomy): domain Eukaryota; kingdom Metazoa; phylum Chordata; class Amphibia; order Anura; family Ranidae; genus Pelophylax; species Pelophylax lessonae. The sequence continues at coordinate 486,438,624 of NC_138769.1, forward strand.
TCTCCTCTTTTCGTGTCCCTCTCTGGAGCTCCTGGCTCATCTCTCCTGTTCAGTGCTCCCACAGCAAGCAGTTTGCACTCAAGCCGAACTGCACCTCCATGTGTCCATGCAGACATGGAGCTGCCATAAGACACAACCCCCATTTCTCCTGATTAGCTAACTGACTTTGATTGACAGCAGTTGGAGCCAATGACGCCACTGCTGTGTCTCAGCCAATGCTGGGGCAGCTGCTACACATAGAAACCTTCTGACTTTACAACTCCTTTAACATATATAACAAAAAGTGTAATACTTATATAAAGTGCATACATTTCCAAAAAAGTGCATGTTTGACAGTCCACCTCTGTGCAGTCTAATAGTACACACATGGTCCCTTGACATAGCACAGTCCACTTTCGATATATTTTTCTATTTTACTGTGTTCTATATCCACACACAAGTGCTTTTAGAATGAAGTGCCAAATAGTGATCACCTCTGTGCTCCACCACCTATTCAAGCTGCCTGTTACCTCATCTGGAGACACCCATATAGGTAAGGTCAACAAAAGCCTTTCCAGATCACTGGGTGTAATCACTGCAGAAGCACTCCAGGAGATAATAAACAGACCTCAGGATCAGGTTACATCGTGCTTCCTACTCTCACAGATTCCAAAGCTCAGCCAGGGATAAATCAAATAAATGCCATTATGGTGTAGTCTATAAAATAAGGGACTACTTTATTTTAAACAGAGTTGCAATGTACTCACAAGGAGAGTGCACTCTCCAATCCAGTGCACTGAATACAACACAATACAATATAATCTCTTCATAAAAAGACAAAGTTGTCATTGGGGAGGTTTCGCTTCACTTCCTGTCCCATAGCCAAACCGAGAAAAATGTTTCACTTGATTCAATTAACTTATGAGAAATTCTTTAGTGATTAAGCCCACTGTAGTGACATGAAGGTTGGTGGGAGGAACCATTAAGTGATGAGGGGAATCTCTGCACTCCTAAAAGTACTGGTTTCTCAGCAAAAGTCAACAGTGGCTTTCTCGTGAATTGAGTGTCATTCTAGTGGGGCAGGCAGCGGGAAAGTTAAGTATTTAGTCTCTTGGTTTGCAGGTATAGCTGTTTCTAATATATTTATTTATTTGTTTGTTTAAATTCACAGGGCTGTTTTAATGGTATACAAAAAGAAATGACCCAGGTGCAAGGGCAAACCTAGTGTCAAGATAGAGGCCCCATATAGAAACACAAAGCGGCTTAAAGAAAATGCAAATGTTTTATTGGCAAAAATGAAATCTAAAACCTTCACCAAACCATGGATAAAACTATTCATGACAATGTTGTCATAAAAATAACATTAAAAACAACCCGGGCTCTCAGACATCCATCCATTCACAACAGGGGGCAAAAAGAAAAATGGTGTGTCAGCACCAAGATAAAAAATGGTGTAAGTAGGATTGTAAATATATAGGACATTAGCCATTATCAACTAATGGGCCAACACAAATATATCCAGTCCACAGAAGCACAAGCACCTTGAATGCAATAGTGCTTGTTGTTGTGAAAGGAGAATCAACTGGCGCACATGAAAGCATGGATAGATGTAAGCTCAAGATAAGCATGGAAGGCAAGCTGGTGCAGACAGTCATGCAACAGGAACAGGCAGGGGAAGAGGGAGCAGATTACCCAGGATTTCAACTTCCAATGCGCTGCGATGCAGAGTACAGTCAGGTGGGCATATACAGGCCGGTAACTACATCCTGTATGTCAGGCTCACCTACAGTGGAGATGAATGCAGATGCTGCTCAATCCCTCCAATTTCCCTGTAGATCAGTGTCCGGCTACCATGTGTCAAGGCCGTAGCTCTGTGACTGTTATCCAAGGCTGATGCTGTGAGCGGTGAAGTCCACCTGGGACAGAGCACAGCCGCTGATGTGCGACCCGTGTGGGTAAACCAGGAAGCCAATGAGTCTGGGTCACATGGTGTGATGACGTTGATGCATTTCGCTCACATGATAATGCAAGCTTCGTCAGGACACTATGGGAATCAAATCATGGGCTTATAAAGGGGATTAAGGTCCCCCACCTATATTTTTTGCCCATTGTTACCCATAGTTTCATAAATTCCACATCATGAAAGAATTAATTCAAAACAAAATAGAAATGTGTAAAAATATTTAAAATGGTATGTGAGTGAATACCTAGAGTTATTCTCTACTCAAAACAGGGAGACAATTCATCCCCACAGTCATACCGCAGAAACACCTGAAGCAATTGGGATATTGAGAGACAAAAAAAGAGGGCTAAAGATAGTGAGGATTCATTAAGTAGACTATCCTATTTCATATTTTTTTAATTTCTTCTTTTTAAAGAAAAATAAAATAATAATGACATAAAAGATACTGTATGAAATTAGGGTTCAAGAAATACTTGCAAACTAAGGTCAGTGTTGAGTCCCTTAGAGATCATCATTTGTAAATTAAAAATTCACTCTTTTTCTTTTCGCAGGAGCACTTTATCAAAGTCCCCCTTGCGATTAGATAGAGTGAGGGCAAATAAATTCTTTACTCTCAACCCATCAGGGGATGAATTATGGAGTGCCTCAAAATGTTGGGCAATAGGGCCCTTTTCTAGGTTATTTTTGTTTCTAATATTTTTAATACTGCTTAGATGTTCACCAATGTGGATGCGTAACCAATAGGGTTGAGCGAACACCTAGATGTCCGTGTTCGACGGGTTCGGCCGAACTTTAAAAAAAAGTCCGGGTCCGTGTCCCGGACTTTTACCGAACTTTTCCCGGACACCGAACCCCATTGAAGTCAATGGGGACCCGAACTTTAAGGCACTAAAATGGCTCTAAAACACCAAAGGAAAGGGCTAGAGTGCTGCAAATGGCAGCAAAACGTAATTAAGAGCATGGCAAGTGCTCTGCAAACAAATGTGGATAGGGAAATAACTTAAAACAACAAAAAAAAAACAGAAAAATAAAACAATGTTCTTCTTCATCTCTGAAGGACGAGGCCCATATGGAGTAGGAGGGAGGTTGAGGTGGTGGTGGATGTGGCGGTGACATAGGCGTGCGCACAGGGTGTGCTGGGTGTGCCTGGGCACACCCTAATCACCTAGGGCACATAGCATTGCCAGTGAGGAGATGGGAAAGATCTCCCTGGGACCTGCTCTGCTCTATTTCTCCTTGCCTACAGGTACATGGCCCCGATACATTACTCTCCCTGCTGGCAAACACATGCATGTGTATTTCAACTTTGGGGTGCACACCTTAATGCAATAGGCTGCGCACACCTATGGGCGGTGTAGGTGGAAGCGGCGGTGGAGGAGGACCAGGGCCGGATTAACAGCATCATGGGCTTGGTGCTGAGGATTTTGAAGGGCCTTAAGGGCCGTGCCTTGCCATGCACCCAGAGGAGGAAGGGTGCAGCCATGCATGCCTAATTCAACATGGGATGCTGTCTCTGAAGCCCATAAACACATCCATGCATCGCCAACTGTCCCTCCTTGTCCGGCCTTCACGCTGTGTGGGGAGGTTCTGAGGGTGCTGCCTGGGGAAGCGAGCATAGAAGCCAGACTTCTGTGTTTACAAGTGACAGAAGAGCGGTAACAGTGAATATGGCCAACCCGGGGCCTATATAAAAGGTAGGGGCCTGGAGCTGCCGTTTCAATAGCCCCTACATTAATCTGGCCCTGAGGAGGAGGACGAGGTAGCCAACACTGCTTCTTTTCAAAAATTTTAAATGAGGGTACACCCCAAAAGAGTGAGAAAGAGCAAAAATGGAACAATGGGTGGGTAAGGTCGGTATCCATTGCTATTCTGCATAAGGTACGGAAAAGTCCCGTGGGATCCATGCCTGGTTCATTTTAATGAACGTGAGCTTGTCCACATTGTCTCTGGACAGGCGGCTGCGCTTGTCTGTTATAACGCCCCCAGCCGTGCTAAATACCCATTCAGATAATACACTGGCTGCAGGGCACGCCAGCACCTCCAAGGCGTAAAGGGCAAGCTCAAGCCATGTGCCCAATTTGGAGACCCAGAAGTTGAAGGGGGCAGACCCGTCATTCACTACATGTAGGCGTGTGCACACATACTGCTCCACCATGTTGGTAAAATGCTGCCTCCTGCTAAGACGTTCCATCTGAGCTGCTGGTGCTGCTGTTTGTTGTGGCGTGCTGACAAAGCTTTTCCACATTTCGGCCATGCTAACCCTGCCTTCTGAGGTGCTGGCGGTGCCCTGGTTGCGTTGGCGACCTCCTCCTCCTCCTCCTCTGCCTTGTGCTTCCACTGTGGCCCCGCTGTCAGATGGGAATGCCAGCAGCATGGCGTCTACCAGCGTGCGCTTGTACTCGCGCATCTTGCGATCGCGCTCCAGTGAGTGAATTAAGGACGGTACGTTGTCCTTGTAACGGGGATCCAGCAGCGTGGCCACCCAGTAATCAGCACAAGTTAGAATGTGGGCAACTCGGCGGTCGTTGTGGAGACACTGCAGCATGTAATCGCTCATGTGTGCCAGGCTGCCCAGAGGCAACGAAAGGCTGTCCTCTGTGGGAGGTGTATCGTCCGTGTCCTCTGTATCCCCCCAGCCACGCACCAGTGATGGCCATGAGCTGGCCTGGGTGCCACCCTGCTGTGAACATGGTTCCATCTCCTCCTCCAGCTCCTCCTCCTCCTCATCCTCCTCATCCTCCAGAACTGTGCCCCTGCTGGACAATTGCGTCCCTGGCGTTTGCGTGTGCAGGAACCCACCCTCGGAGCCCCTTGCGAATGACTGCCCTGAAAGCCTTGGAAATGTTACCTCTTCATCCTCCTCCTCCTCCTCATCCTGTGCCACATCCTCTTCCATCATCGCCCGAATTGTTTTTTCAAGGAGGCATAGAAGTGGGATAGTTAAGCTGAGAACGGCGTCATTGCCACTGGCCATGTTGGTGGAGTACTCAAAACAGCGCAACAAGGCACACAGGTCTCGCATGGAGGCCCAGTTAAATTAAATAGCGGAATAGAAAATATGATCCAAAAAAAGTGTATGTATATCACACGTACACAACCACACTGGGCCCCAATTACTATTGTTTGTACCCCTAAAAGGCTAGATGAGGAGTAGGGGGAGTATGGAACAGGCAGCACCCTCAAACCTTCAGAAGTATGAGATGAACCCCAACAACTTGGAAAGGTGGATCTCTCTCACACGTACCGACACAGACTATCCCGCAATTCAATTGATCCTCAAAGGTTTTTATTGAATAGCGGAATAGGAAATATGATCAAAAAAAGTGTATGTATCTCGCACGTACACAACCACACTAGGCCCCAATTACTATTGTTTGTACCCCTAAAAGGCTAGATGAGGAGTAGGGGGGGTATGGAACAGGCAGCACCCTCAAACCTTCAGAAGTATGAGATGAACCCCAACAACTTGGAAAGGTGGATCTCTCTCACACGTACCGACACAGACTATCCCCCAATTTAACTGATCCCCAAAGGTTTTTGATTAAATAGCGGAATAGAAAATATGATCCCAAAAAAGTGTATGTATATCACACGTACACAACCACACTGGGCCCCAATTACTATTGTTTGTACCCCTAAAAGGCTAGATGAGGAGTAGGGGGAGTATGGAACAGGCAGCACCCTCAAACCTTCAGAAGTATGAGATGAACCCCAACAACTTGGAAAGGTGGATCTCTCTCACACGTACCAACACAGACTATCCCCCAATTTAACTGATCCCCAAAGGTTTTTGATTAAATAGCGGAATAGAAAATATGATCCAAAAAAAGTGTATGTATATCACACGTACACAACCACACTAGGCCCCAATTACTATTGTTTGTACCCCTAAAAGGCTAGATGAGGAGTAGGGGGAGTATGGAACAGGCAGCACCCTCAAACCTTCAGAAGTATGAGATGAACCCCAACAACTTGGAAAGGTGGATCTCTCTCACACGTACCGACACAGACTATCCCGCAATTCAATTGATCCTCAAAGGTTTTTATTGAATAGCGGAATAGGAAATATGATCAAAAAAAGTGTATGTATCTCGCACGTACACAACCACACTAGGCCCCAATTACTATTGTTTGTACCCCTAAAAGGCTAGATGAGGAGTAGGGGGGGTATGGAACAGGCAGCACCCTCAAACCTTCAGAAGTATGAGATGAACCCCAACAACTTGGAAAGGTGGATCTCTCTCACACGTACCGACACAGACTATCCCCCAATTTAACTGATCCCCAAAGGTTTTTGATTAAATAGCGGAATAGAAAATATGATCCCAAAAAAGTGTATGTATATCACACGTACACAACCACACTAGGCCCCAATTACTATTGTTTGTACCCCTAAAAGGCTAGGAGTAGGGGGAGTATGGAACAGGCAGCACCCTCAAACCTTCAGAAGTATGAGATGAACCCCAACAACTTGGAAAGGTGGATCTCTCTCACACGTACCAACACAGACTATCCCCCAATTTAACTGATCCCCAAAGGTTTTTGATTAAATAGCGGAATAGAAAATATGATCCCAAAAAAGTGTATGTATATCACACGTACACAACCACACTAGGCCCCAATTACTATTGTTTGTACCCCTAAAAGGCTAGGAGTAGGGGGAGTACGGAACAGGCAGCACCCTCAAACCTTCAGAAGTATGAGATGAACCCCAACAACTTGGAAAGGTGGATCTCTCTCACACGTACCAACACAGACTATCCCCCAATTTAACTGATCCCCAAAGGTTTTTGATTAAATAGCGGAATAGAAAATATGATCCCAAAAAAGTGTATGTATATCACACGTACACAACCACACTAGGCCCCAATTACTATTGTTTGTACCCCTAAAAGGCTAGGAGTAGGGGGAGTATGGAACAGGCAGCACCCTCAAACCTTCAGAAGTATGAGATGAACCCCAACAACTTGGAAAGGTGGATCTCTCTCACACGTACCAACACAGACTATCCCCCAATTTAACTGATCCCCAAAGGTTTTTGATTAAATAGCGGAATAGAAAATATGATCCCAAAAAAGTGTATGTATATCACACGTACACAACCACAGTAGGCCCCAATTACTATTGTTTGTACCCCTAAAAGGCTAGGAGTAGGGGGAGTATGGAACAGGCAGCACCCTCAAACCTTCAGAAGTATGAGATGAACCCCAACAACTTGGAAAGGTGGATCTCTCTCACACGTACCAACACAGACTATCCCCCAATTTAACTGATCCCCAAAGGTTTTTGATTAAATAGCGGAATAGAAAATATGATCCCAAAAAAGTGTATGTATATCACACGTACACAACCACACTAGGCCCCAATTACTATTGTTTGTACCCCTAAAAGGCTAGGAGTAGGGGGAGTATGGAACAGGCAGCACCCTCAAACCTTCAGAAGTATGAGATGAACCCCAACAACTTGGAAAGGTGGATCTCTCTCACACGTACCAACACAGACTATCCCCCAATTTAACTGATCCCCAAAGGTTTTTGATTAAATAGCGGAATAGAAAATATGATCCCAAAAAAGTGTATGTATATCACACGTACACAACCACACTAGGCCCCAATTACTATTGTTTGTACCCCTAAAAGGCTAGGAGTAGGGGGGAGTATGGAACAGGCAGCACCCTCAAACCTTCAGAAGTATGAGATGAACCCCAACAACTTGGAAAGGTGGATCTCTCTCACACGTACCAACACAGACTATCCCCCAATTTAACTGATCCCCAAAGGTTTTTGATTAAATAGCGGAATAGAAAATATGATCCCAAAAAAGTGTATGTATATCACACGTACACAACCACACTAGGCCCCAATTACTATTGTTTGTACCCCTAAAAGGCTAGGAGTAGGGGGAGTATGGAACAGGCAGCACCCTCAAACCTTCAGAAGTATGAGATGAACCCCAACAACTTGGAAAGGTGGATCTCTCTCACACGTACCAACACAGACTATCCCCCAATTTAACTGATCCCCAAAGGTTTTTGATTAAATAGCGGAATAGAAAATATGATCCCAAAAAAGTGTATGTATATCACACGTACACAACCACACTAGGCCCCAATTACTATTGTTTGTACCCCTAAAAGGCTAGGAGTAGGGGGAGTATGGAACAGGCAGCACCCTCAAACCTTCAGAAGTATGAGATGAACCCCAACAACTTGGAAAGGTGGATCTCTCTCACACGTACCAACACAGACTATCCCCCAATTTAACTGATCCCCAAAGGTTTTTGATTAAATAGCGGAATAGAAAATATGATCCCAAAAAAGTGTATGTATATCACACGTACACAACCACACTAGGCCCCAATTACTATTGTTTGTACCCCTAAAAGGCTAGGAGTAGGGGGAGTATGGAACAGGCAGCACCCTCAAACCTTCAGAAGTATGAGATGAACCCCAACAACTTGGAAAGGTGGATCTCTCTCACACGTACCAACACAGACTATCCCCCAATTTAACTGATCCCCAAAGGTTTTTGATTAAATAGCGGAATAGAAAATATGATCCCAAAAAAGTGTATGTATATCACACGTACACAACCACACTAGGCCCCAATTACTATTGTTTGTACCCCTAAAAGGCTAGATGAGGAGTAGGGGGAGTATGGAACAGGCAGCACCCTCAAACCTTCAGAAGTATGAGATTGTGTTCACTGTACCCCACAAAGATTGAGTTCACTGCACCCCACAATGATTGTGTTCACTGCACCCCACAAAGATTGTGTTCACTGCACCTCACAAAGATTGTGTTCACTGTACCCCCCAAAGATTGTGTTCACTGCACCCCACAAAGATTCTGTTCACTGTACCCCACAAAGATTGTGTTCACTGCACCCCAAAAAGATTGTGTTCACTGCACCCCAAAAAGGATGTTGTTCACTGCACCCCAAAAAGATTGTGTTCACTGCACCCCACAAAGATTGTGTTCACTGCACCCCAAAAAGATTGTGTTCACTGCACCCCAAAAATGATTTTGTTCACTGCACCCCAAAAAGGATTTTGTTCACTGCACCCCAAAAAGGATGTTGTTCACTCCACCCCAAAAAGATTGTGTTCACTGCACCCCAAAAAGATTGTGTTCACTGCACCCCACAAAGGATTTTGTTCACTGCACCCCAAAAAGATTGTGTTCACTGCACCCCAAAAAGGATGTTGTTCACTGCACCCCAAAAAGGATTTTGTTCACTGCACCCCAAAAAGATTGTGTTCACTGCACCCCACAAAGGATTTTGTTCACTGCACCCCACAAAGATTGTGTTCACTGCACACCAAAAAGGATTGTGTTCACTGCACCCCAAAAAGATTTTGTTCACTGCACCCCAAAAAGATTGTGTTCACTGCAGCCCAAAAAGATTGTGTTCACTGAAGCCCAAAAAGATTGTGTTCACTGCAGCCCAAAAAGATTGTGTTCACTGCAGCTCACACACAGAAAAATGGATGTGGATCACTGACACCTGCCTATCTCCAATCCCACACCACACAGCAATATCGATTGTAGTTTGTAGAACACAGTTTCCCTAAAATTCAGCAGACTCTGTCCCTAACAGGATTGAGAAGAGATCGTAGATCAGGATTGAGTGCAGACCCCACCCCCCACACAGCAATATCGATTGTAGTTTGTAGAAGACACTGACCCTATAATTCAGCAGACTCTATCCCTAAAATGCCTACAACTCGCCCTGCCTAAACACTCCGACCTGTCCCTCAATTCTATCCGGACACAAATGGTTTTTTCCTGCCTATCTTTCCCTAATCAGCAGCCAGCACGTTGATGTGTGCTCTGTCCCTGAATCTAAGCAGCATAATGACGCCGCTGCGGCTGCCTCGAACTTATAAAGACTTGGTCACATGCTTCAGACGGCCAATCACAGCTACTGAGACATTTGCAGGCATGGCTGGGATGGCTTAAGGCACACCAGTTAAACGATTGTTGATTGGCTGTTGAAAGCCCGCCATGAAAAGAGCGCCAAAGCATGCAAAACCCGGAAATAAAACGACCGAACACGGATTTTTACCCGAACATACAGTAAAGTGTCCGTGTCCGTGTTCGGGTACAAAAAATCCAATTATTCGGTACGAACACGAATAATACAGTCCGTGTTCGCTCAACACTAGTAACCAACGCCTGGTCTTGCCAATGTAGAATTTTTTGCACGGGCATTCAAGAAGGTAGAGGACTTGTGCGGTACTGCAATTAATAAATTGTCTAATATGATATATCTTTTGCCCATCCGCATCAGTGAAACTGTCAGTATGTTCCACATATCTGCAAATGTGGTAGTGGCCACAAGGGAACATGCCATTATTCTGAGGCATATCTGTTAAACAGTTTTTTGGTGGTGTGCGTATAAATTTAGAATGTACCAAACTATCTCTGAGGTTTTTGGATCTCATGGAGACAAGTAACTGTCTCCCACCCACAATCCAACACAGATCCGGAGATCGTGTCTGGATATGCCAATGCTTGGTCAAGATCTACCATACTTCTTCCTATTGTGATCCATTTACTTGAAGAAGCCTTTTTGCGTGACCTACTAAGAGTTCTATGAGAGTAGCCTCTATTTCAAAAACTTTTATACAGTTCCCCTGTCTCAGACTTGTAGACATCTACGAATGCGCATAAATTGACCAGTCGGGATACCCCCTAATGAGTGATTGAGAGTGGTGACTAGAGGTCAAGAGGAGTGTATTAGCTGCTGTGTCCTTTCTAAATGTCATTGTCTCCAACTTGCCCTCACAGGCAAATATGGACAGATCCAGGGTGCAAGCAGGCATATGTGGGTGCTCATGGTTCCTCCATGGAATTACCCCTAATCTTTTGGTAATTTGCTTCCCAAAACTGAAAGCAATTGTTAGTCAGGACGAATTTGAATAATTCTACAATTAATTTGGTTTGTGATGACATAGAGGGGTATTTTAATTCCAAAAAATGGTCCACTGCAGATATACCCCACCGGTGAGGGATAGAGGTGTAGAGGGACTCAACATCGATACCGACAAGTATTGCTTCCTCCTGCACCTCTATCTGAGACACCTTTGACAAGACATATCTTGTGTCCTGAACAAAGGATGTCAATTCCGTCACTATTATAGCTGAAATTATGGGCCTTCCCGGGGGACTAGTTAAGCTCTTATGGATGTTTGGGATTGTATATATAGTGGGGATATTGTATTCAGTTACCAAAAGGTAGTCTAGTTCCCTTCTGTTTAGAAGGTGGGCCTCAAAAGCTAACTGTAATTTGTAATTTAATGAGCTAACCACTGAAGGAAATGAGTTGGTTTTAAGTTTTATATATGTTGATTGATCCCCAAATTGTCTTAGGATTTCTTGTTCATAAATTTTTTCTGATAGGAAACCACATTACCTCCCTTGTCACTAGGCATGTCACTGTCACTAGACTAAGTTTGGAGCCTCACTCTTTTTCCCTAAGTGCTATCCATTTGTCTGGTAAGATGGATGCCTAAGAGCCCGGGTTGTTTTTAATGTTATTTTCTTGATAACGTTGTCATGAATAGTTTAATCCATTGTTTGGTGAAGGTTTTGTATTGATTAAATTATTGCCAATAAAACATTTGCATTTTCTTTAAGCTGCTGTGTGTTTCTATATGGAGCCTTTACCTTGACGTGAGTCGGCTACAATTCTAAATACTGTACCTTAAGTGATGCATGTCCCTTTTTTTATTCCATGAATATTCTGTTTTAGTGGTACACTGATTTTTTTTTTTTTTCATGGTTAAGCGCTGTGTCTTTTAACACAAATAATAAAGTAGACATAAATCCTAACTGAATGAACATTTAGTTTACCAAAAGCACTGCATTTCATAAACAATTACCATGACATTTTCTTTAGCAAATACTTTTAAGTTCATCTTGCATTGCATATCAGTGCGCCTAATCTTATTTGGCCACTTTGAAGGCAGTTTGTGTATCACGGTGAGCTCCCTGATGGTGGCAACAGTAGACATGACTGTGCAATGTGCTTCAACAGTGCCACTCAGTCTCCACTGGTAGCAAATGTAAAAGGGTGACAAAGGAGAAGAGCAAATGAGGGACAAGGACAAATGTTGTCATCCCATAACACGAAATGCCTGAATAAGGACCTTCATGGTAGGTTTACCAATATTTTTTAAAATAAAAACTATATATTTAATAAAAAAAAAATAGAAAATGATGTTTTAGGTTAAATGAACTTGTAAAGATTTTTTCGGAAGTTACAGCACATACTCACCTTACATTTGCTTATCCACTTAGCGGTCTTTCTACATTCCACTACTCCTCCCTATCCCAGCTACAGTACAGTAATTCATAAATGTGTCTACAGCAGGTTACAGACCAAAAATTGTTCAGTTAAAAATGAATGGGTTATTTCAATCACCCTGGAAACATGAATTCTCAGCAGCTAACCATAGCAGAGTGCTGGCAGCCCACTGTCAGGTCCATACAAACTAAATGCAAAGGCTGTTCACAGTTCCGTGAACTTGCTGTGCAAATACCAAACTTTGGCAGTGATGAAGGGAAACGTTTGATTATTATCTGTACATGACTGTAATAGCAAGAAATAAGCTGTGCTCAATATGTATACTATATATTAGTTTCAGGGTTACACACATTTTTTTTAAACAGCATGGCTATTTTCAAGCACATAGTTAAACTCTTGCAACCGATGTGTCATCATTCTCGTTCCAATATGATAAAAGATAATGCTGCATTGTGTACATATTGAATACAACTTCACATGAGTCAAGAAAGTCATTTAGCACACCCAGCTGCTGCTTCAAGGCTGAGTAAGTCTTGCTGACGTCTATAAGCTCTGCAAGTTATTGGCTGGTCTTGCAATTTGTTGGACACGTTCCTTACATACTGTACTTGATTGAACAATTTCATTTTTTTTTAATTGGATGCTCTTGCTCTACAGCCCTTCTACTACTGATATGAATTCATGGTTGCTACTCTTTGAATGATATTGAATGTACCTTTTATTAGAATGCAGATGTCACTATTGCAATTATTAGTGCCAAAGAGAATTTGTTTTTTAATTTCATACAAGACTTTATGTAGTGATCTTGACTGATACACATCATTATAGTAATCCATGATCAAACACATATTTAAAACCTGAAGACGTGGTTATGAGTTTATTTTTTTATTTTAGGTAAGTTGGGTTAAAATTCAGGAAATGTAGTCTAAAGGAATAAAAGGTTCCACTGAGCCAATTAAAGGAGGCCTTCACCCAATAAAACAACTTTTTCCCCTGGATCCACCCCCTCCCTCTCTCACAATTGGATAAAAAATTATTTTTTTCAAAAGGTATTTTAGTGAGTGCTGGAGAGAATGATGAGAATAACATAGCTCCCCCACGTCACACATTCCAGGATGCAATTTTACTGATGGGCACATGTGCACTCTGGGATTCCACATGGGAGTAAATGTGCCACAGGTCCCCAGCAGAAACCTGAGGCACATCTGTGCATGTGTGGGTGTTTCTCACAAACACCTGAGGTATCAAGGTTCCAGAAACCAGCCATGTGTGCACATGCACAGAAAACTTCTACATATATGCAGATATCCAAACAGACACATGTAAAATCTCCTGTGCTTGAGAGTAGGGGTGGCAGTTGTCTAGATCCTCATCTTGGCTTAATTTGAAATGCTGTGCCTTGCTGCCCTCCTAGGACTTGGGAAGTCACGATACACTAAAACCATAAAACAAAACAGAGGGCGCACCGGCCTAACGCATTATCCTAAAAATATATATTTTATTATTAAAATTCGTAAGTATAATACTCACAAACCAACTGGGTATATGAGTATACTGTTTATATATATATATATATATATGCAGATGTGTCACAGATCTCTGTCGGTTTCTAAAGACCTGGCAGATACCTTTGGCACATCTGTATGAATGCAAGAAAATCAAACATTGTGGCATGGTCAAGAAGAGATAAGGCAAAAACATCAGGGGCCTAAAGTTCATCTTCAAAAGTTTTCTTTTTCAGTCATTTGCCTTTTGAGTGTTTAAAAGTGACCACAGCAGGTCATTGTGCCACATTATAACAGGTATTGGAGATGAGACAGTGACTGTTAACATGATAATTTATTTTTTTAGTTATCAGATAGAATTGTAAATGCAGTAAAGCCTAAGATTTCAATCACATGGATGGCTGCAGGTAGCCACTGACTGGAACAAGTGATGGGGGCTATGATTGGTGGGTCTGGGCTATTTAAACTCTGTGTTTGTTATCATTCACTTTCCCTGCTGCCCCAGGAAGGGGTTGCTATGTTTGATGCTGAATACATGTCTTATTTATTGTTTTTCTACAATTGGTGAGCTGATGAAATTTTTCATTTGGGGATCCCAGGAGCAGGATAAGGGCTTTTAAATGTGTACACATGGGGGGATTTTACAGGTAAAAAAAATCCCTAAAATATGTTAAATGTAAATACTATATATATTCATATAGGAAAATTGCTGTTGAAATTAATGGTCTGACAACATGGTCTCTTTAATGTGGACCAATATTATACAACAGGTGACCCCTGGAAAATATGTTTATTTAATAATGTGAAATACACAAACCTAAATATCAAGTAAAAATTGGTGAAAGTCCTCATAACAAATCGACCATATTAGGAGTTGCAACAATGTAAAAGTGAATCTTCAGTTGTGCTCTTTGCATCACTTCCACATCACATCAGTGGCCAAATTACAGATTTACCAGAATGAATGACTCCCCTAAGTATTGCCCCTGGTGATGTCAGCTTTGACAAATGCGTAGGATGGAGTGTCATGGTGACATAATCACAGTAGACCAGAATTGCTTCTGGTTTTCTATACAACATTATTTCCTGAGTTCTTATGTGAGTGTTTTTACTTACTTTTTAATAAATGTACTTGTAGATTCACGCTATTGGGTTACTGGCCCTTCTTTTGTTCTTTTTTTTTTTCATTGTTTGTTGCTTATCCACTGGATTCCCTTTGAGCCTATATGCAGTGCAAGGACAAGAGATGGGGGATTTTTGATTATAACAAGCACTTTTGAACAATGATACAATCTTACTTTTTGTAAGCTTGTAATTTGGCCGCTGAGGTCCTGTGGAGGTGATGTGGAGAGCACAATTGAAGATTCACTTTTACAGTGTTGCACTTTCTCTAAACCTAGGTTCACATCTATGCAGTTACGGTCGATGCAGTTTTCATGCATTTTGCATTTTCTTCTCTTTAAATAAATTTATGAATAGCTGGTTGTTAAGGAGTGGGCTGGGAAGCCATCCACCGTGTCCTTAACAGCTGATGAGTTATCAGCTGTCAGTGGGCTTCCCCACTAAAAGCTGAATGTAAAAAAAAATTTCCGGCAAAAAAAAAAAGAGAGACCATCTCATGTCATGTACGACAAAAACAACGCTACCTTTTACTTACCTCATGCCAACCGTTATAATACTAAACGCATTCTGTAAACAAATGTTCAATTCCTCAGTATGCTGTTATTTTTCTTTAATTGACCAATAAACAAACAGTTCCTCCCTATTATCTTTTTACCTGGAAAAGGAAGAAGTGGAATGTGTTGCCCCCCAACCCTGGACACAGTTTGTTCCCAAAAGGGGTGTCCAGATGGGGTGACAAACACATTTAAAATAAGCTCCACATCTTTTATTTGAAATGTATATGTACTTATACTATTATGGTTATCGCTTGTTATATGTAACAACTGCATCACCGAAAGCAACACTGTATGTGTAGGATGTTTACTTTACCTGCTTGTACTTTGTTATCTCTTGAAAAATTAATAAAGACATTTTTCGGGAAAAAAAGTCTTTAACTGAAAAAAAGAAAATCGGGGAAAAAATGGCATGCCCCCCCCCCCCCCAATCCATTCCAGGCCCTTCAGGTGTTGTGGTATGGATTTTGAGGGAAACCCCATGCTGACCATGCTGAAATGTAAAAAAAAATAGGCGTGGGGCCCCCCAAATTCTTATTCTTATCCAAGCATGCAGCCCGTCATTTAGGAAAGGGAAGGAATGGGCGAGCGCTCCTCCCCACCTAAACCATACTAGGCCACATGCCCTCAACATTGAGGGGTGCTCATGTTGATGGGAACAAGGGCCTCTTCCCCACAACCATGGGCGGTGGTTGTGGGGGTCATGCGGGCAGGGGGCTTATGGTAATCTGGAAGCCCTCTTTTACAAGCCTGCCTACAGGTACATTGTACCCCCTACTCATTCACAAAAATAAATGTCAAAAAGAAAAAAAAACACACACAGACAGTTTTTGACAATTTCTGTATTAAAAATAAAAAAAAATGTCCCCCGATGTAGATCCATGCTCAATTACAACGCCTGTTGCAACGCTGAACCCAAAAAAAGGAAAAAAAAAAGATCTGCTGGTGACAAAGAGCAACCGCCGACTGCTTGCTCCCCCTCGTCTGACCGTTCTTAAAAATGTAAGGAGCGGGGCCACTTCACCTGGTGGCGTCACTCCCCTGTGATGTCAGCGGCCCAGCATGCACCAATCAAGGACATCACAGGGGGCGGTGTCACCAGGGGACATCACCGGGTGGCCTTGCCCCTTACCCCTTACAGATTCTGATAAGTCCCCTGCCTGCAGACCCCCACAACCACAGCCCAGGGTTGTGGGGAAGAGGTCATGTTGATAGGGACAAGGTGCTTTGGGGTCCTTTCCTGATCTGGGGGCTGCATGCTCAGATAAGGGCGATGTTTTATTTTTATTTTTTTTTTACATTCAGCCTGCTGACAGCTAATTACTCATCAGTTGTTAAGGACCCGGCGGCCAGCTTCCCGGCCCGCTCCTTAGCAACCAGCTATATACAGTGTGTTAAAGAGAAAAAGAAAACCCAAAAGGCATAAAAAAATGCATCAAGAACGCAACACTTGTGTTTTTGGTGTGGCTTCATTGAAGTCTATTACATGCTAAACGCAATCTGCTGCGGGAAAGAAAGTCCCTGACCCTTTCCAAAAAATGCAGTGCTGCAAAACACACAGATTTGAACTACATCCATAAAAATGCATTGATGTGAACCTAGCCTCATGGTCGATTGTTATGTTGGCTTTCACCACTTATGTTTGTGTTTTTTACATTATTGGATGAATATATCTTCCAGGGGTCACTTGTTGCCTGTTTTGATTAGCGCTACACTTATTTTTATTTGTTCATATAAGTTATATGGGATACCACATATTGTGTCAGCTGCTTTTCATTTGTTTAGAACTAACAACAAGTACAGTTTCAAAAATGTTTTAATATTATATTAATACCCCCTCCCCATTGTATTAACCCAGCATATTAATAAGTAGGAATGAGGGAAAGCGAGAGTTTTAATTTTACCAAAATCTTGACAAAATGCATTGGTGTTAAAAGCAACATTTGAGTAGGAATGGGAAAAATATAAGTATCTTTAAGAATTCAATCTGTTTTATACCACCCTAAATGCTCCCTGTGCTTTTACACATGTTATGTGAGAACTTAGATAGATATTTTCATAAGCCATTGTTATTTGACTTATATATATAATTGGTTATTATACTGCCATCTTGTGGTTATTACTGTTGTTGCACCTGCCTTTCTGTCCTTCGTTATTCTCCCTGCTCCTCACATCTTGTCATGTACTTCCTTTTCCTGTTCCTTAATTATTCTTAGGATAAAAGATGGCCACATCTGTCTAGGCCATATGCAATCTGCTCACATCCGGTAACACATTACCATGTTTTTACCTTCAAAATATTGTCTTTTAATCATCTGCCACATTTTGTTGTCTGCTATACCTACTGCTTGCAATAAAACCTACGGGGATGGAAAAATACGTGTTTTGGTGAGTTCAGCTATCTGATAAGGGCTGTCCGCGGTGATTACATCTGCTTATACAGGCTAGGCATAGGTCTCAGCAAGGGATAAGTCACTATTACAACAGTTTAAGTCAGAATACTCCCTGAAAAATCTATAAACCACAAAAAAGTAGATTTTGTTTCTCCAAAGCAAATTTCCCAAATGCAGTTCAACTGAGAGTTTCTGCTTTGGCAAAACTTCGGCTAAAACAAAATTGATAGTTTTGCTGCTTGTATCTACTAATAGATAGAATACAGTAGGTATGCTTTTGGTAAATGCTTTTGGTATGACAAAATTCTAAACATTTGTGAAATCGTAATACAAGTGGTTTCATGCTCACTGTTTATAAAATACAGTTTAAGCCTTGAAGTCTAGATTTTGTTTGACCTCTTATTTTCTGAGGCTCAGAAGCCCACAGGGATTCTTTCAGCATCAGTGATGCAAATGACACATAGAGGTGTGACTAGAAAATGTTTTTCAATATCCCAGTGTCTAGTTTTGTTACTCTGATGACCTCATTGAATCTCTCTGGAATTCAGGACAAATAGGAAGTGTTTGCTTATAACAACATCTATTAAAACTGTCTAGTGCTATAATGACTTTCATGTTATTACATATAGGCATACCATTAAGTTGTACTGTGTCTTCACATCTGAGAGTTTTTGGTAATATGTAAAAATACAGATACATGTTTGCTTAAAGAAGCTAGAATGGATCCCTACACAAATGAACAAGCTAATTATAGATGGATTCTAAAAATCCAGATGAGATTCATAACATTTATAACTCCTTCTTATCTATGATTCTCAAATGCAAAAATCAAGATAATGCAAGTTAACCCTTCTTCCAATGTTAATTTTGTAGTGAAAAATCTATCTACCCTGATTCAGGGAAAATCAAGCTAAAATGCAAACTGCCCATCTACTTATTTTCATATACTATATGCCAAGAGGAAAAATAAAGACATGTGAATGTAAAGTATATTTTTGTGTAGTTATCATCAATGTTTGTAAACCTTTTTTCATTTAAGACACCTTTTACATTTTTGCACAATCTCTGCTCACACCAGTCTAAAATGTATTTTTTGGCACAGATTTCAGTAATCAGTAGGTTGTGATGCAGAGTTCAGTGATCAGTAGTTTGTGGCGCAAAGTTGCCTTGTACATGTACAATATTCAAATCAGTGAGCAGCATGTAAGGTCAGGGCAGTGTGTGAGTAGTACAGTGGATCCGGAAAGTATTCACAGCGCTTCACTTTTTCCACATTTTTTTATGTTACAGCCTTATTCCAAAATTGATTAAAGTAATTATTTTTCTCAAAATTCTACAAACAATACCCCGTAATGACAACATGAAAGACATTTGTTTGAAATCTTTGCAAATCTATAAAAAAAAAAATAATAATATGTACATAAGTATTCACAGCCTTTGCTCAACACTCTGTTGAAGCACCTTTGGCACTAATTACAGCCTCAAGTCTTTTTGCTACAAGCTTGGCACACCTATTTTTGGGCAGTTTCTCCCATTATTCTTTGCAGGACCTCTCAAGCTCCATTAGGTTGGATAGGGAGCGTCAGTGCACAGCCATTTTCAGATCTCTCCAGAGATGTTTAATCAGGTTCAAGTCTGGGCTCTGGCTGGGCTACTTAATGACATTCACAGTGTTGTCCCATAGTCACTCCTTAGTTATCTTGGCTGTGTGCTTAGGGTCGTTCGAAGATGAGTCTTCGCCCCCAGTCTGAGGTCCAGAGCGCTCTGAAGCAGGTTTTCATCAAGGATGTCTCTGTACATTGTTGCATTCATCTATTCCTAGATCCTGACTATTCTCCCAGTTCCTGCCACTGAAAAACATCCCCACAGATGGATGCTGCCACCACTATGCTTTACTGTAGGGATGGTTTTGGCCAGATGTTGAGTGGTGCCTGGTTTTCTGCAGACATGATGCTTGCCATTCGGGCCAAAGAGTTCAATATGTGTTTCATCAGACCAGAGACTTTTGTTTCTCATGGTCTGAGAGACCTTCAAGTGCCTTTTGGCAAACTCCAGGCGGGCTGTCATGTGCCTTTTACTGAGGAGTGGCTACCGTCTGGCCACTCTACCATACAGGCCTGATTGGTGAAGTTCTGCAGAGATGGTTGTTCTTCTGGAAGGTTCTCTTCTCTCCACAGAGAAATGCTGGAGCGCTGTCAGAGTGACCTTTGGGTTCTTGGTCGCCTCCCTGATTAAAGCCCTTCTCCCCAAATCACAAAGTTTGGCCAAGCGGCCTGCTCTAAAAAGAGTTCTGGGGGATCCAAACCTCTTCCATTTATGGATGATGGAGGTCACTGTGCTCATTGGGACCTTCAAAGCTGCAGAATTTTTTCTGTACCCTGCCCCAGATCTGTGCCTCAATATAATCCTGTCTCAGAGGTCTAGAAAAAGTTCCTTGGACTTCATGGCCTTGTTTGATCTCTGACCTGCACTGTTACCTGTGTGACCTTATACAGTTGTGTTCAAAATTATTCAACCCCCACTGAAATTAATTGTTTTGGCCAGTTTGACATTGATTTTGATCATTCAGTCATCCTGCTTAAAATTAAATCAAAGAGGCACGTGTAGGTCAGACAAATATAACATAACATTTATAATGAAATAACCACAAATGTCTTTTCTGTGCTCACATCATTATCAGTTTTATTCAACCCCCAAGTGACATTCAATCTTAGTACTTAGTACAACATCCTTTTACAGTTATAACAGCTTTTAAACGTGAAGCATAGCTTGACACAAGTGTCTTGCAGCGATCTACGGGTATCTTCGCCCATTCGTCATGGGCAAAAGCCTCCAGTTCAGTCACATTCTTAGGCTTGTGCACTGCAACTGCTTTCTTTAAGTCCCACCAGAGGTTCTCAATCGGATTTAAGTCTGGTGACTGTGATGGCCACTCCAAAATGTTCCAGCCTTTAATCTGCAACCATGCTCTAGTGGACTTGGAGGTATGCTTGGGATCATTGTCCTGTTGAAAGGTCCAACGTCTCCCAAGCCTCAGGTTTGTGACGGACTGCATCACATTGTCATCCAATATCTCCTCGTACTGAAGAGAATTCATGGTACCTTGCACACGCAGAAGCTTCCCTGTACCTGCAGAAGCAAAACAGCCCGAAAGCATGATTGACCCCCCGCTATGCTTCACAGTAGGCAAGGTGTTCTTTTCTTCATAGGCCTCCTCCAAACATAGCGTTGATCCATGGGCCCAAACAGTTCTAATTTTGTTTCATCAGTCCACAGAACACTATCCCAAAACTTCTGTGGTTTGTCCACATGACTTTTGGCATACTGCAGTCGACTCTTCTTATTCTTTGGAGACAGCAAGGGGGTGCGCCTGGGAGTTCTGGCATTGAGGCCTTCATTACGCAGTGTGCGCCATATTGTCTGAGCAGAAACTTCAGTACCCACATCTGACACATCTTTTCTCAGTTCCTCAGCAGTCACACGGGGACTTTTCTCCACTCTACGCTTCAGGTAGCGCACAGCAGTCGAAGTCAGCAT
The DNA here is from genome assembly GCF_965119305.1 of Pelophylax lessonae. Lineage (NCBI taxonomy): Eukaryota > Metazoa > Chordata > Amphibia > Anura > Ranidae > Pelophylax > Pelophylax lessonae. The sequence continues at coordinate 486,459,987 of NC_138769.1, forward strand.
CTTCTTTCTGCCACGACCAGGTAGCGTTTCAACAGTGCCCTTTTGCCTTGAATTTGCGAATGATGCTTCCTATGGTGTCTTTTGGTATGTTTAACATCTTTGCAATCTTCTTATAGCCATTGCCCTTCCTGTGAAGAGTAATCACCTCTTCTCTTGTCTTCCTGGACCATTCTCTTGACTTCACCATGTTTGTAACCACACCAGTAAATGTCTAGAAGGAGCTGAGTATCACAGTCATTTTAAAGCTGCCTAATTGGTCCTTATTAGGCTTTATTGCTGCTCCCTGACATCCACAGGTGTTTTCAATACCTGATTGAAAACACTTCAATTAACCTCTGTTCTTCAGAGTGGTAGTCTTTAAGGGGTTGAATAATTGTGTCAATGAAGAATTCACAAATTTAACATTTACTACTGTATTACTAAACCAATTGATGTCATTTTAGTTGCATATGGTTCTTTAAGAAGTCCTTGTAGGATTTCATTCTGAACACAATTACAAATGTACACTAAATTCCCTAAAACCCTTTACAGCATTGAGGGTTGAATAATTTTGAACACAACTGTATAGACAGGTGTGTGCTTTTCCAAATCATGTCCAGTTTACCACAGGCTGACTCCAATCAAGTTGTAGAAACATCTCATGGATGATCAATGGAAACAGAATGCACCTGAGCTAAATTTTGAGTGTCATGGCAAAGGCTGTGAATACTTATGTACATGTGATTTTTTTTGTTTTTTATTTTTAATAAATTTGCAAAGATTTAAAACAAACTTCTTTCATGTTATCATTATGAGGTATTGTTTGTAGAATTTTGAGGAAAATAATGAATTTAATCCATTTTTGGAATAAGGCTGAAACATAACAAAATGTGGAAAAAGTGAAGCGCTGTGAATAATTTCTGGATGCACTGTATATAATGGCAGGACAGTGAGAGAGCAGTATGGAGTGGCAGGGCAGTCAATGAGCTGTATATAGTGACAAGGTGGTCAATGAGCAGTATGTAGTGACAGGGTGGTCGGCAGTGTTTATTTTGACGTCAAATTTAGATTTAGTTTTAGTTTAGTATTCTTTTAGTATTCTTTTGACTAAATTGTCATTTTAGTGTTAGTCATATTTTAGTCATCTAAAAAACTGTAAACTCTATTGGCTGTAATGCCATTGCACATATTATTTTAATATATTACCAATAATAAATATTAGGAAAAAAGATAAGAAAAGCCTTTTTCTTTCAGCAGCTTAGTAGATGACCCCTACATATTCTTAGGTGGTAGTGCAGTGTTAATTTTGATGTCAAATTTCAGTTTAGTTTTATTCATAGTCTTTTGACTAGAATGCCATTATGGTTTTAGTCAGAATTTTAGTGTTTTGACTAAAATGCCACTTTAGATTTTGTTGTATTTTAGTCATCTGAATTGTTGTAGTTTTAGTCGTATTTTAGTCGACTAAAATAGTTTTAATTTAGCCATCGAAAATATTTTAGCCAACTAAATTAACACTGGTGGTCAGTGATTCGTATGTAGTGGCAGGGCAGTCAGTGAGAAATATGTTGTAGCACAGTGATCAGTCAGCAGTATGTAGTGGCAGGGAAGTCAGTGTGCAGTATGTAATGGCAAGGCAGTCGGAGAGCAAGGAGAGCAGTATGTGATGGCAGGGAAGTCAGTGTGCAGTATGTAGTGACAAGGCAGTCAGAGAGCAGTATGTAATGGCAGGGCAGTCAGTGAGCAGTATGTAATGGCAGGGCAGTCAGTTAGCAGTATGTAGTGGCCAGGGCAGTTAGTGAGCAGACCAATGAAATTCCTGATGGACAAGTCTCCTACCATCAGCCACTTACCACATCGCTGAAGGTTAAAAAGTGTGGGGCTGCTATCTCTGCTTTTACTCCATCTTTAGCTGCTGAATCAGCCATAGCAGCCACCTGTGCAAAGAAGGAGGGAGGTAGCCACATTCCAGCCCTTTGAACCACCTCTGGCTGCCCAGGGGGAACTTGCTGAGCTCCCCCTTGCTTCCAGGATACTTTCCAGCATACTCTGCGCAGGGTATGGAGAGGGGAAATCTAATATAATGTTCTGGGAGAGGAGAGAAGAGAGTGACTGGCAACCTCCCATTCCTGATGTGTACCTCCCTATCAAATGCTGTGGAGGCAAGTGAGGGGAAGCCTAGGATGCTGGCGAGCACTAGTTGCCAGGACACAGGCAGGTGGTCCAGCAAAGGGGCAGGGCTTGTGTTTGGAATCTGTGGTCTATAAAATAAGGCAGGGCTACCTGATCTGCCTTCCTTTGCTGGAACACTTTTTTGCCACGTCACCCCTGAGGATCCCAGATGGAACCCCAGGGTGCTACGGCACACCAGTCGAAAAAGGCTAGTTATCATGCTCTCTGTTCATTTCAGACACCAGAACCAGGCTGGCATGGCAACCTAAATTTTCAGTTAGAGTATTACAGAAAGCTCACTTCCCATGACTCAGTTTGTAATTAGACAGCAAAGGAGAAGCAACACATTGTGGAGGTTATCCTTCATTCTATTTTGCTCTCTCCTCCTGCCAGCACATTGCTTCTTTGTACCTTTGCATGAAATATGCTTGAGTGGCTTCTGATGTTGCCCCTCTCTCTCTCAATCCTAAAAAGAATTGTATTACTTGAAACTGATGCTTGATTTCAAATTGTGGTATTTAAACTTGTTACATCAAAAAATGTACATTTAATAATTTTATTGGATACGTAACTGCATGTATTGATTTTTATTTTAAACTATATTATTTAATATCAGCCCGGAGCTCAGGTTTAAGCATGCATCTACCAAACTGAACATGTGCCATGTGCCTTGGCCATGCCAGGCAAAGCAAAAGGTTTATTTCATTACAGCACAACCAGATGAACATTTATTAACTTTCGCACAGGTTCACTTTTAATATACAGTACATATATGTGTTTCTGTGTGTATATATACTGTACATATACACACACACATTGTTGTAGTTACAAATATATTACAGATTATGTGAGTATTACATTTTAGCACAGATTGGAAAGGCCTTGAATATGGTATATTTACAGCATATTTATTTAACAATGCTGCTTTCAGAAGTTAAGTCTGAGTTTGCTTGAAGGGATCATACATTTATATTTAAAGCTGGTTGTATATTTCAGGTTGGCTGATCCTTGCGGAGTTCAAGGTTTACTGGGAAACCAGGATTATATGAAAGGTACTAATCCTGGGCTGCGTCTAAAAGTGATGGTGTAGAATCTTAATAATGAAACCTGCCAGACCAGATAGAAGGATTAGCAAAAGACATCAGGATGGTGTAGAGTTCAGAAAAATCATGTGAGCAGTTGTTTTTGAGGATTATCTGTGTGCCTGGATGTTTTTAAATGTGACTGCTGTTCTAGTCTTAGATGATTCATCTTGTTTTATTGTGTCGCCTTGTGTTGTCAGTGGAATAAGCCTGTGAGCACGAAGGCAAATTTTACTTCATGAGCTTTTAAATTTCATCTATTCTAAAATGGTGCTCAGAACATAACATTCTTTTTTCAGAACTAAATAATACTGTATTCATATAATGAATGTATTCATATCTTTAAAATGACCATTAAACAGGGCCGTCTGATGTCTTCAGTTTTATACCAATATGGTAATAGGGTGAAAATCAATCTGTAGCTGCTAAGACATCACGATGACATCAGCTGTTCCCATGGAGTCCACTGAGAACTTATCTCAGAGACTCTGTGTGGTTGCTATGCATCATAACTCCCAAGCATTGCTTCCAGTTATGCATGAAATGAATCTATTTATTGCTAAGACATGAAAGCAAAAGCAGATTAGCGTATTCTACCTATTCCAGAGCAGAGCTGCTCATCTGTATTAATGCTGTTTAGCACATCTTTAGGAGGTGTTTGTGCCCTAGCCTCTGTTATTTCTATTGAGAAATACATTTTTATCCGAATGATAAGGATTTTCTTAATATATATTATTGCTAGGTTCTGTAGTTAAATGGATAATGGCTTTTTAGGTTTAATAACAGTAAAGGTAGGGGTTTTAAAGCTAATCTTTGACACTAAATGCAAATGGATTAGCACAATCTTTCCAAAATCAACAAGATGCAGAGGCAACTTTATTTCTATGGTTTACCCAAACACACTAATTTACCAGAAAATTCCATCACTTGACCTGGCTGTTGAGTACCTGATCTTTACAAGCATTAAGTCCCACGTAGTCAGATTCAAATTTGAGCCATCAGATTAAAAAGAAAAAAAATCCTACTACAAATCGGCCTGTGAATTTTGACAGCTCAAACCTGTAACAAAATCTGGCCGTGCATGATTAGCCTTTTTCGTGCATTTACAGTCAAAAAGTCAGGGTTGAGTACTTGATGAAAGTGTTGATAGATTGCATTGGGTAATTACCCTTTTTAAAGACTTTTTAAATGTAAGATCGCTGTACCTGAAATGCATTCAATCAGTCCCCTTTCTGCCACTAGTATTGGTAGGTCTGTGCATAGTGTTGTTATCTCAATTTTTATTTTTTTTTTCAAACTGTTTTTATTAAATTTTTCAAGTCAGTACATAACAGGTAGCATGCAAGCTACAGCATTTTGCATCTTATAGTAGGTGAACATATAGCAATGCAGATGAGAAATTACCAACAACAATAACAATTGTAACAATTATAACAATTATAGGGTTTTTGCAGTGACTGTTCGTACGTGAGGAGAACACTTACAATGTGTAATATTTTGGAAGAACATGCAATAACTTCAGCAACTATCTATTACATAAATCATACTGAAAACTCAGTGCCATCCCTTTTATTACAACAATGCATAGCGTACGGCAAGACCATAGTGTTGATACCATGGGCAGCATGGCAGTCGAACTCTTGGAAAGACCGCCGAGAAAGCGGCAGTATCCGTGCTTCTCGCCCCTGGGCACCCCTACAGGGATCCATACTGTGCCCAGGTGCAAGAAATATGTAGAGGCAAATGTCCTCCATTAGTCAAGATTACGTTATGTAGCAAGATAAGGTAGACATTCAAAGGGGATCAGAATGGACCTTAAGATGCTCCATCCATTCAGACCAAGGTTTCCATTGGGTAGTTACGGTGTGTACAAAACAGTTTTTGAGGGAAAGTGTACTTTCGAAAGTATAGTGTGTATTAACAAGGTCAATGACTCCTGCGATATCCGGGGGGTTTGCTTGTTTCCAAGCACGAGTCACGTTGAGTCTGGCCGCTAGGAGGATGTGGGTCACAGTGTGTCTAAAAGAGACAGGAATGTGTTCAATTTCCAGATTTAGTAAAGCCAGGCCAGGTTTAAGTGTGGTGGGGCATTGTAAAACTTCCGATAATATTTTGAATACCTGATTCCAGTAATGGGTAATTTTTGGACATAGTCATAGTATATGAAATAAAGTACCTTCATGCCCACAGAGATGCCAACATTTGCCGTCATTCTGGGGATCAAATTTGTGTATTCGAGAAGGTGTAAGGTACCAGCGGAGGGAAAATTTCATGGATAGTTCCCATAATTTGGAACAACTAGTGGCCTGATATATGGATTGGAAAGCCCTACTCCATTGTTTGTCTGTAAATTGCTCACCGATATCTCGTTCCCACTGAAGGTGGGGGGTGGTCTTGGTGAAGGATGTTTTATGTTGGAGAAGGTTGTAAAAGATAGTTATACCTTTCTGTTTAGGGGACCCTCTACCAGTCAAGAACAACCAAGCATGATTATGGATAGTCAATGGCCCTGGTTGGATGGAATTAAGGAAGTGAGATACTCGTAAATGCGTAAATAATGTAGACCCGGGAAGGTCAAACTTAGCCTACAAGGAACTAAAAGGGACCAATGTGGAACCTTCGTATAAGTCTGCTACATAGGAAATACCCTTATTCTGCCAGAGGGAGATATCAATTTGGGACATGAGCGAGTGTAATGCCTTTAATGGGATAGTAAGTGGGGAACACGTGGATGGTGAAGTAGCTTGCGATACCAAAATTTTCCACGCCCTTGCTGCAGCAGTCATAAACGGTGGGAGGTAAGAGGGCAATTTGGCTCCTAAAGTAGTCGCCAATAAGCAGTCGGACAGGCTCTGTCTAGTACAATAAGTAGCCTCCATGGCGCTTCATAGTGTATTGGGGGTCTCTCTAAACCAATCTCGAAGCGAAGTCAGGACTGATGCCAGGTAATAGTCAAAAATGTCTACATACCCTGCACCCCCTGCTAAACAATGTTTGATCAGTTTGGTGTGTGCACATCTGGGTTTTTTGCCATGCCATATATATTTACACAGTATTGATTGGAGGGATCTGAAATAGGTTTTTGGGATCGGAATCGGGAGAGTCCAAAAAAGATAAAGTAATTGGGGAAAATACATCATTTTGAAGGCCGCTAAGCGTCCCAACCAGGAGAATTCAAAGGAGGCCACGTGCTTAAGATTGTCTTTTAGTTTAGTGCGAGTGTAGAGGAAATTATGTTTAAATAGCGTTTTAGTAGAAGCAGTCAACTGAACGCCCAAGTATGATATACTCTGGTCTGCCCATGTATACGAGAATTGTTGTTGCAGTAAGTTACGCATTGTGGTATTAATACCAATTCCCAGTATGTTGGACTTGGACTCATTTACTTTGTAGAAAGAGACTTTTCCAAACCATTGTAGTATCCTTTGAATTTCCGGGAGGAACGTGGATGGTTCCGAAATCATAAGTATTACATCATCCACAAAAAGACAAATTTTATGATGTTGATCCTCCATATGTATACCCGATATTTTAGGGTTAGAGCGGATATGTGCAGCTAAGGTTTCCATGATCATATTGAATATTAGGGGGGAAAGTGGGCACCCCTGCCTAGTGCCATTTGTGATAGTAAATGGGGTGGAGAGAGCTTCCGTTGTACGGACTACTGCAGAGGGCGTGGAGTATAGGGCCATAATGGCATCGTGAATAAATCCACGAAATCCAAACTTTTGAAGGACAGCCGACAAAAACCCCCAATGGACCCTGTTGAATGCCTTCTCCGCATCCAACGGTAGGAGCAGAGAAGGCATTCCACAGAGGCCCGCGTGGTGGACAGCATTGATCACACGCCTAGTAGCGTCCGACGCTTGTCGCCCCTTGGTAAATCCGGACTGGTCCCTATGTATTATATTAGGAAGAAGGTCCACCAATCTTGCGGCTATTACTTTGGCGTAAAGTTTTACATTCATATTCAATAGGGATATGGGCCTAAAGTTTTGGGGTTGGTTAGGCTCCTTCCCTGGTTTAGGTAGGGTTACTATCAAAGGTTGAGGAGGAGGCAGCAGAATTAAATACATCTCGAAGAATGGGAGGAGTCAGCGAGTCACAAAATTTCTTATAATATTCAGCCGAATATCCATCCAGACCGGGTGATTTCAAGTTGGGAAGCGAAGCTATAGCCGCTTTGATTTCCAAATCAGAAAAGGGTCTGTTAAGGGAATCAACGTCTTGGGCAGTAAGCGAAGGGAGTTTGATTTGAGCGAGAAAGTCATTAATATCTGTAGGGGATGGTTGGTAGGTCGTTTGGTCTGAGTTAAGGTAGAGGAATTCGTAGAAGGAACTGAAGGCATTAGCTATGAGGGTGGGCTTAAGTCTTTTTTCTTTCTTCTTGGGATGAATCATGTAGGGGATTTAGGATTTAATTTGTTGCCCTTTAATACAAAGGGCCATGGCTTTGGTGGCTTTATCACTAGTGGCGTAGGTAACGGCTTTCCACTTCTTGAGGGAGTAACTGTATTTCTCTATTAAGAAGGCCCTTAGTTCCTGTCTGAGCGCAAAAATTTGTGATTGGAGGGCTGGGGACGGGTCTGTTTTATTTTGTGAATCTAGGAATGCTAGTGTCTTGGTAAGATTGTCAAGGTGCTGCATTCTTCTCTTCCTTTCCCTAGCTCCCAGTTGTATAAATAAACCACGCAATACCGCTTTATGAGCATACCACACCACCAACGGGTCAACATCAGGCAGAGAGTTTTCAGCTATAAAATTATCCAGTTGAGTTTGGATCTCAGCCGCGTAAATAGAATTTGTTAAGAGATGGTTAGGCAATTTCCAAACAAGCATGGACAGCCTAGGAGCGCCTAGATTCACCGATATAGTTAATGGAGAGTGATCTGTCCAGGTGGCAGTGTGGAGCTCTACAGATGAGACATGTTCCAAAAGTTGTTTGTCAGCAATGCACAGGTCAATACGAGAGTAGGTGCCATAACGAGGGGAAAGGTATGAATAATCCCTCTCCGCCGCGTGACAGCACCTCCACACGTCATACAAATCAGAATCCCACAAATACTTGGAGAGGGATGCATTGTGTTTCTTAGGAGAAGCGGATGTGTCCACAGTACTGTCAGGAGTCAGATTAAAATCGCCACATAGCAGCAAACTGCCCCATTTGAGGGACTTTGCTTTGTCCACAATCAAGCGGATAAACGCCATTTGGTGTTTATTGGGCGCATAGAGATTAACCAAGGTGAAATTACGGTTGTCAATGGAGCATCGGAGGATGATGTAGCGACCTTTGGGGTCCACAATAGAATCATGGTATTGGTAGGTCAGGGATTGCTTAATGGATATAAGGACCCCTTACGCTTTTTCTTACCAGATGCCAGGTAAATATTAGGAAATTGAGCGTGGGTACATTTGGGGGTTGCAGATTGGGAAAAATGGGTTTCCTGTACACAAACAATGTCACTCTGAAAGGATAGAGCCGTAGCCCATAATGAGGTCCATTTTGCAGGATGATTAAGGCCTCTTGAGTTCAAAGAGAGAATATTAAAAGACATGGCTGCCAGAGAGGTACACTGGAGGTGAGGTCAGAACCAGAGGAGATGTAAAGATATTACCTTAAACTCTGAGGTTGGGTAACATGCAAAAGTCCACTCTCCACTGGTGGGAGATACAGAGAAGGATGGTCACACAGAGATGTGGCAGAGGTCACTTGCTGTCCCAAGTTCCGGGTGTCACTGCTGCTGTATGAAGGCACTAAGTGGTAAACACAGAGAAAATAACAAAAGAAAATACAGAAAAGGTGTCGCTACTTAGGCGACAAAACTAAACCAAAAGTACTAGAACTGTTGCAGGTAGGAGATCCGCTGTGACAAAGCACAGAATAGGTGAACCGAATCACCAACTGGGGAATAGAATCAGTAAGGGTTATCCTTCAGAAAGGCCTACTGATATAGAGGTAGGGGACTTCCACCTAGGTGGATAAACTTATCACCAAAATAAAAGGTAGAGGTGTAACAGTAGCCCGGCCGGGCTGGTAGTCGTTGAAGTAGAGAAGCCTAGCGTGTCATGGATGATGATTCTGACGCCCGTATCCTTGAGGGGCCCTAGAATGAGATGGAGGAGAGTGCCGTGGACCATCGTGGAAATTCTTCGGAGGGTCCGGGATGATACCCCAGGAATGTAGGAGTCTCATTCCAGCCCTCAATGGTTGATATTATGTGCGGGATTCCATTGTGAGTGACGTGCAATGTTGCTGGGTGACGCCACTTGTATAAGATCTTGTGGTTGAAGAGAGCCTTGGTAAGGGTCTTCAATTGCCTCCTCTGTTGCAGCGTGTGTTGGGACAAGTCAGCGTATAGCTGCACTTCTGCATATGGTGCTGGTCAGGTTCCTAGTTGCTTGGAGGTTTTTAGAATTTTTTCTTTGGCCGGATAGAAATGCATGCGAAGAAGCACATCCCTAGGGACTGAGTCTTCTAAGTGGCGAGGTTTAGGAATTCTATGAATTCTGTCTATAGTAAGTTCTATAGGGGTCAAATCAGGTACCAGTGTAGTGAATAAGGTAGATGCATGTTGCAGCAGATCATTAGGCTGAACCATCTCAGGAATGCAGCGCAGTTTTATATTGTTGCGGCGTGATCGATCTTCAAGATGAGCCAACTTGTATTTGATGCATTCAGTGTCCTCTCTTTGCTCATGATATGCATCTACAAGCTCATTCACTGTCTCAGTACATTCATCCATACTGTGTTCTATGCGTGACTAGGGATGATCAAAAGGTTCGGCTCGACCATCGGTTTGACCCGAACATTGGCTGTTCGAGGTTCGGCCGAATTTAGAACTTTTTGCTGAAAAAGTTCGGAGTTCGGCAACCAGAACCGACCAAAATGCAATGGTTCAGGAAATGGGCTTTAAAAGCCCGTGATTGGACCAGAACCATCAGTAAAAGCCAATTGAGGGGGCAGGAGAATGCTAGGAATGTGATTGGAGTGACTAGGGGGTCCATAGTCCAATCATTAGTGAATACGCCCCCCAGTATATAAGATAGCCCCCGCCAAATTCCTAGCATTGTTATACAGGGACATGGAAGAGAGTGGAAGCAGTTCTTTGACTTTTGCTACAAAGTGTCATTTAGCAATTTTTAGTGTGAGGAAAGGGATATCTAGTGTAGTTAGGGTGCTATTTTCCACTATAGTTAGCTTTAATTATTCAGTTTCTGTAGGGAAAGTGTTAAGTGTAAGGGGACCGTAGTGTAGTGTAGGGTTAAATGACTCTGACTGCTATGGCAGGGTGACAAAACCCTTCCATATTGTAATGTTCTGGTACCTTTGGGTACCCTAATTACTCTTTCATAAGTGTATGCGCCCCACCATTCTCTTTTGGTAAGGTGCGCATACACCTTTAAGACTGATGCTGTCATCACTGAGCGCCGGACTGGATGGCTATTTAGATCGCCGGCTCTCACTCACATGTGTTCGTTCAAACTGCTTTGTGCCTTGATGCTAACCTGTCTTGAAGCTCTCATGCTTGCAAACATACCTCGCTGTCGGAACCACGCTGCGCTGATCCCTGTATCCCGCTACCGGATCATCCTCTCTTGCCGAACCTCTCCTCTGCTACATTGCTATTAGTGATAAGTACCCCACAGGGGAAACCACTATAACTTTCATACTAAAGCTTACACTATCTAGCTCTGCATACTAAGGACTATTACTACATCTGCATTATCTAAGATTGCTAGCTCTTGAGCCTACTACCTCCTGTTCTTGCACTGGGTTGATCTCTCTTGTATGTCCACCTGCTACTCTGTCATCTGCTACCATACATGATTGCTAAACCTATCTGCATCCCATCTGCTACTATCTTACTTTCAAGAACATTGCCTTTCAAGTGTCTGTCATCTACCATCTCTACCCAACCTGTCTCTTCAGCCTATCATCACTGTGTTACTATATACATAAGTCACTCTAGGAAACATCTTATTGAGTGTGTGTATTTACTTGCTGAATTGAGATCATCCACACATGATGAGTCATTGAGAGTTGGGAATGGTGTCTCAGCGTTTCTCTACATGACTACTGAAGTGGAATATTTCTGCAGCTGAAAATCCACATCATACATAAAACGCAGGAGCGTTACAGATTGAACGAACCACAAATGGATTCAGCAGAAATAACCACTCAGATGACACAATTAAAACAGCAAGTACCTGCGTTAATACACACACTTGCTGAATTAAAAGAAGACAATCAGGCTCTGTCGCAGCAGGTAATTAGACTGACACAACTTACCACTGCTCAGTCCCCTGAACCCAAAATCCTTTGGTATTTACAGGCGATCGCAAAAAATTTCGCGAATTTAAAAACGCATGTGAGTTACTTTTCTTGCTAAAACCCCGTACCTACCTTACTGATCACATTAAGGTTTGTACTATTATTTCTTATCTAACATTCGATCCTCGGGCCTGGGCTGACTCTCTTTTTGAGAAAAGCGACCAGCTTCTCAACTCCTATGCCTTGTTCCTAGCAGAACTCACTAGCCTATATGATGATCCCAATAGGCAGAGTACTGCCGATCTTCAATTAAGATCCTTGAAACAAGGTGGGAGACCTGTAGAAGACTTTGTCGCAGAATTCAAGAGATGGACCCTTGATTCAGAATGGAATGATGCATCTCTGAAATCCCAATTTAGGCTTGGCCTATCAGAGGCCGTTAAAGACGAGCTCGCCCGAGCGGATCTGCCAAAAACCCTGGATGCATTGATACAACTCAGTATCACCATAGATAGAAGACTACGAGAAAGAAAGGCTGAGAAAATGGGAATGCCATTATCCAGTTCTTCTCGGATTTCGGCCGTTGACCCCGTTCCTATGGAGGTAGGAACCATACGCCCACCTCTATCAACTATGGAAAGAGCCAGAAGACGATCTGGTAATCTCTGCTTGTACTGTGCATCCCCAGATCACAAGATAAACGTCTGTCCCCTAGTCTACAAAAAGAAGGGTGAGTGTTCACATGTCCTCCTAGGGGGATTGACAACTTCAATCACTAACCCTTACCTTTCTGTTTGCTTAACATTACAGTGGGACCAGAACAGGATTACTACTAAGGCCATGATTGACACAGGATCTTGTGGAAATTATATTGACATATGTTTTGCTGCTTTAAATTTTTTTTCTAAACTTAAACCTGTCTCAGTGAGTCTTATTAACGGTGTTCCTTTATCCTCTGGTCCGATCACTGATCAGACACAGGCACTCCTAGTCACTACTAACAGGTCTCATATGGAGACCACTACCTTCAATCTAATACCTTCACCCCACTTTCCCATTGTTTTGGGACTTCCCAGGTTGCACACACATCAACCAACCATAGATTGGAAGGAACGGACCCTGACCTTCCTCTCTTGCTATTGGGAGGGTACGTGTAACCTCCCGTCTTTCGGGAAGATCCTGTCTGTGGTGACAGATGAGATTGCACCACTATGTTATCAGGATCTCTCTGAGGTTTTTCTTGAGAAAAATGCTCAAGCACTACCTCCCCATCGAGACTATGATTGTAGCATTGATCTACTCCCAAATAGCAAATTGCCGTTCGGTCATGTTTATCCTCTTTCACAGGATGAACTTTCCCATCTCAAAGACTATTTGGATGAGAATTTGGAAAAAGGTTTTATTAGACCTTCCACTTCTTCCACAGCAGCAGGACTCTTTTTTGTCCGCAATAAGGACTCAAGTCTCAGGCCTATCATCGACTATAGGCAATTGAATGCTATTACAATAAAAGATCGCTATCCTCTACCGCTTATCCCTGAGATCATTGAGCAGGTGCGTGGAGCTACCTATTTTTCAAAATTGGACCTGAAAGGAGCATACAATCTCATTCGAATCCGTGATGGACACGAGTGGAAGACTGCATTCAGAACCAGATACGGATTGTTCGAGTATCTTGTAATGCCATTCGGGCTATGCAACGCCCCTGCAGTTTTTCAACGATTTATAAACGATATTTTCAGAGACTTACTAGATGTCTGTGTTGTGGTATATCTGGACGATATACTTATATATTCACGATCCCTGTCTGAACACATAAGACATGTAAGACTAGTATTATCGAGATTGCTTGCACACAACCTTTATGTGAAACTGAAAAAATGCTTGTTTCATAAAGAAGAGGTACTGTTTCTAGGCTACATCATATCCAAAACAGGAATCGAGATGGACATGAGTAAGATATCCTGCATTCAGGATTGGCCTACACCAACCACACGCAAGGCGCTACAGCGATTCCTTGGATTTTCGAATTTCTACAGGAAGTTCATTAGAAACTTCTCTGCCATTGTGAGACCCCTCACACAGCTCACTAGCATTAAAAAAACATTCAAATGGTCAGATGAAGCAAAGAAAGCTTTTCACCTGTTAAAGACAAGGTTTACTTCTGCTCCCATACTACGCCATCCAGACCCATCCCTCCAATACATTCTGGAAGTAGATGAGTCAAACATGGCAGTAGGAGCAATACTCTCCCAACGACCAACTCACACTTCACCACTTCATCCAGTCGCCTTTTTTTCTAAATCCCTAAGCAGTCCAGAGATAAATTACCCCGTGGGTGAAAAGGAACTGCTTGCTATATAATTGGCTCTGGAGAATTGGCGACATCTACTCGAAGGCACCCAATTACCAATACTTATATACACGGACCATAAAAATCTCCAATATCTTCAGACTAACAAAACTCTCTCGCACCGACAGGTACGATGGTCACTATTCTTTCTAAGGTTTAACTTCCTAGTGACCTACACACCTGCAGATAAGAACAAAAAGGCGGATGCACTGTCACGACTAGCTGAAGAAAACTGCTTCGAAATCCCTTCCGTTTCTATAATACCTCACAAACGCATTATTGGAGTTGTCCGTTCCTTGAAGGAAGAGGTTTTGCATGGTATAAGTTTGGATTCACCCCCACCACAACTAAATACTGATGCAGAAGGCTTCCTCTACTACAACGACAAACTTTACATACCACCTACCATACGCACCAAGATCTTGGAATTATCGCATGATGTGCCTATGGCAGGACATATGGGTATGATAAAGACTCTTAATCTGATTACCAGGCAATTCTGGTGGCCTGACATGAAAACATCTATACAAAAATTTGTCTCTTCATGCAATGTCTGTGCCAGGTCCAAAATTGACACTACGAGACCATCCGGTCTACTATGCAGTCTACCAATACCCCAAACTCCATGGGAAGTTGTGTCCTTGGACTTTATAGTGGAATTGCCTCCTTCCAAAGGATTTAATACCATCTTAGTGTCAGTGGACCATCTGACAAAAATGGCACATTTCATTGCTATTCGCAGACTACCTTCGTCTAAACAAACGGCAGAACTCCTGATGAAACATGTCTTTAAGTTACATGGTATCCCAAAAACTCTTCTGTCTGACCGTGGATCACAATTTATTTCCAAGTTCTGGCAAGAACTATGCCACATACTACGGATCGAGCGGAAGCTCACTTCTCCTTACCATCCGCAGTCCAACGGACAGACTGAAAGAGTCAACCAATGCATCGAGCAATATTTACATTGTTACACTTCTTACCAACAGGATGATTGGGTGGATCTTCTCCCTCTGGCAGAATTTGCCTACAACAACGCAACCCACAGTACGACCAAGCAGAGTCCGTTCTACTTGAACTATGGGTTTCATCCCTCTATTCTTCCACCACGCATCCTTCCTTCAAATAACCCAGTAGCTTCAGACTATCTTACCCAAATAAAGGACTCTCTGGGTTTGCTTAATACTACCATTGCACACGCTCATAGTCAACAAAAGAAGTACTATGATCTTCGCAGAAGACCTTCTCCTCAGTACGCTATCGGGGACCTCGTATGGCTCTCAACAAAATATTTAAGACTGAAAATCCCTAGCAAAAAGCTTAGACCTCTGTTCTTGGGACCTTTCCCAATCAAGAAACTTATTGGAAAAGCTGCAGTACAGCTTACATTTCCAATAGACCTCAAAATACATCCCATTTTCCATGTGTCGCTACTGAAGCCCCATGTTCCTGACCAAGGAATAAGGCCTACTATCCCACCTCCTCCTCCTGTACAAGTTGAAGGTGGAGAAGAATATGAGATAAAAGAGATTCTGGATTCTCGTATCCACAGAGGAAGACTTCAGTACTTGGTTCGATGGAAGAACTATGGGCCCCAAGACGACACCTGGCTAAACACCTCTGACATACATGCCTCTAGATTAATCCGCAATTTTCATGCGAAGTACCCAGACAAACCAGCTCCAGAGGCCTTCAGGAGCCGGCCTTAAGGGGGGGGTACTGTAATGTTCTGGTACCTTTGGGTACCCTAATTACTCTTTCATAAGTGTATGCGCCCTACCATTCTCTTTTGGTAAGGTGCGCATACACCTTTAAGACTGATGCTGTCATCACTGAGCGCCGGACTGGATGGCTATTTAGATCGCCGGGTCTCACTCACATGTGTTCGTTCAAACTGCTTTGTGCCTTGATGCTAACCTGTCTTGAAGCTCTCATGCTTGCAAGCATACCTCGCTGTCGGAACCACGCTGCGCTGATCCCTGTATCCCGCTACCGGATCATCTGCTCTTGCCGAACCTCTCCTCTGCTACATTGCTATTAGTGATAAGTACCCCACAGGGGAAACCTCTATAACTTTCATACTAAAGCTTACACTATCTAGCTCTGCATACTAAGGACTATTACTACATCTGCATTAACTAAGATTGCTAGCTCTTGAGCCTACTACCACCTGTTCTTGCACTGGGTTGATCTCTCCTGTTGATGTCCACCTGCTACTCTGTCATCTGCTACCATACATGATTGCTAAACCTATCTGCATCCCATCTGCTACTATCTTACTTTCAAGAACATTTCCTTTCAAGTGTCTGTCATCTACCATCTCTACCCAACCTGTCTCTTCAGCCTATCATCACTGTGTTACTATATACATAAGTCACTCTAGGAAACATCTTATTGAGTGTGTGTATTTACTTGCTGAATTGAGATCATCCACACATGATGAGTCATTGAGAGTTGGGAATGGTGTCTCAGCGTTTCTCTACATGACTACTGAAGTGGAATATTTCTGCAGCTGAAAATCCACATCATACATAAAACGCAGGAGCGTTACACATATCAGGGTGACCGCTATAGAGAAAAGATCGTTTCTCTTGTGTCACATTCAGAGCAGGGATATGGCTTCTCACCAATCAGCTTGCTTTTTGGCTGCAGGCGTTTATAGGGCTTTTTTGAGAAGATGTTTGGATTCAGGCATGACATCTGAACATCTGTGTAGGTGTATATATACCAATAAAAAGAAAAGAGAAGGCGCCTGGCCCTTTAAATAAAAGATTGTTGAACCTGCTGCCCTTTTAATTGTAATAAAACAATAAATAGGTATATATCATAGGTAAAAAGGCGCTGGTAATCTTAATATATCACGTGTTATAAAAATTAATAGGTGATTTAAAGTGTAATATATGTGATTAAAAATTGCTACAAATATATATATGATCTACTATTGGTGCAATTAGCAAAGAAAAGTGCATACCAGTGCAATTTCAATTCAGAAGTGTTTGTGCTTCTCAAAGTAAATTAATCCACAAAGGTGTGGATCAGTGAACCAATAAATAGATATATAAAGAATTCCATACAAAAATCACATAAGAATATATAAAAATATAAATATATAAATGTGCTCCAAGTAGTGTTTAAAAATCCAGGCAATAGCATGCAATCAAAATTGTGCTTGGTGGATTCTTATTAATCCCTTCACAGTGCTCCAGGTGCTGGGATGTGACAACCGTCAATTAAGAAGTGCTTGTGCTTCTCAAAGTAAATTAATCCACAAAGGTGTGGATCAGTGAACCAATAAATAAATATATAAAGAATTCCATACAAAAATCACATAAGGATATATAAAAAAATCACATAAGAATATATAAAAAAGTATAAATATATAAATGTGCTCCAAGTAGTGTTTAAAAGTCCAAGCAATAGCATGCAATCAAAATTGTGCTTGGTGAATTCTTATTAATCCATTCACAGTGCTCCAGGTGCTGGGATGTGACAACCGTGGCCTCTTACCAGCTAGCAGCAGGTCACAAGGACCCCCAACGCCTGTGATCCCTTTATTGGGTGGATCAGACCTCTCCTCGATTGCTTGGATCTCTGGCTCCTATATTACTCGAGTTGGACCATGTAGTCCCCCCATACACATAAAGATATAGAAGAACAAATAGCCTCCAATAGTGAAATACTGTTTTATTCTCCAAAAAACATACACTATAAGGTGACAATTAGCCTCTTACTATTTGTTGTGCCCTCCTGGCACTGGGCAATTCGGCAGTACAAAATCGTTTTTTTGGGTCTTAGGAAGATATTCTCCGGGGATCTGCAGCACCCTGTATCTCCTTTCCCCCTTTCTTTGTATTGCAGCGGTGGATGTGTATCCCAGCCTCTGTTCCGAATGCCTCTGTGTGTTACTTCCGGGTTAGCATTGACCACAATGCATTTCGCTTAACGAGCGTCCTCAGGCAGTCTGTGCTGGCCCTGTCAGTCACATCTTAAGTATCGCTATCTCTATTATGATTGGCCGGTGTTTAATTTTGCTTTTGTAGCGCCATTCATTTATTTTTATTGACATTAAGTGCCGATCTGTATATTTAACAGGATGGTATCGATTTATTACGTGACCCTTTTATTTTATGTGTATTTGACATTTGCTGCAAATCGCCCGGGTATATTCCTATTCCCCGCATTATACAAACAGCAATTCACATCCAATAATTCTTAAAAACACATAATGTATTTCCCACAATTATAAAACTATTTATATCTAGTATTAAATCTTTATTAATAAAACATTATAAATAAAATTGAAATTAGACATTATAAAATAAAAAATAAAAAAATATATATCTTTAATTGACGCCATCTAGTGGTCATCTAATTTTTCCTACATTCTTTTTAGTGTAATTCGGGACTATAACTCCATCTAGTGGCCATATATAGGAACAATTATTTTTTATTTTATCATTCTTATGGACATAGATATTAATTTATAGGGACATATGCTTATTAAAAAGGTACAGTGTACATTATAAATTTTTTAAAATAATATTATCTATATAAAAATCCATAATTTGTAATTAAAAAAATATATATATAAAATGGATATATAAAATATAAATATGAGATATATTATCTAAAGGCAAGGGATATAATCAATTAAATTCCTAAAAATTATTTAAAAAGCAATTAAGGTCTATGTCTGCATTTAACCCCATGGGTTTTAATGTTTTTAGTCTATGGATCCATGCGGTTTCGTTCTGCGATATCATTTTTCGCATATCTGAGCCTCTCCAATGACTGAATATTTTGTCAATTCCACAGAACCAAAGGAGGGAGGGATCTTGGTTGTGGAAAATTCTGAAGTGATTGGACAGGCTGTGCTTTTTGAAGCCTTTCTTTATGTTATCGACATGTTCTCCTATCCTAATTGCTAAAGTGCGGGTCGTGCGTCCGATGTATTTTAATCCGCAAGGGCAAGTACACATGTATGTAACAAATCTAGTGTCGCAGGTGATGAATTTTTTAATCTCAAATTCCCGATTGTCCGCGGAGAAGAACTTGTGTTCAATCCTTTTCTTAAATCTGCTTGTCCTGCATGCTTTACATCTTCTGCACCTATAGAAGCCATTTTTTGCGAAAAACATTTGTGGTTTTTTTGGTGGGTCTGGAACATTTTTTGATAGGATATTCCGTAGTCCCGGGGCTCTTTTATAAATAAATTTTGGATTCTTTGGGAGGAGTGTTTTTAAAGTGTCATCCCTTAATAGGATGTGCCAATTTTTCTTTATGCATTTTTCAACCTCTTTGTATTGGGTGTTGAATCCCGTAATAAAAGCTAGTTCAAAGTTTGGGTTTTCTTTCTTCTTTTTCTTCTTATTCTTTAGGAGGTCTTCTCTCTTCAATTCGGATATTTTCTTTTGTGTGATTCTCAGGTCTTTCTCTTTGTATCCCTTTTCTCTGAATCTTTCTATTAATTTATCTGTCTGTGTATTGTAGTCTTTTAAATCTGTACAATTCCTTCTAATTCGGGTGAATTGCCCTTTTGGTATCGCTTGTATCCAAGCCGGGTGATGGCAACTCCTCTTAGAGATGTAGCCATTAGTATCCACCTTTTTAAAGAAGGTTCTGGTGTTTAAAGTGCCGTTGTGCTTAAAGATCTCCAAGTCGAGAAATTGCACTGTATTTTTGTCCATATTACCTGTAAATTTGATCTGATATTTGTTTTTATTCATTTTCTTGAAGAAATGTTCCAGGGATTCTTGCGATCCTTCCCACACAACCAAGATATCATCAAGATATCGGCGGTAATACTTCAGTTGTTGTGGAAGTTTTGAGTAGATATCCTCCTCTTCCCATTTGGCTAAAAATATATTTGCTACGCTGGGAGCATAACGTGCTCCCATAGCTACACCCTTTATTTGGTTATAGTACTCATTCTTATACCAAAAATGATGATTTGACATAGCCATATTCAGGCCTTCCAATAGGAAATCTCTTTGTGGTTCCTTTAAATTGGTGTATTTTTCTAAGGCCCATTTGATAGCCCTTGATGCATCCTTCTGTCTGATGTTCGTATATAATGATTCCACATCGATCGATGCCAATATTGTATTTTCGGTGATATTTATGTCCACTAGTGAGGTTAATGTTTCCTTGGTATCCTTTAAAAAGGATTTTCCAATAGCAGCTATAGGCTGAAAAAATGTATCCAAATATTCACCCATCCTAGCATATAAAGATTCTATGCCACTGATTATGGGTCTTCCCGGTGGCTGCTGTAGATTTTTATGAATCTTGGGGATTTGATATATCACCGGCATACGAGGGGCTTTAATATTCAGGTATTTTCCTTCTTTTTTGTTCAGGAGGCCCTTTTTCATCCCTTTATTAATCCACTGTATCATTTTGGCTTTCAATTTATTTGTAGGATTTCCAGGTAATTTAACATATGTATCTTCATCATTTACAATACGATCCAGTTCCTTGATATAATCTTCTTTTTTGAGAATCACTAGACCCCCTCCTTTATCAGCTGCTCTAATAATGATATTCTTCTTTTCTTCCAAACTTCTGATGGCTTCCCAAACTTCCTTTGTATTTTTAGTTGGCTTCCTTTTCATCATCTGTACCTCTTTTTGAACAATATTCCTGAACACTTGGATATATTGGTAGGTACTGGATTTAGGATTAAAAACTGATTTGTTCCGAAGTTGGGTATGTTGGTATTCTGTTTCTTCCTCTCCTCCTATCCCTTTCTTGTGTTGTTCCGCAAAAAATTTCTTAATATTAAGTTTTCGTGTAAACTTTTCTAGATCGATAAAAGTCTCAAAATGATCTAGAGATTTAGCAGGGGCAAATTTCAGTCCCTCTTGTAATATTTTCAATTCTGATGGTGTAAGTTCCACCCCTGCTAAATTGAATATCCCTTGCTCTAGACGTCCCTAGACGTCTAGAGCAAGGGATATTCAATTTAGCAGGGGTGGAACTTACACCATCAGAATTGAAAATATTACAAGAGGGACTGAAATTTGCCCCTGCTAAATCTCTAGATCATTTTGAGACTTTTATCGATCTAGAAAAGTTTACACGAAAACTTAATATTAAGAAATTTTTTGCGGAACAACACAAGAAAGGGATAGGAGGAGAGGAAGAAACAGAATACCAACATACCCAACTTCGGAACAAATCAGTTTTTAATCCTAAATCCAGTACCTACCAATATATCCAAGTGTTCAGGAATATTGTTCAAAAAGAGGTACAGATGATGAAAAGGAAGCCAACTAAAAATACAAAGGAAGTTTGGGAAGCCATCAGAAGTTTGGAAGAAAAGAAGAATATCATTATTAGAGCAGCTGATAAAGGAGGGGGTCTAGTGATTCTCAAAAAAGAAGATTATATCAAGGAACTGGATCGTATTGTAAATGATGAAGATACATATGTTAAATTACCTGGAAATCCTACAAATAAATTGAAAGCCAAAATGATACAGTGGATTAATAAAGGGATGAAAAAGGGCCTCCTGAACAAAAAAGAAGGAAAATACCTGAATATTAAAGCCCCTCGTATGCCGGTGATATATCAAATCCCCAAGATTCATAAAAATCTACAGCAGCCACCGGGAAGACCCATAATCAGTGGCATAGAATCTTTATATGCTAGGATGGGTGAATATTTGGATACATTTTTTCAGCCTATAGCTGCTATTGGAAAATCCTTTTTAAAGGATACCAAGGAAACATTAACCTCACTAGTGGACATAAATATCACCGAAAATACAATATTGGCATCGATCGATGTGGAATCATTATATACGAACATCAGACAGAAGGATGCATCAAGGGCTATCAAATGGGCCTTAGAAAAATACACCAATTTAAAGGAACCACAAAGAGATTTCCTATTGGAAGGCCTGAATATGGCTATGTCAAATCATCATTTTTGGTATAAGAATGAGTACTATAACCAAATAAAGGGTGTAGCTATGGGAGCACGTTATGCTCCCAGCGTAGCAAATATATTTTTAGCCAAATGGGAAGAGGAGGATATCTACTCAAAACTTCCACAACAACTGAAGTATTACCGCCGATATCTTGATGATATCTTGGTTGTGTGGGAAGGATCGCAAGAATCCCTGGAACATTTCTTCAAGAAAATGAATAAAAACAAATATCAGATCAAATTTACAGGTAATATGGACAAAAATACAGTGCAATTTCTCGACTTGGAGATCTTTAAGCACAACGGCACTTTAAACACCAGAACCTTCTTTAAAAAGGTGGATACTAATGGCTACATCTCTAAGAGGAGTTGCCATCACCCGGCTTGGATACAAGCGATACCAAAAGGGCAATTCACCCGAATTAGAAGGAATTGTACAGATTTAAAAGACTACAATACACAGACAGATAAATTAATAGAAAGATTCAGAGAAAAGGGATACAAAGAGAAAGACCTGAGAATCACACAAAAGAAAATATCCGAATTGAAGAGAGAAGACCTCCTAAAGAATAAGAAGAAAAAGAAGAAAGAAAACCCAAATTTTGAACTAGCTTTTATTACGGGATTCAACACCCAATACAAAGAGGTTGAAAAATGCATAAAGAAAAATTGGCACATCCTATTAAGGGATGACACTTTAAAAACACTCCTCCCAAAGAATCCAAAATTTATTTATAAAAGAGCCCCGGGACTACGGAATATCCTATCAAAAAATGTTCCAGACCCACCAAAAAAACCACAAATGTTTTTCGCAAAAAATGGCTTCTATAGGTGCAGAAGATGTAAAGCATGCAGGACAAGCAGATTTAAGAAAAGGATTGAACACAAGTTCTTCTCCGCGGACAATCGGGAATTTGAGATTAAAAAATTCATCACCTGCGACACTAGATTTGTTACATACATGTGTACTTGCCCTTGCGGATTAAAATACATCGGACGCACGACCCGCACTTTAGCAATTAGGATAGGAGAACATGTCGATAACATAAAGAAAGGCTTCAAAAAGCACAGCCTGTCCAATCACTTCAGAATTTTCCACAACCAAGATCCCTCCCTCCTTTGGTTCTGTGGAATTGACAAAATATTCAGTCATTGGAGAGGCTCAGATATGCGAAAAATGATATCGCAGAACGAAACCGCATGGATCCATAGACTAAAAACATTAAAACCCATGGGGTTAAATGCAGACATAGACCTTAATTGCTTTTTAAATAATTTTTAGGAATTTAATTGATTATATCCCTTGCCTTTAGATAATATATCTCATATTTATATTTTATATATCCATTTTATATATATATTTTTTTAATTACAAATTATGGATTTTTATATAGATAATATTATTTTAAAAAATTTATAATGTACACTGTACCTTTTTAATAAGCATATGTCCCTATAAATTAATATCTATGTCCATAAGAATGATAAAATAAAAAATAATTGTTCCTATATATGGCCACTAGATGGAGTTATAGTCCCGAATTACACTAAAAAGAATGTAGGAAAAATTAGATGACCACTAGATGGCGTCAATTAAAGATATATATTTTTTTATTTTTTATTTTATAATGTCTAATTTCAATTTTATTTATAATGTTTTATTAATAAAGATTTAATACTAGATATAAATAGTTTTATAATTGTGGGAAATACATTATGTGTTTTTAAGAATTATTGGATGTGAATTGCTGTTTGTATAATGCGGGGAATAGGAATATACCCGGGCGATTTGCAGCAAATGTCAAATACACATAAAATAAAAGGGTCACGTAATAAATCGATACCATCCTGTTAAATATACAGATCGGCACTTAATGTCAATAAAAATAAATGAATGGCGCTACAAAAGCAAAATTAAACACCGGCCAATCATAATAGAGATAGCGATACTTAAGATGTGACTGACAGGGCCAGCACAGACTGCCTGAGGACGCTCGTTAAGCGAAATGCATTGTGGTCAATGCTAACCCGGAAGTAACACACAGAGGCATTCGGAACAGAGGCTGGGATACACATCCACCGCTGCAATACAAAGAAAGGGGGAAAGGAGATACAGGGTGCTGCAGATCCCCGGAGAATATCTTCCTAAGACCCAAAAAAACGATTTTGTACTGCCGAATTGCCCAGTGCCAGGAGGGCACAACAAATAGTAAGAGGCTAATTGTCACCTTATAGTGTATGTTTTTTGGAGAATAAAACAGTATTTCACTATTGGAGGCTATTTGTTCTTCTATATCTTTATGTGTATGGGGGGACTACATGGTCCAACTCGAGTAATATAGGAGCCAGAGATCCAAGCAATCGAGGAGAGGTCTGATCCACCCAATAAAGGGATCACAGGCGTTGGGGGTCCTTGTGACCTGCTGCTAGCTGGTAAGAGGCCACGGTTGTCACATCCCAGCACCTGGAGCACTGTGAATGGATTAATAAGAATTCACCAAGCACAATTTTGATTGCATGCTATTGCTTGGACTTTTAAACACTACTTGGAGCACATTTATATATTTATACTTTTTTATATATTCTTATGTGATTTTTTTATATATCCTTATGTGATTTTTGTATGGAATTCTTTATATATTTATTTATTGGTTCACTGATCCACACCTTTGTGGATTAATTTACTTTGAGAAGCACAAGCACTTCTTAATTGACGGTTGTCACATCCCAGCACCTGGAGCACTGTGAAGGGATTAATAAGAATCCACCAAGCACAATTTTGATTGCATGCTATTGCCTGGATTTTTAAACACTACTTGGAGCACATTTATATATTTATATTTTTATATATTCTTATGTGATTTTTGTATGGAATTCTTTATATATCTATTTATTGGTTCACTGATCCACACCTTTGTGGATTAATTTACTTTGAGAAGCACAAACACTTCTGAATTGAAATTGCACTGGTATGCACTTTTCTTTGCTAATTGCACCAATAGTAGATCATATATATATTTGTAGCAATTTTTAATCACATATATTACACTTTAAATCACCTATTAATTTTTATAACACGTGATATATTAAGATTACCAGCGCCTTTTTACCTATGATATATAGGTGTATATATACATACACCTATGTCTGTATATATACACATACACATATATAGGTGTGAAAGTAGCAGAAACATATGCTTGCGCTAATTAATTAATTAACAGGCATATGGCTCCGCTCCTATAACACCTATATGTGTGTATGTGTGTAAATATATACAAGTGTGTGTGTATATATATAACCCTATACAGAAGTTCAGATGTTTTGCCTGCCTCCAAAGACAAAAAATGCCCAAAAAATGCCTGCGCCAAAAAAAAAATGCCCAGGTGTGTTCTTGCAGGCGTTTTTTTTTGGGCATTTTTTTGGGGTCTTTTGAGGGAGGCTAAACATCTGAACTTCTGTATAGGGTTATATATACACACACACTTGTATATATTTATACACATACACACATATAGGTGTTATAGGAGCGGAGCCATATTAGTGTGAATTAGCGCAAGCATAGATTTCTGCTATTTTTACACCTATATATGTGTATATATGTGTATGTGTGTATATACATACATGAGTGTATGTATATATATATATATATACCCCTACACAGAAGTTCAGATGTTTTGCCTGCCTCCAAAGACCCCAAAAAAATGCCCAAAAAAACGCTTGCTACTAAACCGGCAAGGTGTGAAAATAGCGGAGCCATATCCCTGTTCTATAAGTGACATAATACAAACAATATTTTTTTATCGTTCTGGACACGCTACAGAGCTGAAACTTCACAGGTACACTTTTTAGACCCCCAGACACTAAATCCAAAGTCAAAATCCAAAAATCTCTTTTTTTTTTTTTTTTTCAATAATTGGCTCTCAATTTTTAAGAACTTTCTTTTGTGTGATTAATAGTCCCTGGGGCATGACCCAGAACCCTAGGCACTTTTTAGGGGCATTTATTGGGTTTTAGGGCTTCAAAATGGTGTTTTTTGATTACCGAAGTTTGGGTCCCATTGATTTCAATGGGGTTCTGAAATCCGGGCCGAACTTTCGGGAAGTTCGGATGTTCTGGCCGAACCGAACTTTTGAAAAGTTCGATCATCCCTATGCGTGACACCCTATTGCCCATCTGTTTCATTTCACAAGAAAACTTATGCATAATAGTGGTGAGGTTAGCCATGAGAGAAGACTGGAAGGTAATCAGCATATTTTTCATTGTGGTGTCCAGGACAGGCTGGTCAGTAGTAGGGAATGCAGCAATAGAGGATTGGAGAGCAGACATGGAGTGCATAGAGGCAAATGATGTACTCACTGCAGGGTCCGGAGGATATGCTGGGTCCAGGCGCATTCGAGTCTTCGCAGGGCTACATGATACCGGGGTTGCTGGAAAGGAATCCGGCATAGGAGGTAGCGATGTGGAGTCATCAGGTGAAGGGATAGCATCAGGGAGATCCGTATAGGCCGCTGGGCTCCCACGGTCATACCGCACGTCGGCGCCATCTTGGATCCCCTCAGGCACAGGAGGCTGTTTAAAGAAGAAGGCCGTGAGCTTCTTGGAGCCCCAATCATCCTTCCTCTTTCGGCTGGACATCTTCCCCGAACGTTCGGCAAGCTGGTCTGAGTGGATGTAAGTGCCGGTAACCGCTGTGCTTCTCATACGCTGGGGATTAGGACGGCCGGGTACAGAGAGCTCTCAGCTCAAGCGTCCATGCAGCATGTGCGCAAGCCACGCCCCATCGTTATCTCAATTTTTAAAGCCCTACTCCAGGGTATTAGCAATGCCTCTCCTCCTCCCGCCCCCTCTAACTAATCAGTGGTATAAAATAATAAAAAACAATACAAATACCCATTTTACCTACCTGAATCCAGGGTCATGTCATTATGCTCTCTTTGTTTTTTGTTGTCCTTCTTTGCGTGTCCACATCACTAAATTAGTAAAATAATAAAATATTTGAATGCACACCAAAATCACATCATCAGCACATGAATACCTAAATACATAAATAAAGGTGTTGAAACTATAGATTTTGAGATTGTATTTCTTCAAAAAAAAAAAAAAAAAAAAAACAGAATATAGCAGCACTCTAGAAAGATAACTTTTCAAGTTTCATATACAGTGTCTTGCGAAAGTATTCAGCCCCCTTGAACTTTGCGACCTTTTGCCACATTTCAGGCTTCAAACATAAAGATATAAAACTGTAATTTTTTGTGAAGAATCAACAACAAGTGGGACACAATCATTAAGTGGATCAAAATTTATTGGATATTTCAAACTTTGTTAACAAATAAAAAACTGAACAATTGGACGTTCAAAATTATTCAGCCCCTTTACTTTCAGTGCAGCAGTGCAGAGTGAGGATCTCTGAATGATCCAATGTTGACCTAAATGACGATAAATAGAATCCACATGTGTGTAATCAAGTCTCCGTATAAATGCACCTGCACTGTGATAGTCTCAGAGGTCCGTTTAAAGCGCAGAGAGCATCATTAAGAACAAGTAACACACCAGGCAGGTCCGAGATACTGTTGTGGAGAAGTTTAAAGCCGGATTTGGATACAAAAAGATTTCCCAAGCTTTAAACATCCCAAGGAGCACTGTGCAAGTGATAATATTGAAATGGAAGGAGTATCAGACCACTGCAAATCTATGAAGACCTGGCCGTCCCTCTAAACTTTCAGCTCATACAAGGAGAAGACTGATCAGAGATGCAGCCAAGAGGCCCATGATCACTCTGGATGAACTGCAGAGATCTACAGCTGAGGTGGGAGACTCTGTCCATAGGACAACAATCAGTCATATACTGCACAAATCTAGCCTTTATGGAAGAGTGGAAGGAAGAAAGCCATTTCTTAAAGATATCCATAAAAAGTGTCATTTAAAGCTTGCCACAAGCCACCTGGGAGACACACCAAACATGTGGAAGAAGGTGCTCTGGTCAGATGAAACCAAAATCAAACTTTTTGGCAACAATGCAAAATGTTATGTTTGGCGTAAAAGCAACACAGCTCATTACCCTGAACACACCATGCCCACTGTCAAACATGGTGGTGGCAGCATCATGCTTTGGGGCTGCTTTTCTTCAGCAGGGACAGGGAAGATGGTTAAAACTTAACTTAAGGGGGCTGAATAATTTTGCACGCCCAATTGTTCAGTTTTTTATTTGTTAAAAAAGTTTGAAATATCCAATACATTTCGTTCCACTTCATGATTGTGTCCCACTTGTTGTTGATTCTTCACAAAAAAATTACAGTTTTATATCTTTATGTTTGAAGCCTGAAATGTGGCAAAAGGTTGAAAAGTTCAAGGGGGCCGAATACTTTCACAAGGAACTGTATTTATGAAAGGAAGCATCATAAAATCATATATGTACAAGATCTCCACCAGGGATCCTCAAACTACGGCCCTCCAGCTGTTGCGGAACTACACATCCCATGAGGCATTGCATTGTAAAACTCTGACATTCACAGACATGACTAGGCATGATGGGAATTGTAGTTCCTGAAGAACCGGAGGGCCATAGTTTGAGGATCCCGATATAGACAAATGCAAAATCTCATATACATTTTCATTAGAACAGGGAGGAGATCAAAGCTAAAAGTACAGAAACTAACAAACTTCAATACACATAGATAAATACTACAGAAAACTTTCAGTAGGCATGCAGACACTCAGGTGTCAGGTGGAAGTGCGAATCACAATGTTTCAGAGTAAAAACCCCTTTCTCAAGTCAAGTCCACCTCAACCAGACCCTTAATGTTTGCATGCCTTCTGAAGTTTTTTTCTGGTATCTATCTATTAATGATATGGTTGGGCTATGCATATAGAAACCCTAAAAAGCAAATTTTTAGACAAAAAATAAAACTTACATAATGACAATTTTCAATAAAAATTACCTCTACATTTGCGCTTATTATTACATGCGGTGGTTAGTTTATGTGAACCTACAATCAATTTGTATTGACAATCTGAAAGGTGCCGTTCTTGCAATAAGCTGTAGGCTGCATGTCTCACCAAGTACGCAACTCTGCAAGTAGTAAATGTGTACACCCATGTGAGGCACACTCTCTGAGAGACGCATAGCTTCTGGAGGGTTAATGAATAAAAGACAAAAAGAAGCAAACAAGGTTAACAGTTTAATCATAAAACATGTTCAAAATAGTTGACATTTTCCACTAAATTAACCTGCGGATAAAAACATCCCTATAGAATTAAGTACAGTGACTCACTGCACTGTAGTTCACACATTAAAAATAAATAAATAAAAGCACACACAATTTCCACTTACAATATACATAGAGGTAATTAGTGAAAATGTCATGATTTATTCTTTATGCAGGTAATTTTTATGTCATTGTAATCTAAGGAAATGACAGGAAAGGGTAATCGAAAAGACAATCCAGAAGCCTGTGATTTAACCCATGAAAAGGAAGGTTTCAGTTTTAGCAAGATGTTTTACAATTTGACTGTAGCTGAACCTACCTGGCTAATGGTTTGAGATGTGTGCTGTATATTTATGTTGTGGCAGTATATTCTGCATTGCTTTTCAGAATACAGAGAGCCATTCACATCTGTCGCAGCCTACTACACTACAGCCAGTTTTGGGCAGATGCCAATTAGCTTACTAGTATGTCTTTGTAACTAGGATGGTAAAAGCTTTATATGATAATATGTTTTGAGGCCAATACAGTGCATTTACTTTTCTAAAGTTGCACTAAAGTATTACTTATCAAGACAAAAATGCAATCTTTTAGAACATTCAGGTTACTATTTATCATGTTACATGCAATAGTTTTAATACTGGAAGGACTATCTCATAGGTGTCACTTGATGACTATAGCTGCTAAAGAAATCACTGTTGATTTGGTAATGCTTTTGTGCTACAGTTCTTCATACACACCCCCATTGGCGCTGTTTCACGTCCGCCATTTATATACATTGGCTGGACAGGAAGTGGTTAAATAAAAAATAGACTGCCCAAACATGCATACAACCTTGAAATAAGTGAATAAATTACATCATACTGTATATTCAAAGTCTATGTACAAAAATAATGCACTAAGTGCAAGTAATAAATGGTGCCATAAGTTACACTTATGGAGTGAAAAATAATCTTGTGAACAGATCATTGTGCCCACAACAATACAGCAAACTTATGTTTACTTCACAGTGTTCACCCATGTTCAAAAACTCCTTACCAGATGGTTTAGATCTCACAAAAAGAGCATTAAGAGAACACAAAGGCAAGCCCCATAGCCTAGAAGTTTTTTTAGTAAAATCATGTTTATTCAAAATACCACTCACATTTAAGAGATGAGAGATCAGCATATACAAGAAACAGCTCTGCTGTGAGTCCACCTGTGGGCGTGATAATGTCACAAAGCAAGCCCCACCCAACGCATTTTGTCTCTACACAGACAACATCAGGGGTGAGAGGCTGGCTAGTGACATTTGCTGCTCATATTATATACCCCAGTACTATGTAATGTTTACAAACAGAATACAAAACAAAGACCATGACAAAGCAATCGAAAAACAGCTTACAAATTATTTTGTCCACAAGGAGATTTATGCATAAGTCCAAAATAATCTATTGCTAACATACTGAAAAAAAAGTTTTTTGAAAAGAGCCCAAAAAACATTTTATAATTAAAAGCGGGCACCAATATCCAAGTAGTTTACAGTGTACGCCAACAAGCTATATATATAAATATAAAAAAAAAATAGAGGATGAAAATAAAAAAGATAAAAATACTTCATACAACTACTTGAGCAAACAAAATGTGTCAGAGAAGTACTGGACTTTAGCTATTGCTAATGAAGCAATTAATATCCCAGTCCAACTTCAGTCCTGAAGGACTATATGTTTTATAATAAAAGATTCATGGTGTCTCATGTCAGGATATTTTCCTCCTAGAATTGCTCCCACGCCAGTGGGGGGTAAACTTAAATTCCCACTAGATGGAGAGAAGTTGGATCCTTATTATGATGATAAGATAATGTTTGGACAAACTGTGCCTTTTAAAATCTTTTTAATGTCAGTAACATATTCACCAATCTTAACAAATAGTGCTCAAGTGGTCCTCCCCACATATTGTAGACCACAAGGACACTGGAGAGGTTAGGCAACACAATGGGTAGAACGTGTAAAAAAATCATGAATGTTCTATGTTTTGTGTGTAACGTGACTAAAACAATTTGGTGCATGCTACTTTACAGTACTTACACACACCACACCTCCTGCAGGAGAAATAGCCTTTCAGACTCCCCAACATGGAAACTTTAGGAGGCCTATATATTACATTGAGAGCAATAAAGTCCCTAAATGTCTTTGCTTACTTAAAAATGAAAAACTGCCCCAACAACTTGTCCTTCTTGAGAACATTCCAGTGTCTATTTAGCAATTGATGCTGATTAGAGAAATTGGTCAAAAATGACCATTCATAATTTTTTAAGAGTGCCTTTGTTTACTTTTGTTGAGAAAATGATCCTCCCTCTTAAAAAAAAAAAAAAACAAACCCCAAAAAATAATCCACAACTTACTCCACTCATAAGTAAATTTATAGCCCAATCATTACTGCTTATGCAGATCATACAGGTATTTAGAGAATAGAAGTCTCCTCCCCACAGAAGGATCATCATTATATTGCCTTCAAAACAATAATTCAGGGGCGAGGTCACATCTTCTTCCCACCAGGCCATAAATAGATTTGCAAGACTTGGGGCAAATTTTGCTCTTATTGCAACACCAGTTTATTGTAAATAAAAAGTGCTCTCATGCCAAAAATAGTTATGTTCCAAAGCAAACTTAAGTAATTTTAATATACTGTAAATTTTAAGGAATTATCAGAATTTAGAAAATGCTCAGCTGCTTTGAAACCTTTATCATGGGGGATAATCATATATAATGATGAAACATCTGCAGTTAACAATATTATATATCACCCTCCTACCCTACATTACTTAACTCATTGATACCTTTTGTTGTGTCCTTTCAAGTATGACAGTGTATGACCCACCAGGTGCTTTAGAAAAAAAAAAAAAACAATATAATTCCCTATAAGGGAAGTTATTGAGTCAATTCCACTCACAATAGGGCACCCCAATGTGTATTCAAGATTTTTATTCACCTTAGGTAAATGATATGTTATAGGGATTCTAGAGGCTGAAGGTGCCAAAAAACATATTTTTATAGAGTTCCGTAATATATCCAGCTTTTACAATTGCCTCCAATTGTTTTTTATTTAACACAGTGGGATTTTTCTTTAAGACCTCATATGTTTCCCTATCATACAACGGTAGCAATATTTCCAGGCATTGGGCCTGATGTGGGTCTGCCATTGTTACCGGGAACACTTCCAACACATTTAAGTTGAAAACCCAAGTGTGAGAGCTGAGACAATGACCATTCCGGCATCTTTGGTTTGTTTTGTTTATTTTATAAAGGGGATGGGAGAAGGGAATGAGTGGGATACTCCTCTGGCTCAACTAGGTTTAACTGGGACACTTTGTAGAAAAGATGCCTGTAAGTGCTGTCCAGACGCCAGCTGAATGCTGACCAACCCTTCCTGGCGCTTGAAATACTGTTCTGCTGAAAGTGCTGAAACTTTGGCTTTAACTCCTTGGTTAACTCAGAAGATCCAGGACTGTAAATAATCCTTGACTCTTGATACTCTGTCTAGCTCAAAAGTCCTGTGTATGACTCCCTCCAGCCCTTCACTGACTAAGGTAGCTTCCTGTAACTGCTTGTGCTGCTGCAACTCTTAACACTGTACACTTGACTCTTCAGGGCCCAACCGCTGGCGCCCCCTCTACACTTCCAGGGTCCTCTCACTAGGCAACCCCCTTGACACTTGCAGGCTCCAGGATCCCTGGGACCTTCACCGGAAGGGTCCCCTCTACACTAGGCAGATCCCAGGAGCAGTTTTCAGTACTCACAACCTTGGAAGGCTTTCCTGGAACTGAACCCCTTTTCCTCCACTGGTCCTCGGCACACTGAATCCTCTCTGCAGCTCAGTTTTCCTTCCTGGATTCTCATATAGCCACCCGAGACACCCGATCTTTCTGACAGGAGGAGAGACAGCAGTACTCCCCCCCCCTCCTGGGACTCTGCTTCCTGCCAAAGATGGTGTGTCATGTGTTCCCTTCAACCTCGTACCCACTCACAGAATCCTCTGTGGCAGAATCTGCCTTCTGGGGTAGATACAGGCCTGGATGGGCCACTGATTGGGTTTCTTCCACTGCCCAATGAGAATCCTCTCATGGAACAAGTGGGGAGAGTCCCCTCTCAGCAGCCACATCTGGGAGACATGACAGTCTAGCTGAAAATCATGGCCCTGCTGCTAGGCAGCCAAAGCCCATTATGCTTTTACCTAGCACCTACCTTGTAGGGTGCTACATCCACCCCACACCAAACGGAGTCAGCTCCCTCTGACTCTGAGGCAGCCACCTCCTATCAAAAATACTGGCCAAAACTCAGGAGTATCCCACAAACCTGGAAAGGGGGAGAAGGGAAAAACGAATGTCAGATAAATTAAGGTGGGAAAATATAGCTTTACATACTCTGCTGTACAAATATACAAACATTTTAGGCTGCATGAGAACTGATGCCCCCCCACCAAACAAACTCGCTTGGTGGAGACCACGAAGGAAAATACAATGCACATTTCCTAACTAACTATCTCTAGGATGATCCCAACTGTAGAGAAATTGGAAGCAAAATTTAGTCAACTGCGTATACTTTTGGGAAAATGCAAGACTAACTCTCTAGACAGTTGAGTGGAAAGACCCTCCTTTTAACTCTAAGGGTGACCTTTCCACTCCGTTCCCTGACTGCCTCTGCTGACCAGTTTCTTGACTCGCCGGGGTCCACTCTTTCCCGATAAGAAGTCTGTACCCTGTCACTGGCTAACTATGCAGAGTCCATTGATGAAGTGAAACACAGCACCCTCTTGCTGTCTTTCTAAGTACTTCTTAAAGGAACAGGACAAGTTACAGTTCTGTATGACCTGCAGTCCTGCTGAGTCAGGGAAGCAACACAGGGGTCCTGTAGGGCACCCCCCACCAAAATTCCTGGACTTGCTTGAACTTTGCCACAAACAATATTTTCTTTTTGTCAAAACTGTGGACGACTTCCCACACAGTTATTTGTAATCCACAGAGACCCTGGCCCATTGGCCCAAGGGGTCTAGCATAACAACATTCTTTCCAAGACCCTGGCCCGATGGCCCAAAAGGTCTGCCTTAAACTTGAACACTTTCAAACTTATTAATTCAGCATTTTACTTTCAAAGTTCCTTGGTCAGTTGTGATAGCCAGCCGGCCAACACAGTTTTTCTTGCTCTTGAAATTTTCCTTTTTAGACAAAACACTTGCTTCCCTCAAATATAATAGTCAGGGTGAGGGACCTGAACATATACACCTTGCTCATTCTTGACTCTGATGGACCAGACATGACCTGAGCCATCCGGGCGACTGACCTCCACTCTTTCTATGTAAATGGAGCGCCCAAAGTTCCACTGAGCTTTCACACTGTCAAATATTTCCTTTAACTTTTCTTCTGGGGAGTCCCTGTAAGGCTTGGGGACAAACAGGAAATCCCAAATTATCTCATCACACCAAAACATCAACACGATCAACATCACCTCTCTGGGTGCATACGGATAGTCATATCCATATTCGAGTGCCAATTTCTTCTGTAACCATCTCTGCATGCGGGACAGCCGGGGGAGAGTCCTCCTGTTACCTCTCCCCTTTAGAGAAAATGGAGTGTACACTCTTTGTATTATATTCTTTTTTTTTGCAAATAATATTTATTCAAATTTCTGGAGCATAACAAAGAAAATAAAGAGAGAGAAAACAAAAAACATATGTTTCTCAACATACGGTCATGTAACAGTAACATCTCAAGAGGAACCGTGCATAGCATATTACGGTATTACATATAATGGCATTACATATAATGGTATTATGTACTGTAACCAACAGCATATAATAGTGTACATCTAAGCAACACAATCAGGATAATGTCCCAGCCCAAAAGTTCCATTGAGCCTCAAAGGATCGCAGCTGCATTCTATTTATCGCTAATGCTTTTTCAAAGCGGTAGTTCAATTTCAAGAGTTGAACCAACTCTTCTAAGCGGGGGGGGCTCTGTTGTTTTCCATTTACGAAGAACAATCGTCCTGGCAGCTAGTAACACATGAGTGATCCAAGGCCTATAGGTGACTAGGTGACCGGTATACGGTCTATTCCTATATGTAAAAGGGCTAGCGCCGGGGATGGTTGGAGTATACACCCCGTATGTGTGGACACGTAAGAGAATACCCTGTTCCAGTAGCTCGTCAATGAAGGGCAGGCCCACAGAATGTGTAACAGGGTCCCCACCTGAGAGCAGTCCCTCCAGCAGAATTGGGAGTAAGATGGGGATGTATTATATTCTCATAGGCCGCGTTCTGGTCTCTGGCCCTGGCAATGTTTCCTGGAGGGGTGAGGTCTGAGATCCTTTCAACATAAGCGTCACAGAACTCCAATTTCTGGGCCAAGTCCCCCCTCTCCATGACTTCCTTAGCCTCTCTGTCAACTGTTACTGCCATGTCAGGACCTGCGGGGCTGCTCCCAGCTTCTGATATCCAGTCCCACTCGGTTTCATCCATGGACCCCCAATCATCGATCCCCTCTTCAATTGATCCATACTTACACTGAAAGGACGGGGACCCAATGGATACAGGGCATTTTTCTCCCTCACTACTAGTGCTGGTGGGTGAGGCTTGAATTATTATAGGCTTTTCAGACTGCCGGATGCTAATTGGGCCAGATCCTGCCATGGCTGCTGAGGTAGTTATGTCACCGGTGCAGGCATGGATCCCCTCCCAATGGAACTCTGCGACCAAGTCCCCCTTCCACATATTGCAGGCCCACCGACTGCTGGCAGGGCCTCTAACTGCATCATCAGATGCAACATGCCCCTCCCGCCTCCACAGAGGAACTTGGATTCTGTCCCTGGCGCCTCCTGTGTGAGGCCTGATTCCAATGTAATACATAACTTCTTGGGTCGGCCTTCACTCTTTTCCGCCCGAAGCAGCAGATAACCACACTGCCCACACCGGACCCATGCTTGTACTCTTAACGTGACAGTGGCACATTGAGGACATACCGCTCCTAGGAACTCCCGGCCGCCTCCTGTGCACAGCATGAGTCTGCCATACGGCACCATCCAGGTACCGGTGTCCCAGACTAGGGACGATTGGGCTGGTGGATCTGCTCGGGGGGTTCTGCCTGGCAGAGTCTTCACCCATTGTGGCAGTGATAGCGGGTATACTCTTCGTCTCGCTCATGAACGACATGCTCCTCTCTCCTACATGTGTCTCCCGCACAGCCACATCCGAAGGAGGGGATATTAATAGGGTCCCCCTGGCTACTCCTGATTGGCTGGATGTTCCTGCTGTCTCCACCCTTTTGCCATATTGGGCGATGACTCCTCCTGCTAGGAAGGTCTG
The DNA here is from genome assembly GCF_965119305.1 of Pelophylax lessonae. Classification (NCBI taxonomy): domain Eukaryota; kingdom Metazoa; phylum Chordata; class Amphibia; order Anura; family Ranidae; genus Pelophylax; species Pelophylax lessonae. The sequence goes on from NC_138769.1 coordinate 486,496,319, forward strand.
CACGTGGCGCACTTTCCCGCGCAGTGCTGTAACTCTTCCCCTGCCATGCTTTTCTACTTTAGCCCACAGGGAAGTAGCTGTTAAGCGGATTATGTCACTTGCCAGACATGCATCCACTCTTCTCAATTGCACTAGGCCACAACTGCGTCTTCCTTCACTTAAACCAGCTGTCTCTCCTTGCTTGGCAAGAATAATATCCAATTGTCGATCGCATGGTCGATAGTTCTCTTCCTAGCCACACATGTGCAATTCACATCTTCCATATTGTCTCGGAGGCTAGCCCCAATGCCCCTCTCGGCATGGCCGACTACGATCCTCACAGTATCAGTGCGATCACAATACAGAATAAATGTCCTGCTGTCAAATGCACGGTCAACATCAGTCCACATAGCTTGCACATACACCCGGCCCCTGGCACCCCTCTTCCTGTGCCCCAGGCCTCCATCTTCACCATCCCCACTGGGACCTCTTCCCGTTAAGCAGTTGCAGCGTTCATGCACTTTTCCACTTTTTCCACTGGCTATCCATTTTCTGACTGCAGAATACCTTTCATAGTCCATATCAAAATTTCTTATGAGATTACAGGTTTTACCTGAACATTTGTGTTGCCACAAGCAACCCTCCATATGCACTTCTAGCTTCATCCCACTCTCCCTGCCTCCCACAGATCCAGTCCCACGCTTGGCTTGGTATTTGAACAACAGTTCTGGGCACAAAAATGGACTTTCCCGACTTTTTCTTCTGCCGTTGCCAGGGGCAATCGGCCCAGTGACAAGTAGCGAAATCCCGGACGAGCCCCCAAATGTAGCAATATTTCCAGGCATTGGGCCTGATGTGCGTCTGCCATTGTTACCGGGAACACTTCCAACACATTTAAGTTGAAAACCCAAGTGTGAGAGCTGAGACAATGACCATTCCGGCATCTTTGGTTTGTTTTGTTTATTTTATAATGGGGATGGGAGAAAGGAATGAGTGGGATACTCCTCTCGCCCAACTAGGTTTAACTGGGACATTTTGTAAAAAAGATGCCTGTAGGCGCTGTCCAGACGCCAGCTGAATGCCGACCAACGCTTCCTGGTGCTTGAAATACTGTTCGGCTGAAAGTCCTGAAACTTTGACTTTAACTCTTTGGTTAACTCAGAAGATCCAGGGCTGTAATAATCCTTGACTCTTGACACTCTGTCTAGCTCAAAAGTCCTGTGTATGACTCCCTCCAGCCCTTCACCGACTGAGGTAGCATCCTGTAACTGCTTGTGCTGCTGCAACTCTTAACACTGTACACATGACTCTTCAGGGCCCAACCACTGGCGCCCCCTCTAAACTTCCAGGGTCCTCCCACTAGGCAACCCCCTTAACACTTCAGGGTCCTCTCACTAGGCAACCCCCTTGACACTTGCAGGCTCCAGGATCCCTGGGACCTTCACCGGAGTGGTCCCCTCTACACTAGGCAGACCCCAGGGGCAGTTTGCAGTACTCACGACCTTGAAAGGCTTTCCTGGAACTGAACCCCTCTTCCTCCACTGGTCCTCGACAACACGGATCCTCTCTGCAGCTCAGCTTTCCTTCCTGGATTCTCAGGTAGCCACCCGAGACACCCAATCCTTCTGACAGGAGGAGAGACAGCTGTACTCCCCCTTTCTGGGACTCTGCTTCCCACCAAAGATGCTGCGTCATGCGTTCCCTTCAAACTTATACCCACTCCCAGAATCCTCTGTGGCAGATCTGCCTTCTGGGGTAGATACAGGCCTGGATGGGCCACTGATTGGGTTTCCTCCACTGCCCAATTATAATCCTCTCATAGTGCCAGTGGGGAGACTCCCCTCTCAGTGGCCACAACTGGGTGACATGACAGTCCAGCTGAAAATCATGGCCCTGCTGCTAGGCAGCCAAAGCCCATTATGCTTTTACCTAGCACCTACCTTGTAGGGTGCTACACAACATATTTTTCATTTTATTCAGATAAGTGCGGATGTGTTAAAAATTTTCATTTTATTTAGATAGTCCACCTTTTTCAGCAGGACTGTGCCTTTGTCTGTGGGGAGAATAACTAAATCTTTTCTCTTGCACAAGGTCTTTATACCAGTTTGCAAATGTCTGTCAGGCTTTCTTTTGGTTTGAACTTTATTAAGATCTTTCAGGACTAAATTTCCAAATATGGACAAACTAGGTGATGATTACCTGAAGGATTGAATAAGGATGCATTACTGAGATCAGAATGTACAGTTCCACTTGAGTTTGAAGCCCTATAGTGATCACCATTTCTACTAAAAGGATTTGAAAAAACTGAGGGGACACATTTTATTCCATTATTAAGCATATACATTTCAACTCTAGTTAATTATATCACAGTAAGGTTAAATATATCACAGTAAGATTAAAATACCTTTAAAGTCTAATAATTTCTATTTTTGGGATTGTTTCCTCCTCTGCACCCTCTTCTTTGCTTCCCTTTCCTTTGCCCTGATTTTTGTCGAAGAAAAGCCAGACTTATCTCCAAAACAGGTTCTTCTAGGGGACCTCCTATCATCCACATATTGGTTAATAGAGCTTTGTTCACATAATTGCCTCTCATCGTCATATTCATCCCATTGCCAAGAGGAACAGGAACATTGTTACATGAAACCTGGGGTCTATTATTACCACTCATGTAAGCAACACATTTTTTTCTCACTGGGGATCAATAATGACTCTTTCTACCCTTTGTACCCCAAAATCCCATTGGTATAGGTGAACCATATTCAAACTTTTTTTTTTTTTTTTTTTAGGAAGTCTGGCTCTTCTATTGCCATATCCCTGCAATATGGTGACTAAAACCTTTGATTTAACACTCAAAATGTTTTGTTTATCAATGTCAGGTCACTTCTGTCAAAAGGTAAGGGGAAATAGTGGCTGGATTGGAAATGATTAGTTAATAGCTCACTTAGGACTATGGGCAGCTATAAAAACATATTCCTGATACCTTTTGTGCTTTATCAGAGCAACAAAAAAAAAAATAGAGATGGAGTTTTCAGTAGTTAAGAAATTCAATCAATATTGTGCTGCACCGATTTGTAAGTTGTACAATGCATTGTTTGGCTTTAATTTAGTTGAGCTTTCAGTGTTTGCAATGTTTTTCATAACTGTCAAAATAAAGAAAAATAATAAAAGTCTGAGAGCAGTATAGTTTAGTAACCATGCAAGAATAAAAATATAGAAATGGGAGTATAAAGAAATGAAAGAGCGGGATTTAAATTCAGTGTGGTTGTTGACTATCATATTTTCTTTATATTACCATGTTAAAAATTCCTTTTTCTCTGGGTAGTTCTGCAAAGGTCCCTATCTGAAAATAATGCTTGAAATGAGGACAGTTATTGATTCATTCATGCAGTAATATAATTCCCCTTTGGTGAGAATAGATGCAGTTGAGTTGACAGTATGATCTGCTCTTTATCTGTGGTATGAAAAAGCAATGTCATGTTTAAATCCTCTGGGATAAAACGTGCCACAAATAGACAGCTACAGTTTGTCAAAGCATAAAAATATTTCTCTGTTTAGGTACTTTCTTGTAGAAAATTACCCATACAGCATTTTGAAGGTTTTTTTTTTTCATTACTTTCAATCAATTGCCAATATTGCTATATGGCTTTTTGCTTTTAAAGAACTTTTGGCAATGTTATATGGTCAAAAATAATTTAGAACAAATATATGCCCAACTTTTGGCAATGTTATATGGTTATATGGTCAAAAATAATTTAGAGCAAATATCTCCCCATTCTTTAAATGGTCTGAACACAGTGAAAAAAAAGCCAGTGAAAACACAGGGCGACTATTTCCTGCTTTTAAGTGTCACCCCCTTTAATTGTTAAAAAAGTTGTCAGAATCCAGGCAAACTTTCTTATAGCTTTGGAAAGACTGGGGGAAGGATTGGAAACTTGGTCAGGTATTTAAAGCTGCCTGTGTTGGTCGGTTTTCCATTACTTCTGCCAAGTTCTTGTTTCTGCATAGATCCCCACTGGAAAGACAACATATACACACACACACACACACACACACACACTTCCTGTCCAAATATAACCCCGTGTCATGAAGTTAGGGGAATTAATTCCATAGGGGGAACATCAGTGGAAGCATGACATAGTTTGTCATTTTTCTCAATGTTATCCAAAACATGGCCTAGGCAATGAGCTGTAAACGCAGGTTGCTAACCGCTATTCAGGAGGCTGAGGTTGTGCCCAGAAATAGTATATAAAAGTATGCTAGAATGGGTTCTAATTGATTTCACCTAGATCAAAAGTTAATTTACAGGATTTAGCACAGCTGTAATGCTGCATGGATAGCACTAGCTATGTTTGCTGACTATTTTTACTCCTGGCCTGATGTTTCCTTTGAGAGTTGTATAGTGAAACACAGTTTCTAATCAGTGTTGCAATGTTCAGTATAGGCATTGACAGTGTTTTTTCAGCTGGAACTTGGTGGAACTCAGTTCCACCTCCTTTGGCTCAGGCCCTCTGCTCCCTGCTCACCAATTTTACTTGTAAGCACAGAAGTCCGGCTTCTGTGTTTACAAGTGACAGTTTGTCTCCCAACAGCTCCCACAGATCTGATCTCCTGAGTGGCTCCCACTGAGTGCATGATGGGGACAATGAAGATGCAGGTGCCCTGAGTGCATTGCAGATGCTGACACCCCCACTGGATGATCTCCCCACAAGTGAGAGAGGTTGCGCAAACTACGGTGTGTGGAGAGGTACTAGAACCGACTGGGTAATTCAGCTTAATACAGCAACAAAAGTATGACATTTGGAAGATGGTGGAGCTTTTAGGGAGGTGGGAAGAAAATGGGGCAGTGGAGGGGGAGGGGGGTTGCATGCATGCTTGTCAGAGCTGATGAGGTTTGAAAGTGAGATGTGGATGGGGGGGGGGGGGTTACAGAGGTAAGCAGCTGTGGAAAAAGGCTGAACTCAGTATTCTGTATGCAGTGTGCCACTGAACTGTGCACTATGTATGTAGCGCACCCCCAAACCCTGCACTCTGTGTGTAACCCCCCCCCCCCTTTCTGAACTCTGCACTCCTGGCATTTAATGCCCCTTTAAGACCCTCCCACTGTTAGTGAAATTTGACCACATCTCCTATTTGATGCTGTTCAGAGTTGATAACGTTTGGGGGGTCGTGGTTGAGTTCCTGTACCTGTTTTATGAGTAAAAAAGCCCTGAGAATTGGAGAATAAAGCAAGTATGAGTTGGTGAATTCTCTCCATATGCATAGAATGGTGACCAATACTTTCATACTTTTTACCATATAAACATATGTGAAAGTCTTTAATAGTGATTTATACGTTTTATCTGAAATGAATCCAGACAACATTTTCAATTTAAATCTATATACCTGAATATTTTCCCTTTGCATTTCTTTGTATAGCGCTCAACCCCAAAAGAGCCACTGGTTGTTAAAGTCCTCTTGTTCCCTATGCTGATGGTACTTTAAAAAGTACCAACATTTGACACCCAGCAAGCTGAAGAAAGAATTATTTAATCAGGCTACTCACCCAACAGCATTATTTATTCAGCAACACCAATAAACAGTGACAAAAACAGTGGCGATAATCACTAACAATACCAGATTGCAAATGAGATAAAGTCAATCATGTACAATGTACCAAAAATCTGTTTAAAGGACAGAGTTTGGACCTCCTAGACAATGACCTAAGAGGATGCCCTGAATAAAGTTCAATACACAGAAGCTAAACAGACAGAATCCCCCCTTACCCCTCCCCTATAGCCCAGTGGTAAATAACGAGCAATGAGGCCAAAGTCTGCCATGGAGTGCTCACATGGAGTTTTGTCATCTCAATCCAAAGAGGGAGAAAATCTGCAACAAAAAAAAATCTCAAGGATCCTAGAAAATAGTAGCACTGTCCCCATAAAGTAGATGGTGACAAAGATGGTGGCCAAAGGCCTCTCACCATTCTGGAATCTTGCATGAAGTTCCCCCCTTCCTAAGCATACAGAAGAGTGGCTCTGGATTTAACTGTAGGTTGGTCTTTGCAGTACCTGAATGTGATGGCAGCGGTACTAGACGCTGCAGTCAAAGTAGTGCCTCACTCAATGGGGTCACATTTTCTCTCACTGATTTGATGCACAGCCCCAGTCCCTCTGCAAGGTGGCAGTGGACCAGCGCAGCACAGGTTCCTCTATGATACTGTCTCTCTCAGCAACTCAGGGGCAGCAGCAGTAATCTGATGATATACTTGTTCAGGTCACTGAATTTCATTAGGTTTGCGTTTTGGCTCACAATCACTCACTGGCTAAAATGACAAGTATGACAGAGCACACCCAGAAACCTGTAAGTTCAGCTATAGCACTTCATAATCTAACGTGAATCATAAATTCTTACTAAACAGTATATGTGAAAGCAAAAAAGAACAATCCTACTAATTCTGTCCCTTGTTATTTCTTGCCTCCACTATTGCAACACCCTCTTCGTTAGCCTACCTTTGCACATGTAAGGAACCTGGATTGGACAGCTTTGGACCAAGCTGGACCAGGTCCTGCTCCAGATGGTGTAGTCACATACCTGCCATTTTGGAGATATTCTGCCATCCTGTGGTGCTCACTCTCCTGGTCTGAGGCCGTCTTCCCACATATTTCCAGCCTAAAGCCTGTTAGCCAGAATAAAGAAAGTCCACTCCTTATGCTTTTCAGTGCTTTACTGCATCAACTTAGGCACACACAGCAATACATCCTCTTCATAATACATGGTCTCAATGCAGAGTACTCAGTACTATAGCACACGGCCATTTTTCTAGTTGTTTCCAGTAATTGCACACACAAGATGTTCCTTAGTCCTAAGCCCTGAAGATATCTTAAACTGAGCCACAGACCCGCAAAGGTCATAGGTAGGAAGGTTCTCTCACCTTCTCTCTTGAATATCTCATATCTATTTCTCCCTGAAGTCCTGCCCTAACAAGGGCTCTCTCCCACTTGTGCACAGGCCACAGATTCAATGCTATATATCACCAGAGGAGGTTCAACAAATAAAGGACATTACACTTGCCAACACACAGACTGTCCATCATGAATGCTGCTGCCAGACTCATCAACCTTACCAACTGCCCAGTGTCCACCACCTATCTCTGCCAGTGTCACTCACCCAAAAAATACATTTAAAATACTAATTGCATCATACAAATCCATCCACAACTCTGCCCCAATCTACAACACTAACCTCATCCCAAAATATAACAGAACATTTCCCCAAATCACTCCTCCCAAGACCTGCTCTCTATCATCCTTATCATTTTATCAACTGATCTCTAATTTATCTAGAGTCTGTCCTTTCCCCAATCCAATCTTTCTGTTCATTTTATTCCTCGTCTGCCTTTTGGTGATCCCTGAAAACTCATCTGTTCAGGGAAGCTTATCCCTTCTCTACCTAATAAACTGTACGTTTACTTTATCTATTAGCTCATTCCTCACAGTTAATACCTTTTGTATCACTTGCCCCTACATTTCGGATTGTAAGCTCTTACAAGCAGGGCTCTCTGAATCCTCTTATATTGAATTGTATTCTAACTGTAGGGTTTCCCTTTATTTGAAAAGCACAAATTCAGAGACAGGTAAGCAACTGTTCATATGGCTTATTCTTAACTAAATCCGCCTAGGCCTGTAGTTAACTTTTCAAAAATGGAAAAGTTAAGAATCAAATGTGTAAAAAATGTCCCTCCTTTCTTATGTTTTATGAAGCGTGAATTAGAGTAACAACCTTTGTCAGGTTTTATTGTAAACTAGCAAAAGCGTGCCTGTTCCAGAAAGGTAAAGTCTTATACATATAAGGAATGATAAAGAAGTGTCCTAGCAGTCAGTATATATACACTGTATATATATATATATATATATATATATATATATATATATATATATATATATATATATATATATAATTGATTGTATGACAGCAACCAATATATGCAGGAGAACAGTGTGAAGTGTATTAAAGGAGGTAGTATACGTAGGAAAGGAGTATGGAGAGTATGATAACTGACTGTACATGCAGGGGAAAAGTATGGAGTGTATAACAGTGGGCAGTATGTATACAGCAGAATCGCAGATTGCATGACAAGAGGCAGTATTTGCAGGAAAGGAGTGTAGAGGGTATGTATATGCAGGATGAGACTGCACAGTGTATGACAGCAGGCAGTTTGTACAGAAGAGTGTAAAGGGTATTACAGGAGGCCAGTTTGTGCAGGAGTGAGGTATGGAGGGTATGAAAGTGGGCAGTATGTCAGCGAACCCATGGTATTTATGTGAGCAACTCAGGCTGCTGGGAAGTGTAGTCTTGTGCCTGCTGCTGTGAGTGCTGGCTAGGAAGGAGCCCGCCCACGCCCTGGACAATGACAGATAAGAGCAGAAGATCCCGGGAGCTGCACATCAGAACAAGACCTGCTGTGTGTAGACAAGTGACAGTCTCAAACTGGTCCCCTGCCAGACCATGCCCCCAACACATTTCACTCCGCCCACTGGAGCTTACTTATGGGGAGCATTGGGGGCGTGACCTGGGGGGGTCCAGACTGAGACTTCCACTTGTCTATACACAGCAGGTCTTGTTCTGATGTGTGGCTCCCAGGATCTTCTGCTCTCATTTGCCATTGTCTGGAGCGTGGACAGGCTCCTTCCCAGCCAGCACTCCTTCCTAGCAGTCACAATGTGCTTATTGTCTGGAGACAATTTCATCTATAGAAACTTTACATTTTCATCTGTCTATTAGGATTTTTAAAAAGGGTTTTAGATTCCACCACTTCCTGTAGATTGTATTCCAGCATGCACTTCCATGCTGCATCACATAAGAGGACATATTAGGGCATGTTCACCTGTCTGAACCACACCTCCCTCATTACTATACCAACTCTTGTGTTATTTCTACTAATTTTCTGTGCAATCTGATTGTACAATATCCTTTAGATCTACCATCAGCTATGGAGTGCAAGAGCCTGTCTGATTTGATACAAATTGAATGGATTGTTCAGGTGTGTCCTCCTGTTCCAAAGTTCTGGTAAATCTAAAGTTGTAGTCAGAGTTTGTACAATCAGATCGAAAGTGAATGGCCAGCTTTCCACAATTACATTGGAGGGACTGGATGGAGACTCTGTTCACATCTCCAAATAGCAGGGTTTTACGTTCCCGTATGCATTTTTTGGGGGCATTTTGGAGTGTTTCCACTCATCACAGACACCCCAAAGAAGCTCCAGAACTTTCTTTGGATTGGAGTGTGGGGCATGGTGCACTCTTAATATGCTTTTTTGGTGCGTTTGCAGAGCGTTTGTCGCAGGGCAAATGCATGCCTACTATCTGAGCTTGGGGTGCCTTTAACATTTAGTGACAATAAAAACATGATGCACATTTGCAGCACGTTTCTGAAATGCACGGCAGCACAAATCCTCTGTGCAATTTGCCATGCATTCTGAAATGCGCAGATGTGAGTGGAGCCTCATTGTTGTTGTGTTTCACTTTCAAGCCCCATTCACACTTAGCATAGTGGAAGCGAACATTTTTTTTGGCATATTTGTCTTAAAACATGCATAGCACAGCCTGTTGATTTCAGCGGACTGCACTACACATGACAAAGTATCTCATGGGACATTTTGGAGTGTTGTGGTTTGCACGTTTTTTTTAACTATGTAACAATACATAGTTGATAGTAGATCTAAAGGAGATTTTACAATCAGATTATAAAGTGTATAGTGAGCTTACATGACTTCCAGGATACACTTCTCCCATTTTTTTATACTATAGTTATATCCACATAGGTTGTGATTGCTCAGCTCCTGCACACACTGCCAAATTAGTGATCTATGCTATCCGTGTAAGAAAGAAAAAAAAAATTGATGGCTGTATATTTAGCGAGAATAGTGATTGCTGGTTTCATCGGAAAAGCATACACCTGAGGAGGTGAGTGGGAGCGATCTCCTGGAGGAGGAGGGCAGGTGCAGGGTATGTTAATGTGGTCAGCTGGTGAACTACTTCCTTCTACTGGTTCTCCCGTCCTGAATACCAAATTCAGGATAGCTAATGGAGGAGTTTTCAACACTGAGGCTGAAGTAATGCCTGGTGTAGGAGAAATAGAAAGCTTTTTCTTTTCTGCAAAATAAGTACATTAATGGGACATAGGGGTGCTGGAATTTAGAAAAAAAAAAAAAAAAGTGAACGTAGCCTTTAAAACAACAAAGACAAATGTAAAAAACATGGTTGGAATAACACATGAAATCCTTCAGTTAGTTTGAGGCTGCATGCTAGTTAAACCCTTTTCTATTGTTGCCATACATACAGAGGCCAAATATCTACTAATTTAAAGCAATGACAAAGACTGCCACTTTCTGTAAATTATTATAGTCAGTGTATGACATGGAATAGGGATCTGGTCAATGGTAGACTTGTGCAAAATAGCCACAAATTGGGTTGGTGCTCTTAAGGGATGTTATGACAGCAAATTAATTACAGCTATATCAGGGAAACCTCTACAAGTGACATTACAGTGTCTGGAAGGGACAGGCCAAGGACAGTCCCTGTGTCCTCAGTGCTGTGTATTTATTTTATAATGCAGCAATTTTATAATGCAGCAAGTTGGTTTACTTTAATCCAGCAAATGTTACTTTAAGATATTGCCTAGTAATATAAACTAAAGAAACATTTTCTATATGGCAATAATCTGCACTAGCATAAGCTCAAACAGAAAAACTGTTGAAAATAGTCCATAGATACTCTTCTCTGGGCACAACAAAAATACCCTTGCACTGCTTCCCCCCACACTGCAAGAGAGATATACAGAGCAGTGACGGAACTACCAAGGTCGCAGCAGTCTGACCGGATCCTGGCATTCCACCACTGTGGGGGGGGGCCCAAGACCCGGCATCTCCTGTTGTACCTCCAGCTGGCAGCTAACTATACAGTGGAGGGGGCAATCGGCAGTTCAGTGATGTCTGCGGAATGTCCCTCTGGCTAGCAGTTCACTTCCCAAGTATCAGTGTATACAGTGGAGAGGGAAGGGGCCTCTGACCCGGGCAGGCACCAGATTCAGCTCTGGTTGTACACTCCTCACGATACCTGCCTGGGCCAGAGGCTCCTCGCCTCTCCACTGTATACACTGACACTTGGGAAGTGAACTGCTAGCCGGAGGGACATCCCGCAGACATCACAGGGAAGCAGTATGTACAAGAGCTGCTGCTTCTAGGCTTCTCTCCTGTAAGGTAAGCCCGACACCGGAGCATGCTGTGTGTTTTACTGTAACAATGCCCACCTGTCACACTGGCCCCCCACCTGTCACACTGCCCTCCCATCTGTCACACTGCCCCCCACCTGTCACACTGCCCCCCACCAGTCACACTTCCCCCCACCTGTCAGACTGCCTCCCTCTTATCACACTGCCCCCCACCTGTCACACTGCCCCTCCACTTGTCACACTGCCCCCCCCTGTCAGACAGCCCCCTCTTATCACGCTGCCCCCCCACCTGTCATGCAAAGAAAAGAGCAACACTGCTCGGGCTCAATCAGATGTGCTCTACAATCCAGCTGGGTGCTCACCTCGGCTCACCACCGTGAAAGTATTTGTAGAAAATTAAATTGGTCGCACTCAGTCATGGAATGAAGTTGCTTGAATTTATTGTAATATTGTCATGCCAAACATCCAAACAGACAGGAACTGTTAACATTTTACATGGGTCTCCTTGCTTGTTCACAACCCCCACCTGTCACACTGCCCCCTCTTATCACACTGCCCCCCACCTATCAGACTGTCCCCCTCTTATTACACTGCCCCCATCGTGTCGCACTGCCCCCCACCTGTCGCACTGCCCAACCACCTGTCACACTGCCCCCCCCACCTGTCAGACTGCCTCCCTCATATCACACTGCCCCCACCTGTTGCACTGCCCCCCACCTGTCAGACTGCCCCCTCTTATCACACTGCCCCCCACCTGTGAGACAGCCCCCTCTTATCACGCTGCCCCCCACCTGTCATGCAAAGAAAAGAGCAACGCCACTCAGGCTCAACATTGCAGCTGGGTGCTCATCTCGGCTCACCACCGTGAAAGTATTTCTAGAAAATGAAATAGGTCACACTCTGTCATGGAATGAAGTTGCTTGAATTTATTTTAATATCGTCATGCCAAACATCCAAACAGACACGAACTGTTAACGTTTCACATGGGCCTCCGTGCTTGTTAACAGCTGACACCTGTCACACTGTCCCCTCTTATCACACTGCCCCCACCTGTCACACTGCCCCCCCACCTGCCACACTGCTCCCCCACCTATCAGACTGTCCCCCTCTTTTCACACTGCCCCCACCTGTCGCACTGCCCCCCACCTGTCACACTGCCCCCCACCTGTCACACTGCTCCTCCAACTGTCACACTGCCCCCGCACCTGTCACACTGTCCCCCTCTTGTCACACTGCCCCCCACCTGTCACACTGCTCCCTCTTATCACACTGCCCTCCCCACTTGTCACACTGCCCCCCTACCTGTCATACAGCCCCCTTTTTATTACACTGCCCACGTCATACTGTCCCCCCCATCACACTGCTCCCATCTGTCACATCTGTCATTCTGCCCCCTCTTCACACTGCCCCTTTCTGTCATATTTACCCCCCTCCTGTCACACTACCCTCATCATACTGCCCCCTCTTGTTAAGGTACCCTTTTCCTGTCACACTGCCCCCTCTTGCCACAATATTCACCTGTCATACTGCCCTCTCTTATCACACTGCCCCACCTATCATACTGCCCCGTCACACTCCCCCATCATACTGCCCCTTCTTATCACACTGCCCCTTCTTATCACACTGCCCCCTTCTTTCACAGTGCCCCCTCTTATCACATCCTCCCTCCTGTCATACTTCTCGGATACCCTTCTCCGGTCACACTGCCCCCCCCCCACCTGTCATACTGCCTCGCACCTGTCACAATGCTCCCATCATACTGCCCCCTCCTATCACACTTCCCCCATCATACTGCCCCTGTCACATTGCCCCCTTGTTACACTGCCCCCCTCCTGTCACAATGCCCCCATCATACTACTTATTCGTCACTCTACCACCCCTGTCAAACTGCTCCCTCCTGTCATACTTCTCGGATACCCTTCTCCGGTCACACTGCCCCCCCCCTACCTGTCATACTGCCTCGCACCTGTCACAATGCTCCCATCATACTGCCCCCTCCTATCATACTTCCCCCATCATACTGCCCCTGTCACATTGCCCCCTTGTTACACTGCCCCCCTCCTGTCACAATGCCCCCCATCATACTACTTATTCGTCACTCTACCACCCCTGTCAAACTGCCCCCTCCTGTCATACTACTCCTTTCTTGTTACACTAATCCCCTCCTTTCACAGTGCCCTCCTTCTGCCCCTTTTTTTCTGAATGAACAGTGAGTGATCGGTACCGCTATCACTGTGTCCATTCATAACTGAAGCATAATAACTGTTTACTATGCTTCAGTTTGTGAATGAATGGGAAGCTCTGTACAGAGCTATTCCTGTTCAATCACTCTGGGCAGCTGAGGCTGCAGAGATGGAGATTGAAGGCCCTGGACTCGGAGGAAAGAGCCCCTGCCAGGATCGGGGTCCTTCATGGTTTCTTGCACTGGGGCCCTGAAGGTTCAAGTTATGTCTCTGATACAGAGTTAATAGCTGTGTACTTTAACCTCTTGCTGACAGCCTCACATAGGAGTATGGTGGCAGAGTGGCACTCCTGTGCTGCAACACATATCTAATATGTGATCCAGCATTACCAGGCAGGGGGCACACGTGGCCTCCGCGCCAGCTATGCTGTGATTAGTTACAGCACAAGCCGATAAGCATGTCCCAGCCAATGATTGATGGTTAACACCCGCTGATCAGTGAAGCAGATCATAGGACAGAGCTGCGTGAATGTAAATAATACAGATCTCTATTCTGTCAGCGGAGATATGATGTTTTTTGTTTCCCTGCAAAGGCGGTTATAAAAGCCGGCACATCCCTTAGTAAAAACAGCACACAGTGAATGCACCAAGCACTGTTAGGCACACATTTAACCCCTTGTACACCCTAGATGTTAACCCTTTCCCAGCCAGTGTCATAGTGTAGTAACAGTGTATATTCCTTAGTTCTAATCACTGTATTAGTGTCACTGGTTCCCACAAAGTGTCAAAAGTGTCAGTTAGTGCAAGATTGTCCGCCATACTATCAAAGCCCCACTATAACTCACTGATCACCAACATTACTATATCGATAAAAATTCCAGTATGTATACCATAGTTTGTAGATTCTATAACTGTCACACAAAACCAATCAATATGTTTATTAGGTTTTTTTTTTCTTTTTATCAAAAATTTGTAGCGGAATACATGGCCTAAATCTATGAAGAAATGAGATTTTTGATTTTTTTTTTTAATTGGATATGTTTTATGGCAGAAAGTAAAAAGTATGGTTTAGTTTTATTTTCAGGCTTTTTTAATTTATAGTACAAAAAAATAAAAAACCCAGTGGTATTTTACCTATAGGTAAAGCCTATAATAAGGCTAACCTATAGGTACTGTAAATATTTCCAAAACGTGCACCATTTAGGAGATATTTACTGTACATGCAGCCTATGACGTCACCAGCGCATGTGCTCTGAAGGAACAGCCACCTGGGCCATTCCTTCAGAGTCCTGTGATGTAAACAGCTGCTCCTGCATGCACGTGACATCATTGCAGCTCCAGCCACTCACACAGCTGAAGTCCACAAAACCAGAAAGATGATGGGTGAAGATGGAAGCCCCGTCAGTGGGGGCAGCTCATCACTGAAAGGGCTTCATTCTAAGGTAAGTCTCACATAATGTGCTAGTATGTGATGCAATGCATACTAGCACATTATAACTTTGCCTTGCAGGAAAAAAAAGGCAGTTTACTACTGCTTTAACTATATTAATATGTTGTACTTTTTTTTTAGCCTGCAGGTGATGCTCTATACTCATATTTAAATGCATACAAGCTCCTTTAGCCCCCTTGATGAAAATAGCCCATTGCTTAAATTGGTTTTATACCCTTACATATACCCAGTGAAGTAATTGGCCTCAGGTGATACACAGAGATGAAACAAATCCTTCTACATAAGTTGTACCTGTTTAGCTGTGAGATTTTCTCCTCTACAACCGTTAAAAATCCAGAATATATACAGTTAGACTGAGGTTTCAGAAAGCAGGGGGAGGGGGGTTGAAGTTACACCCGGCAGAGCTCAATGAGAGCTGATTGGAGGAAATGAAGACTCCCCCTCCCCTTTTTACAGGTAAAGCGCTGAGGCTGTCAATCCCAGGCTGGGCGCTGAAGCTCCCTCCCCTGGCAACTTTTTTCCTCTTGGTGTCAGGAAAACTTGACTCATGCAGATAGCAGAGGAAGGAGACAGCAGAAAAGAGGGATATGCTTTGTTCATATTTTGTTTCAAAAGTTTTTATTCACAATTTTTTTGAGATAATAACATAGAGATAAGTAACCAAGTCACAGATCTTAACATAGCATAACAGATAACTTGTTTAAATTACCACAGTAATACTTTGTCGGAGAAACAAATACATAACATAGGTGTGGACAGCAACATTTAGAAGTACAAGACGAAATTGGATACAGTCACCTTACCTAGCATGGGAGCAAGAGGTAAGTATATGGTCATTTCAGGAATGGAAGTGACGTCCTCGGTCCAGGCACCCCTAATGGGGTCACCGCCGAGATATGTCAAGCGAAAGCAAAATAAACAGTTAATTCAGCAAGTTAAGGCAAAACACCAACAGATAAAAGAGAACGTTGGGAATACCAATCAAACCATGAGGACAAAATACTATTGCATTGAGGAGTCCTACCTTGTGTGGATAGGATCCATGGGTATGTACCAGTGCTATCACTTCGTCAATGGATTTTCGTTCATCAGATTTCCATCTGCATGTGAGCAGCAATTTGGTGGCTATCAAGATATGGATGGGAATAGTGCGGTGGCGTTTGGGGATCTTATCGATCCCTATATGTAATAATGCAAATGCAGGTGCAAGAGTACAAGAGGTGTTAGTGAGTTTCTCTATCAGGGATGCTACCTCTGTCCATAGTGTAGTCAAATGTAGGTATTCCCAGAGAATGTGGTGTAAAGTGCCATGTTTCCCGCAATTTCTGCAGCAGCTTTGTTCATATTTCATGTGTGAGGTTTACAACAACCACTTTAAAGAACTCCATATTTCAAGATGAAGTATACACACTTACATGTGTATTCTCATTGTAGTAAATTGTCAATTATTGAATGGCTCTGATAGGGATTTAAGTCAGACAAAGCCAGCATCAAGGTAGGCTGCTACAATTGTACTGTCTCCTTAAGTTAACCTATAGTGCTCTGTGTAATGATGCTCAATTTTTTCTATCCCTCATATTTAGGAATTTCAATTTATGTCTAGCAGAAATCTGATAAAAATCAAAAGGAAAGATAGAGCATGCAAGCACATAGCTTCCGGGTGTGTCTCTCTCTCTCTTTTGAGTGTGTTTCTTTGTTGTTAAATGTGTTTGTTATTGTAGACTTTCTAATCTAAATTATTGCTTTACTCACTTTAGATTCTAGTACAAAATAAAATTGTTTCTGATAAAAAAAAAAGCATAAGCGTTTTAAACGAACCATGTAACCAAGTATGTTGACTCTCCCTGGCATCCACATACTGTACATCTCAATCTAATTGTTCAATAATTGATCATTTTCCATTTCATTTGTATAAAAAAAAATAATCAATCAGGTAGTGGATGCCTTTTTTCAGTCAATTTGGAAACCAGAGAATTGAAATTAAGTGATCAGGCCTGTTAAAAAATGTTGGCATTTTGGTCAGTTTGTAGCTTATGTGAATATATGGTATGTATATCCTACGTTTCTTTTCACTTTGATCTTTCACAATATTCAGAATAATGTATTGCATAAAGATGTACTGAAAGCATTCGTCATTTCCAGTATTAATAAAAACACGTTACTGTATATCATACTGAAAAAGAACACAAAAGCATTCCAGACAACAACTAAAAATAGAAAAACTATAAGGAACCTAGATAAAAGATGCAGTATTGATGTGTGTGGCCAGCATTATTAATATCTAGTAGAGATTTTGTCCATTCTGTAAAGTTGTCCACAACAATGTCCCTACAATCTCTGTTTCTTTAGATTACCAACATGCATGCAGTACAAACAAACTATTTAGATTGTATCCAAATACTTAAATCCTCCGCCTGCCTAGTGCTTAGTACATTTAAAGGAGATTGTACTGTACAATTAGACTGCACCATGTGTTGCCAGTTGTATTAGCAGATCATTCTATTGGAAATGTATGTCATCTAGTGACTATGCAGTGGTATTTTGTTGTGTTCTTTTTCTACAAAATTATTTACATGATGGTTCCTTTGAAACGTAGAAGTCTGTTACACATGGTAGGATTTGCTTACCTTCTTAACCACTTGACCTCCGGAAGATTTAACCCCCCTCCCTCCCTTCATAACAAGGCAGTTTTTTGCTTTTTGGTACTACATTACTTTAACTTATCATTATAATTATTAAACAGGATTTATATAGCACCAACAGTTTGCGCAGCCCTTTACAACTTGAGGGTAGAAAGTACAACTACAATACAAAATAATACAGTAGGAATCAGAGGGCCCTGCTCCTTAGAGCTTACAATCTAAGAGACATTTTTTTCTTACAAATAGAGCTATCTTTTGGTGTGGTATTTGATCAACACTGGGTTTTTCATTTTTTTGCACTATAAATGAAAAAAAGATTGAAAATTTTGGAAATAAACAAACAATATTTTTTACTTTCTGCTATAAAACATATGCAATAAAAACATTTAAAAAGTTTAATTTCTTCATAAATTTAGGCTAATATGTATTCTGCTACATATTTTTGGTAAAAAAAAAAAAAAAATCCCAGTAAGTGTATAGTTATTGGTTTGTGTGAAATTGTAGCATATACAAATTATGGTACAGTATATATATATATATATATATATATATATATATATATATATATATATATATATATATATATATATACTGGAATTTATATTTATTACATTTTTTTAAGTACTTGTAATAGCGGTGATCAGCGACTTATAGCAGGACTGTGATAAAATGGCGAGCAATCTGACACTAACTGACACTTTATGGTAACCAGTGACACCACAACAGTGATCAGTGCTAAAAATACAGTGCTTTGCAAAAGTATTTGGCCCCCTTGAACTTTTCGACCTTTTGCCACATTTCAGGCTTCAAACATTAAGATATAAAACTGTAATTTTTTGTGAAGAATCAACAACAAGTGGGACACAATCATGAGTGGAACTTTATTGGATATTTCAAACTTTGTTAACGAATAAAAAACAGAAAAATTGGGCGTGCAAAATTATTCAGCTCCCTTAAGTTAATACTTTGCTGCGATTACAGCTGTAAGTCGCTTGGGGTATGTCTCTATCAGTTTTGCACATCGAGAGACTGAAATTTTTGCCCATTCCTCCTTGCAAAACAGCTCGAGCTCAGTGAGGTTGGATGGAGAGCGTTTGTGAACAGCAGTTTTCAGTTCTTTCCACAGATTCTCGATTGGATTCAGTTTTATATCTTTATGTTTGAAGCCTGAAATGTGGCAAAAGGTTGAAAAGTTCAAGGGGGCCGAATACTTTCGCAAAGCACTCTATATACTGTCACTGTACTAATGACACTGGTTGTCATTAGTACAGTAGGGTGATAAAAAGGGTTAAATGTGTGCCTTAGCCCGCATTCACACTGCAGCGGCACGACTCTGTACTACTTCGGGGACGACTTGTGAAGTCCCATGCACCACGACTTCGGCGCGACTTGCACGGACTTCACATAATTTAAGTCAATGCAAGTCGCTCCGAGGTCGCACCGAAGTAGTACAGGACCCTTTTTCTAAGTCGGAGCGACTTGTGTCGCTCCTATTAGAACGGGTCCTGTAGCAGTGCATGGACTGCGACGGACCGCGACTTGTCAGGCTGACAAGTCACCTGACAAGTCGCGGCAGTGTGAATGGAGCCAACAGTTCTTGGTGCATTCACTGTGTGTTGTTTTTGTTTCAATCTTATTTTATTAATTTATTTAGAAAATACAAGTATACAAAAAGAAAAGGAAGGACAAAGACTCTCTCAAAAATCATCTTACTTAATACCAATTAACCTGATATAGAACATTTTATGGTAGGAGTGTAGATACCAAACGTTCAATATCCAACAAACACTGTAACTTCAAAGAATAATTCAGCATACAAAACCTTAATATATTGTTAGTAAGGCCATCTCTTATCATAAATATGATTCAGGATTCAGGAATGCTCCTCTGAATAGATCACTTAAGCCAGATTTACAAGATCAATACTACAGAATACCTTAGTTGCCTTACTGACTTGATGTAAACACTTTTAAATGATCAGGAGGAAAAACAAAGAGAAAAAAAAAAAGGAAAAAAGGGAAATGTATAGGAAAGAACACAAAAAAACACCAAAAACACAAAATAACACAACAAGTACGCACCCCGCTATTACTGTGGTCCACCCTCGATGGATATATCAGAGGTCCAATCAACAAACTCTGCCGAATCCCGTAACTCAGACCATAAGGACCAAGTGTTCCCGAAACGTTTCAAATCACCAAGTTCTTGCGCAAGTAGACGTTCCAAAGTTTTAATTTTATCCACCTCCACTGCCCACTCCACCAAAGAGGGCAGGTGTAATTGTCTCCAATATCTGGGGATCACATTTCTCATAGCTGCCAAAAAATGGCGCAGGATATCTGACTTAACCAACCTGAGAGATCCCGGTATCAACCATAACAGAACTATCTCAGGGGAAGGAGTCACTGTAGTCTCTGTCAACCAACAATATTTATTTATTTATTTTAGGTTCTTATATAGTGCTGTCAATTTACACAGCGCTTTACATCTACATTGCACATTCACATCAGTCCCTGCCCTCAAGGAGCTTACAATCTAAGTTACAAAGCAAAAACATTTTCCATAACTTCTGGACTTGGGGGCAATGCCACCATATATGTAGCATTGTGCCCCTATCCGAAGAGCATCTCCAACATGTATCAGACAATGTAGAATCTATGTATCTGATAGTGGCCGGACGATACCATCTGGTTAGTAGATGAAACCCCCTTTCTTGAATCCTAATATCTACAGAGAGTCCATGGGTTAGAACAAAGCACTTATGCCAGTCCAAAGGGGAAATAGCATGCCAAAGTTCCCGTTCCCACACCCTAGTGTAGGACGGGAATTCCGGACGAAAGGCCTTAATCAGTAACCCATATAAAGAAGAGAGTACATGCCTAGGAGGGTCCGTATGCAGAAGCATACCCTCAAATTCTGATGGTTCTCCTTGTACATCTGCCAGAGAGGAAAAATGACATAAATATGAAGACATTTGTCGCCTCCACATCCAGGCTGTCATATTTTGACAGGATTCTTGAGTTGAAGAGTCAGTCAGTAATAATGTAGGATCTGCTTGTAGAAGTTGGGCCAAATGGCCCTTCTTATTCCATGGACCAAAACATGTACTTGCAACAGCCACCAGAAATTCTGGGGTCCCAAAGAACGGGGACATCAGTCCCTGGATCTTAGAGATTGAACCAAATTCTACCACATTGTCCCAGATCCGTAAAGTCTGGCACGTCAGTCCAGCAAGTAAAGATAATTTTCCTCGATGAGTTGCTGGCACCCAAGGCGCGGCACATAAATCAAAGGGGTTTTGATTTGAACCCACAGCTTAGACGACAAGCCATGGAACCAATCCACTATTCATGTCAATACTGCCGCTCTGTGATAAAGAGAAGGGTCAGGTGCTCCAGCACCCCCCTTTATCTTTTGGAAGGGACAGCATCTCATATCATAATCTAGGACGACTTGAGTTTCAAATGAACCGAGAGAACAATCAACGAAGTTTAATTAAGTATGCATATGGAATATAAATGGGGATCATCTGAAACAAGTATAAAAAGCATTTGAAGAACATCCGTCTTTAAAACGTTCATCCTTCCAAACCAGGAAAGTCTTTTAATAGAACAGGACGACAACTCTGTTTTGAGTTTTACAGAGTAGAGGCTCAAAATGTACAGCAAAGAGCTCAGATGCCTTAGTAGGGAGAGTAATCCCTAAATAACGAACCAAAGTAGAATTTGTCTTGAATGGAAAAGAAGACGAAAGCTGCTGTAGGGTACTTACAGATAAAGACACATTTAGAATTTCAGATTTGGTAAAATTTACTTTAAAGTTACTCATTCTCCCAAACTCCTCAAACTACTGTATAATTGCAGATAGTGAGTTATGGGGGCGAGTAACAAACAGCAATGGGTCATCTGCATAAAGAGCCAATTTAGAATGAATAGGGCCAGTTGTCACCCCATATATAGAGGGATTGTTCCATAGAGCTACAGCTAAATGCTCCATTGTCAGTACATACAGAAGAGGAGAGAGGTGGCACCCCTGTCGTGTCGCATTAGGAATCTTAAATGAAGGAGATAAGGAACCATTAATTTGAATTCTCGCATAAGTGGAGGAATACAAAAACATAATCCGGGATAATATATGTGGTCCCAACCCAATCTGTTGCAAAGTCAACCTGAGAAATTGCCAATCCACCCAGTCAAATGCCTTTCAGCATCCACCGTAAGAAGGCACATCGGGATATTGTGGGAACGTGCATAGTCCATCAGAAGAAGGGTCTTCAAAGTATTATCTCTTACCTCCCGACCCCCAACAAAGCCCACCTGATCCAGATGGATCAACCCGGGCATAACAGGCTGCAGCCTATTTGCTAATACTCTGGCAAAGATTTTAAGATCAACCCCAATCAAAGATATGGGGCGGTAATTTGCACGGAAAGATGGATCTTTATCGGGTTTTGGGATAAGAGATATGTGAGCCTCCAACGTCTGGGGAGCGAAAGAAACATCTTCTGAAAGAGAATTAAACATTTTAGTCATGAAGGGAACAAGAAAAGGAGAAAAAACCTTAAAAAATGTAGGGGTAAAACCGTCTGGGCCTGGACTTTTTCCAGGAGGGGTGGTTGAAATAGCTCTCGTCACCTCTTCTACTGTAATAGGTGATTTAAGTTTCCCTACCAAAACTCCTTCCAAAATTGGAAGAGCAGTCTTCATAATATAGGACCGTTTATCTGCTTCCAACATTGACGGTATGTTATATAAAGAATGGTAAAATTCGTTAAACGTTTGCCTTATATTATTGGGGGAGAATATTAATTCCCCAGTAGCATCATGAATATGAATTATGAAAGTGGATGGGGAATGTTGTTTTTACTAAGAGATGTGCTGGTGCAGGAAAATGAAAACTGCCACATCGCTGCTGACAGGACAGAGCTCTGCATTATTTAAATTCACAGAGCTCTGTCCTGTCATCCTCTTTGCTGATCAGCGGGTGCCAGCAGTCAATCATTGGCCGACACCCACTTATTGGTTTGTGCTGTGTCTAATTACACAACCCATAAGTGCTTGTTTTATGTACTAGATACGTGATCCAGCAGATACTCTGCCACTGTACTCCTACGGGAAACAGTCGGCAAGCTGGTATCTATACCTAAAACTTTTTTTTTTTTTTTCAGTTTTAATTAGAATGGGAAAAGTTTAGAACCTTTTTTTTTTTTTTTTTATTTAGGGCTCCGTTAAAGAGATTTCTCCTTGCTTTCTGTTTCATAGACAATGTTTTACCCGACAAGAAGTAAAGGAAAATTTGCAACAAGGAAAAAGACAACAATAAAAAGCTGACAGAGATTCCAGCCTTCGCCTGCTTAACTAAAGCGTCACCATACACTGATCTGAAATTTGATCAGTGTGTGGCTAAAGTCTAATTGTTTTATCAACTTCTTTAAAAGGAGCATGTTGCAAAATTTTCCTCGATCAGGGGCTGCAGTGGGTGCCGCTGTCAGAACGCAATCCCCTGGTGGGTGGTTTCCTTTATCCACCTTGTTTGTTGTTAATGGAAGAATCTATTGAACAAAAAAAACAAAAAGAAAATTGGGTATAAACAGCTTTAAAGAATAAATAAAAGCATTTTACTTCTGTCTGTTATTGTTGGAGAGATTTCCCCTCACTTCTGGTCCTGGGGCAACCTTTTTACCAGTCATGATGTGAAAGCCTCTAACTGGAGCGATACCCAAAAGAAAATCAAATGCTTTCCTGATCTATTCAAAGCTAAAAAGAAAAATGAACAAACTGTAAAGCTGTTTTATGAGGTAGGCATCAATGACTATAGATGGGCAGTTGGCGGACTAGTTCTCCCTGTACCATCTTCCTTATTTTCCATTTTTATTCCCTCCTTCTCCCCTACCCTACATTCATTCCTTATTATCCCGTCCTTTCCTCCTTACCTTTTTTTTTTTCCTGTGTCCCCTTCTTCCCCCCCCCCCTTCTTTGTATGTGGGAATGTTTCCTTTTATCATTATGTTCTACATCCTGCCTATTATTGATGTTCTTTTTCCATTGGATGAAATAACTCACTGCTATTTAAAGTTATTCGACACACTTTCTTTCAATAAACAAGAAAATGAAAATGAAAATGAAAAAAAAAGAAATGTCTATAGATACACCTTAATTAACTACGAAGCACAAGCTGTAAATAAAATGTCCACATAACCTAGCCATTTTTGCGAAAACAAACATACTGTTAATATAACTCCATGGCTTTTACTGCAATCCACTCATTTGGGTATATATGAATTATTGCTCCTGTGTATGGCCATTTCTTCCCACCATGATCAGTTGATCTGAACCAGACAAAAAATTAATATTATTTATTCACTACATATACTTTTTAAGCACAATCAATTTACACAGTGCAGTGCTCCTGCCCTCAAACAGTTTACAATCTAAGGTCCCTAACTCAAATCATACATACACATACTAGGGCCAATTTAGACAGGAGCCAGTTAACCTACCAGCATGGCTTTAGAGTGCGGGAGGAAACTGGTGTACCCGGAGGATGCATGCAGGCACAGGGAGAACATGTAAACTCGGTGCAGGTAGTGCAGTGGTTGGGACTGGAACCAATGACTATGGTGCTGCCAGGCAGAAATGCTAACTACTTAGCCACTATGCTGTTCCATATTCTTTGATGCAATGATAACATATCATATTCTGACCCATGTAAGCTGTGCTGTCAGTCAGCAAGATATAACTGGGATGTCACAGACACTAGATGTAATAAAAAAAAGGATAATACATTCTATATTAAAAGAGATGTATGAGATTACTTTTTTTCAGAATCATACTTACCTAGGTAGATGCAGCATCTGTCCCCTAACACTGAGAACCAAGCGATCTAACACAGCCAATCGCTCAGTTCTCACAGTTCCCCGAGCAGAGAGCTGTCAGTCACGGGCTCTCTGCTCTGCCCCCTCCTCGCTCACTTGAGCACTGAGCTGTGGAAGCAGCCGGCTCAGGCTCTCAGTGGCTCAGTCCAGGCTTGTAGGCGGATCCCAAATCCATTGTCACGATTTTGGCCGAGCCTGGACCGTCTCTGTGATATCAGCAGATAGCAGATGTTAGCCCGCTGTCTGCTGAAAACGTGTCGCAGGAGTGCAGAACAAATGGCAGTGCTGTGATCCATAGGAGGAGTCTAGCCTAACAAGCTTTGGCTGTACTTCTCTTTTTAGTATTGCAAAGAAAAGGGTAATGATTGGTTTGGAAAATACTTAACTATAACAAATATTTTATTCTTTATAAATTAAGCTTTTAAACTTGTACACTCTTACATTTTTTTTTTGAATTGCCAGTGTTAAGTATAGTGATATGCCTCTTGCAGAGTTAAATATTGCTTTACTTCTTATATTTATACATGCTGTGCATTCGTTTATATGCAGTGCCGGTAATACTCTACCTTTCCAGCCCTGTCCAGAATTCAGTATTGTTAAGTACATTATCCTTATTCAGTAGCGTATGTAAAAAAAAAAAACTATTTCTAAGTTTATTTTTAGAATCCCAAATCTCCCTATTGTCTTGAAGTGACGTCAGACCTTGCTTTAACAGCTCCAATGCCTGTAGCACGACAAGGATCCCCCTGGTACAGTCTATAAGCATGATCATTGATTCTACTCTCCCAGTGTGTCAAGGACATAACCTCAGTATGAAATATACTAGAAGTGTCCCACAGCACCAGTGGCATTGGATCAGAGACAGCATTCTAGTACTGAGGTAGGTTCTTGGGAATTTATGGTTAAAATTAAGCTAAATGACCTTATTTTTAAAATGAGATCAGTAATTATCATGTACCATGTAAAATATTCATATGTGATTTTTTTATACAGTATGATAATAGGATGTAAAAGGATGTAAAAGCTGATATACCCAAATAGCAGATAAGAATACAATACATTTATATAGAGTAGAAAGTTAAAGCAGTTGCAATTTTCCCTCTGAATGCTATGTTCAGAATCTGATGTTTACACCACACAGGGCTTGTGTGATGAGTGAACCCCATTTATTGCTGTGCTGAGCTGATAACCTTTCAACAAGAAAAGACTCCCAGTGCATTTTATCTAAAAACAAATGACAATCATTCCTGTGAGCTTGCCCTCAATCACATTCAGGATAGAAAATTGAAAAATATCACATAGTTAATACATTGTGTAAGAGTCGATGAGAGGTTACAACTAATGGATGATGGAAGTATTAAACTTAATGATCATCAGACAGCCCATAAGAAAAGTATTTTTACTGAATGCATTTTGAAAGGGAAATGATATTCTTGTTTTAATGTTTTTTCTTTTAGAGAAACATATAAAGGATGGACAGTAAGCTTGATGTAAAAAATCTTACTAGTGTATGTTCATGTTTATAAATACCCATCTATAGTTTATGATAAAATTTGTACATGTGGGCAGTCATATTTATTTAAAACGTTGGCAGGCTCTGCTTCCTGCTTTGCAATGCTACAGATGAGTTGTGTTTTACTGCTGCTCCTCACAATGCAAGTCTGGGCATTAGCTAACTCACATCAAATGGCCTCCTTGGTTTGCTGGTATTTTGTCTTAACAGTCGTTAAGAGAAAGAGTAAATGCAATGAGAGCTCCCCATTAAAGTGATATTAAACCTTTGTTTTGGTTGTTAAAATAAAAAACATGTCATACTTAGGCTCCATTCACACTTGTGCGACTTGTCATGCAACTGTGGACATCAAAGTTGCATGATAAGTCTTTCCCTATGTTTTCCAATGATACCCATTCATATATGGTGACTTAAAAATGCAGCAACTTCGAAGTAGTTCATGCACAACTTTGGTCCAACTTTCATGCAACTTGAGGGCCATAGACTTCAATGTTAACCTTCAGAAGTTGCATAAAAATTATACCTGAATGTTATACAAAGCAACTTGCAACAGTTGTCCATTATCACTGGTCAAAGCCAAAGTTGTATTCAAGTTGCACCAATCCAAAGTCTGAACAACTTTGGAGTTGTACAAGTGTGAATGAAGCCTTGACTGCTCTGTCCAATGTGCTTTTCTGGGGTCCCTTTCCGGCGATCTAGGCCCCTCCTCTTCGGTGAGTGCCTCTAGGGAAAGCCACTTGCTCACTCCTGAGCCACCCAATCTACGTCTATTGACACAGAATGGGCGACTTGGCCCCATCCCCCGCTCCTTAGTTCCAGGAAGCCAATGGCTGCCATAGCTATCAATCTGCCCAACGAGGAGGGAGACAGGGTCCAGAGATGCTGCTCTCATGCACATCGCTGGATTGGATCATGCTCAGGTAAAAAAAGGTGGGGGAGCTGGGGGGCTTCTGCAGCACAGACATTTATTTTACCTGAATGCATTCCAGTAAAAAAACTTAAGGCTTTAGAACCACTTTAATGGCCAATTTACCAATTTTTACATTTAATGCAATCCCAAGAATATGGAAAAGCAAGCATGTAAAAATTAAATTTAAACAAAAATTACTTTAATTCAAGTACTTCTGCCATTTTTATTTCCACAAAAGCGTACTAATGACCGTTTAACACTTCAGGTAAACTAAGGCAGAAACAAGAAAGATTCCACAAACAACATTGCTCAATTCTATACAGTTATGTAAGTGAACTTGTATTTTCCCCATCCAGCTCTTTTCAGAATAGTGTCTTCTCTCCTTAAATTCTCACACCTCTACCACTCTTTTCCACCCCACAGCCTATATATATCACCCTCACTATATATATTATCCTCAATCCTGCCATCTCCCTAATACTACACTCATCACCTCCTGCTTATTCTGAACCCACTTACTAACATAACTTCCAGGACACTGGGGCATGTATGAGCATATAAATTTCACTCTCATGTTACTTTCCTCACTCTCCTGCTTCTTCTAACTTCTGGGGATATTTACCCAAATCTCGACCTTCAGTTACCTTTCACTCCTACACCCAGAATCCTCCTTTCTCTAGCAACAGCCACAATCCACTCACTCAAATTTCTATTTATTAAACTCTCTAACCATACAGAATAAGTTAAGGACTTTAAATGTACCAGGTCACAAACTAATAATAAAAAAAAATTCACAATTTGAATTCTTCCATTTAAAAATCAAGAATAAAATATGTGTTACATGTTGTTCATTATACATCAATATTCAAAGTACAGTATTTCACTCCAGGATTTCCCAATACTTCATTATAAATGTACAATTCAAGCTTCAACTTGTTTCTCGGGTCAGTGCCCGCTTCTTTAGGAAAGGGTGGAGGGATAGTTGTCTCCAGAACAGCAATCAACCAATAAACATAATGATACAAAGTTAAAAAAAGAAATCTACTTCTGGCAGTCTTTTGGTTATCAAAGAAAATGGCCTCTGCCCCCAGCTATAACTGGCCTTCATAGCAAAGAACACATGGAAGGGCAACGCACATGAGACAAAAACAGATAGATATTTCCCAGTTCAATTTGCTAACCAGTTTGGTTACAAACCAAATTAACCTGTCTAACAGTTTGCGTCAAAACAGGGGTTTAGTTAGCATACATTTGCAAATGCATGTGTAAGCTGCAGGGCTACTCCATGGCACCCTGTATTACCTGCAGTCCTAACTCTTGTAAATTTAAGAGAGTCTCCACAGTGGAAGCACATGCAAACTGTTAGACAGGTTAATTTGGTTGGTAAGCAAACTGGTTAGCAAATTGACCTGGGAAATATTAATCTGTATTTGTCCCAAGTCTGTTGGTTATGTTAGATCTGTTGAGCTGCCACTCGCTTATGGGAGTCTTATTTATCGGTCTCGTCCCTTGATGGGCCGGAATGTCTTTGAGGTTAATATTCTTGTACTTTGAATATGTACTGTATGTATAATGAACAGCATGTAACACATTTTATCATGAATTTTTAAATGAAAGAATACAAATTGCGAACTCTCTGATATAATTTGTTTGTGACCTAGTACCTTTAAAGTCCTGTAGCTTCATTTGTATGGAGTTTCATTAATCTAATGTTTAGAATATGGTACCTTCAATTACAAATATACTTGTATAGTACCCCCATTTTTTTAGTTCTGTTTTTGACTTCATTCTCATGTGCCCTCTGGAACTCCTGCTCTGTCTGTAACAAGCTTGCCTCTGTCCATGTTCTCTTTTCTCTAACACTGGTAATTTCCTTGCCATCACTAAATCAGCCTCCCCAGCCATTCTTTGCTGTATTGACCTCACTCACCCAGACCTAGCGGTTGAAAGGAAGGAATCTTTCCATCCCCACAAGTTTTTCCTAAACCTTCCTCACTATAACTCTCTTTGAAATCTCAATGTATTTGTTTTTGCTGGACCAGTTGATTGATGACTTCTCTATCTGCCAGTTACCCTACTATGAAATACCCAATATAGGTGACCTTAACATCCCTGTTAATTCTATCATCCCTCCTACCTCTCAACTGCTCTACCTAAACTCACCTTTGGACCTAATAAAATGGGCACACACTGCTACCCACTCTTATGGCAATACCTATGACATTGTATTCACCCACCTCTACACTCCTCGCAGCCTCTCCAAAACCACTTTCCCCCTTTCTGATCACAATCATGTCCGTTTTTTGCTCTCCCTAATTCAATCCCTTACCCCTCCTTATCTATTCTACTATGGACTCCCTCTGTGGCAAAATCTCACCCCTGCCCTGCTCTGACTTAGCCATTTTTGTCTAAAACAGCTTGCTCTGATCTTCTCTGGACACACTTGCTCCTTAAACACTAAACACTGAATTAGGCTCCAGCTGCTACAACCCTAGCAAACAGATGAAACCAGTGAGTGTGATATAAAACTAAATCCTTTTAACACTTTACCCTTTCCAAATCTGCTTGGGAGTGATTTGTATGTACCTTCAGCAAACACAGCCATAAGTTTACAAATTTTGAAGGATCTCATTGAAGTCAAAGGGAAGTGAATCTTGAAAACCAATGCTCTTAATTTCCAAAGCTAATACGCAATGGATGGTCCAACAAAGGGTATAGGTGTAACATGTAACATATCCACCGGTCCCTGCTCCTCCCCAGCTTCTCAATGTCACAGGCAATGAGGGATCTTCTCCCACCACCTCTCTGCCAGAATCTGGTAGAGAACACGGTCCTGTGGGGCTCTGCCCGCCTGGTTGTGTCATTCATTCACAGAGTTCTGTGAATTGAAAACTTCAAGATCTGGCATATATAAAAATAAATACTCACGCTATGGTAAAAGTGAAAAAAAGAAAATAATTAGCAGCAGCTGTGCACCAATCGTGAATCACTTATTAACATGAAAGAAATAAAACAGCGCTAGCATCATATAAACATATATATAACAGTCCAAATAAAGTGGTATAATTAATTTAAAGTGCTCTTGTGCTTCAATCTTTTTAGAAGTGCTTAAGTGCTCCACAAAAATCCATTCCATGATGTGACACACACCCCTTTTGTGTTCCTCCTTACCAGAAACAATGAACCCCAAGCTTTTCAGTTTGGGAGTCAAACAAGCTTGATTCAGCCCCGGTTCACACTTGTGCGTGTGCGGGGTTCGCATGTAATGTTGGAGCGCACTGCTCCGACATTACATGCGATCGGCTGTGCGGTGCGAGTTTAGCCATACAGTTTGTATGGCTAAATTCGCACCGCAGCCGCACCAAACACGCACAGGGACCCTTTTTGGCAGCCGCATCAGGATCGGATCGCACAGCGGTTCACACTTGTGTGATCCGATCCTGTGCGAACTGCACGATCGCACTGCGATATGCGATCAAACTGGGGGTGTCGTTAAGATTACATTGACACCCCCAGCGTATCGCATATGGCAGTGTGAACTGCCGGGGGTGCGTGTGCGATGCGGGAACAGGCTGCGGATTCGCAGCCTTCCCGCATCGCATAAATGTGAACCGAGGCTGTATGGCTAAATTCGCACCGCAGCCGCACCAAACATGCACAGGGACCCTTTTTTGCAGCCGCATCAGGATCGGATCGCACAGCGGTTCACACTTGTGCGATCCGATCCTGTGCGAACTGCACGATCGCACTGCGATATGCGATCAAACTGGGGGTGTCGTTAACATTACATTGACACCCCCAGCGTATCGCATATGGCAGTGTGAACTGCCGGGGGTGCGTGTGCGACGCGGGAACAGGCTGCGGATTAGCAGCCTTCCCGCATCGCATAAATGTGAACCGAGGCTTAAATAGGACTGATGGGTCACAATTAATGGATCAAGAACTCTCCAGTAGTCTCTAAGATGTTCCAGTAATCCTCAAGTGCGGAACAAAGAGAAGGAGCCAATAGTGAAGTACCGTAGGGTTGAATAGAAAGAAAAAAGCCACGCTAGTCACAAATGTGAACAAGATGTTTAAATTGAGAGTATATGAATAGCAAGAAAATATCTAACAAGATTCAATAACTCAAAAATAAATAATGATGGCAGCCAGCACAAAAGGAAACCAGATCCACAGTACATATAGAAAAAATAGTGCAGCGCCAAATGATGAACAATATTAATACATGAATGAATGCATTAAAAACAAAATAAAATAAATATAAATGGCAACAATCCCTGAGATGAAAAAGTCCTTGTGAGTGATATGCACATAGATGGTAGAAATCACTAGTAGGAATAAATGCAGTCTCTAAAAATATATGCAGTCTCTAAAAATAATAATGAGAAGAGGTGATGACAGGAAGCTGTTCCCACAGAAGAATGATGATCCACCACCGTAAGGAACAGCAAGGGTACTCTTACCAAACGAGGTCGACCCTCAAATTAATGAAAGGTCAATAAAGCATGAGGCAAGTATCCTGTGTCTGGTCATCATTGTGCGATCGCTCATCACATTAGATAGAAACGAAATATACCTTCCGGTTTAGAGAAAAGTCCCCAACTTCTCCAAAACACCTCACAAAGAAATAAAGGGGGATCCGATAGTGTAATACATTCCAAATGATTGTTTATTATGAATAAAAAGACAGGTACTCACATGTAGTTTGTATGAGAAACAGCATGGATAAACAAATATGGCTGCGGTGGAAGCGTGCTTACGTGCGTAATACGTGCTTGACGCGTTTCATCATCATAGATGTTGTCAAAGGCAACCCCGTAGGGTTGCAGTTTATTGGCGTACTAAAAACATATTTACAAAATGGTAGCAGTAAAATAGCATGTAAACCGTAATAAGCTTCTGCGAACGCCGTAACCACGGCACCCGGAAGTGGCGTTGTTACAACTCGATTGTGGAAATTACGTCAACGTGTTTCACTCTCCCACAGGGTCTTGATTTGTCAATGATTTAGCTTTGGGATCAATAAAGTATTCTGAATCTTAATCAGAATCTGGATTGCATTGTTGCTGCCAGATCCTTATGCCTGATTATCCCGCTCCTGAGCTAGCATCCTGTACCCTGCTGCTTACTCCTGTTCCTGGTTCCTGTACCCAGTCTTGAGTCCCCCCTTCCTGGCATCACTGGTATTCCTTGTTACCCATGCACCTCATTTTGTATATATTTTGTATATAGTTAGTTGTTAGGTCTCTATTAGGTTAATAAGGTATTTTGTCTCTGGGGTTTGTTCATGTTTACTGTTTGCTGGTATGTAAATGTATTTTGTTTCACTGTAAATAAATCTCACTTTAAAAATATACATACATGGTCTGGTCCCTGTTTCTTAGTGTAACTACATATATCTGGTCATCTTCTGTGCTGATTCCTGACAAGAGCTCTGTGTTGGTAAACAACACAGGCCTCTCTACAGACAGCAGCGATAAGCCATTTCTTTTTCTCCCGGCAAAGCAGGGAGCTCTCTCCGGGCTCTCTTGGCTTACCACAGAGCTCATGGAGGACCGGAAGGTCCCGACATCTGTTGTATAGGAAACTGGAAGGGACAAGCAGTTCAGTCACTTCTGGTTTTCTGGATGTAAACAGTGCCATCTTTAAATTGGTAAAGCATCTGAACACTACAATCTTGATGTGATCAGATGCTTGTAAGTGCAGAGGAGACATCTGGGGTCTAATAGATATCCTTTTCTGTCACAAGGGATTAAGTGATATTTTTAAACAGAACCCCCAAACATTATATATATGTATATGTATCTGTATGTGTGTGTGTGTGTGTGTGTGTGTGTGTGTGTGTGTGTATGTATATATATATATATATATATATATATATATATATATATATATATATATATATGTGTGTGTATATATTAGCAGAGGCTCTAGAAAATAAATTGGTGGGTTTTGCAATGTTTTATGCCCTACATGGTATTTTATTTGCGCAGCATATTTTAACGAAATTTGTTTGAACAAAATACACTTTAATACATTTTAATGAACACAAATGTAATATAATACCCAATTTTTAGTAAAATATAAAAGATGGTTTTATGCCGAGTAAATAGATACCTAACATGTCACACTTTAAAATTATATCAGTTCAGAGTTACAGAGGAGGTCTGGTGCTAGAATTATTGCTCTCGTTCACGGCAATATCTCCTGTGTGGTGCAATCGAATGCGGGACCAATGCATGTGTTCACCTTTGGGCGTGAGCACGGGGGGGACAGGGGCACTTTAAACATTTTTTTTTTAAATAATTCATTTTCCAGCAAAAAATACTTTTTTTTACTTGTAAACAAAAGGTGTCAGAAAAATGCCTGGTCTTCAAGTGGCTAGAGTCTCCCACATCCTCTGGAATTCCTTATTCCAATCTCTCCAACTCTGTCCACCTTTAGGCGATCCCTGCAAATTCTTCTCTTTAGGGAAGCCTACCAGATCCTCTACTTAAAAATTTAACTTTTACTTTCATTATCGACTCATTCCCACAGAGTTACCACCTTTTGTATAAGTTGCCCCTCCCTTATAGATTGTAAACTGTCATGTGCAGGGCCCACCTAGCCCACTTACCTTGCATTGTATTGTAGCTGTAATGTCTTCCTTTATTTCTAAAGCATGGTGCAATCTCTTGGCGCTATAAAAATCCTATATAATGATAATACTGTAAAGGGCCTCCCTTTATACTCAAATCAGCCTTAGTGTTTCATGCCATAGATATCCCTTTCCTTTGGGATTCTGGTACTATATAAATCCTGTATAATAATAACATATTTACTAAAATGATGGAATCACTGAAAATGCACTGTACTTTTTTTTATTATTATGTATGGAAAAGAACTGACACAGTAAAAACAGAAAATTTTCCCTGTGGAGACCAATTTGATACTACTAGGCACTTCAAAGACAGAACCCAGAATGTATTAACAGTTCCAAGCTACAAAACAGAACAAAATAATGTGCTGTGGTGAAATCAAAAAACCTGCAGAACTGATATTCTATGTTATTTAGCGTAACAATATTGTGTATATTTTATTCTATAGGAAAGTGTGAGTGTGGCCAGTGTACTTGTTTCCCACCTGGAGATAGCAGGGTCTATGGAAAGCATTGTGAATGTGATGATCGACAGTGTGAAGACCTAGAAGGAAAGATTTGTGGAGGTAAGATTACACTCAGCCTACCTATGTAAAAAAACAACAACCTAAAAATATGTATACCTAACGTAATGTCACACTTGCAGAAACTCACCGGTATCAAGATCACTTTGAAGGACACATGTGGGTAGTGAATCTCTCAACTGCATGCATGTGTCACGCCCACAAGAGGCATTGCATTTTCTCTGGCATTTTTCAATTTAAAGCATTTTTGGCAGTGAGGAGGTGGTATTTAAAGTTAGTGAGTGTTTTTAAGCAATTCTGTTGCTGGCAGGGTCTCACATGTGACAGAATTGCAAGTGTGACATTACCCTAAAGGCTAAGACAAATTCCACTTTTCTGAGTAGCAATTTGCTGTTTACAGAAACGTACAATTTAGTAACAACTGAACTGTGAGATGACATGTGGGCTTGACACAGATGTTAGCCTAAAACAAAGTTTATCACTGTTTACCACAAATAATGGAGAAAATACCCATATTAGAGAAACATTTAGAAAGAGTGAGCAACCACTGCATTTGCATTCGGTAAATTTTTATTGAATTAAGAAGACAAAGTTCAGAGCTGCAGCATTAGCTAGTGTAGTCCTCTTTTAGAGGGCTATGGGAAACGGCCCTCCCCAAGCAGGATATTGCACTAAACCTGTAGTTAAATAAGAGAACCAGAACCTTTATTAGGTGGAAGAGTGGGTTTGATAATAAAGTTGGCAGTGCTTCCACCCAGAACAGAACCTCCCTTCCTGGAAAATTAATCAGAAACCTAAATAAAGTATTTGAGAGCAAAATAACTACTGCAACCAGCAAATAACATTAATCATAAGTACATAGATGCACACTATTATAGAAATAATTCAAACTTTATATAAGAAGAGGTTATTTAATTTACATACTTTATATAACAGGTATTATCAGCAAAAGACATGATAAGAGTCCTGGTGGAATTGTGCACATGCAATCGTGTGTATATACAGTATATATAAATATATAAATATATATATAAATATATACTGTATATATATATATATATATATATTGACAGTAATTAATAAAGAGATACCTCCAGATAAATGTTGAAGCAAAGTCAAATTACAGGGGCCCCTGAGGATGATGAAGCCTGTCTTTGTGACAGAGTCCTGAAGATCAGTGGGCACTGGGAATCCTCCCAACTGTTGTCCAACCAGCCTGGAACAGAGCTTCTCACCAGCAGAACCTGTGGTGTGGCACTTGAAGTCAGATTCATACTATCTGCCCTGTGCTTTAGTCCCTCATTAATAGTTTCTAATCTGACATGCGACCACACCTCTAACCCTCTGATCTTGACTATGACTCCACAGGACGCCTACCCTGGCTCTAGCTTATGCTGGTTATCCAAAAAACTAAGCTATGGAATCCAAGACCAGAAGACACAGTGTTAACTAGAATAACAGGAGCTGCATATAAACCATACTGCAATAAACAGGTTCACCTACCAATATAATAGAAGATGACCCCTACACATACAGTAGCACAGACCTAGCTATCTGGCACTGAGCATGTGACATAATAAGGACAGGGCAGAGGTACTCTGTCACAAGGATTTAGATATGCAATCAGTAACTGCAGTTAAACTATTAGACCATATGAATATTTGCATAATAGTCCTTTCTGGCTTGAGGTTTAACAGCATGGACAGGACATGTGACTGGAACATTTGCTCTCTCCCCACTTTCTCCTTCTGGGGTTTCAAAGCCAACAAACAGGGGGATGAAGTGCATACATATTATTTTAAACAGGTATTTACAAACTCAGTTGGTAGAGGACAGCAGATTCCTACACTAGCAAAAACAAGCTCATACAAATAATTCGGCAGCTCCAGCAGTAAGCACTTGACTTAGATAAACACTTGACTTATGATAAAGTGTATGTAAAGGCACAACCTGTTTTGTTTTTGATAGAATGTGAAAACGTTAGCACCTCTGTCAGATTTACTGTATATTGATATCTGTGTCCCATCAGTGAGGGACACCATCACTGTTGTTTCCAGTGTCTCCAGTTTAAAAAGTAATGGGGAATTCAATATTATGATATATTTGATATACAGTATCTCACAAAAGTGAGTACACCCCATCCAAAACTTTAACTACGTCAGCTAATACAAAACAGAGGTAAAGTACAATTTGTTTTTAACTGTACACATAGTTTGAATTACAAATGAATACAATCATGTGGGTACAAGTCAATTAAAGTGTTTGTTACCCCAACATTCCTAATCCTTGAAATGTGCCTGCTGTAACATGTACTTGTATGAAAAAGTATCCTGTTTTCTTTTTTTTGCTTTATTTGTGTGAAATTCCTGGTATTTCTGCCAGGCCCTCTGCTTTCCTATTAACCATCTCAATACAGGGCACTTTCACCTCCTTCATTCCCAGACCAATTTTCAGCTTTCAGTGCTCTCGCACTTTGAATGACAATTACTCAGTCATGCTACACTGTACCCAAATGAAATTTTTATTATTTTGTTCACACAAATAGAGCTTTCTTGTGGTGGTATTTATTCACCACTTTTTTACTTTTTTGCAATATAAACGAAAAAAAAAGCGAAAATTTGGAAAAAAAAAACAATATTTTCTACTTTCTGTTTTAAAAGAAATCCAATAAAATCCAATTTCATCATACATTTAAGCCACAATGTACTCGTCTACATGTCTTTAGTAAAAATAATTCTGATAAGTGTATGATAATAGGTTTGCGTGAAAGTTATAGAGTCTACAAGCTAGGCTACGTATCACTGAAAATTGATCAATCCTGATGTACTTACTACCTATCTAATTTCTTGAGGCCCTAAAATGTCAGGACAGTACAAATACCCCCCAAATTACCCCTTTTTGTAAAGAGGACAGTCCAATGTATTTAGTAAGAAGCACAGTGAGTTTTTTGAAGTTGCAATTCTTTGCCCACAATAGTTTGGGTAATGGAGATTTTTTTGCCACAAAATTGTCATATTAACAAGTTATTTCTTACAAATGGCATAGATAAACTTGCAATTACACCCCAAAATATATTCTGCTACTCCTTATGAGTATGGCAATACCACGTGTGAGACTTTTTCACAGCCTGGCCACATACAGAGGCCCAACACCCAAGTATCACCATCAGGCGTTGTAAAGGCATAAATTACACATTTCATTTCCTGAGTACCTATCACATTTGTGAAGGCCCTTGAGCACCAGGGCAATAGAATTACCCACAAAATGACCCCATTTTGGAAAGAAAACACCCAATGTATATTCTATGAGGCATAATGAGTCTTTTGAACATGTCATTTTTTTCCACATGTTTTTGGAAAATGTGGAAAGAAAATTAAAACATTCTGTGTTTTTTTTTTACACAAATTTGTCAATTTATAAGATATTTCTAACACATAGCATATACATAGCAAAATCTACACCCCAAAATATATTCTGCTACTTGTCCTAAGTAGTATATACCCCATGTGTGAGATTTTTCCACAGCTTGGCCACATACAGAGGCCCAACATCCAAGTAGCACCATCATGTGTTCTAAAGGCATAAATTACACATTTAATTTCCAGAGTACCCATAACATTTTTGAAAGCCCTGTGACAGATGTTGATCACTGGGATGTGGCAGTCGTTCACTGGGACAGATGAGGCAAAACACGGACGGATGAGGCAGATGATCACAGACAGATGTGCAGATCACAGACAGATGTGGCAGATCATGGACAGATGTGGCAGATCACAGACAGATGTGGCAGATGATCATAGACAGATGTGGCAGATGATCATAGACAGATGTGGCAGATGATCACGAAAAGATGTGGCAGGTGATGTGCGCCAGATGATTACGGATAGATGTGGCAGATGATTACAGACAGGTGTGGCAGATGATTTCATACAGGTGTGGCAGATGATCACTGGCAGATGATGTGCACCAGATGTGCGCAAGATGATCACAGACAGATGTGCCACATAATGGACAGATGTGCCAGATGATCATGGATAGATGTGCCAGATGATCACAGACAGATGTGCCAGATTATCATAGACAGATGTGGCAGATGATCAAGAACATATGTGGCAGATGATCACGGACAGATGTGGCAGATGATCGCAGACATATGCGGCAAATGATCACAGACAGATGCGCCAGATGATCACGGACAGATGCACCAGATAATCACGGACAGATGCGCCAGATGATCACGGACAGATGCGCCAGATGATCACGGACAGATGCGCCAGATGATCACGGACAGATGCGCCAGATGATCACGGACAGATGCGCCAGATGATCACGGACAGATGCGCCAGATGTTTACTGTAACAGATTATTTTACTGGGACAGATGTGCGACATGAGTTTTCACTGTGTTGGGGACACTATGTTGGGGTCATTAGCAGGGTGATCAGTGAGTAAAAAGTAGTAAAACCGCTCAATACTCACTGATCACCAGCTGGCAGCAGAGATCCATTCTCTTTCTCCTTACTGTGTGAAGAAAAGCAGAGCCATTCACTGCTACAACGGCTGTATTGACATTACATGATGGCTGTGATTGTGAGAGGGCAAATTACAGAGCCTTCCTCCCGAGCGTTGTTGCGTTTTGTCCGAGGGACACAGGAACGCAGGACACTCAGAAGGAGGAAGCTCCCACTGGGCCGTTTATATGCATTGGCTGGGTGGGAAAAGGTTAAAAACTGGCCACACTGGGCAGGAGAGCACAGCCTGGTCAGTTCCCTAGCTGTGCTGGAAATGACATCTCCTCCAATGATCAGATTTGTCCCGTCAGGCCCTACTGCACAGCCTTTCACTGGGAAGATCAGTGTACTGTTCCGTCTCCTCCCCCTAGCTCTTATGCAGCTATAAAACAATGGGAACACAGGAAATGTGATCACATATAAAAAAAAGGGAAACAGGTATTTATAATGTTTTTTTTTTTATATCTGTACACAAATGTTTGCCTTTCATTTCAATTTCAAACTGAAAGGGTTGTTTTACAAGGATATTGTTTACAACTAATGTTCACATAAAAACTATCATAGAGAAAAATGTGAGCCCAGTTATTTTGACCATACCGTAATTGTTAGTAGATCCAGGAAGATTGGTTTAAGTATTTCTGCAACTACTGATGTCTCAAGATTTCTGTGTAAAGGTCGACAGACTGGTAAGAAAAATAAAAAAACATTCAGGGAGCAGCATTTCTGTGGACAGAAACACCTTGTTGGTGAGAGGTCATAGCTGAATAAACAAGCTGACATGATCCTGACCAGCCTACAGAGTGAGTAAGAACTACTTGCGTTTAATTGCCTTGCACATCATACTATGGGGTTTCTCTTCTGTTTGAGCACTTAGATCGATTGATCATCTCCTTCCAAACGTAGAGAAACAGAGGGGACCCCTGGATTCAGCAACCTGTTTAATACCACTGATACCTCATACCGACAGGTTGTATAGAAAGAAGTGCGACACCTAGTGGACCACACTGGTGTAAACACTCCCTTATAAGTTTCACTTATTGGAATATCCTGGTTTATCACGGATACTGCACACAGCACTTTTCAGGAAAGAGTCTCTCCCTTTCCTAAATTTATTTGCTCACTATTTGTTTTCATTATTTTAGAGGAATATATGTTTATACAGAACTTTTATCAATTATCTATTTAATTTTTGCACCATACCTTCTTTATCACCTGCACCATAAAATATACAATATTTAATAAATATTTATCAGAACTTGTGCACCTCTGTTTCAAATTATTGTTCACTGTACATCATTTTTGTTCACTGTATATCATTCCTTATACACTGAGCACTTTTTGGGGGAATGTGAGAACTAAACCCATTTATTATTTTCCACGAGCACCTTTGCACTTTATATCACTATTGAATCTCTTATCCGTTTTATGCATATAAGTGATTTTATATACACAGAACCATTTTAATATAATTTTCACAGGTAGCGCCTTTTTCCAACCTTTTATACTTTTATCTCAAGCTGACATGAAGTCTACTGTAACTCAGGTAATGCATTTAGATATGCATCTAGAATGTACAACACAATGAACTTCAAGACAGATGAGCCACAGCTGCAGACCACATCAGGTTCTACTCCTGTTATTAAAAAACAGAAAGTTGAGGCTGCAGTAGTCACAGGCTTATTGAACCTGGATAGAACTAAATGTAAAGCTAGAAAAATGTAGTTTGATGAGCTCCAATTTTTGTTGAGTCTCAAAGACGGTAGGCCAGTTTTTGGATCTGTATCCCAAATAACACCTTGCGATATGGTAAAATTTGGGATTTGCATCATTAATGTGCAGTTGAAAACACACTGAAATTATTTGATGCAATCATGCCAACCAGGGCCAGAATCAATACGGAATGTGAAATTTTATGGCATGAGAAACTAAAGATGATTTAAGAGCAAAGAGAGACCCTATCTAATATTGTAATTCTTTATTAATAATAAGGATTTATATAGCGGCATCAGTTTTCATAGTTTTTTACAAAATAAAGGGCAGACAGTACAGTAACAAAACAATTTCAAACAAGAGTGTCAGGTGTAGGGACAACTCCGGGTTTGGACTGAATTTTCCTAGAGCTTAACCTAACATGGGACTTTTAGCCTTTTTGGGAGGAGCTAAACTTCATATATAGTAGTGAGTTTTTTCCCCAATACTGTATATGACGGATGCCTTCTTCTCCTGTCAATTGTTGCTAAGAAAGGGGAGATGCCTTAAGGCTTTTCAGGTCTGTTAAGAATTTTAAGGGGTAACTCCATGCAAAAACAACAACCGAAGAAAGTTGGCATGGGGTCCCTCCAAATTCTATATCAGACTCTTTGGGTCTGGTATGGATTTTAACCACTTAAGCCCCGGAAGATTTTACCCCCTTCCTGACCAGGGGTTTTTTTGCGATTTTTTACTGCATGACTTTAACGGACAATTGCGCGGTCGTGCGACGCTTTACCTAAACGAATTTCACGTCCTTTTTTTCCCACAAACAGAGCTTTCTTTTGGTGGTATTTGATCACCTGTGCGATTTTTTGATCATGCGCTATAAACAAAAAAATAGCGTAAATTTTGCAAAAATAACAATATTTTTCACTTTTTTTTATATGAAATTCCCCCCCCCCCCCAAAAAATTTAAAAATCAAAATTTTTAAAAAATTTCGGCCAATTTGTTTTATGCTATATATGTTTGGTAAAAAAAAATCGCAAAAAGCGTATTTTGATTGGTTTGCGCAAAAGTTATCGCGTTTACTAACAAAGGGAAAGATTTTTGTCATTTTTGGTGTTTTTTTTTTTAACGAGTAATGGCGGCGATCTGCGATTTTTTTGCGGTACTGCGACATTGCGGCGGACAGATCGGACCCTTGACTGATAATTTTTGACACTTTTGGGGGTACCAGTAACATTTCTTTTTTTTTTTTACAAATAGATTTTTCTTTTATTATTAAACATATAAACAGAACAAACATCTACAGTACATTACTCTGCACAAAAAAAAAAAAAAAATTTATCCATACATACAAACACACAAGAAAAAGAAAAAGAGAAGGAAAAAAAAAAAGGAATTGGGAGAGGAAGGGAAGGGGAATATCAACAAAACAATTTGAGAAGAAAAAAAAAAAAAAATTAAAAGAAATCATCAGTTAATTAATAAATTCCTGCTTCTATCATTATAGAGCAGGTGACATTGGCACCCCTACAGCATCAATCCAGGCTGACCACACTTTATCAAATTTTTTTGGGCAATTCCTACTACCGTATGTAAAATGGTAGAATGGAAGTGTCTTAGTAATGGCAGCTATCCAGGTTGACCGGGTGGGAGGTTCAGGTAACTTCCATCGCAAAAGGATTACTCTCCTGGCATAAAACAGGGTATACGTAATGCACATTTTAGCATATTTATCCCCAACCACTTCTGTAAGGTTACTCAATAGAGTTACCTTTGGGTCCAAAGGAATCATAATGTCAAAAATTTCCCCAATGGTATCCGTCACCACTTTCCAAAAGGATGCCAGCTCAGGGCACGACCAAACAACGTGTAAAAAGGTACCAATTTCACGACCACATCTGGTGCAGGTGGGGTCTTTCATAGGATATATCCTAGCAAGACGTTGCGGCGTGTAGTATGCTCTGTGTAAGAATTTAAGTTGTATAAATCTATCCCTGGCCGCTATCATTGAGGGAATATAATTATTAACCAAGTCCTCCCAGTCTTCAACAGTCAGGTCTGGAATGTCATCCTTCCATTTATTATAAGTTTTCTCAAGAGACTGACTATGATCTGTTGAAAGTATAAGATATATAGCAGAGAGAGTTTTCCCTATAACCTTAAAAGTTAACATTTTCTCCAAAGGGTCCGTGTCCAAGACAACAGGGCCTTGGAACTGAGCCCGCATAGCATGACTAAGCTGGCAGTAACGAAATCCCATAGTGGGAGGCAAT
Organism: Pelophylax lessonae; assembly: GCF_965119305.1. Taxonomy (NCBI): domain Eukaryota; kingdom Metazoa; phylum Chordata; class Amphibia; order Anura; family Ranidae; genus Pelophylax; species Pelophylax lessonae. The sequence goes on from NC_138769.1 coordinate 486,538,720, forward strand.
GAGTGCGTAAACTGGAGAGCCTCAAACCCTGGAAGTCTTCCATCTTTAATAACATGTTTCATGGTCACAATCCCTCTGGCAGCCCATACCTGGGGATCAGGAAGTTGATACAAATGTAATAGATTAGGATTACCCCACAACGGAGTGTGGGGGGATATATGTAGAGGTGTGTTATATATCACCCGTGCCCGAGTCCATATCCGCAGCACCGTCTTCATCGGACTGGTTATTTGAGGATGTGCCCGTTCACCCCGAAAAACCAGATTACTAAGGGCCGCATAGGATCCCAGCAATGCTGCTTCTAGTGTGACTGCGGAGTTAGACTTGGGCTGGGAGAACCACCACCGGACCGTCACCCGTACAGCCGCCCAGAAGTACAACTTAAAGTTAGGAAACACTAAACCCCCTCTTGCAAGTGGAAGATATAACGTACGCCTTGCGACTCATGGAGTACGCCCGGCCCATACAAAAGTTGTTACCATACTATCTAATCTTGAAAAAAAAGTTTTAGTCATATCATTAGGGGAATTATGAAAAAAATACAAAAATTTCGGAAGATAACTCATTTTTAATAAATTAATTCTGCCAACCGGGGATAAAGGAAGCATGCGCCATGACGCACACCTTTTATTTAATTGTGAGACTAAAGGGTCGATGTTATTTTGCTGATACACATCCAATGTTGGACCCACTTTGATACCTAAGTACACCATATCCTGTACCCATTTCAACGGTGTCTGAGTATCAATTAAAGGTACCAATGGATGTAGTGGAAAGAGGACAGACTTAGACCAGTTAATGCGTATACCTGAAAAACGACCAAAGATGTCGAATAATTGTAGGGCCCTATGTAATGAGGCAGAAGCATCAGCCAAATAAATCAAAGTGTCGTCTGCATACAAGGACAACTTCTCTTCTATGACACCCACCTTAATGCCTCGGACTTGTGGGTCCGCCCGCAACATAATCGCGAGCGGCTCCAGGGCCAAGGCAAACAAGGCTGGAGACAACGGACATCCCTGCTGGGTACCCCTCAATAGAGGGAATTTATCCGACAGGGATGAGTTAGTGCGGACCCTAGCCGTGGGATTCCCATAAAGAAGCTTAATCCATGACACAAAGTTAGGGCCAAACCCGAAGCTAGCTAAGATCTTCCAAAGAAATGGCCACTCCACAGAATCAAATGCTTTCTCGGCGTCGAGGGAGGCGACCACACCTGCTCCCTCCCCCGACGCCAAGGCCATATGTGTAAACAATTCATTCTACTTATTATTGCACATTTGGCATTTTACACCCTTTTTGCGCTGTGTACTGTCACCTTTACTTCCAGCAGGTTGTTCAATGAAGTTAACTTCTTGCTCCCTGCTAGGCAGAATCAATTCCATGTGGCTGCATCCACCTTGGCCCAGGCCATCTAAAGAAAGCACTTTTGATGTTTAAGACCAAGCTTACCCCTTAAAGTGAACTACACCTACAGATCTATTCATTTAACCCTTTTGCTGCCAGGCCCTGTGCTCCACTTTTAAACTTAGCTCGTCAGGCCATTTTTGCAATTTTTCTGTTGCTTTTTTATTTTTCCCTTACAGCTTTCAGAGTTTGTGAAAGACCTCCCCAAACCATATATTTTCTGAAAGCACTTGACCAGTAGAATAAAAATAAGGTGCTACTGATTTTTAGGGTGCAATATTATTTGCACAAATTTTTATCAATCAATATTTTTGCTAAAAAAACACTAAAATCATTATTAGCAGATAAAAAACACAGCACATTTTACAAAATTCCTACTAAATATAAAGGCTAATCTGTATTGACTTAATAAATAACCACTATTTGTAATTTTTTAAGGACGCCGTTTTTCAAAATGGTAAAAATGGAACGTACGCAAAAATGTAAATAACCACATTTCTTTAAAGATCTATAGGTTTTCATTGTTCCCTTACAGCTTTCATGGTTTGTTAAAGATCCCCCAAACCATATATTTACTGAAAGCATAGGACCAGTAGAAAAAAGGAAGGTGCTACTTATTTTTAAGGCCCCATGAAATGTTTACCAAAGCAATATTTTCGCTAAAATGCACTAAAATCTTTATTAGTAGATAATAACAGCATTTTTTTCAAAATCCCTGCTAAGTTCCCTCTAAATTTTAAAAGCTAAACCTGTAATCGGACATATACGCAAACATTTCTCTAAAAATCTGGAGGTTTTACTTTTCCACTTACAGCTTTCAGAGTTTGTTAATGACCCCCCCCCCCCAAAAAAAAAAAAAAAAACATATATTTTCTGAAAGCAAATGGTCAGTTGAATAAAAAGGTACTAACTTTTTTTTTTTTTTTTTTAAGGCACCGCAATATTTGCGCAAATGTTTATCAAAACAATATTTTCGCTAAAACTTCACTAAAATCATTAATAGTGGATTCATACATGGCAAAATGTACAAAATTCCTGATAAATTCCTAGTAAATATAAAAGTTAAAACTGTATTAGGTTAATAAATAACAAATATTTGTACATCCTAAATTGCACCTTTTTGTGAAATGGTGAAAAGTGAAGGTACGCAAAACAGTAAATAAAAAAATTTACTCTAAAAATCCGGAGGTTACCATTTTTGACTTACAGCTTTCCGAATTTGAAAAGACCCCTCAAACTAGACAGTTTTGAAAGCACGTGACCTGTAGAATAAAAAAAGTGCTACTGATTTTTTGGGCACCGCAATAATTGCGCAAATGTTCATCATATAGCTATTTTCACTAAAAATATGCTAAAACCATTAATAGTGCACATAAACACAACATGACTTACAAAATTCCTGCTAAATTACTACTAAAGCTTCGTTCACATGTGGCAAACTAAAGTGTACCCCCATGGAGGGCCATGTTTATCCACATAGGGCTGCACAGGTGTTCCGTGCATCCCCATACAGGCAGTCCTATTTATGTCAATTAGGATGCAACAGCTCCACAGGCAGAGATGCTGTTCCCAATCTGACATCCGTGTGGCTGTGGGTGCACGACCCCGAACGCAGGCAGCGTGAGCTCAGGGACATGCACGCGGACCTACATGGATGTCAAATTGGGAGAAACAGGTCTGTCCACACAGTTGCTACATCCCAAATGACATCAATGGGACTGCCTACACAGAGAAACACGGAACACCTGTGCAACCCTGTAAAGGTATGCTGTGTATGCCCTGTGTGAATAAGACCTTAGGCCCCTTTCACACAAGCAGACCAATCGGGTCTGCCTGTCCATTTTTCAAGTGGGCCCAATCGAACCACCCATTGTTCTCTATGGAGAGGCTGATGTAAATGGACATGTATCCGTTTACACCCGCCTGCACCCAATCCGATCCAGTCTGCTAAAAACAGACATATGAAGATACCATTCCTCATCCATCTAGCAGATCGGATTGGATGGTATGCAATGGAAATGGACAGGTGGTCTGTTTCCATCTGGTCGCCCCATAGAGAAGACCGGGCTGTGTCTGCTCTGCATCATCGAAATCAGTGCTGGAAGAGAAGAAGGGGAATGAAGGGGATGGGAAACAAGAGTGGGGGGAGCAGTTTTAGGTATCAGGGAGAGGCAGTAGATAGAGAGGCTGGAGACAGGGAAGCAGCAGCATGGGGGGGGGGGGGCGGTCATATTTGAGGTTATTAACTCTGATCAATGGATTGTAATCCTAATCCGCTGATCAGAAATATGGAATTGTTCAGCAGGGCCTGCTGAACAATTCTGGCATAAGTTTATGGTCATTGAAGTGACCATGAGCTTATAGGGGAGGGAGAAATGAGGTCCTTATGGCGTACGAACCTGGCCAGCTGCAAGCAGTACTGTAGGTCCGTACGTCGTATGGACCTGGCAGTGAAAGGGTTAAGGTGACTTTTGCCATGTAACCTTTGCTTACAATTTCCTATTCTAAAGTGAACTGTGCCAAAAACCTCATGTCATAAAGTGACTTTTGCCAACAACTCTATATCTTAAAGTAACCTTTGCCTGCAATTTCCTATCCTTAAGTGGATTGTGCAAACAACCTCATCTCTTAAAGTGACCTGTGTCAACAACTTTGCCTCTCAAAAGGGAACTATCATGTTCAGTCCACATCTTAAAGAGGCAGCACCTTGCATTGCATGCCAATGTAGGGGCCCCAACTAAGTTGGCAGAAAAATCAATTTATATAATATTTCATACCCAAGGTGTTCCTATTAGTAATACTGGTTTGCAAACAGTCTAACAGATTCTGAGGCTTAAAACTAGACTCTGCTGACTGAGGGCCTGCAAGTGAGCTAGCCATTTCATTTCCTTGTTTACCTACACATGTCTCACTTGCGGAGTGATCTCCTAGTCAGAGGTTTGTGATCTCCTAGTCAGAGGTTTATGCCCTTAATCTTGCAGGACGTAGGTGGCCACACTTTAAAGGGTATTCACTGTACTGTCTTGTTACTGTGTTGACTCACTGTGTCCATCGTATAACCTCTAAACTGTTGCATTGCATTACCATTATATTACTACTAATAAAACCTGGTCATTTTTATCACAGTGTGTATCTTTCTTGTGTAACTGCCAGAAGACTCCCCACCCAGGGTATTTTGGTGGTGTCAGCAGGAATGGGGCTCTGTTTAGGGCCAAGGAAAAAGCAGAGGGCCCAAATCTATCAGCGGCTCCTTCAGGGTAGCACTACACATATACAATTATTGGCAATCTAAGCTTATAATATATACACGGTATACCTTATATAAGCATTCAGATAACAGGATCATTTTCTAAAAATAAAAGCTTTATTTAACATGCATATGTTATTGGGCCTTTAAGTACAATAACTCACTCTATACTGTAGTTATATCAGCTAACAAAATGCTTAGCACCTTCTCATTGGTCTTTATGCTACTTTTAGAGAGTAAGCCTGACAAAGTCCCATTATTCAATGTATGCAACAGCTGCTCCTCCATCAGTCATATCTTTTTTTATGTGAATATGGAAAGTTTTATAAACAGATTAGAAAGTGGTCTAATGCTATTCTGTCACTGTTGACATTTTATAAATGTTTTTCAGAACACGGTACTTGCTCCTGTGGTCGATGCATTTGTGAGGCTGGTTGGTTTGGAAAATTATGCCAACATGCAAGAAAATGTAATATGACTGAAGAAGAGAGCAAGAGTCAGTGTGAGTCATCAGATGGCATATTATGCTCTGGGAAAGGTAAGGGCATACTTTTTACCACAAATGCATAAGTAATTGAGCCATCATTAAATTATTCTTTGGAAAACAAATGTGTAGCCACACTTTTTTTTTTACACCTTTGCCCTTAGCAAACACTTTCCATCTCTCCTTTAGCAATGGTGGATTCAGTGGTAGATTGCACCAATTCACAAATCTAAAGGGTGACAAAAGGTTCCAATAATATATATTTCATTTAGATGTTATCTGTGGAACAAAGAATTCAAAAGAATGGCAATTGAACATGGTACGGTTCAGATGATGGTACTGAAAACTTGTCTTGAAATCTTTTCAACAATGTCACCTTCCTGTCACAGATTTGTACAAATGATGTCCTTCAGGCTTTGTAGAAGCAGACATCCAGATACTCTCTCTCTGCCTTCGCAATGTGTTCTATTCAGAAAGTTTATGTATTGCTGACATCAGGGTCTCATTCCATAAACATCAAGGTATTGTTCATTGTGCTCATGAATCATGTTCGCTGTGCTTCTGTTATAGAAAGTGCAGTTTTTTTTTTTTTTTTATTGAAATATGCAATGTAGAATAGAGAGTACTGACTACAAGTTTTTGGCATTAATGCAGAATATAAGCATAGCATTTCATGTTTCATATTTCTGTTTGTATGTATTTGGTGAAAAATAATTAATTACACCTCTAGGCTTTGTAAAAGTGTGAAATTCTCACAAAGAAGGCAGTTGTAGCTACTTTTAATTAATGTATCAGTTTTTTTAAGTCCCCGTTCACACTGGGGCGACCTGTGAGGCGACCTGGTCACCTCACAGGTCGCCGTAGGTCGCCTTCCATAGGGAAGCTGCGGACCCGTTCTAATAGGAGCGACACAAGTCGCTCCGACTTAGAAAAAGGGTCCGGAGCTTCTTTGGGGTGACCCGGAGCGACTGTCATAGACTTCAATGTTATGAAGTCCGTGCCGGCCGCTCCGAGGTCGCGGCGCGCTGCTCACACCGCGACCTCGGAGGTCGCCCCGGGAAGTCGGATCGCCCCAGTGTGAATGGGGCATAACACAAAAAGAAAAGAATACAAAGTTGCTTTCTTGAGAAAATCTTACAAAATATACAATGTTTGTAAGAAATGCACAATGCAATTCAACATTATTAATGCAGTGCTCAAAATGCTTTACACTTGTACATGGATGCATTATAGTGACCATATTGGTTGAGGTTTGTGATCTTCAGGGATGAGTAGAAATAAGTAGCCCATCAAAATAATTTTCCTATATCACATGTTAGGCCTGATGTAATAAAAAAAAAAGTAAGGTTTGTTGGTAGTCAGAAAGTCTATTGTTCCCTTGAATTACAAATGCCACAATTATAGTCTACAAGTATGCATGTTTATGTGATGTTGTACCGTCAAAAGGTCATATGGATCTCACTTTAAAATAAATGATCGGGTCCCCTGCAGCTTTCACGGTTTCTCCTTGCTGACCTTTATATCACTACTGTATTCTGTGATGCATTCAGGGCAGCAGGAGGAACTAGTGAGGGCAGTTTATGACCCTAGAGATCAATATTGCTGAAAGTGTCAATTTTCCAGTAGACTTCAGAAGATTTCTCAGACTTAGAGTAGCGTTTGGTGAAACATGCAGCAGGAAAGGTGAGTATTTGCACTGTTCTTCAAAGGTATGGCTTAGCTTTGTATGTTTTAAATAACCTTGGTGCTTTCACATCTGTAGGAACAGTAGTTTACAATTTTGCTCATTCATTCATTGTTGAATCCATGTATTACACAGTTGTTGATGCTGTTTACCATTTAGCTATTAAAGTAGAAGTTCAGCTTAAAACTAACTTTAAATCTACAGGCAGCATAGCAACATTCTTATGCCTCGTACACACGCAACGATTATCGGCCGACCGATCGTTCGACTTTTGTCCAGAGTGGTGTTTTGTTGGTTGGAATGTGCCTAGACTGCACACAAATTTTCTTGGCCAACAAAAACCAACTTCAGAAGTGATGTCATGTGCTGGTTTACTTTCCGTGTGTTTTTTCTTCTCTGAGCATGCCCAGTCTTGCTCATCAGATTTTTGTCTGCCGAAATCTGTACTGACTGACGGAAAATCGGCCGTTGTGTTGACGGCCAACAAAAATTTTATAGCCTGCACACCAGATTTTTTTCGGCCGAAAAGTCGGAGTCGGTTGTCGGAAGCCGAAACAAGCCGAAAATCGGCCGATCGGACGTTGGCCGAAAATTCACGGCCAATAATCGATGCGTGTGTACGAGGCATAAGACTAACCTATCTAACCCTGGGAAGAAGAATTGCTATACAAACCTTTTCTGAAGCTTCTGCAGTGAGTTCCCATGCTGAGCTGTTAGCGGGGTGGCTTCTGTGTGTGGGATTGTGCAGAAGAGGCAGCTGACAACGGAAGCCCCATGGTAACTATATAGATGACGTCACTTCCCATTCATTTCACAGCTGTTGTCGGCTGTCCTCTGCACACAGCATCCATCGCTGGAGACGGGACCTGATCGGCTTTAGAAAAGGTACGTATAGCAATTTTTCCTAGGTTAGTCTTAGAATGTGGCTGCCAGTAGATTTAGAGATAGTTAGTTTTAGGCTGAACTGCTACTTTAAAGACTTGCTGATCAGCCACCGTAGTTATACAGCGGCGGGTCGGCTCTGTTACGCAAAACGACGTACCCGTACGTCGTTTCGTGTATCAGTTAGTGAAGGTGTGTGCTAGAGGGATAGAGGGGGAACCAATCAGCGAGTCCGGCAGGTGTGATGTCCACTGGGCACCCGCGATCGCTCCCCATGGAGACAGAACGGCGGTCTGCTAAAGTAAACACGGCACACCGCTATTCTGTCAGTGATGAACACAGGGTTTCTGTGTTCCTCCTATTTAGGAACACAGAATAACAAAACACAGAGTAAGTACATCCCCCACACAATTAGAAAGCACCCTCTAGGGATACATTTAACCCTTTGATCACCCCTGCCGTTAACCCCTTCCCTGCCAGGGTCATTATTACAGTAACAGTGCATACTTTTAGCACTAATTACTGTAGTAATGTGAAGATGATGATCAGGTGCGCTAGCCCTAGGAGTACTAATAACACAGCATAAAAATATATGTGTTGGTGAAATAAAATATAAACAAATTGTCAAATGTATATGTGACCAGATGTCCAAATAAAAATCTATTTGGTGTAAATCAATAAACAGCCCGGTGAAACACCAATGTTTCTCAAACAATAGTGTCCATATAAATGTGATAAAACAGTCCAAACGAAAATAAATCCATCCAATAAGTCGGTGCTGTAAACACAATTTCAATCTGGAAAGTGCAAGCCTTGTGATAGAATAGGTTCAGAGACCCACCACCAGCTTAGCCTCTTACCAAAAGATGGAAGTTTAAGGGCATATAGAAATATCACTGCTCCAGAGATCATGCGGCTGCAGAGAGATTCCAAGTCACCCAAGTGACACACTTGCACACAGGTAATGCCTAAACTCTTACCAGACAGAGCTTGGAAGAAAGCCTGGAACTATCCTGTGTTAAGGTCCTGCTTGGGAACACTGCGCGCTTGCTGGATGTTATGATCTCGGGTGTCTTTTACCTCAATAATATGGGGACACAACAGAGGGGACCACCATGGTGCATTATCGACAAACAGTTTTATTAAGAAAGAAAACTGTAGTAATGTCACTGGTCCCCTCAAAAGTGTCAGTTACGTGTCCGATCTGTCCGCCGCAATGCCACAGTCCCGCCAAAAGATTGCTCATCACCGCCATTACTAGTAAAAAAAAAATGACATAAATCTTAAATGACCTGGTCATTAAGGGGGGTAAAACCTTCCGGTCCTTAAGTGGTTAAGGTGTCCATACAAATGAAGAGATGGTCCTAAACTGACTGCCTTAAATACCAATCTACAACATATTTGGCATAACATCGAGAATACCAAATCTGTCTGATCCAGACACCTGGAGCTTGAGTTGGACTACTACATTACAGGAGGATAAATACGTTTCTGTAGGCCTTGAATGTTGCTGTCAATCTATGCGGGTGTTCTTATAATTGGATAAAGTCAAAGACAATTTAACCTGTCAAATTTTTGCATTCTTCACTATTGTATTGCAGACAGAGATGCTAGCTACTACTTAACACTGAACAAAATCCTGAAGCATATTTAAATGACCCAACAATTTTTCTTTTGAGTTGAATGGCCATAAAAGTCTTTTATCAAAAATGTACAAAAAGGTACAAATGTATGATAAATAACAATTCAATACAACCTCCATATACAGTATGTCAATATTCTTTTTACGGTCCTTAGCTACACATCACACATTTTCAGAGGCAATTCACCATGAATTCATAGCATATAATGGACATACTACATAATATACCGGGTTACATAAATGTAGCCTACCTTAAAGGATATGTTCACTTTTGGAACATGTTACATGTCCCACCCATTTTTAGGGTGGAACATGTAACATGTTCCAGCATCTGCAGCTCTCCCCCCGCTGCCCCCTCCCTGTGACAGCAGGCCTGGGATCTTCTCCTCACACCCACTGTCACTATTTGAAAATAGCGCAGCCATGCAGGGTACCGTCAATGCGGCTGAATCATTCATGCAGTTTCCTATGAATAAATGCCTACAAGTACCATCAGCCATTCCGGCTGACAGCTGGTAGTTGTCAATTAGCAGCGCGGGCACTGCAGAGCATCCTCAAAGCCCATTGATCTTCTTTCTCCCAGGTAACTGTCTACTCATATGAGGTATGGGCAGATGGCTATGCTGAGAGTCTGCAGGAGCTAGACATTGCACCTGCAATCTGCTGATCACAGATGCAATGCTCTGCAGGCTCCTTAGCAAAAAATAAAAAATGCAATTTTTTTTACCTGCATTTATTAATTTTTTTTATAGGTGAACCTATCATCTAAGAGATTACACTATACCTGTAATGGTAACCTTTATCATTTTTCAGCTGGACCATCTGCAAAGATGCCACATCCAAACCCCTTTTTTTCTGCCATGACTTCCATTTAACCACTTAAGGTCATATACTGCAGATGGGCACGCCATGCAGGCAAAGTGAGGTACTGGTACATTGCTACCTGCTTCCACAGATAGCAGGCTTTACACAGTGGAAGTCTGTCAGCAAGTTCAGGTCAATGATTCTTGGCTGGGATCTGCTGATCGGCTGTGTCCAATCGAGCTCAGTGTGATTATCAACACAGGGCTCTGAGCTGTGAAAAAAAATATCCACAATTACATTGTTTTATGATGGTGCAATTAGAAGTTAAAGTAGCACAGTGCTAAATAGCAAAAAAATAGCCTGGTCATCAAGATGGTAAAACCTAACAGAGCTGAAGTGGTAAAAAAAAAATAGCACGCTTTCTTATAGTGGAATGAAAAAGAAATACATTTAAAAAATGATTAGACAGGGAGGGTGGGAAAGTTAATTCACACTCTATTTGTGGATTCAACTGCAAATTTACCTCCTTGTGAGGGATACTGAGTGCAGGTATCCAGTGGTAGCAGGACTGACCAGATCAGTGTAGCTGTAGTTAGGAAACTAGAATCAGATCACATAAGATTAAAATGTTTATTGATGCACACAACACCAATCCAAAACCAACAGACCAAAAGCATAGCATAGCAAAGTAAAAAATAAATGTGGCAGTGAAGCAAAGTCAAACCAACAACCTAACTATGATACACTATGTACAAACTGAGGGAACTCACATAAATAGGACATGACTAGGAAAAAGATGATGGGTAATAGGATACAGGTAATCCTTTTGCAGGTATGAAGAAAAAAGGAGAAGTGAGAGAGAGATCACATGCCCAGAGAGGATATCACATCCAGGGGTTAATCCACCACAGTGCTCAAGTAAACTGCTTACTGGAACAATTTGACCCTCAAATTATAGAGTGGTCAAATTCAGCCTGTAGAGAGATGTCCCCGGGATCCTCACCAGAATAAGCATATAGCAGCCTATCATGAATCACCAAGAGATGTACTTATAATGATGATGGCATATCAGGATAATCAGCCTTGTTAGTCTTCTTACGGCATACAAGTAATCTCCAAACAGTGTGGATCTCTGAATAAAGAGAACTCCAATAGTGTAGTATATCGATTTTTTATTGAAGAAAAAATAAACATAAAAACTAACATATAGGCAGATGACTCCCAGCGTGAACAAGCAAGATTGCCGCAGCATGGGCGTACTTGTGACGTGACATAGATGTCTGATGCGTTTCGTCATCAAGGACATTGCCTCTTTTTTCAGAGGTCCGCACTGTTTGGAGATTACTTGTATGCCATAAGGAGGCTGATTATCATGATATAGAGCTGCGACAGATGTTGCATTCTCCAGTTTTACTAAATAAATCCTTAGATGTCTGAGGTTTTAATATTACACATTTTACCTGCATACTGCCTAAGGAGGTCCTAATCATTGGCATCTATTTAGAAATGCCAGATTCTTTTTTGTTGATTTAAAATGGAGGTAAATGTAGATGTGTACTAACTTTTAGCAAATAGCAAATCTGCATTTACTTATTTTAGATAATAACAATAAATAAACGGTTTCATGCTTGTTGGTCATTTGTTCAAATATATTACTTTTATCTTTAGGCAGAATAAAGATCTAAATTTTGTCCAAATATGGGATGTACTTACATTTTCACAATATTGTGTGTGTTTCTGTATCAATATTCCTGGGTAGCTTCTCAGAAGTACACTCACCAAGATACAATATAAGTGGCTGTAGGTCAAAGCATTTAGGTTTTACAATACATAGCTGGACAAATCAAATAGGAAAATATACTATATGGGAATCTTTCATGATTTATCTATTTATGAATTTATTCCATGGTACAAATATATGCAGGCTTCCCTTCAATGCTTTCATGTAAATCAAAGGTTTTCAGAGTTTAAGTGGTTATAACAAAAATACAAGCACCAGCTTTTATCAAAATGTCTGTTGTTCAAAGGGCATCTCACAAAATTAAAGCCAAATGCCAAACTTCTTATGTATGAGAGCTGGTTGCACTGAGCATAACTCATTAACTAATGACTCGGTAATTAGTTTTCAGTAAAAGGTTCCTGATAAGATACCATCAGCACTGACAAATGATTAGAGGGATCTGGGGATAGTTTAGGAAGTGAATCAATTATCATTTACAGCTATTAGATATTGGTCAACACATGTCAGTACTATGATAATAAGGAAGGTTAATTTCAGGTGTTCAGATTTTCTAAAATAAAAAGGACTTACTCATACAACCAGGTAAATATTACAAAAGCTTATACGATAACCCCAGGGTTTTCGAACATTTACAATTATATTTTTAAAATGTTATTTGAAGATAAATGGTGGTTTCACAGATAAAATGTATGCTACTAACTCTTTGCAATATGCATGTTATGTAAATAAAACCATAAAAAATATTAGGATCATTTACATACCAGGGAAATGAGATGTATTGCAAGTGACAATTCATCTATGCCTCTGCCTTATGTCTAGAAGGTTTGTGGGCCCAGAATGTGAGATTATGTCCACCAGCTTGGGGGTTGCTTTCTTTATCTTTGTCTTCACAGGTTCTCTGTTGGTGAGATGAATTAACATTTTAGCAATTAGAGAGCAATAAGAAGTTCCAGATTCCAAGAACATAGATTGCATCTGTAATTAAAAAGTGTGCCTCTTGTCTATAATTTAATCTCCATTATATTTATAATCAAAAGTTCAAAAACTACCAGTGATACAATCCAGCTTCTCTACCACCTTCATTTTTTTTTACAATTCTACTGAAGTTTCCTGCTGAAAAGATACAGGTGCATCTCAAAAAATTAGAATATCATCAAAAAGTTCATTTATTTCAGTAATTTAAAAGTGAAACCCATATATTATATAGATTTATTACACAAAGAGTGATACATTTCAAGCATTTATTTCTTTTAATTTTGATGATTTTGGCTTACAGCTAGTAAAAACCCAAAATTCAGTATCTCCGAAAAATAAAATATTACATAAGACCAATTAAAAAAAAGGATTTTTAATAGAAATGTTGGCTTACTGAAAAGTACGTCCAAATACAGTATAGTATGCACTCAATACTTGGTCAGGGCTCCTTTTGCATAAATTACTGCATCAATGCTGCGTGGCATGGAGGCGATCAGCCTGTGGCACTGCTGAGGTTTTAAGGAAGTCCAGGTTGCTTTCATTTCAAAATGTTTTTTATTGTTTAATAAACAAGTATGACAATGATATATCAAGTTTCCACAAAAAGTACATGTTCCAAGTATTCATCTCAAAGCTTATGTCACATAGTCAGCCTAACTACAAACATTGTCAACCAGGGAGAATAGAGTAAGAGAAGAAAAGCAGAGAAAGAGGGCTAGTGGGGAGTGGAAGAAAGAGGAGGAGAAGAGGCAAGATAGGGAAGGAGGGGGAGGGGAAGGTATCTAGGGGTGGAGAGGGTAGTCTACAGACGGGTATGGTGCCATCTGATTGGAAAAAAAGCCAACGTGGTACCAATATTTAAAAAAGGGCCAAGATATATCCCGGGTAACTATAGGCCGGTCAGCCTAACATTAGTAGTCTGCAAGATTTTGTAAGGGATGTTAAGGGACTATATACAAGACTTTAGTAATGAAAACAGTATTATTAGTAGTAATTGTAATCAGCATGGATTCATGAAAAATCGTTCTTGCCAGACCAATCTATTAACCTTCTACGATAAAGTGAGTTGCCATCTAGACAAAGGAAAGCCTGTGGATGTGGTGTATCTGGACTTTGCAAAGGCATTTGACACAGTTCCCCACAAACACTTACTGTACAAACTATGGAATGTAGGTATGGACCATAGGGTGAGTTCCTGGATAGAAAACTGGCTACAGGGGAGAGTCCAGAGGGTGGTGATAAATGGGGATTGGGTGGGTATGGAAAGTGGGGTACTAGAGGAGGGGATATCTAGCACAATCTCAGTATTTGCGGATGATACTAAACTAAGCATGCCAATATCTTCTATGCAGGATGTGAAAACCTTACAAGCAGACCTGAACAAAATAGTGGGGTGGGCAACTACATTGCAGATAAGGTTTAATGTTTAAAAATGTAAAGTAATGCGCTTGGGCGTCAGAAACATGAAAGCAAGCTACTCACTAGGGGGAGGAGGGGAACCTCTGGGTGAATCTAAGATGAAAAGGACCTGGGGGTACCAGTGGACATGCAATGCCAAGCTGCTTCAAGCAAAGCACACAAAATACTGGCATGTATAAAAAAGGGGATTCACTCCAGAAATAAAGAGATTATTCTCCCACTTTACAAGACTCTGGTCCGGCCACATCTGGAGTATTCCGTCCACTTCTGGGCACCGGTCCTCAGAAAGGATGTGCTGGAACTGGAGAGAGTCCAGAGAAGCGCAACAAAAATAATTAGGGGAATGGAGGACATCAGTTATGAGGAAAGACTACAAGCACTGAACTTATTCTCTCTGGAGAAGAGACGCTTGAGGGGGGATATGATATCAATGTACAAATACTGTACTGGTGATGACCCTAGCATAAGGAACAAACTTTTCAGAGAAAGGGAATACAATAAGACACATGGTCACTCACTAAAACTAGAGGAAAAACTGTTTAACCTTAAAATACGTAAGGGGTTCTTTACTGTCGGAGCAGTAAGGATGTGGAATTCTCTTCCACAAGCAGTAGTATTAGCAGGGAGCATCGATAGTTTAAAAAACTATTATATGGGCACCTTAAAGACCACAACATAAAGGGGTATACAATGTACGGTTAACAGCAAACACGCACACACATCATAGGTTGAACTGGATGGACTGATGTCTTTTTTCAACCTCACAAACTATGTAACTATGAGAGGTAGGCATGGCATTCACATTTTAGATTCACTAGGTAAGTAACTAATTAGAGGATGTTTAAGTGGATGTTAAAAATTGTATACATTGTGATGCTCATAGGGAATAAAGAAAAAGAGAACCATGGAGTGCTCAATATAGTACTAGCTCAGATCTTGGTTAGTTAGAAGTGTCCCAGTTTGGATTTGTCAATAGAACTAGGGTGAAGGAATTGAGCAGTTATGATGAGCAGTCCATAATGCCCAGGAGGCCCTGAATTTGTCCAGTTGTAGATGGGCTTTGGCGAACATAAGTTAGAGTAAGGTGTGTTCATTCAGAATGCGAATAGCAGTCAGAATATCGGGGTGTTGCTTGTTTCCAGTTCCTGAAGATTGTAGGTTTGGCTGCAATAATTATCTGGGTAAGGATATAATGAAGCGCGGGAGGCCATGAGTCCATCCGTATCCAAAATAAGGCTAATTTTGGATCTTCGGCAACTCTTTGTTTAATGATGGTGACTGCGAAGGAAAAGACTGAGGACCAAAAGTTCACAATTTTTGGACAAGACCACCAGACGTGGGACGATGAGCCTACGTGCCCACAGTCCCTCCAGCAATTTGGGAAGTGGTCAGAGTAGATTTGTTATAGTCTGTCTGGAGTAAGGTACCAGTTGTGTAGAAGCTTTTGGTGAGCTTTCCAATGAGAGAGGGTTCTTGAGTACTTTTGTGGCATTCGTGCTGCTGTGTGCCATTGGATAAGGGTCGCTGAGAAATGAAAGGTTCATTCCCAATATAGCATAGAGGGAGACTTTTGAGCGGGTTGGCCCGCTATCAACAAGTCATAGAATGGAGTAGAATGGAGATAATCCGATGCGGAAAGATGGTGGGGCTTCCATTAGGTCGAAGAATTTGTCAGAGAGGTTTGTAAATGAGGAGGGGAGGATTTTTTCCATAGCATGTCTTGCTTGGAGATACAGTATTTGAAGAAAGTGGTGGATTTTAATGAGTATCTGGTGCTAAGTTCCTGGAAGGAAAGTAGACAATTTTTGGAGAATAATGATGCTATGTTGTACATTCCAGCTCGCATCCAATCGATAAAGGAAGTGCCATGGATCAAGGATTCCAGAGTTTCTAATGGGAGGAGGTGAAGAGCTTTTATCAAAGGGCCATGCAAGAAATTAGCTGTTGAGTTCCATACGCTAATAGTTGCTTTAACTGTATCCAGAAAATGTAAAGGGTTTGGTTGTTGGATCCAGGAGGAGCTAATAACGAGCTTTAGGTCGGCTTTGGTTGCTACAGATTCTATTTGACTCCAGGGTTGCCTGAGAGCTGGGTTCCATCAGGGCCTAGATTGTGAAAGAATCATGGCTTTGTAAAAATATGTTACATTAGGAGCTCCCATTCTTTCCATTTTTATGGGTGCATATAGTATCTCCTTCTTAAGACGTGCTTTTTTTGATTCCCAGATGAAGGTCTGGAAGATGCTTTGAACCTTCCTGAGCTGAACTTGGGAGTAAGGAAGCAGTAGTGTGCAGAAGAGATATAAGATTAGAAACAGAAACAGAAACATTTTTGTTAGAGAAATATGCCCTGCCCATGAGGATACTCCAGATTTAAGAGAAGCACATAGTTTTGTTACAGCAAGATTAATTGTGGAGGGGTTGAGGGATCAAATCTTAGAGGTTGGGGAAGTAAGTTTAATTCCCAGGTATGACAAGGTGTCAATAGGAGCCCATGAGAAGGGAGAGATGCATGCAATCTGTTGTTTGACTTGTGTCAGGAGGCCTATAGGTAGCATGTGGGACTTAGAATGATTCAACGTATATAAGGAGATTGCCTCAAAATGACCAAGCAGAGTACAGAGGGGTGGTAGGGACTGCAGTGGGTTCATCAGGAAGATGAGGATATCATCTGCATACAGGCCAATTTTTGTTGTTTTTTTGTCTATTGTGAGACCTAAAATTGAGGTGTGTGATCTGATGTGTTCTGCCAGTGGCTCTATAATTAGTAAGAAAATGATTGGGGAGAGCGGGCATCCCTGTCTTGTTCCATTAGTTATAGCGAAGGAATTTGACATCTATCCCGAGGTCCAGACTTTGGCGGAGGCCTGGGAGTATAGGGTAATTATAGCCAAAAGTATACAACATCAAATCCAAATTTAGAAAGAACCACTTTTAAGTAGGTCCAGTGAACGCAGTCAATTGCTTTTTCAGCATCTAGTGAAATAAGCAGAGAAGGGATTTTGTTATGTTCTACCCATTGCATTAGATTGAGAAATTGTCTAGTCCCGTCCTCTGTTTGGCGTCCATGCACAAATCCGATCTGGTCGGAGTGAACCAATTGCGAGGTAATGTGTGCTAGCCACGTTGCAATGAGCTTGGCGTAGATCTTTGTATCGGTATTAAGTAGTGAGATGGAGCGGAAAGTTAGGATTTGGTAACTTAAGGGATTAAGTGTGTCGAGAATGCCCTATAGTAGTCGTTGGAGAATCCGTCTGGGCCTGGGGATTTGTGTAAGGGAAGGGTTTTCATCACTTTAGCCACTTTCTCTTCTGTAAACGGTGAGGAAGGACTAAGGTGCTGCTCCTTTGTTATTGTAGGTAGTGAAATCTTGTCTAAAAAGGTTTGGATATCTAAGGGGTCTGGAGATGAGGAGGAGTTTAGGTCTTTTAGGTTGTATATGGATGAGCAGTATTTGCTACATTTTTCTGCTATGTCTGAGGGGTTAGCTATTTTTTTACCAGTGTGGTCTTTTAGAAAGGGAATTTTGGAAGCCACCACTTTTCTCTTATATTGGTTTACAAGAAGGGACCCTGGTTTATTCCCAAATGTATAATTCTGGAGTTTAAGTCATTTTATGTAGAAGTCATAACCCTTACGCATTATGGAGCTTAGTTGATTGCGAAGAGAGAATATTTTGTCAGTTAGAAGGGGGTCATGATGGGTTTTATTACGGGTTTCTATGTTTCTAATTTGGTCTATGAGGGATGTTATTTGCTGCGTGCGTCTCTTCCTTTCCTGGGCTGGGAGTTTAATGAATATTCCTCTGTGATAAACCTGGTGAGTGTTCCACAGGAGGTTTGGGTCTGTATCAGTATAAATATTGGTTTGAAAAAAGAAGTTAATATCGTCTTTAACCTGCTTTTGATTTTTTTTGGTTCGTTAGAAGAGAAGAGAGTTAAATCTCCATGGAGAAGAAGTGTTTTTTGCCCTAGAGAGGCATATCTCAATGGAAATAGGTGCATGTATAAACAGGTATCTACACCAATGGAGGACATCAAGATTTATTGTACAGTAAATTTATCAGTTAGGAATAGGTCAATTCTGGAGTACACCTTGTGAGCAGGGGAGACATAGGTATAGTCCTTCTCATTGCCATGGGCACAGCACCAGACATTGTACAAATCCTCAGAGGTTTGAAAGGAGCAAAATGATGTAGAGGCTTTCTTTGTGAGATTCGAAGAGTCCATAGATGGATCTATGACTTCATTAAAATCTCCACATAGGATTCGTGGGTGGGCTCTATATGCTTGGAATTTACGTGCTAAAGCAGTGTAGAATTTTGGGGTGGGAGTATTCGGGGCATAAATGTTAATTATGGTCAGTGGAAAATTATTAAAGGATGCATGTAGCATCATATAGCAGCCGTTAGTTTCAGCTTCAATTGAATGAAGCTGGAATGCTACAGAGGCCTTCACTGCAATCATGAACCTTTTTTTCTTACAGTCAGCACTTGCCAAAAAGTGTGAGGGAATTTTGGGTGGCTGCATCTGGGGGGCTTGTTGTGTGCGAAATTGGTCTCCTGCACACAAATATCGTCACATTTAGATGAAAGGGCTTCCTTCCAAAGTAAAGATCTTTTAGAGGGACTGTTCAGTCCTTTTGCATTAAGGGATACAGTTTTAATCGAAATAGTGAGGGGAGTAAGTAAGCTTTCTTGTACACATCACAGTTAGAGGCAGCAAGAAAGACCAGACCAACCTTCCAGTCATAGGAATACAAGAGGTACACCCGGGGTTCGGGTGGGATGCTATTCTGCCTGCGGTTCATCCTCCTTGTCTCTCTGGGCTGTGGGAAGCTTGTTGGCCCCGTATGTGCCGGATGGTGCTGGCAGTGTCTGCTTTTGTGCCTCCTAGTGCAGCAGACCGGCAGTCTGAAGCGGCCATGTTTTCCGCAGCCAAGCTCCGCCCCCCCACCCAGATTGCTTAGCGGCCTTCAGCTGCTCATCTGAATTGTTGGGTCTGGTGTCTCTCATCCCCCTCTTGACAACTACACACGTATTCTCTATGGGGTTTAGAATAGGCAAGTTTGCTGGCCAATCAAGCACAGTCATACCATGATCATTAAACCAGGTATTGGTAGTTTTGGCAGTGTGGGCAGATGCGGAGTCCTGCTGGAAAATGAAATCAGCATCTCCAAAAAGCTGGTTAGCAGAGGGAAGCATGAAGTGCTCTAGAATTTCCCGCTAGAGGGCTGCACTGACTTTGGACTTGATAAAACACAGTGGACCAACTCCAGGTGACATGGCTCCCCAAATCATCATAGATTGTGATTTTGCATTTTATCTGGAAATCAAGGTCCCAGAATCTGGGGAAAGGGTGGAGAGGCACAAAATCCAAGTTGCATGAGGTCCAGTGTCAGTGGTGTCAGTAGGGGGGGCCAGAGGGGGCCATTGCCCCCCAACATTATACTTTGCCCCCCAACAGGATCCCACCTCCTGCTCTGGGATGGCGGGTCAATAAGCCCAGATTGTGGGATTGAACGGAGCCTGCAACAGAGGAAGCAGAGCCAATGTCCTTTGTAGTTTCGGCTCCTGTCACAGTTGGAGGGATATCAAATGCACTCTGCCTGTGACAGGAGCAATACAGGAAGATCAGATCTGCTCTCTACTGCAGCCGCATGCTTCCTCCAACACCGCTCCTGTCACACACTGTTTGTGTCTCAGAGGAGCCAGCTGTCCCAGCCAGCAGTACCCACCAGAAGTACCCACCAACAGTACCCACCAGCAGTTCCCACCCGCAGTACCAGTCAGCAGTACCCACCAGTAGTACCAGCCAGCATTACCCACCAGCAGTACCTGCCAGCAGTATCAGCCAACAGTACCTGCCAGAAGTAGCAACCAGCAATACCCGACAACAGTACACGCCAGCAGGTACCACCAACAGTACCAGCCAGCAGTACCCGCCAGCAGTACCTACCACCAAGCAGTACCCACCAGGTGTACCTACCAGCATACCAGCAGTACCAGCCAGCAGTACCTACCAGCAGTACTCACCAGCAGTACCAGCCAGCAGTACCCACCAGTAGTAACAGCAAGCAGTACCTACCAGCAGTACCAGCCAGCAGGACCCACCAGCAGTACCAGCCAGCAGTACTCACCTGCAGTACACACCAGCAGTACCCACCAGCAGTACCAGCCAGCAGTACCCACCAGCAGTACCAGCCAGGAGTACCAGCCAGCAGTACCCACCAGCAATACCAGCTAGCAGTACCCACTAGCAGTACCAGCCAGCAGTACCCATCAACAGTACCCACAAGCAGTACCAGCCCTGGAGGGCAGCCAGCAGCAGCCACCAGCTATACCCACCTAGGGGACAGCAGCAGCCAGCAATACCTGCAAGAATCCTGAGGAAGAAGTGAAGATTGAGGTCAGTTGAGGTGCAGGTAAACGGCAGTGTATCAGTGTAAAAACAGCCTTAGGCCTCTTTAACACAATTGGTCTGATCGGGTCCACCTGTCTATTTTTCAGGAGGACCCAATCGGATCCTCTATTCACCTCTATAGAGTGGCAGATGTAAACAGACTTGTGCCCGGTTATACCCACCTATCTCCAATCCGATCCACTTAAAAAAACAGAAGGATACCTGTCCCCTCCTGTCTGGGCGGATTGGAGGGCTCATAGAGAAGAGCGGGCTGCTCTGCATATGCTGAATGGACACTGATCTCCGCTCATTGTGGCCTGCGACCAGTTACCAAGTCGCTTAAGTGGTCCTCACTTCTCAAAAGGTTGGGTACCCCTGCTGTAGGGGCATGAGTCCGGGATGGAGAGGTGCGCTGTAGCAGCCTTCCCCCTTAGTTTTGCCGTGGTGTGTGGCGGAGGGAAGGAGTCCCAGATGGAGATGTGCGCTGTACTGTAGTGCATCAGGAGACCCACAGGGAAATCATAAAGATCTCCCGTGAAGTTGATAAAAGTGTTAAGACAGCCGTCACTGTTGCAGCTGGCCTTAACACTTTCATCACTGTGGTTGTAGGTCTCAGTATTCTTCCCTACCTCCTCCGGGCTGAGAGCATGAGCATCAAAAGCAGGCTTTATTACTGCGTAAACTAGCATCAATACTACGCTTTATTACTGCTTAAATTGGCATCAATACGAGGCGTTTTTACTGCATAAACTGGCATCAAGACTAGGCTTTATTACTGCGTAAATTGGCACAGATACTAGGCTATATTACTGCGTAAACTGGTACTGATACTAGGCTGTATTACTGTGTTAACTGGCATCGATACTAGGCTTTATTACTGCGTAAACTGCCACCAATACTAGGGGCTATTACTGCGTAAACTGGCACCAATACTAGGTGTTATTACTGCGTAAACTGCCACCATTACTAGGTTTATTACTGCATAAACTGCCACCATTACTAGGGGTTTATACTGCATAAACTGGCATCAATACTAGGGGCTATTACTGCATAAACTGGCACCAATACTAGGGGCTAATACTGCATAAACTGGCACCAATAATAGGAGCTAGTACTGCATAAATTGGCACCAATTGTAGGGGTTATTACTGTGTAAACTGGCACCAATACTAGCTAGGGGCTATTACTGCGTAAACTAGCACCAATACTAGGAGCTATTACTGCATAAACTGGCACCAATACTAGGGGCTATTACTGTATAAACTGTTTGCTGAAATTGCTTTAAACTATAAAGAAAAGCTTTTAGGAGTTTTCCTCTTTCTAAGGTCTAAGACAATACCTGACGAAGAAAGGAGAACTCTTGAAAGCTTGTCTTTTAGGTGATAGGTTAGTACAATAAAAAGGTATCATTGCATACTGCAATACTCTCATATTTTGTAACCTTATTTATATATATACTTATTTAGTTTTTTCAGTGGTATGATATTGTGGTGCAAATTTTGAGTGTGAAGTTTCCACAGTCAGTGATGATTTGGGGAGCCATGTCATCTGCTGGTGTTGGTCCACTGTGTTTTATCAAGTCCAAAGTCAGCGCAGCCTTCTACCAGGAAATTCTAGAGCACTTCCGACAGGATTGCGGACAGGATTGCGGATGCCACTCAGTGCACTTCTTGCTGCATGTATGCGTTCCTTGATGAACCAATCGAGGGCGAACCAATCGAGGGCGAATACTGCTGTGCAAGATGTGAGCGACTTGTTGCTCTGGTAGACCAGATCCTGGACCTACAGAACACAGTGGCAACACTGCGTGGCATCAACAACCTGGAAAGGAGCTTGGACATTGCCTATCAGGAGCTGGTAGGGGCCAGCATAGAGGAGGGAGGAACAGAGGAGACGCAAGCAGCAGAGGTACGCAGCTGGGTGACTGTTAGGAAGGGTAGAGGGAGGAGTGCCAGGGAGGCCAATCCTGAGTTGATAGACCCTAACAAATTTGCCGAGTTGCAGGTTGAGGGGGATATCAACTCAGGGGAGGCAGAGCTGGAGCATGCACCCTCCCCCAGCTGCCAGGGGGGGATCGGCTCCAGGAAGAAGGGGGGCCGTAACTCAGGAAAGGTTAGAAAGGTTGTGGTAGTTGGGGACTCAATTATCAAGAGGACAGAGAGGGCAATCTGTAAAAAAGATCTCGTGAACCGAACAGTTTGTTGTTTACCGGGCGCCCGCGTTCGGCATATCGCAGATCTGGCAGACAGATTGATGTGGGGGGCTGGGGATGACCCAGCGGTCATGGTGCATGTGGGCACTAATGACAAAGTTAAAGGTAGGTGGAGGATCCTTAAGAACGATTTTAGGGACTTAGGTAATAGATTGAGGAAAAGGACCTCCAAGGTGGTTTTCTCTGAAATACTGCCTGTACCTCGAGCCACACAGGAGAGGCAGAAGGAGATTAGGGAAGTTAACAAGTGGCTGAGGAATTGGTGTAGGAAGGAGGGGTTTGGGTTCCTGGAGAACTGGGCTGACTTCTCAGTCGGCTACCAGCTCTTTAGTAAGGATGGGCTGCACCTTAATGGGGACGGTACAGCTCTTTTGGGGAGAAAGATGGCCACCAAGTTGGAGGGGCTTTTAAACTAGGAGACGGGGGGGAGGGCTCAGAAGTAGAATCAGTCAGGAGGGAGCAGAGGACTGAAGGCAGTTATAGGGTCAGCAGCGACAGTAGGTCCACAACGCCAATCGGTAGGTCTGTGCGGGAAAACCTCAGACCAAACAGGAATAAACATAACCACCAATTGCGCTCAACTTCCGTAAAACTAAGAGGGGTATATGCTAATGCCAGGAGCCTAGCTAATAAAATGGATGAGTTGGAAATGTTAGTACATGAGGAGGACATAGACCTTGTGGGAATAACAGAGACTTAGTTCGACCCCTCACATGACTGGCTGGCCAATATCCAAGGGTATTCGGTGTACCGGAAGGACAGGGTAGGAAAAAGAGGGGGAGGGGTATGTCTCTATGTCAAGAACAATATAAAGGTGATAGAAAGGAGTGACATTACGGATGGGATGAGCATGGAGTTAGAATCTGTGTGGGTTGAACTCCATAGGGAAGGAGAAAAGGGGAAAGTAGTTGTGGGGGTTTGCTATAGGCCACCTAACCAAGGGGAGGAGGTAGAGCTGGAATCCTTAGCACTAATGAGTAAAGTGGCAAAATTGGGATCAGTCATCATATTGGGGGACTTCAATTATCCTGACATTGACTGGGATGAGGGGACTGCACACTCACAGAAGGCCCGCCTATTCACAGAAACCTTACTGGATAATTACATGTCACAGTTGGTGGATTCTCCGACTAGAGAAAATGCAGTCCTGGATCTATTGATCACTAATGACCCAGACATAATCTCGGAGGTAGTAGTTCAGGACAACCTGGGCTCTAGCGATCACAGGATGATCACATTTAGAATAAATAACAATATAACAAGGCAAGTGGGGAACATAAGAACCCTAAACTTCAGACGGGCAAACTTTCCAAAATTGTACTCATTGATGGAAAGGGTAAACTGGAACCAAACCCTGGGATCCCTGACCACAGAGGAAAAATGGGAATGCTTTAGGAACATATTAGGCAAAGGCATCTTGCAGTGCATTCCTATGGGAAATAAATTTAGAAGAGACAAAGCCAAACCTGGCTGGCTAAACCGTAGCGTTAAAAAACTTATTAGGGGAAAAAAATTGGCCTTCAAGAAATATAAATCAGAGGGCACTGTATTGGCTTTCGAGCAATACAAGGAGGCAAATAAGAAAAGTAAACACGAAATCAAAATGGCTAAAATCAACTTTGAGAGACAAATAGCGGAGGATAGTAAAAAAAACCCAAAGAAATTCTTTAAATATATCAACAGCAAAAAAACTAGGGCAGAGCATATTGCACACATAATTAGCGATGATGGGGGGATGGTTACAGAGGACACTGAAAAAGCAACCGTGCTGAATGCTTTTTTCTCGTCAGTCTTTACACAGGAAACGGAGGGGTACACTGACCATGACTGTATGGTTAGTAGTAATACACAGGATTTGCCACTATGGCTAACAGAGGGTGAAATCAGGGAAAGGCTGGATAAACTTAACACAAACAAATCACCAGGCCCGGATGGCATACATCCGAGAGTACTCAAGGAACTCAGTAAGGTTATATCCAGACCACTGTTCCTGATCTTTGCTGACAGTATTAGGACAGGAGATGTACCAGGGGATTGGAAGAAAGCTAACGTGATTCCGATATTCAAAAAGGGCCAGAGGCATATCCCGGGAAATTATAGGCCTGTCAGTTTGACATCAATAGTATGTAAACTTCTGGAGGGGATGATAAGGGACTATATCGTAGAATTTGCTAAAGACAACAACATCATCAGCAGTAATCAGCACGGGTTTACAAATGGGCGTTCTTGTCAAACCAATCTCTTAGCATTCTACGAGGAGGTAAGCTGTGAGCTAGATAGGGGCAGACCAGTGGATGTGGTGTACTTGGATTTCGCTAAGGCGTTTGATACAGTTCCCCACAAGCGCTTAATTTATAAAATAAGGTCTGCAGGTATCGACAGCAGAGTTTGCTCTTGGATACGGAATTGGCTTAAAGGGCGTGTCCAAAGGGTGGTAATAAACAGCGCATACTCAGACTGGTCTGAGGTTGTAAGCGGGGTGCCCCAGGGCTCAGTCCTGGGACCAACCTTGTTCAATTTATTCATAAACAGCATTGAGGACGGGATCAGTAGTGCGTTATCAGTTTTTGCAGATGACACAAAATTGGCCAGGGCAATAACTGCACAGCATGAAGCAGATATCCTACAGAATGACCTGGACAAAATTACAGAGTGGGCAACGACATGGCAAATGAGGTTTAACGTGGAGAAGTGTAAGGTTTTGCACTTGGGGACTAAAAACATAAAAACACAATACACGTTAGGAGGGGAACCCTTGGGGGTATCAAAAATGGAGAAGGATCTGGGAGTCTTGGTTGATGATAGATTAGGCAACAGCATGCAATGTCAAGCGGCAGCTGCCAAAGCCAGCAGAATATTAGCATGCATAAAGAAAGGGATGTATTCCAGAGATAAGACTATAATCCTTCCACTTTATAAAACTCTGGTCCGACCGCATCTGGAGTATTCTGTCCAGTTCTGGTCGCCAGTCCTCAGGAGGGATGTGTTGGAGCTGGAGAGAGTCCAGAGAAGGGCAACTAAACTAATTAGGGGATTGGAGGACCTTGACTATGAAGAGCGTCTACAATCGCTCGATTTATTCTCCCTGGAGAAGAGACGTCTGAGGGGGGACATGATAGCAATTTATAAAAATCTTAATGGGGATCCCAGCTTAGAAAAAAAGCTGTTCATTCGAAGGGATTGCATGAGGACTCGGGGGCATACAATGCGATTAGAGGAGAAGCGTTTTAACCACAGGCAACGTGGGGGGTTCTTTACTGTTAGGGCTACAAGATTGTGGAATTCTCTACCACAAGAGGTGGTTTCTGCGGGTAGTATGGTGGCTTTCAAAAGACTCTTAGACTTACATCTCAAGGATCAGAACATTCAGGGGTATGTGAGATGAGTACAGCCACACACACCTACACAGGTTGAACTGGATGGACTATTGTCTTTATTCAACCTCACCTACTATGTAACTATGTAACTATGTAACTTCATGCTTCCCTCTGCTGACCAGCTTTATGGAGATGCTGATTTCATTTTCCAGCAGGACTCGGCACCTGCCCACACTGCCAAAAGTACCAATACCTGGTTTAATGATCATGGTATCACTGTGCTTGATTTGTCAGCAAACTTGCCTCGCCTAAACCCCAAAGAGAATCTGTGGGGTATTGTCAAGAGGAACGGGAGAGACACCAGAACCAACAATGCAGATGAGCTGAAGGCCACTATCAAAGCAACCTGGGCTTCCATAAGACCTCAGCAGTGCCTCAGGCTGATTGCCTCCATGTCTTGCCCCATTGATGCAGTAATTCATGCAAAAGTAGCCCCGAGCAAGTATTGAGTGCATACTATACTGTACATGGACATAATTTTCAGTAAGCCAACATTTCTGTATTAAAAATCCTCTTTTTTTATTGGTCTTATGTAAAATTCTAATTTTCTGAAATACTGAATTTTGGGTTTTCACTAGCTGTAAGCCATAATCATCAAAATTAAAAGAAAGAAATGCTTGAAATATATCATTCAGTGTGTAACACATCTATGTAAAATGTATGAGTTTCACTTTTTGAATTGAATTACTGAAATAAATTAACTTTATGATGATATTCTAATTTTATGAGATGCACCTGTATACAGTATATATATATTTTTTTTTTTTTTTTTTATTACAATTCGAATTTAGGCAAAAAAGCAGTATCCCGCAACTCTTACAAATAAAAAGCTGCTCCTGCTGCTATACTCACCCCATCTCTGGCACAGTCCCACACAGACTCACCCACTCACCAATTCAATGCCGGTCCTCTTCCACATTTAAAACAGCAGCAACCTCTCTTTTGTTTCTGACTTTTTATAAAGGCCTCCAAATTAAGGACTGTATTTTAGTCATGTCCGAAGCAGTGAACAGCTGACTCATTTGACTGGGCATAGAAAGTAACACTGTCCAAAAGTGGCATACATCTAGAGAGACAATGAAATGTGCCAGCACAATCTAAATGTCTGTTTTCTTGTATAAACTGTATTTTGAGCTCATGCAAGCATCACATAATTATTCATTCTATGGGGGAGGGAGTTAGGAAAACACCTCCTTGTAATGGCTTCCTTCGAGGAATTTTACACCAGTTGTAGCAGGGTGCTATGCACGCTACAGTATATTGTGAGTGTGGTCAAATTACAATAACAGTGGGACAGGCCTCAAGGGGTATGATTAAATAGATTTAAGTCTACTCTGCTATGGGTCAGGAGTAATTAGCATATAGAAAGTAGAGGCTAGAGTGAGAAATGCACAAATTGCTGAGGTCAAGAGCAAATAATGCACAGAGTGCAGGGGTCATGAGTAAGTAACACTTGGAATGCAGGGTCAGGAATAAGTAATGCACACAGCACAGGGCTCAAGAGTAAGTAACAAAGAGATTGCAGAGGTCAAGAGCAAGCAGCAGGGGTCACGAGTGTGAAACACACAAAGATCATTGGTCGAGAGTAATACACAGAGTATAGAGGTCTGAGGTCAGAAGTAATTCACAGAGTAGGCAACACAGATTGGAGAGGTCAAGAGCAGGGGTCAGGAGTGCATAACACACTGATTGGTGGGTCAGGTGTGCATAATGCATGGAGTGCAGGGGTTAGGAGTGTGTAACACATGGAGTGCAGGGGGCAGGTATCCATAATGCACAGAGTGAAGGGGCCAGAATTCCATAACCCATGGGGGTTGATTTACTAAAACTGGAGAGTGTAATATCTGGCACAGCTCTTCGTAGAAACCATTTAGCTTTCCGTTTTCTTGGGGTTTTTTTTGTTGTCAAAGCTAAATTGAACAAGCTGAAGTTAGAATCTGATTGGCTACCATGCACAGGTGCACCAGATTTTTCACTCTCTAGTTTCAGTGAATCAACACCATGGAGTGGAGAAGTCAGGAGTGATTAACAACAGAGTGCAGAGGTTAGGAGTGCATAGCACAAGAGTGCAGAGGTCAGGTTTGCGTAGCACATGGAGTGCAAGGGTTGGCAGTGCATAGCACAGAGAGTGCAGGTTACAGTAATGCGTAATGCACAGTGTCACATACCTGTTTGAGGTCAAGTTGACAAGAGGCCTTCCAATATACCCTGGAAGTGGTAACAGGTTGTAGCAGGACAAGGAGAGACAAAGGTGAATGCAGTAGATCTAGACACATCAGTTGATCAGAACACAGTCTGCGGTCTGCAGAGATACTGACGATGCTCATAATATATCTTGGGCAGTAAGCTGGAATGCAGGTTGGCCACTGGAACCCACAAGTGCAGGAATCAGAAATGTAGTCAGGACAAGCAGTAGAGGTATCAAAATTTCAGGCAACAGCAAGGTAAGGTCCAGACTCAATATCTATACTAGAAGGGCAGCAGAGGAACAAAAGCAGCAGGCAGAAGGAAAGGTCAGTACATGAACTGAGGTGAGTGGTGGGAGATCAGATTGCCACAAAGTCCGGAGCGAAAGGGTCAGGGTCAAACAGAATAACATAATACTGATCACTTCAGAGGTCAAAAGAGGCTAATGATCACTCATCAACATATCCTTAGTGTTCTTTAAATAGAATAATTGGTGTCATACATGCACAGTTTTCATACAAATAAATAGAAACAGTCACTAAGAAATATAATATAATAATATAAGAAACCTAAAGTGTATAGACAAGGTATTATAATGACATTGTTTGCATAAGAGATGAGTTTACCACCACATCAGGAGTGGGATCTGTGTGCAGTGCAAAAAAAAAACAAAAAAAAAAACAAAATGAAAGATTTACCAAAACATGCTTTTACTGGATTGAATTCTCCTGCTAGGATGTATTCAAGAAAATCTTGGCAACACTACTGCATCCTACCTATATGAGAATGTCTGCATCGATCTCCTGTTTCGGCAAAGTTGCTAGGGGTGTTTCAGTGACTTTGGCATTCCACTCTTTTTTCCTAAAGGCTAGACGATCAATTATTTTCTCTTCATACAGCGTACAGACCTACAGCACTGCTTCCAGCTGGCCAGGTACTTACGCCTTACAGAGGCTAGATTTTCTAAGCCTGTAAACTCATGGTTGCTTTAACAACCATACATTTATGCTCAAATAGAACCTGAAACTTTGTATTTTACTTACCGGTAATTAATGTAATCAGCATCAAATATGTTTAAAGGTGGTGGTTCTAATGTGACTCCACTGCATGGCTTTTTGAATCTAATCAGGCAGCAGCATGGCTCCTGATTGCATCCATATGCAAAAAGTGTGGTATTTATAGTTGCCAGTGTCCCCTACAATGTCCCCTTTGGTGTCTTCATCCAGTGCCCCCCTTCAGTGTCCCTTTATCTGCCCCTCCTCTATCCCTAATCACTGTAAATGTCCCTATTGCTGCCTCACACCCACACCCACACCCACATGGATGTCAGATTGGGAGCAGCGGCTGTGCCCGTGCAGTCGCTGCATCCCAATTGACATGAATAGGACTGCTTGCATGGGGATGCATGAAACAACTGTGCATCCCCTTGTGGGTAAACACTTCCCTCCGTGAGCGTACATTTTATTATGCCCTTTGTGGACAAGGCATTACTATCAATGTAGCAGGAATTTTGTAAGTTATGCTGTGTTTGTGTCTACTGATAATGATTTTAGGCCCCTTTCACACACAGAGGCCGTCAGGCAGACTCAGTTTTTCTCAGCGGGGGATCAATCCGCCGATCCCCCACTGAGCAGGCGGATGACAGCTGTGTCTCCGCGCTGTGTGCGGAGACACAGCTGTCAGGTCCCCATTCTTCTCTATGGGGGAATCGGATGGGAACGGACCGTCTGTCCGTTCTTGTCCGATCCGCCAGACGGATGGAAAATAGGGTTTCCATCCGTCCGGTTTTGACAGATCGGATCGGATGTCAGCGGACATGTCTCCGCTGACATCCGATGCCCCATAGAGATGCATGGGGCATCCTTTCAGATCCACCAAAAAAACTGACAGGCGGATCTGAACGGACTCCGTGTGTGAAAAGGGCCTTAGTGTATTTTTAGTGAAAATAGTGATCTGATGAACATTTGCGCAACTATAGCAGGGCCTAACAATTCAGTAGCACTTTTTTTTTTATTCTTCAGGTCACGTGCTTTGAGAAAAGGTATGGGTTGGGGGGTCTTTTACAAATTCTAAAAGCTGTAAGTGAAAAATGGTAACCTCCAGATTTTTAGAGTAAACTGTTTTTATTTACAGTTTTGCGCACCTTTCGTTTTCACAAAAAGGCGCAATATACAATTTACAAATATTTATTTTGTACTAACTCAATACAGTTTTAAATTTTGTATTTAGTAGGAATTTAGCAATACATTTAGTAAATGTTGGCATGTATGTCAAATACATAATAATGATTTTAGTGCATTTTTGTTTTTTATTTTAGTGTATTTTTAGTGAAACTAGCGATTTGATAAACATTTGCGCAAATATTGTGGGGCTTAAAAAATCTGTAGCACATTTTTTTTATTCTATAGGTCATGTGCTTTCAGAAAGTATATGGTTTGGGTCTTTTACAAACTCTGAAAGGTGTAAGGGAAAAATAAAGAAGCAATGGAAAATTGCAAAAAATGGCTTGGCCACATGAGTTTAAAAATGAAGTGTAGGACCTGGCAATGAAAGGGTTAAATTGTGCTGATCCCAGATAAACGATCCAGATGCACTAAATATTCATGTATGTAGTGTAACAGTCATAGAGAACTCATATAGCTAATCTGTCCATCACTGTGGTATGTGTTGGTTTTTTTTTTTTTTAATGCCTTGGAATAAAGGCCCCAACGCCTGATGGAAAGAAGCTGTCTTTTTTGGCCATGGAAATGGAAGCAGGGAGCATGAAAACAAAAGCAACTTCTACAAATATTGGGGTATCCAAACCTGTGACCACTTTATATACTGATGTAGCACCCTCCTAGTCAGGTGCTAGGTAGTGAGTATAGTTTGGCTCTGTCTGCCTAACAGAGGAGCAGCACGCAAAATCTATATTGCACTCTGCTTATCAGGGAGCAGAATCTGTGAGTTAAGTCTGCTCAGTGTGCCCAGTGTGTGATTCATCTGGTCTCAGGGATTGCCCCTAGCTGATCCAATGGGGAGGCACGTTGGATACTGGAGGAAACCTGACCAATGACACACAGGCTTTTGGTACTGCCCCAGGGATTGGCACAGACAGTGGTCTCGGCGCATTATGGGACAGGGTATAAAAAGCCACGGGCACATGAGGTAGAGGTCTTTGGCGGGAAGCAGAGTCCCAGAAGGAGGGTGGCAGCTGCCTTCTCTTCGGCAGCAGTTGGTGATGGTCACAGGCAGTTGGCCTGGTGAGCCAGTGGAGTAAGGGTGAACCCAGAGGTCCAAGAGAGCTGACTGGAGGAGTTGGGGTACTGCGAGACTCTGGAAAAATAGTATCCTGAGTACAAAGGATCTTGCCCAGGGGTCTGCCCAGGAAGGGGACCACTCCGGGAGTATAGTCAGTGAATGGGTGTCAGCAAGTGCATAGAAAGGGGGTACTGGGGGAGTACCATGAAGAGAAATCAAGTAGGAACACTTACCTCATCTTCATTCAAGTGGCAGAATGAAATAGCGTCCTTGCCGTATTCTTAAGCAAGAAGTCCTCTGAATTGTGAATAGTTCAATAGTTGGAGTATCCCACTCATCCCTTCTCCTATCCCAATATACAATAAAACTACAAAAACAACCACCCCAAGACTGATCATTGACTGAGCCAGGAGCATAAAGTGTTAAGATTTCTGCAAGCAATTGCTACGCGTAACCCAGGGGAATCCAAAGGTGTAATTTACCAGCAGTCCTCTAGGGGGCAGTGCTACACTACAAAAACACAGGACTAGAAAGGCTGAATAAGTGGACAAGACAACCTTGTATAAAGCATGGTTCCCCTTTTTACCCATTACACATTGATGTGCCTCTTGATACCCACAATCACTTCATTATCAATAATGATATAATTCCATTACAGTGTTCTACTCTGTCTTCCTTCTGCTTGCCTTGTGTTTCAATAATGACAGCCTCGCAGGAAGTGGTGCTATTACTGATAGTATAAACATTTATAATCACTGGACAATACAAGGGTTAAAATTTGAACTCCAGGCAACACAAATTAACACAGCTCTGTGGCCTTTAATAAATCATTAAATGTATTTTAAATGCAACTAGTTTAAGTGCATAAATTTGTCTTGGTATTAGCCTTTTGCAATCCCTGTACAGACTGCAAGAGGAATGGGCAGCACTGAGAGTCAATCAGGTGAGCTGCAGTGCATGCAAATATGCTGGCAAGGAATGTGCTGACAGGAGGAGAGGGCAGAGAGATTACCCATCATTCTCCTCCTGGTTCTTCACTGTCCAGTCACAAGCTTGAGTTGGGTAGTGTCAGTTCTGTAATCAATAACTGTAACAAAGGCATGTCATCCTCCCAGTTGTTCTGTGTGCTGTGTGGTAGAGCTTTGCAAACATAATGACTAAGTAGGCAGAAAAACAAACTGTTTGGAAGATAAAACAGTTCAATTATATTATACAATGATATGGTAGCAAGGCGCATTGTGAAACCTCCTTCTTCCCAATTTTTGCATATTTTTCAGAAGTGCACAGTATTTATACATACCATTGCACACATTTTACTTTTACGTTAGGCAAATTGAAGCATAATAGTCTCATAATAGTCTCATAAACATGCTATATTGTGAGAGTGATGAATACCCTTATCCGCGACCAAATATAGAAGCACACAAACTGCAATAGGCACAGTTACAACAGTCTTTATATGCAGAGATGTATAGTAACTAAGTTGTTAGAACTACTTCACTACTGTACTTAAGTACCGAAAGGCGGTATCTGTACTTTCCTAGAGTAGAATTTTTTTCTCCTACTTCCACTTTTACTTCACTACATTTTTTCGATGATTTTAATACTTCTACTCCGATATTTTTTTCTTTTTTTGTGCTGCATAGTTACTCGTTACAATTATAAAAATTACCACTGCCAGAACAGTAGATGGCAGGTTTCATGAAGCTCAAAACATTTGTATTATCAGCGCATACGAAAATAAATGCTACTGTATGTATAAATAAAAGCTGCATTTGAAATAATAAAAAACAATATGATGTTCAAACTTTTGACTTCTTTCCTTAATAACTACATAACACAGTACTTGTACTTTTACTGTCAGTACTTGAGTAGCATTTTTTTTTTCAAAACTACTGGTACTTTTACTTTCAGCCCCGGTTCACACTTGTGCGTGTGCGGGGTTCGCATGTAATGTCGGAGCGCACTGCTCCGACATTACATGCGATCGGCTGTGCGGTGCGAGTTTAGCCATACAGTTTGTATGGCTAAATTCGCACCGCAGCCGCACCAAACACGCACAGGGACCCTTTTTGGAAGCCGCATCAGGATCGGATCGCACAGCGGTTCACACTTGTGCGATCCGATCCTGTGCGAACTGCACGATCGCACTGCGCTATGCGATCAAACTGGGGGTGTCGTTAAGATTACATTGACACCCCCAGCGTATCACATATGGCAGTGTGAACTGCCGGGGGTGCGTGTGCGATGCGGGAACAGGCTGCGGATTCGCAGCCTTCCCGCACTCGCATAAGTGTGAACCGGACCTCAGTACTTGAGTAGCCAAATTTTAAAAAAAAATTACTTGCAATACTTAAGTACAAAAAATGTTGAATACTTTAGTACTTCTACTCAAGTCACTTTTTGATCGAGCACTTCCACTTCTACTCAAGTCACTTTTTGATCGAGCACTTGTACTTTTACTCAAGTATGGGTTTCGAGTACTTTATACAACTCTGTTTATTTGAGCATGGCAAACTAGTTAGATGGAGTTACATTTTCATTTTTCATATTGCAGATGTTTATATCAATTTGTACTTGTGTAGTTGTGGCTCAGTGAGGGCTTTTCAATAACCTATTAGGAGTATATCTACAACCAACCATTTCTGGCTGAACAATCCTCAATAATTTGGATCATTCTTCAAAATGTTATAGTATGCACATGTTTTTAAATCCTTTGTCCTCCCAGAGGTCATTGCATGACGCACATGTACTCGCATCCTCTTTAAATCTGTTATTCACAGCCTAGTCCCCTTTTTCTGAAGCAGAAAAAAAAGTACTCTGTGATTAAGCTACAGGAGATCTGAGTTCAAAGTAACAAAGATTGATGCTAAGGGGTAAAGTTATATTTGGATTATCTGACAATAGCTGGAGGATAGGCACTTGTGAGAAGATAATTTAATCTGAAACAAAGCAATGAGCATTTGCAAAGCAGCAGACGCTACCCAAGAACAAACCTACATAATGACACAAGGTTAAAATAAACTACAATTTGAAAATGTGAGATTGTTCTGAGCAAGGGTTGCAGTGATTCATAATCCAAAGAAAAAGAGTAAACAGGAATAGAAGAAAAAAAGAGAGATTATGTTAAAAAAATAGAATGTTCTCAGAAGCTTTGCTTTAAAAGCATCTGCCTCTGAAAACATTTATTTTTATACTTTCTGTAATCACAAGTATTAGCTATGAAAGCATGAATGCATAGGCCACAGACCAAAGAACATTCATTTTCCCCTACTATAAAAAGTTATGAAAAACATTTTCAAACTGAAACAAGTGTAATTGTTGTTATTGAATGTTTTTTTTAGAATCAATAATGTTTTTATACCAATAGTGCCTTGTCTAGAACACAGGGACATGTATATTACAAATTAAATTAATATGGGCTTAGTTAATATAATAGTACAATAATGACACATGGTAGCCAAACAGAAATCACTTATACATCTGCAAAACCCAAGCTGAAGGTTGCTTTCTGGAGGGTTGCTGTGGGTTACTGCATTTCATAGGTGATAATAGAGATCTTGTGAGCTGCTATATAGATACGTGCAAAATTGTAAATCGCTCACACCCAGCACACCCACATATTTATGTAGTAAAATATATTAACCTGTTGGTGCCACACTCCACAGTATTACCTCCTCAAAAAATTCAATGGGATACTACTACCTAAACTCAAAAACAAAGCATATATAAATAA
This sequence comes from Pelophylax lessonae, assembly GCF_965119305.1. NCBI lineage: Eukaryota > Metazoa > Chordata > Amphibia > Anura > Ranidae > Pelophylax > Pelophylax lessonae. Next base: position 486,574,157 of record NC_138769.1, read on the forward strand.
CAATGTATAAACAGAAAGTCCCTTGTGTCACTATTAAAAAATATAATAAAAAAAGTAGTAATGGTCTACAGTGATAATTTGTCCTTAAAAGAGAAGTATGGGGTTACATTTTTTTTCCAGGATCAAACTTACCTTGCTGGATGCAGCATCTGTCCCCCGGTGCCTCTAACACTGAGAACCGAGAGATCAAACACCACAGATCGCTCAGTTCTCCCAGCTCCCCTGTTAGTTGGCAGCTCTCTGCTCCATCCCCCTGCGTTCCCTGGAGCGCTGGGCCATGGAGGGGGCAGGAGTGGCAGGCTCAGGCTCCCAGGGGTTCGCTGAGGCGAGTGCTGGCCCAAGAATGTGGGCGGATCCCGACTCCTTTGTCATGATCTTGCTTGAGCCTGGACCGACTCTGTGATGTCAGCAGACAACGGGCTGAAGTCCACTGTCTGCTGAAAACAGGTCACAGGAGTCGAACTGCACTCCTGTGATCCACAGGAGAAGTACTTACTTATGCACTCGCTATGGCCAAGCTAGATGCTACTGGACACTAGTGGTTGGCTTCCGTGTCTGGGTTCTGATTCAGCCTGAAGTATTCCCTGGAGTTGGAAACAGGGATGCCTATGCTCTTTCCAGTAGGCCTTATGATTCAAACATCCCCACAGACTGCTGGGCACAACTAACTCCAGAAGGAGTATAAACCCTGTGCCAAGGGACAGAGTACAATGCCAAAGGGGGGACAGCAGCTGAAGTAATCAGAGTCACTACAGCTGGCATCCCCAAATATTATTGTGACGTTTCCCAAATAAGAGGTGAAGGCCTGCCCAGGTTGTCAAAGAAGGATCTGCAGGAAGACCAACAAGAAGATCCCCTCTGCAATCTAACATTAAAAGCATCTAGAGAGTCAAAACACAGAATTGCTTCTTTCAGAAATTACTTAGAACCCCCAACATGATATATGTTTTTTTTAGCAGAGACCCTAGGTAATAAAATGGTGGTCATTGTAATTTTTTATGTCACACAATATCTGCCAAGCAGTTTTTCAAACGCGATTTTTATGAAATTAAAAAAAAAACACTATAGTTAGCCCAATTATTTTTTATAATGTAAAAGATGATGTTACGCCAAGGAAAAAAATACAGTACCTAACATGTCACACTTTAAAATTGCGCATACCCATGGAATGGCGCAAAATTTCGGTACTTAAAAATCTCCATAGGCAAAGCTTTAACATTTTTACAGGTTACCTGTTTAGAGTTACAGAGGAGGTCTTGGGCTAGAATTGTTGCTCTCACTCTGACGTTCATGGCAATACCTCACATGTGTAGATTGAACACTGTTAACATATGGGGGCGTGACGTATGTATGCGTTTAATTTTTTTTTATTATTTTTACACTTTCCCTTAAATTTTTTTTTCAATCACTTTTCAATAAGACCTCAGATCTCTCCTACAGGCTGGAAAGCCTGAGATAAAAAAAAAAACACGATCTCGGCTATCCAGCTGAGATCATGGCAGTATTTACAACTGGCAGGCCAGGCTTGACATCATAATGTTGCGCCCGGGCCTCTAAAAGTCATAGAGACTTCTGGGGACCATCTGGTCCTGGGTATTTTCTATGGTGTACTTCAGCCGCTGATCGCACAGGCGAGCCGGTAGAAGCATCAGAGGACGGCCCCTCCTGCTGCCTGTAAGAACAATCAAGCCACTGAACAGCCGCAATGATTATTCTTATGGAGAAGAGAATCGCCGGCTATAAAAAAAATGATATCTGAAAGATTAATGTGTGCACATACATTGCCATGCATTAAAATGCATATATTAAAACACACAGGTATGAATGGGCCCTAAATGAATTAGTGTTTCTGGGTCAGCTACCTGCTTATTGGCCAAGGGGAAAGAGGTGATTCAATGACCAATTAAGAGGCTGAAAAAAATCTGAACCCAGGTGTTCTATGAAGATTATGTCACTGGAACTGGAAGTGACAATCGGATGTCCCACGTCTATGCACTTTGCCCACACCGAGTACTCAGGAAGCATTGGATTGGAGTTTTCTGAGGACACCATGCTGGCGCAAAATTGTAGAGGCAGGACACCCAGTTGTCACTTCCAGTTCGAGTGACATAATTTTAATAGAGCACCTAGGTTCAGATTTTTGACTCCTTATGTTACTTCTCTGTTTTTCAGCCTCCTAATTGGACATTGAATCACCACTTTCCCCTTGACCAATAAGCATGTAGCTGACCAAGAAACAATAAGTAATTTAGGGCCTATTCACACCTGTATATGCATTTTATTGCATGCCAATGCATGTGCATACGTTAACCATTATTTTAAATAGTGCTAGCCTAAAGGTAGAGCAGAAAGTGACTTTTTTTGACCACCAGAGGTGTGTGTATTCCACCCTCCTGGTGATGTCCAATCTACAAATTCTTTGGCAGGTAGAACAGTAATTATCTAGTGCATTACCCGTGGTACCGTATAACATTTTTAATAAAAAATGCCAAATGCATACTCTCAAACATGCCGAAATAAAATCGTGTTACAAATTTCCGTCACACTTGTGCTGGAACATGTCCTTTAAGATGCGACCGCTAACGCGTTTCGGGAGTCAAGCCCCCTTCTTCTGAGCTCTGATATAGGTAAATGTCAACAAAGTGGGTTTACAACTACTTTAAGAAGAAGCAGGAAGCTTGTTAAAATACAACTCACATTTAGGAGTACAAATAGAGTGTTTGAAGAGTGTGGCATGTAAATCTAAATCCCTCTCCTGGACCGCCGCTGTAAGAAACTGATAGCTTTCACCTCTAACCCCAAGCAGTGGCTTCCGGGTCCTCCTGTGTAGAACTCTGAACGCGTGGACTGGAGTGTGCCTGCGCCCGTACCATCTGGTGCTGCGCTCGAGCGTGGGGGTGGGGAACTCAGGACCTGAGGAAGGAGGCCACGCCTCTGAAACACGTTGTCATAGCAACCAACTTGGTCGTGCATCGACCGTATTATCTCTCTCTCTCTCCTCTTCCCTGTGTCTTCAGGGAGTTCCCCACCCCCATGCTCGAGCGCAGCGCTGGCTGGTCAGGGTGCAGGCACACTCCAGTCCCCATGCTCAGAGTTCTACACAGAAGGACCTGGAAGCCACTGCTTGGGGTTGGAGGTGGAGGCTGTCGGTTTCTTACAGCGGCAATCCAGGAGAGGGATATAGATCAACATGCCACACTCTTCAAACGCTCAATTTGTACTCCTAAATGTGAGTTGTATTTTCACAAGCTTCCTGCTTCTTCTTAATAAAAACTGTGTTATGCTAGGGCGGCCGTGCGCTCTTCTCCTTTTTCACCTTGTATAGATCGTCTTGTCCACCGCCCAGTGGAGATTTAGGAGAGCTGCAATGACCTGGCTTTGGAAGCCTCTCTCTTAAAGGACTATCAGCCTATTGTGATGTGAATTACTGATCAGCGCATGAACTGGTGATTTTTATTGTTCTTGATGTTTCTCTTTAGAAAAGCCTATCTCACCTCCATCTAACAAATCCTTTTTTTTTTTAATTTCTCCATCAGTTTTTTCCCCACAGTTATTCATTTTTGTATCACTTGGCCCTCCCTTTTAGATTGTTAGCTTTAATGAGCAGGGCCCTCTGATTCCTCTTTTATTGAATTGTATTGTAACTGTACTGTCTGCTCTCACTTTGTAAAGTGATGCACAATGTGTTTGCGCTATATAAATCCTGTATTATAATATTTATTATAATTATTAATTCTAGTCCTTTTTGATCTAAAGGCAGATCTTGAAGGCAAAACCACCAGATTTGTTTCCGATAAATCAGGCACAATGTGTTTTACAGCGCTTGAATGTTAGAATACAGTTTGCTTTTTACCGAATAAAACATTCTTTGTTGATTTGATCAGCTCTGCTGCTTCTCCAAGTAACCGGTGTTTGTGTTTTCAGGTTCCTGTCACTGTGGAAAGTGCATCTGTTCACCACAGGACTGGTATGTTTCAGGGGAATTCTGTGAATGTGATGACAGGGACTGCGACAAACATGATGGCCTTATTTGCACAGGTAAACAGAATGTTACATACAATTTAAAGTACTTGTTAAAAATACTCTTCTTCACATCCCTGCTCCTTTATTTGTAATTTCTTCGCAACCCATCCATATTTTGCATGGAAAGCTTTGTCTTCTTCAGAAATACAAGCTTTTCTGGATTTTATACAGTTCGTTATAAAGCACTACACCATCATATTTTATTCCCTTGAATAGATGGTAAAGTTTGAAATTCTAAGACATTTGAAACAGTTAAAATGTTAATTTTGTCTTTTAGCAGACATGCCATATTTTCCATTAGACTTGGAAATCCGCCTAGCCCCATGGCCACTTAACACTTTACATATTGTATTCCATCTTTCTTATATAGGGCAGTTAGCTCACTGCATCCTGTAACAAGACAAAGCAGCCTTTAAAGATTGCTTGTCATGCAATAATAAACAATCTACATAAAAAAAAAACAAGAAAACCTGAGCTAAAATGTATGGTTACTGTTATACATATCTTAAGGCCAGCTGGACAAATCTCCCCTATGTATGAAATACCATGACAAAGTCTACCAAGAAAAACAGGAGTATGCACTTGCAGGCTGGGGAATTTCTGCATTTGAAAGAAAATGGGTATGTTATATGTAAAAAAAAAGTAAAAATAAATAAATAACAAAAAAAAAAAAAACAAGTTTATATTCTAATGAATATACGTGACTGCATTTAATATATAGTGGATAATAGACAGAAGTATATAGCTGTAGCAGCACAAAGCGTGTTTGGTTATGTGCCAACATGCCTTACTTTTGCACCTGAAGTTGTTTTTAACAGTTTTTTTAACCAGTATTATATCCAGCACTAGAGTGACTCCTGACTGCTTTGGGGCTTATATTTGCATATTGATAACCAGGGCTGCTTTTAGAAATCATAGGGCCCCATACAGCCTTCCTGACAGGGCATCCCCCCCAACACCCTTTCGATTGCAGTGCAACAGCGGCACTCACTTTATCCACATATGCCCTAAAAGGAAAAAAAAATCCCTCCTCTGTTCCCACTTCCTTGGCCCCTCGTTTGACCTGATGGGGCCCAGGGAAATGTAATTTAAGCCCTGGTAAGCAAGTAGAAGTGAGGGGGGGGTGGTCTAGTAAAATCCATTTATTCAATTATGCAGAAATGAACACTAAAGCTGCCCAGGGCCCCCTGTTTAGCTGGTGGGGCCTGGGCCCCCGTTTAGTTGATGGGGCCTGAGCCCCCTATTTAGCTGATAGGGCTTGGGCCCAGTACAACAGGACTGGTTGTACTGCTTTATCAGCAGCCCTGTTGATAGCACTTTGCTTCCTCAAGCAATGCATCATGTACATATTTTTACATTTTTTCAAAAGGGATACATTAAAAATTATTTATAAATAGCAAGGTGCTATTTGAAAATGTTCATGTTATTGGCACCTAAACTAACTTGACACATGGAAGTGTCTAGTTAGAGCTGAAAACCAAAAAAGTCATAAAATACACATTAACCACTTCCCCCTAGGTGGACGTCATATGACGTCCAAACTTTGCGGGTTTATACCGGGATGATGCCTCTAGCTAGAGGCATCATCCCGGTACCGTTGTTTGAAGCCGACGGTCGGCTTAGTGTCGGTACCGATCGATGCAGCTCGGGAGCCGCTCGATCGTTACCCGGGGGGCGGGAGGGGACGTCCCCCCCTCCCGCCGCCTTCCGCGGCTTTTACCGGGGCTCCCGTCCCACCGGGATCCCCGAGCACCCAGCCGGCGCGTCCGCCGGCTGGATGGAGTCCCCATGAATGCCAGAAACGGCATCGATCGGGTCTCCGATGATGTAACCCGGAGGCGGCGTCCATGACGTCACTTCCGGGTTAGTGTGCTGCAAAACGGCGCCAAATTTGAAAAACGGCTGTATGCAAAAACGCTGTTTTCGGCGTTTTGCATACAGGGAAGTGTAGTGGAGGGGTCTAGGGTCTTTTAGACCCTCGATCCCTCCATAAAGTGTACCTGTCACTGCATATTGCTGTCACAAGGGATGTTTACATTGCTTGTGACAGCAATAAAAGTGATCAGATTTTTTTTTTTTAATAAAACTGTAATAAAGTTAAAAAAATAAATAAAATAAATGGGAAAAATAAAAAATATAAAATTTAGCCACCCCGATCACCGTTAGCTCGCGCACAAAAAAAAACGTATACGGAAGTCGAGCCGCAAATGAAATAGCTGTTCAAACCACACATGTGAGGTATCGCCGCGATCGCCAGAGTGTGAGCAATAATTTAAAAAAAAAGCTACACTCTAACTCTAAACTGGTAACCGTTAAATAAATTTAAAGTGTCGCCTATTGAGATTTCTATTGACCGTAGTCTGTCGCCATCCCACGGGGGGGCGCAATTTTAAACCGTAACATTTTGGGTATCTGTTTACTCGGCATGACATCATCTTTCACATTATACAAAAAAAATGGGCTAACTTTACTGTTTAGTATTTTTTAAATGCAGTGATATGTAATTTTTCCCAAAAAAAGGGCGTTTTAAAGACCGCTGCGCAAATACCGCGTGACAAAAAATATTGCAATGACCACCATTTTATTCTCCAGAGTCTTTGCTAAAAAAATATATATAATGTTTGGGGGTTCTAAGTAGTTTTCTAGGAAAAAATACTGGTTTTAACTTGTAAACACAAAGTGTCCGAAATAGGCCTGGTATGGAAGTGGTTAATGAAGCTCTTTATTCATTAATACATCATCAAATGTCATATTTTAAATATAAAAAATGTAGGTACCTGAAAGTGATTGTAAAGTCTTATTAAAAAAAAAAACAAAAAATAAAACAAACATGTAATACTTACTTGCTCTATGCAGCGAATATGCACAGGGCAGCCTGGATCCTCCTCTTCTCAGGTCCCTCTTTGCTGCTCCTAGCCCCTACCTCCTGATGAGTGAACCCACAACAAGCAGCTTGCTATGGGGGCACCCAAGCCATGCTGCAGCTCCCTGTGGCCATTCAGACATGGAGCTGCCATTCGGCCCCGCCCCCTCTCTCTCCTGATTTGCTAACTGATTTTGATTGACAGCTGTGGGAGCCAATGGCACCGCTGCTGTGTCTCAGCCTTTTAGGAGGGAGAGTTCTGGATGGCCGAGGGACTCGTGGACATCGCTGGACAGAGATGGGGCTCAGGTAAGTATTAGGGGGTGCTGGGGCAGCTGCTACACACAGAAGGCTTTTTATCTTAATGCATAGAATGCATTAAGATAAAAAACCTTCTGCCTTTACATCTCCTTGAATTTGGCCTTGTATCAGCCTCTTGCAGTTGCTGTACAGTAGAGCTCACACTGAGTAAGGGAGAAGCAGCACAAGCAGCCAATTAGTTGTGCTACAAGAGGCAAGCTAATAGGTGGAGAGAAAAGAGTGACTAAGTGATGAGCTCATTGGATAGAGGAATTTATCAGTGTGTTGCTTCTCTTTTCACTGTCCAGTTACAGGCTAGTGGGGGAAGGGAGGGAAGAGAAGATATGTAATTGTTACTTAGCTACAGAGAAAAATTAGGTCTCCTGCCCTCCTAAACAGGACTTTACTGTGTATCAGAGCTATGTAAATCTCAGGGCTTGATGGACAGAAATTAAAATTCTTTGGAAAATAAAACAGGTCATACATACTGTATATACACTTTATTAGGTACATCTGTTCAATTGCTTGGTAACAAATTTTTAATCAGCAAATCATATGGCAGCAACTCAATGCATTTAGGCATCTAGACATGGTGAAGACGACTGAATTTCAAACCAAGCATCAGAATGGGGAAGAAATCAGATTTTAGTGACTTTGAACCTGGCATGGTTGTTGGTGCAAGATAGCTGGTCTGAGTATTTCAAAACTTGCTGATCTACTGGGATTTTCATGCACAACCATCTCTAAGGTTTATGGAGAATGGTCCAAAAAAGATAAAATATCCAGTGAGTGTCAGTTGTGTGTACAAAAATGCCTAGTTGGTGTCAAAGTTCAGAGGAGTATGGGCATTTTTTTGACTACAGTGTACCCATCTACTGATGTCTACTTCCAAAGCTCAAATAATCTCAAACTGGTTTCTTAACCACTTAAGCCCCGGAGGATTTGGCTGCTAAACGACCAGGGGGTATATTTTGCGATTCGGCACTGCGTGACTTTAACGGACAATTGCGCGGTCGTGCGACGCTGTACCTAAACGAATTTGGCGTCCTTTTTTTCCCACAAACAGAGCTTTCTTTTGGTGGTATTTGATCACCTGTGCGATATTTTGATCATGCGCTATAAACAAACAAAGAGCGTCAATTTTGCAAAAATAGCAATATTTTTCACATTTTTTTATATGAAATTCCCCCCCAAAAAAATGTAAAAATCAAAATTTTTTAACATTTTCGGCCAATTTGTTTTATGCTACCTATGTTTGGTAAAAAAAATCGCAAAAAGCGTATTTTGATTGGTTTGCGCAAAAGTGATCGCGTTTACTAACAAAGGGAAAGATTTTTGTCATTTTTGTTGTTTTTTATTTTAACGCATAATGGCGGCGATCTGCGTTTTTTTTTGCGGGACTGCGACATTGGGGCGGACAGATCGGACCCTTGACTGACATTTTTGACACTTTTGGGGTTACCAGTGACATTTCTACAGTAATCAGTGCTATACATATGCACTGTTACTGTAAAAATACACTGGTAGTGAAGGGGTTAACTTTATTTGGGAGGGAGGGGCTGTGTGTGTCCCTAGGGGCGTGCTTTCTACTGTGATTGGCTGTGGCTTGAGCTGTAAGGACACTGATCAACGGATCTACATAGTAGATCCGTGTGATCAGTGTCTTTACACCAAGGAGAATGACAGGCAGCTTGTTTACACATATCGGGTCCGCCGGTCACACACGCGGGGGGGTCCGTGACCGCGACCGCGCGGGAGCGGTAGCGCGCCGCCGGCGGTGCGCGCTCGCTCCCCAGACCCTCCCAGGCTAGTGACGTACCGATACGTCACTCTGCCTGTGAGGGGCTGACCACCACAGTATATAGTCGTGCGGCGCTCGGCAAGCGGTTAAACATGTGTTCACTGTACTCCAGTGGCCTCCACAGTAACCAGATTTCTACCGGGTACTTGCAAGGTGTACCTAATAAACTGGACGTAGAGAGTATATATATATATATATATACATATATATATATATATACACAGTATATTCGGACATTGGATTACTAGCTAGCTGCTTGTAAAGGTAACAATCTTTATTGGACTCTTAGAACAAGAAAGCAAAAACAGTTTTCTTCAGCAAAAATACAATGAACAGTTCAAAAGCCTGGTACATTCCAAACAACATTATGGCTCACTGCCAATCTACAAGTCCCACACTTGGGTTTAGAGTTCCCACCTGTATTCAAGGATACCGTAATGTCTTTGTAATCAGGTCTTAAAGACTTAAAGGCTCTTTTCTAGCCAAAGTCTCTCTAAGACACCGAATTGTGGGTCCCATATGAGGACCTACCAGTCAGTCATCCCCTCATAGTGCCCTGTACTGTATATATATATATATATATACACATACACATACACATACATATACATATACACATATATATATACATACATACATACATACATACATACATACATACATACATACTGTAACAGGAAGTCAGCTAAATCTGGGAATGTAGTCACAGGAAGGAGATACATTTCCACCTGATTTAGAAAGTCCATTAATTAATTTAGGGTGTTGGCTACAGAGCTAGCCAGCAGGAAGTTGAAAGGCCTTCACCTGTTCAGAATGAGGGAGTTAAGGCTCTATAATTTGTTCAGAGAAATTCCTATTGTTTGCTGCCTCCAGAAGCTGTGTCCTGAAGCCATGTGGGCTGGGAGCAGGAGGACAGTCAGCGTGTGCCTCCCGACAGGATGTGTGGGCCTGGGAGAAGACCCCCCGGAGTGATGTGTGCCCGGGACGGTAACCAAGGGTGAATACGTCTCAAAGGTGAGAAGACGAACTGTTGATGTGAAAGAAACAAAGGACTGTGTTGCCCTGTGAAGCTATTATAAAAGGACTATTGAGTGTCCGCTGGAGGGCAAGGAAGTCTGCCCGACGGTAGGTTGGAGACAGACACTTAGGCAGGTTCCAGTTGTGAGAAGGTAGCCGCCCACAGAGGCAAGGATTTATTTTCTGTTTTATTTTATTTTGGATGTTTTGCTGCATACAGCCTGGTGAAGAAAACACCATTTAATAAACCACACTGTTTGTTTGCAAGCACTTGTCGGCTACCTCTCTGGGAAAACGCACCCCCCAAGGGGTCATCCACACCCGCCACCGAGCTAATCCCTTACATATGGTGGAGGTATGCAGTGGGCATAAGCAGAGATCCCTGCAAGGAAGTGCATATGTTTGATGAACTTTATCTGGTGCATGAGATTGCACAATCTATGTGTGCAGGAGAGAAGATCCTGACAGAAAAAAAAAAAAAAAAAAGTGTTTTAAAGAGACAGGGGTCTCAAAATTTTTTGATGAACTTTGTGTCTGGTGCAAGTGACTGCACAAACTGTGTGCGCAGGAAAAGAGATCCTGCAAGAGAGAGAAAAACTACATGTGTTGAAGAGACAGTGGTCTGAAAATTGTTTGCTGGACTGTGAAAAATTTGTTTGTGGAGTTATTGAAGATGGGGCGGTCCAAACGCCTGAAAAATGCAAAGATAGATGAAATGAGAGACCGGATTCTATGGATGGAGGGGATGTTGCCGTCTGAACCAGCCCCATCCATGCCTAAAGAGAGTCTACTAAAGAGGAAGGTTGTTGTCCCTAGCAACACTGATGAAACTGCTATGGAGACGCAGTGTGCTCAGATGAAAAGTAAACTCAAAATGGAGGAGATGTTGAAACATCTGATTATATCAAATGCAGCTCAACAGCAGGCAAATGCGGATTTTCAGCAGAGCTTTGCAGCTCAACAAAAGGCTCATCAAGAGAGCATGGCAGGCTGGAAACAGAGACGCCAGCAGCCAATGGAGGCCATCGGTTTGGAGGAAACCGAGTATGTGTGCAGGGCTGAGTTGGATGCCTTGCAACGGAAAATGGAAGAAAAGGAACAAGCCTTGGAATTGCTTAAAATGGAGCATAGAAACTTGCAGGAAACAAATGAACTACTCAAGTCTCATGTGTCACAGTGGGAAGAATCCACTGCTCTTCTTTTGGTCGAGTTGCAAAAACGCAGAGAGACTATAATGGAGAAAGATACCATCCTCATGGAAAAGGAAAGTGAAATTCAGACTTTGCAGAAGCAAAGTATGGCTGATATGTTGGAGTTGCGTAATCAGCTGGAAAAAAGTCTTCAGTCTTTGGGAGCTACAAAAATAGACCTGCAGGAGTCGCAGGAACAGAATGTTGCTCTGGAAGCGACATTGTCTCTCAGCGACAAAGAGAAAAGTGAAAGAGAGGCTAAATTACTGAGTACTGTGTATGAGCTCACTACTTTAAGCAATGTGGTAGATGAATGGCGTGCGGACTGTGAAAGTTGGAAAGGGGAAGCCCAACGTGTCCAGCAGCAGTTAAAGGAGAAAGAAGCCTGTGTGGCAGAATTACATTCTTATTCCCAGATGCTAGCCAATGAGGTGAAGGCTCTTATGCAGGGAAAAGAAGATTGTGAACATAAGAGGGAAAAAGTAGAGGCACAGCTTCTGGAATCGCAAGTCAAGGTGTCAGAAGGTGACCGATTGTGTGCTAAGCTGTCAGAGAAGGCAAACCGACTGCAGGTTGAGTTGGACAATGTTACAAATCAGCTTTCTCAAGCAGACAGAAAATCTAGAGAAATTGCGGAAGATTTTTCTATCTTGGAATCGCAGCTGCAAGACACGCAGGAACTCTTACAGGAAGAGAGGTGTCAAAGGCTGAGTTTTAGCACAAAGCTCAAACAAATGGAAGATGAGAAAAATGGCTTCCTGGAACAATTAAAAGAGGAGGCGGAAGCAAAGAAAAACCTATCAGAGCAAGTCGCAACATTGCAAGCTCAGATAGCGGTTATGAAAAAACGCATGGAAGAAAGCGTTGGTTCATTACAGTGTGTTGAAGATGTGAAAAAGAAGTTTGATCAGATGCTTGGTGAAGAGAAGAATGTGTCTGCAAAATATGCAGAAGAACGCGCACGTGCAGAAACGGAGGTGCGTGATAACGAGAGCAAAGCCCTGTTCTTGGCTCGCTCTTTGGAGGAAGCTCTAGAGTGTAAGGCTGAACTAGAAAGTGTTAAACAGCTGCGTACAGAAATGGAAGAATTGGTCAGCTCCAAGGATGATGTTGTGAAAAGCGTTCAGGAGCTAGAAAAGTCTAAGCGAGCCTTAGAACAGCAACTAGAAGAGATGAAGATTCCGTTGCAGGAACTGGAAGAGGAATTCCAGGCAACAGAGGATCTGTCCCAAAGAGGGGATAGTGTGCCTGATGCAGTTTTTAAAAGGATCAGTGTTTTGGGGTCTGTCCTGAGTGAGCCTCAGAAATGTGATGACACGTGGCTTGAATCACCCCTTTGAAATAAACCGTTCCTTCAAAAACTTCAAGCATTGGAAAATGTATCATTAGAGCTTCAGCAAACAAAGGAGCTGAGTAAGAAATGTGGTGATTTCTCAGTTCAGGCTGAAAACCTAGTGGAGAAAACTAAGGCTGTTGGTGAAAACGTGAAGCAAATGAATAAGTGCCTTTCAGGGAGTGTTTCCAAAATGGAACTGGTGAAAGACGGGTGGCAGAAGTTTGATCGTGATCTTGAGATGCATTCCATGTGGAATTCAGATAGAGAAAAAGAACTAGGTGACCTTGAGCGGTCAAATAGTTCAGCAGAAAGTGCATTGAAGAAACCTGTAAAAGAATGTGTTGCAGTTCCATGCTTCTTCACTGATGCAGAGAGGAGGTCTATAATGGATACCACCCAGATCGCTGGGTTCAACTGTGTTGTTGCCTTTGACCCCTATGTTGGTGGAAGGAAAGTTGATGATGTTCTGGTTGGCTACTTCTGTGAAGAGTTTGGCAAGAAATATAAACTGAATATCAAATCAAATAGTAGGCCTTTACTGCGACTCGCTCAGGAGGGCGAAAAGTTTAAGAAGTTGATGAGTGCAAATGCTTCAGATCTGCCTATGAATATGAAATGTTTGAATGATATTGATATCTCTGGGAAAAGGAACAGGGGTCACTTTGAAGAAATGTGTGACAGCCTGTTGTCTCAATTGGAAAATCCTCTGCACAGCATCTTAGAGCAAGCAAAGCTCAAGAAGGAAGATCATTCCCTTTTACAACAAAAAGTCAATGATTGTGTACAGCTGTATGGAGAGGCAACTCAAGTCACAGAGGGATGTCAAGAGTCCCTACTTGGAACAAAGCTTAGTGAAGCAAAGGTTCTCAAAGTTTTGTGGAAAACATTTATGGATTGCAGAGAGAGGCGTCTTAAGAATGTTGAAGACATTAAGACTAGCCCAATTGAGTTGCCTATGGATCACGGTCCTCCGTGGTGGATTGGACAGACGGTTATGAGGGACAAGCTGTCTGACATTTATGAGAAAGCTGTCAATGAAGATGACAGAAACGAGAAGGAGCGAAATGATGCCAAAAATGCAGTTGAAGAATGTGTATATGAGATGAGAGACAAACTGTGTGGCATTTATGAGAAATCCGTCAATGAAGATGACAAAACAGTTTCATCCGGAAGCTTGAGGATAATAGGAGGCTTATCAGTGAGTCAGCAGTGCTTGACACATGCGTGCCTGGAAATCTGTGTCCCAACCCTAGGGTTGAAACAAGAGGGGGGGGTATGTAACAGGAAGTCAGCTAAATCTGGGAATGTAGTCACAGGAAGGAGATACATTTCCACCTGATTTAGAAAGTCCATTAATTAATTTAGGGTGTTGGCTACAGAGCTAGCCAGCAGGAAGTTGAAAGGCCTTCACCTGTTCAGAATGAGGGAGTTAAGGCTCTATAATTTGTTCAGAGAAATTCCTATTGTTTGCTGCCTCCAGAAGCTGTGTCCTGAAGCCATGTGGGCTGGGAGCAGGAGGACAGTCAGCGTGTGCCTCCCGACAGGATGTGTGGGCCTGGGAGAAGACCCCCCGGAGTGATGTGTGCCCGGGACGGTAACCAAGGGTGAATACGTCTCAAAGGTGAGAAGACGAACTGTTGATGTGAAAGAAACAAAGGACTGTGTTGCCCTGTGAAGCTATTATAAAAGGACTATTGAGTGTCCGCTGGAGGGCAAGGAAGTCTGCCCGACGGTAGGTTGGAGACAGACACTTAGGCAGGTTCCAGTTGTGAGAAGGTAGCCGCCCACAGAGGCAAGGATTTATTTTCTGTTTTATTTTATTTTGGATGTTTTGCTGCATACAGCCTGGTGAAGAAAACACCATTTAATAAACCACACTGTTTGTTTGCAAGCACTTGTCGGCTACCTCTCTGGGAAAACGCACCCCCCAAGGGGTCATCCACACCCGCCACCGAGCTAATCCCTTACAATACATACATACATATACACACACTACTGTGCAAATTTTTTAGGCAGGTGTGAAAAAATGCTATAAACTAGGAATGCTTTCAGAAATAGATGTGTTAAAGTTTATTTTTGTCAATAACAAAATGGAAAGTAAATGAACAAAAGAAAAATCCAAATCAAACCAATATTTGGTGTGACCACCCTATGCCTTCAAGACAGCATCAACTCTTCTAGGTATACTTACACATAGTTTTTGAAGGAACTTGACGGGTAGGTTGTTCTAAATAACTTTGAGAACCAACCACAGATCTTCTGTGGATTTGGGCTGCCTCAAATCCTTCTGTCTCTTCAGGTGATCCCAGACAGACTTAATGATGTTAACATCAGGTCTCTGTGGAAGCCAAACCATTACTTCCAGGACTCCTTGTTCTTCTTTACGCTGAAGATAGTTCTTAATGGCATTGGCTGTATGTTTGGGGTCATTGTCCTGTTGCAGAATACATTTGGGGCCAATCACACACACCTCCCTGATGGTATGGCATAATGGATAAGAATTTGCCTGTATTTATCAGCATTGAGGACATCACTGAAGCTAACCAGATCTTCAACCCTATTTGCAAAAATGCAAACCCAAACTTGTAAGGAACCTCCACAATGCTTCACTGTTGCCCACAGACATTCAATATTGTACAACTCTCCAGCCTATAACGTACCTGGTGACAACTGGAATGTTATGCAGGCCTCTCTTGCAACTCCTGCCCAACACTTCTGAAGGTGGAGACAGAAAGCGTGAGGGCTCAGAGTGGCACAAGTGCCGGAGTAGCTGGCTGGCGGAGTCCGTTCTTTAGGTGGATGAAGCTGGGGGTCACAGAACAGGATACTTAAGCAGCTTGACACCAGAGCAGGAGATGGTAGCTGAACTGGTATGCAGGCAGCGACCAGCAGCAAGGGACTGGGTCAGCAGGCAGAGCAAATCCAGGAAGCAGGCCAAGGTTGGTAACCGCTGGGCAGCGCAGTAGAGAATCAGCAGGCAAAAACGAGTCCAGTAAGGAGGCCGAGGTCAGATAGATCAGACAAACAGGGATAATGAAGTAGCAAAGGCAAACTCCAGGAGAAAGCAGAGTCATACACAGGTAAGCAGCTTCAATGGATCGGGTCTCAGGAATACAGGTACAAGCTGAAGACCAGTTTAAATAGGCCACTGGGCACCAAGTACACATGCTAATTCATATGCGCACGTGCGCTTGTACACTTCTATTGCCTCTTTGCCTAGAAGTATCAGCATGTGAGCAATGCACACGAATATGAGATTAGGCCTTCACTTATTTTCTGGTGCTGGGAATCTGGTTTACCTTACACAGCCCTTTGGCAAGCAAACTGCCACCTGCTACAGCCAAATATTTCAAAAGTTACTCATATAGAGCAGCTGCACCCCAGTTCCTATGTTTCATGCATAGCTGAGTCACTTAGCTTTGTTTCCACTTTAAAGGTATGGCTTATTGGCCCTTTTTCATTCATGAAGACCATTTCTGGGCAGACTTCTTTGGACAGTATATGGGTATACCTGGATGCCAGTGGTTTCTGCCAGTTCTGTGCTGATAGTACTGATGGACATCCTCTGATGCAGTATAACTACCTTGTGTCTTGTTGCTGTGCTCAGTTCTGCCATGGTGTATCACCTGTTTTCGACAACCTCACCTTAGTAGCAGAGTTTGGCTGTTCCCCACTCAGTTTAAAGCTTCCCACACAGCTGTTTCATTTCAGTTGACTGTGTTCAACCTACGTATAAAATTGATAATCATTAGCACCTGCTTGGTATAATTGGTTAATCATACACCTGACTCTAATGCTACAATATTCCTGACTTTGTGCAAGTGTAAGAATCAATGCTGGTTTGAAGCCAAAGGGTAGTCACACCAAATATTAACTTGATTTCAATTATTATTCTGTTCACTCACTTTTCATTTTGTAAATTGAT
Organism: Pelophylax lessonae; assembly: GCF_965119305.1. Lineage (NCBI taxonomy): Eukaryota > Metazoa > Chordata > Amphibia > Anura > Ranidae > Pelophylax > Pelophylax lessonae. The sequence goes on from NC_138769.1 coordinate 486,590,612, forward strand.
AAAAGAAATTAACAATTAAAATATATATTTTTAAAATAATTTTTATTTACAGAATTTCTTCACACTTGCATAAAAGTTTTGCACTATATATACTGTACACTGCCTAAAAGAATTAAAATAACACCTTTTAATCAGAGTATAGCATTAAGTCAAATAAACTTCTGAGATATTGATGTGTTCTGTTAAGTAACAGAGGGGGTTATTAATCAGTTTCATCTGCTTTGGTGTTATTAAAATTAACAACAGGCGCACTAGGTTGAGACAACCTCCAAAACAGGAATGATTTTACAGGTGGAGGCCACTAATTTTTTTCCCTATCATCTTTTCTGACTGTTTTTCACTAGTTTTGCATTTGGCTAGGGTCAGTGTCACTACTGGTAGCATGAGGTGACACCTGGACCCTATAGAGCAAGGGTATTCAAACTATGGCCCTCCAGTTGTTCAGGAACTACACTTCCCATCAGTCATGTCTGTGAATATCAGAGTTTTACAATGCCTCATGTGATGTGTAGTCCCACAATAGCTGGAAGGCCATCGTTTTAGGATCACTGCTATAGAGGTTGCACAGGCAGTCCAACTCCTCTAGGATTACATATCAATACATGCCGTTGTTTGCTGTGTCTCCCAGTACAGTCTCAAGAGCATGGAGGAGATTCCAGGAGGCAGGCAGTTACTCTAGGACAGCTGGACAGGGCCATAGAAGGTCCTTAACCCATCAGCAGGACCAGTATCTGATCCTTTGTGCAAGGAGGAACAGGATGAGCACTGCCAGAGCCCTACAAAATTACCTCCAGCAGGCCACTGGTGTGAATGTCTCTAACCAAACAATCAGAAACAGACTTCATGAGGGTGACCTGAGGGCCTGATGTCCTCCACTGGGCCCTGTGGTCACTGCCCGGCACCGTGGTGCTCGATTGGCACTTACTACTGAATACCAGAATTGGCAGGTCCACAACTGGCGCTGTGTGCTTTTCACAGATGAGACCAGGTTCACCCTGAGAACATGTGACAGAGGTGAAAGGGTCTGGAGAAGCCGTGGAGAACGTTATGCTGCCTCTAACATCGTTCAGCATGACTGGTTTGGTGGTAGATCAGTGATGGTCTGGGGAGGCATATCCATGGAGGGATGCACAGACCTCTATAAGCTAGACAATGGCACCCTGACTGCCATTAGGTATCGGGATGAAATCCTTGGACCCATTGTCAGACTCTTTGTTGGTGCAATGGGTTCTGAGTTCTTCCTGGTGCACGACAATGCCTGGCTCCATGTGGCGGTAGTATGCAGCCATTTCCTGGAGGATGAAGGAATTGATATCATTGAATGGCCCCCACGCTCGCCTGGCCTAAATCCAATAGAACACCTTTGAGACATTATGTTTTGGTCCATGTAATGCAACCAGGTTGCACCTCATGCTGTTCAGGAACAAGCAATGAAATTTCAGCAAAATGGACTAGCCTGCTGAATAATTTTTTCACTGTGAGTATCGGGATTGTCTTTGAATTCAGCTCTCTGTAGGTTGATAATTTTCTTTTTCATCAAATGACATGGCATTCTTTCATTTCTAACTCATTACCCAGGCCATATCATATTTTTCCCTATTGAGATCTGATGTGTTTTCAAAGTGTTCCTTTAATTTATTTTTGACAGTGTATGTATATATATATATATATATATATATATATATACTGTATATACAGCCGTGGCAAAACGTTTTGAGAATGACACAAATATACATTTTCACAAAGTCTGCTGCTTCAGTGTTCTTAGGCAGATGTTACTATGGTATACTAAATTATAATTACAAGTATTACATGGGACAAAGGTTTTTATTGACAATTACATTAGGCTTATGCAAAGAGTCAACATTTGACCCTTCTTTTTCAAGACCTCTGCAGTTCGCCCTGGCATGCTGTCAATCAACTTCTGTGCCACATCCTGACTGATTTGGAGTTTGTCAGAATTTGTGGGGTTTTTTTTTGTTCACCTTGAGGACTGACCACAAGTTCTCAATAGGATTAACCACTTGCCGTCTGCCAGCGGTACATATACTGCGACAAGTCGGCTCTGTCCCATGAAACGACGTAACTGTGGGCACCCGTGATCGCTTCCCGTGGAGTCAGAACATCGGTCTGCCGTTGTAAATGTGGCAGACCCCTGTTCTGTCAGTTATGAACATGTGGATCCTGTGTTCCTCTTATTTAGGAACACAGGTCTCTGTGTTCATGCAGCAAGCCCCCCCAAAGTTAGAAAGCACCCCTAGGGACACATTTAACCCTTTGATCACCCCTGGTATTAACTCCTTCCCTGCCAGTGTCATTAGTATAGTAACAGTGCATATTTTTAGCACTGATTACTGTAGTAATGTCTCTGGTCCCCCCCAAAAGTGTCAAAAATGTCAGTTAGGTGTCGGATCTGAGAAGGAGAGAAGTTGCCCTTCTTGACACCAGGCCATCCTCCAAAAGTCTTAGCCTCACTGCGCCTGCAGATGCACTCACAACTGCCTGCTGCCATTTCTTAGCAAGCTCTGCATGGGTGGTGTCCTGATCCCTCACCTGAACCAACTGTAGGAGATGGTCCTGGCGCTTCTGGACTTTCTTGGGCACCCTGAAGCCTTCTTGACAAATGCAGTAAAAAAATTTGTTATGGGATTACTGTAAGTTCATTTTTATGGCAAAAAGGGACTTTGCAATTCATTGCAATTGAACGAATCACTCTTAATAACATTCTGGAGTAAATGCAGATTGCCATCATAAAAACTGAGGCAGCAGACTTTGTGAAAATTCATATTTGTGTCATTCTTAAAACCTTTGGCCACGGCTGTATATATATATATACACACTGTATTTTCTGGCGTATAAGACTACTTTTGAACCTCATAAAAATCCCCCAAAAATGGGGGTCTTCTTATACGCCGAGTATAATATCTCCAAGGTAACCTAAGTATAAGTATTACCGGTAGATGTAATCTCTCAAGACGCTGACTGTGCGGGAATCCTGTACTGGTATACCGTATGTACCGTAGCTTCGGCTACATACAGTGTACCACGCTGAGCCAATCAGGGAGAGCGATGTATTCTATTATTGAATGCAAAGCCTGCTCGGATTGGCGGAGTAACTGCCAAGACTCTGCCAATCCAAGCAGGCTTTGCATTCAATAATAGAATACATCGCTCACTGTGATTGGCTCAGAAGCTGATCACTGCTGTATGTAGCCGAAGCTACGGTACATACGGTATACCGGTACAGGATTCCCGCACAGCCAGTGTCTTGAGATGACATCTACTGGTAATACTTAGGGTACCTTGGAAATATTATGAAAAATCTGATGTTTTTGAATGGTGTTGCCAAGGGGTAGTCTTATACGGCGCGAGTATAGCCCAAAACCTATGTTTGAACTTGAAAATTAGGGGGGTCGTCTTATACGCCCAGTCGTCTTATACGCCGGAAAATACGGTATATATACACACACACATATATTAAGGGGAATAATAATTTATTGAAAAATGTGAAAGTTAAAAGTCAAGAATTAGAATTATTATTATTAGAAGGGAAGTCCAGTTTCAGGAGATATGCCCTTTAGAGGAGAAATGCTTGTTGCCTGCTATTTAAAGGATGAGGCTTTGGCTTCCTTTTCAATATGAGGATACCAGCTTGAAATATATTATGGGGTCGCTTTCTACTAAGATCTTTTCATGACAATCTTTTTTTAAATGAAAATTGCCCAATGTGAAAAATGTCTCACAAATCTTATCACTGCATCATCCCATTGTGCAAATGAAACATATTGCAATTTTGGGAGACCATTCTGCCTTATAATATGAGAGGCACATGAAGCCCTTGTGTGATCCCAGCCATAATAATAGGAAGCTGATCTGGCATGAAAATAAATAGGAATATTTAGCAGCAAAGTACATTTTTACACTAGCCTTGTCATATGTGGAAGGCCTCAAGAAGGTGGCAATTTTGTCACACATCTTAAGCTGCTATGTCCAATGTAAAAAAACTGAGTGCCTTTAAAAATGTTGTCTTGAGCAGCAGAAGGGGTTACATTCAGTCTTCAGGTGCAGCCAGTGCAGATGAGTATAGCAATGTATCCATCTAACCTACTATAATGCTAGTGAGGAATAAAAGACAGCATGATTATAGTGTGTGGCATAGCACTTTGCTAAGAGCTCTGCTGAAAAGATGCTATTAGTTGGCTCAAAGTCTATATTTCCACAGGCTGCTAAATCAAATGCAAAGTGCTCCACACAAAAAGGGAATATTTAAGTGACCGGTTATAAGGTTTTGATTATGACCTGCTACTTTTTAATAAGATATTTGAAGTAGCACATTTTGATTGTGACAATTAAACTCCTATTCGATTTGTTTTTAGGCAATGGAATATGTAACTGTGGCAACTGCGAATGCTGGGAAGGATGGAATGGAAATGCCTGTGAAATATGGCTTGGAAATGAATATTCCTAAATACAAGACTTTAAAAAAAATATGTTTATTAAAGTATTTCTATCGCACTATAGGCTGCTAGCAAACATAAAACAATAGCAGAGTATATTTACCATCACTTGACCTGCTTAAACTGACTGTTCCAGGTCTGTATCTTTATAGACTTAACTTCAACTAACCTTGAATTATTTGCATCTGTGCAGTCTGTGAAGGGAATAGTCAAAGAGATGGTTTTCTTGCATAATTTACATGGTTGTCAGGATATCGCATCATCAGCCCAAACTAAATGAATAGAAAAAAAAAAACAGCTGGTACAGGTTAAGAAATGTGCACAATTCAAATGCCCTAAATGTGGGTCTGGAACCCACTCAAGATTGATAACCAATTCCTAGACATTATGATGTAATAATTTAAACTGGTAATTTCTGTGATTACATTGTTAGGTTAGCTTGTATAATACCATGGTTTTATTATATTAAATAGGACATGTATATTAAGCTCCCAACTTCTGGAATGAGAAAGAAATGGTTATATGGATTGCTGTTTTAATAAATATTATCCAAAGTGTACAATGTGCTTGTCCTATTTTCTTGTTCAAAATGGTTTACTGATTTTAACAACAATAAAGACACCTGGAATGCATTGAACATTGCAGAGGAGATATACAGTGAAATCACAAGTGTACAAGTAGGCATCAACTGACCCATTAGGAAATGAGGCAGTGGGTTTATAGGTATGCAAAAGCAGCAAAGTAACAAGACCTTGGATCCCTATGGCATCATTATCAAACAAGTAACACTATTATGCATGTGAAACTGCTCAGACCTGAGAGAAACATCAAGTAAAACGAAAAAATAAAGAGGAGGGTCTGAAGAACGAAAGCATCCAAGTAAATGAATAAAGAGGGGCAAGAGAGAGGTAGGAAATTAGAAAGGGGGTGTGGAGGGTGTCCTGAGGATAATCTCGGACTGCTCTCCATAGGTTTGGGAGATGATAGAGCTAAGGCTGAACCCTTTAGATCAGTGTTTCTCAACTCCAGTCCTCAGGACCCACTAACAGGCCAGGTTTGCAAGATAACTGAAATACAGTACATCACGGGTGATATAATTTGTTGCTCAGTGATTGCAGTATTCTAGTCTGCATCCTCCCAAGGTAATACTTAAAATCTGGCCTGTTAGTGGCCTGAGGACAGGAGTTGAGAAACACTTCTTTAGGGGAACAACAGAGAGTCATTAAAATTTGGAGGTAAGTAGTGAGCTTCCCATAGCCATCATCATTATATATATTTTGTGACTTTATCCAAGAGGACAGCTTTGACTTTAGCATGAACCATGGCCTGGGTGATCTTCCTTTTTGTCTTCACTATGCTGAGGGTAAACAGCTTCCAAGTCATCAACACAGTTTGTGTAGCTGTAGTGGTTACATGTAGTAGTAGTTTTAATTTCCCTGAAGTTAGGTATTAAGGAAGGCTGAGTAGGTCAGAGGTGATTGATGTTGAAAATAACATGGAAATATATTTAAAAAAAATGAAAACATGAAATATTTCTGTCCAGAATCAATTTGTAACAGGGCAGTGCCGCCACATGTGCAAATGTGTACCTATGGCTCCACAATCACGGAAACAAACTGCCGGATAATTTGGAAATTTTGGCAGGAACCAAATACCATCAGGTCAAGACTTTGTAATTTAGTTACAGGGCAACAATATTCCGAACCAAGGATTTAGTGGTACTGCAACTGTCATTCTAGGTCTCCACTCCTAAGGAGACGGCAAAGTCTGCTTGCCTACAATGTGTATATGCTGGAGGATCAGGCTTAGTTAGCAATTGCAAATAGAGGCATGAGATAAGACCAGAGGCATGTGGGTCCCGATTACAAGTGCATTCAAGAGCGTGTAATTTGGTTCGGGGACATAAATGACTTAATGTATGGAGTATAAAAATGTTAATGTTGCAAATATCAGAATATTTCCAAGTTGGGCAAACCACATGATTCTTGTAGGGTTGGGAAAGACTTAAAAGTAGTGGAAGTGGACAATTTGTAGGATATAATCAATTTTGCTGCCATCCATGCTTAAAAGGACAATAGAGATGCCCATTTCACATAAAATGAAGGGTTCTTAAAGGAGAAGAATAATGGTACATGCAGTGAAAGGAAGTCATAGGGTACTTTAAGCCTGTCCCAGAGAGCGAGGAAGTGTTTTGTAATTGAGTTGGCAACAATTTTATGGTCTGAGGGGACCAACCATAGTAAGTTTTCCAAGTTTTTCACATTCAACCACTTCTCAAGGCCCACACAGAAGGGGGTTTCATGAACAGAGTGATATTTCGGTAGCTGCTCCAGATTTTCTACATGGTAGTATTTTGCAAAATTGGGCAGACCCTGGCTGCCTCATAAGGGTTTCTAGGGTGCATCTGGGAAGTCAGGGTTTCACCAATCCACAATAAATCATGATACTGCGTTTGTCGTATTTTAACCACATTTTATGTATATGGATTAAAACAGACTCCCATCAAGTCGTCTGATGCATTACAGTAGCTTGCAGAATATAACATAGACTTTAGACTAACAAAGCATGGTAAGCCAAGCACAATGGCACATTTACATAGGTGTACACATAACTTTTTTGCATACATCCCTACACTCATGAGCACATAAAGTATAATTTATAAAGGTTGGCCTCTATCTTATTCCCTAGTAGAACATCTCTCATTACTTGATGTGTGCTTGTCACTTTCTGTTTTAATAGTTCATTCAGCCCACATAATAAGTGTTTTTTCTATAGGCAGATATATTTCAGCATCAGAAATTATTGGAATAAGCTCAAGATACCAATTATGAACAGATGCAGAAAGGTTTATGTGAATAAGAGGAAAATAAGAATCTTTACCAGCACACCTTGGTATAGTTATAATCTTATCTTTTATTTACATAAAGTAACAGACATCACAGGCCAATGTTTGGGGACCTCACAGGATCCCTTTTTCAAAGCAGACTGATGCCCTAACATAGCCTAAATCATACCAACAACTAATAAGAAATAGGCATGTGATAAAATGTGAAGGGACTTCCATTTTATATAAATTATACCAGAGACTTCTTAGCAAAATATCACAAGTAGTGGACTTGAACCACCTACCAGTGCCCACCAGTGTCATCTATCAGTGCCCACCAGTGCCACCTATCAGTGCCCATCAGTGCTACCAATTAGTGCCCATCAGTGCTGCCAATCAATGCCACCCATCAGTGCTGTCTATCAGTGCCTCCTACCAGTGCCTGTCAATGCCCATTAGTGCCACCTATTAGTGACACATATCAGCGTTGCCTCTCGGTGCCCTTCAGTTCTGCCTATCAGTGCCCTTCAGTGCCGCCTAACAGTGCCTATCAGTGGCACCTATCATTACCCATCAGTTTCACCTATCAGTGCAGCCCCATCAGGGCCTCCTGATCAGTGCCCACCAGTGCTACCTCATCAGTGCCCATCAGTGCAGCCTATCAATGCCCATCAGTGCAACCTTATCAACGCACAACCATAAAGGAGAAACATTACCTGTTTGCAAAATGTTATAACAAACTATGAAAAAAAAAATGTTCTCAACATTTTCGGTCTTTTGTTTTAACAAAAAAAAAAAAACAGTGGTGATTAAATAACACCAAAAGAAAGCTCTATTTGTGTTGAAAAAAAAAATGATAAAAATGTCATATGGTACATTGTTGCATGACTGCACAATTGCCATTCAAAGAGTGACAGCGCTGAATGCTGAAAATTGGCCTGGGCAGGAAGGGGTTATATGTGGTCAGTAAGCAAGTGGTTACTGCATGCTAATATTCTACTGGTCTTGCTTGCTGCAGCTTGGCTTTGCATGCTATTGCTGAGTCTGTCATCAACTAGGACTTCCAGATCCTTTCCTATCCTTGATACCCCCAGAGGTTCCCGCCTAGTGTGTAGGGTGCATTAACATTTTTAGCCCCCAAGTGCGTTACTTTACATTTTCCTACATTGGAACTCATTTGCCATTTGTTTGCCCACCCTTCTGTTTTATCAGGGTCTTCCTGTAAAGTTGCTATATCCTGTTGTGAGGTTATTGCCCTGCCTAGCTTAGTATTGTCAGCATACACTGAGATTGAACTATTTATCCCAACCTCTATATCATTTATGAATAAGTTAAACAGGATTGTTCCCAGGACAGAGTCCTGGGGTACCCATTTATAGTTACATAGCCAGTCAGGTTGAAAAAAGACACAAGTCCATCTAGTTCAACCAATAAAAAGGAAAAAAAACAAATATAATCCTATATCGACAATCCTATATCCACATATGATCCAGAGGAAGGCAAAGCATAATCCAATTTGCTTCACAAGTGGAAAAAAATCTTATTCTATTCTACATTTTCACAGCTCTTACTGTGAAGAAACCTTTCTGTATTTGGAGATTAAATCTCTTTTCCTCCAGACATAAAGTGTGCCCCCTTGTCCTCTGTGATGACCTAAAAGTGAATAATTCAACACCAAGTTCACTATATGGACCACTAATGTATGCATATATACGTGTTGATCATATTCCTCCATTAATCTCTTCTTCTCAAGAGAGAATAAATTCAGTTCCTCTAATCCTTCCTCATAGCTATGCTCCTCGATGCCTTTTATCAGTTTGGTTGGCCTTCTCTGCACTTTCCCTAGTTCCCTGATAACCTTTTTGTGAATTGGTGCCCAAAATTTAACTTTTCCAGATGAGGTCTTACTAATAATTTGTACAGGGGTAAAATGATCTATCTCTCTCTCTCTCTCTCTCTCTCTGGAATCTATACCTCCCTAAATACAAGAAAGGACTTTGCTCGTTTTGGAAACCTCAGCTTGGCATTGCATGCTATTATTAACCACTTTCAGACCGGAGGATTTGGCTGCTCAATGACCAGGCCCTATTTTGTGATTCGGCACTGTGTGACTTTAACAGACAATTGCACGGTCGTGCAAAGCTGTACCCAAACGAAATTGATGTCCTTTTTTCCCACAAATAGAGCTTTCTTTTGGTGGTATTTGCTCACCTGTGCGATTTTTATATTTTGCCCTATAAACAAAAAAATAGCGACAATTTTGAAAAAAAAAAACAATATTTTTCACATTCTTTTATATGAAATTCTCAAAAAAAAAAAGTAAAAATCAAAATGTTTTAACATTTTAGGCCAATTAGTTTTCTGCTACATATTTTTGGTAAAAAAATATCACAATAAGCGTATTTTGATTGGTTTGCGCAAAAGTTATTGCGTATACTAACTACGAGAAAGATTTATGTCATTTTTATTGTTTATTTTTTTTTTACTAGTAATGGCGGCGATCTGCAATTTTTTGCGGGACTGCGACATTGCGGCGGACAGATCGGACCCCTAACGGACATTTTTTACACTTTTGGGGGTACCAGTGACATCACTACAGTAATCAGTGTTAAAAATATGCACTATTACTGTAATAATGACACTGGCAGGGAAGGGGTTAACCCTATGGGTAATCAAGGGGTTAAATGTGACCCTAGGGGCATGATTCTAACTGTGGGGAGGCGTGGCTTGTGAAGTCATCACAGAGACATGTGATCCTATATAGCAGGATCACATGACATCTCTGATAACTTCAGGGAGAAGTACGGACGGCTGTGTTTACATCAGCCGTCCATCCTTCTCTGTCAGCGGCGGGAGATCATGAGTGGCCGGCAGCCATCGGAGCCGCCTGTCACACACACTAGCTTCCCCGCTGACGAGCGGGGGCGGAAGCGCGCATCCGGCGGCGCACGATCGCCCCCTAGCTCCTCCCAGGCGAGCGCCGTACATGTATGGGCTTTTGCCTGCGAGAGCCAGCCTGCCGCAATACATCTGCGGCGGCTGGGGCTAAATCGGTTAAGCTTATGATCTACCAGAACCCCCCACTTGTACTCCCCCTAGTATGTATGTTGCATGCATATTCTTAGCCGCCAAGTGCATAACTTTACATTTATTAAAATTAAACCTCATATGTCACAAAATTGCCAAAATAAACAGTGCATTGAGGTCAGCTTGTAAGTTGGAGACATCCTGAAAGGATGTTATTCAACTGCAAAGCTTGGTGTCATCTGCAAAGACTGAAATGGTACTTTTAATCACAGACCCAAGTAATTTATAAATGTATATTAAAAAGTAAGGGTCCCAACACTGAACCTTGAGGTACACCACTGATAAACTTAGACCATTCAGAGTATGAATCATTAACCACTACTCTCGGAATATGGTCTTTTAGCCAGTTTTCTATCCATTTACAAACATCGTTTTTCCAAGCCTGTGGACTTTACGTTACACATTAGCCGTGTGTGTGTGGAACTGTATGAAACGCTTTTGAAAAATCCAAGTATACTACATCCACAGTATCTCCTTTGTCTAAGGTATTTCTTATCTCCTCATAAAAAGAAATCAGATTTGTGTCTGACAAATGAAGAAATCTGATTTGTCTGACAACTTCTGTTTTTCATGAATCCAAGCTGTCTGTTGCTTAAAATATTATTTTCCAGCAGGAACTCATCTATGTTGTCTTTTATTTAACTCTCCAGTATCTTCCTAACTATAGATGTTAAACTAACAGGTCTATAGGTACTTTGTAAAGACTTTGATCCCTTTTTAAATATGGGCACCACATTGGCCTTACCTCAATGCAGTAGTACTATTCCAGTCATTAAAGAGTCCCTAACCATTAGAAACAATGGCTTTGAAATGACAGAGCTCAATTCTTTAAGGATCCATGGGTTTAAGCCATTTGGTCTAAATGCTTTATTCGCCTTTATTCTGTCTAAATATTTCTGGACCATAGCATTTTTGAGCCATTCTTGATTGTTTGGGGCTGTGTCAATACCATCCCCATTATGGACATGAGCTCCCCTATGCCCCTTTGTATACACAAAGCTGAAGACCAGACCATTCTGAAGATACACTATTTATCACCACCCTCTGGACCCACTCCTGTAACCAGTTTTCTATCCAGGGACTATCGTCAACCCCAATAGACCTCAATTTGTGGATTAAGCATTTATGGGGTACCATGTCAAATGCTTTGGCAAAGTCTAAATACACCACATCTATAGGCCTTCATATATACAGATAACAGCTCCCTTCTTCATAGATAGAATGTTTATAGGTTGGTCTGGCAAATAACAATCTTATCAGCAAATGAATGCATATGTCCCTTTATCATCCCCTCCAATAGTTTACAAACTATTGATGTTAGGCTGACTAGAATGTAGTTTCCAGGTACGTATCTCAGCTCATTCTTAAATATTGGTATCACATTGGTGTTTTGCCAATCTGCTGGCACCATTCCAGTCAGTAGTCTTTCCTTAAATATTAGGAATAGCGGTATAGCATTGACCTGACTGACTTCTTTGAGGACTCTCACGTGTAAGCTATCTGGTCCCGCTGATTTCTTCACAGTAGGCTTTTTAGAACATTGGCCTCTGTTAGCCACAAGGGTGCATTCCCTGCTGTGTTGCTTACAATACCATCCTATCTAATAAACCCTTTTGTCTGCAGTTACCATGGTGCTGGATGTGATCAGTTATGACACAAGTCTTTTTTAATGTGTTGACAGAAAAGGCAACTCTTGCAGTGATCATCCATGGAATGTCTTGAATTTAACTGTTTTGGGAAACTGGTAAATCAAAGAGTTTAGTTCCACTTTTAATTTGGTTTTCCAATTAATAATGTTGCCAATAGTGGATATATAAGTGCACTGTGTAACTAAATCCTAAAACAAAAAAGTAAATGAAACTTCACTAGAGCCAAACCTTTTTTTTTTTAGTTTTAAAGTCGAGAAGAGTAAGAACCTCTGTCAATTGTTTTTGTATTGATGTCTGTGTTACCGCTAAGTAGTTTTATCCTCTCTATTTGATTTGATGACCATGGCAGAAATCTACAATTTTACAACAAGATGTGAGAAAAAATCTTTCAATGGGCATAGATGTTCCATTGGCAACTTTCTAGGAGGAGAATTCCTTTCACTTTGTAGCGATTTCTTCTAACCTCCTGTTGAGTGTTCAGTAAAGAAAGTAAATGGAAATCCCCTTAAGTGGACACTGAAAAAAGGAAAAACTGATAGATGTTTTAACCCTCCCATACTCTATCTATACTCTATAAGTATTGCTGGCATTACTGACCTATTGTGTAAATGGTTACCTATAGTGTCTATGCTATGTAATATTTTACATTATTGTGGTTTTGTTCAATAAACCTTTGTTATTTTACTAACTACGGCATTCATGTATACTATTTGTCCATGACAGTACCTTTAAAGTCCACTTAGCCCCCCCTGTTCTCTTTTCTATATTCAAATATTGGGACGGTGGTTCCTGTGCTGAATATCTCTATCTTGATCAGAGCTTTTTTAATACTAAAACGCAGAATCATTGAATATAAAAGGTTCATTAACCACTTTCCGACCGCCCACCGTAAAAGTACTGCGCCAGGGCGGCTCGGCTGCATCCAGTCCATAGTACTACGTGACTGGAGGGCATGAGGTTTCGGTGGCTGCCTTCCCGCGATCGTCCGGGAAACCGAGAGAAGACCTGCCTGCTTATGTAAACAAAGCAGGTGGATCTTCTGTCAGACAGACAGGGACAGATCTGCAGTTTCAGCTAAGCTGAAACTGCGATCTATCTGTGCCTGTCACAGAACCCCCCACACACGCACACACAAACACACACAAGCACACAGACAGTAAGCATACAGGCATACATTTAAACCCTTTGATCACTCGCAGTGTTAACCCCTTCCTTGCCAGTGTCATTTATACAGTAACAGTGCATATTATTTAGCACTGATTACTGTATTAGTGTCACTGGTCCCCAAAAAGTGTCAAAAATGTCAGTTAGGGGTCCGATCTGTCCTCTACAATGTCCACTAAAAATCGCAGATTACTAATAAAAATAAATAAATAAATAAAAAGTCCAAAAATCTATCCCGTAGTTTGTAAACGCTATAACTTTTGTGCAAACCAATTAAAATACGCTTTTTGGGATTTTTTTGTTACCAAAAATATGTAGCAGAATACAAATTGGCCTAAACTGATAAAAAAATGTATTTTTTATTGGGATTGTTTTATAGCAGAAAGTAAAAAATATGGCGTTTTTTTCAAAATGTATGCTCTTTTTTTGTTTATAGCTCACAATCTAAAAACCGCAGAGGTGATCAAGTAGCACCAAAAGAAAGCTCTATTTGTGAGAAAAAAAGGACATCAATTTTATTTGGGTACAGCATTGCATGACCGCGCAATTTTCCGTTAAATTAATGCAGTGCCGAATCACAAAACATGGCCTGGTCATTAAGGGGGTAAAACATTCCGGGGCTGAAGTGGTTAATAACACACATACTGATTAAATGTCACTAAAAAAGATATACTTGATAAAAATTGCACACTTCACAGCAAATGTACACGAAATGTCAACTCAAGTGCATGCAGGTATAGAAATTCAGTGGGGATAAAAATGACCAATAAACTTCATCAGTCTGGGTTTATACAATGCAACAGAATCATTGTTAAAGGTTATTCATTTCTCCACTACCTATAGTAAGTTTCCTATTAGAATAATTTAAATGCATTATGTAAAATCTAAGAAGTGTCATGTCTAGATCCAACCGCATTGTGTGTAATGTCTTTCATTATTCAGAACAGCGAAAAAGTATGTTTCTCTTTCGTTCACAGCTCCATATCTTCTTGACCGATGGGTCTATCCTGCTCTCCGTAGGAGTAGGACACTAGGCGGAAAAACATTTGACCACGCCTATAGGGAAGTCCCAAGGGGTATACTCCCACTTCCTGCTATAGGCCTTCAGTTTTCTTTCTGTCTAGTTTGGAGTAAGGACCTAGTTCCTTGCTTGGATCTCTGGTCCTAGCATTTTTTCCTTTTTAAACAAATTTTTTTTCTTTTTGTTATTTTCTGTTCCTGTAAGAACTACAATCAACTGACGGACTGGGTGATAAACTGGATATCCTAGATCCTTACAGTTTTCCCAATCTGGCCAGCGAGTGCGACCCAACCTTAGCTCTGCGCTGGGTTGGCCGCGACATAGCCCCATAGGACGGGGGCTGGCCGATGAGTTAAACATCTCTTGAGGACGCATAGCCCTGGTCATGTTCCTAGTCATGACCTGAGCCACAGTGTACCTCTGGCAGCAGCACCCTCATGCCAAGATGGTGGGTGGTCTGCCTGGAGTGGTGCCCACCTGGTCACATAGTCAGTAAGTAGTGTCCCCCTGCCCCTCTAGTGGTCACTCGGGTAGGACATGAGCCCCTCCCTGGGTTGGTCAGACCCCTGAGTGCTCTTCCTTCCCACTTTTACGCCCCCCTCAATATCCGGGTCCCTCTGTGGTCCACCCCCCATTCACCCATACCTAGCTCCCCCCTTCTCCCCCAGATGGTGGGAGTATCGAGCGGGTGCTGGGGGCCAGTGGGGGGGGCGCTGCCGGCGGCACAAACACGGCTTTTTTGGGGGGATGGTCCTGGTGGGGGTCCCTAGCGGGGGGCCCCCTTGCTGTCCATATTTACCTGGGGAAACTTGGAGGGTTCTGGGAGCCACGTGGGTGCCACGTGCAGCTGCCATTTTATTGTGGATGGCTGCTGTATCTATCGGTGGCCATGTTTGTGTAGTCCGGCGGCCATTTTCTTGTAGTTTCTCACTTCTGTCAATCAGTGGCCATGTTTTTGGAGTCTATGGGGAGGTGATTTGGCGGTGGGCCTCTAGTGGCAGCTCTATGAACTTCCTCTTCCTCTCTGATCACCGCATGGCGTGCAGCCTGACACTCTGCATCCGCATCTGAGAAGGGGGTGGTGAGCCCCTGTGGGGGTTATTTGGCACTATCTTGCTGCTTTAGGGATTTTGGTGCACTGGGACTTGTAGTACCTCTGGTGCATTGGTGGGTTGGTATTTTTCACAGCAATTTTACACATTTTGCTGGCGGTTCCAGGTTAACCTATGGAGTCCCTGGAGCACGTGTCACCACCTTACCCCCTCTCTGAGGCTGCAGGACCTGCGGGGTCCCAGTCCACCTTGTCTGCTATGACTAAGTCTGCCTTGTCACCCTACTGGGTCTGCGTCCACGTACCCTGAGTGCTCTGATAGTGAGGATGATTCCTCTTCCACTATGGTCACGCAGGAAATGGCGCTAGTGGAGGCATTGATTGTATCAATGGGAGGGCGCAGCTACTACTGCGTCGGCTGCGACGGTGCAGTTTGGTACCCGTAGAACCTCCAAGGCGGCAAAGGTATTCCCCTTTTCCGCTTACTTTGACAACATTTTCACAAGTCAGAGGGCTTTGTCCAAACACACTGTCGGGGTCCCTAAGCGCTTTGCTAGAAGGTATCCGTTTGAAGAGTCCCTGCTAAAGAAACTGACAGTACCCCCCGTGGTGAACTCTTAGGTTTCCAGGTTGAATAAAGCCACCCTCCTTCCAGTGAGGGCTCTCCGTCCTTTAAGGACGAGAGAGCTAAATAGCTGGTTTGATACTCTTTTCACAATGGCTGGTTCCATTCTGCAGCCAGTGTTTACCATAACCTTGGTTTCACAGACATTAACCGAATGGGCTAAGCTCCTGCGCCAGGATTTGGAAGGTGGACAACCTCCTCCTGACCTGGTGGAGCCGGCGGACCAGTTGGTCTAGGGGTTGCAGTATATCTGTGATGCCTCTCTGGCACCCCTTAGCCTGGAGGGTGTCCGTGATGATGGTGACTCTGCGCCACATGATATGGGTGAAATAATGGTCTGCTGACCAGGCTTCAAAGAAGGTATTGACTGATCTCCCTTTTGTTGTTCAGAGCTTCCATGGAGAAGATCATTAAGGGTCTTACAGGAGGTAAGAATACTCTGCTTCCGCGGTCTACCAGGAGTAAAGAGACTTGTCGCAAGTGTGGTCCTTTCTTCTCAGCCCATAAGTGGTACTTTTGATCAAAATCCACCCGTAACCCCGCAGCGGGTTCCAAGAGGCCCTGGCCGGGTAAGTAAAGAGCGAGCCCTTTCGGGACTGCAGACAAGCTTGCTTCTGCCTGAAGGGGCACCCTCACCAGTACTTGGTGTTGGGGGACGTCTTCACTTCTTTCCGGATCCGTGGACCTCCTGGATTAAAGACAGATGGGTCTACAAGTTGATTCGATCAGGGTACAAGATCAAGTTTTGGTCCTTGCCTCTGGCCAGGTTCTTTCCTTCCAATCTGCATTTGTCCCCAGATCGTCTGCAATGTCTTCTTGGGGTGGTACAAGATCTGCTCTCACAAGGGGTCATTGTACTGGTTCCGGATGCTTTCAGGGGTTTTATTCAAACCTGTTTACTGATCCCAGGATGGAAGGCAAGGTCCATCCCATTCTGGATCTCCTAGCTTTGAACCTCTTTGAGAATGTATTTGTTATTTTTGTCAGATGAGCTCATGTTGTTCCTGGCTGGCTATGTTTAGGCTTTGAGAAGTGTGTTTTTTCTTGCTGTGTTATTCCCACCCCTCATATTGACACTGCTTTGGGATGTCCCATCAGTCAAAAAGATATGGAGCTGTGTCCCTCAATGAAAGAAAGAGAAAACTGGATTTTTGTCTTACCGTAAAATCCTTTTCTCTGATGTTCATTGACGGAAACAGCACCCACCCCTCTATTGAGTTGAGTTTTATGTTCTTCTTACACTGCTTGTTACAAAACTGAAGTCCTATAGCAGAAAGTGGGAGTATACCCCCTGGGACTGCCCTATAGGCGTGGTCAAATTTACTTCCGCCTAGTGTCCTACTCCTATGGAGAGTAGCTAAAACCCATCGGTCAAGAACATATAGAGCTGTGTCTGTCAATGAACATCAGAGAAAAGGATTTTACGGTAAGACAAAATACCAGTTTTTTCAGAAATTAGCTTTATTTGCTATTAGAAAACTGAAAGTTTATAGAACATTATTGATTTTCATACAGGTAGATTAAAAACAAAAAGCACACAGAGGTTAATTGTGTTTGACTTTAATAAATGTAGTGATTTTTTTAACATCTTCCCACAATTATTTATTTTATGCATGCAGTGATACTTCCCCAATGAGTAAGTTACTACATATGTCTGCTTAGATTGGCCGTGATTATTTACTTACATTGCAACAGTATATAAGATTTATTAAATGCCATAGCTGTCTTTTGTTACCTTGTCCAGGATTTTGGTTTAGGGTTGTCTGAATGTGATTTTCCTTGCGTGGCAGACACAGCTGAGTTAGATGTTTACAATGCAAAGCTGCTTCAGGGTGAACACTGCAGCTGAGACTTCAGCTACTCTATGCTGAAATCATAACCTTCACTGACTTGGCTTTCAGATGTCTTGTAAATCCACTCATAACAAAGAGTTGGAGTATTAAAATGTGTTCTGCATGAACCCTTATTACAGCATATTTCCAACATAACAAGTAAAAGTCAAGCCTGATGCATCATGTAGCATGTAAATAACATGGAAAATCAGCCTTACTAATGGCTGCGTAACAGTAGACTAGTTACTGTAGAAATGTGTAATTAAGATCTGTAATTAGCTTGTTCCTTCGGATATTTGGACAAGTACTAATCATACAGATGAAAAATACCATACTAATCTGTAAGATGTGTATACTACGCCTTGGCATTTCTTTCTCTTCCCACAAAGTGTATCTTTGAAGAGTGTGGGTGTATATAGCTATATGTAAAATATACTGGATACATATGCTCACCAACATTATTAGACTTGTCTATTGCAACCCAATTCTTCTGTACATTTTCCAGCATGCACTGGTTTATAAGTAACAGTCCTTCTTTTAGATGAAGGAAACAAAATGCTCTCTGTCCATTGAAAAATATCTAAACGCAATAGATTCAAGTACAAATAAAAAGGATTGGGGTGATTTCAGTTAAATTGATCTCACAATGATGAAAACTCTCAATTTTGATTATTGAGTTGCTTAGGCAAATATTGCTTTAAATGATACATTCACTTTCAGAACATGTTCCTTCCATTTTAGGGTGGAACATGTAACATGTTCCAGCTCATACAGCTCTCAACCCTCACTGCCCTCTCCCTGTGACTGCGGAGAGGGATTCTTCTCCCCGCACCCACTGTCAAAATTTGGAAAGAGTCCTATGAAAGAATGCCTACAAGTTCCACCAGCCATTGCGGCTGACATCTTGTAGTGCTCAATGAGCTATCAGGGTGCTGGTGAGCGTTCTGGTAGTCCATTGATACTTCCTGCTCATATATAACTGCCTATCCATGCGAGGTACAATCAGGTAGCTATGCTGAGAGTCTGCAGGCTAGGATTGCACTGCAGATTGTGAGTGCAATGCTCTGTGGGCTCTAGAAAAAAAAATTGAAGGTGAACTTAAGATTGTGTTTTTTTTTTTTGGGGGGGGAGGAGTGTAGATTTAGAGCTATTTATCTTACTTCAATTAGTGTTCTTTGACTTTGTAATTGTTGTGTACAGTAATGTTTGGGGGTCATTTAGCTTAAGTGTAGAGCTCACACCAGTTCTGCCATTTAAGGGCTTGTTGGTCCACTTTTTTTGCAAAGAATGAAAAGAAAATGTCCAACAAAACAGTTGCCCGCACAGGGGTTTCCACCGTCAATGCAAAAATAAAGTACAATTCAGCCATCTGGCTCACTTTAGCAGCACCACTACTTAGGCTCTCTGCCTTGGCCGGCCTAACCATGTAATAGTGTTCCTGGTTTCATGTACAGATGCCATATCTCTGCAAGCACTCTCTTTTTCACAGCTTCCCTGCTGCTCCAGTCCACAGGTTTGGGCCCTCTGTCAGACTGCACCATGCAGACATGCACGCTTGTGGCTGCTCCCTTACACCCACATGGACTCCTCGGGAGAGTGGAGCTCAGAACCCTGGTCCTGACTCAGAATCCACCTGCACAATCAGTGTCCTAGCTATTCCTAAAACCAGGTCCCAGGATTGGAGATTTCCTACCACCTGGACCACTATGAAATCTCCAGGCTCCAGGTCCCAAACCGGATTCTGCCAACCACGAGGAAACTGAAAAAACAGTTTTCTCCAAATTAAACAGTCAGTCTGGAGCCCCTCAACCTGTCTTGCTGAGAATACCGGGCCACATACACCATGACAAAAAACTGCACTGTCACGTATCGCCCCCTTTCCCCCATTTCAACCTGGAGTGCGAAACACACAACTTACTCCTTTTGGCACCTCTGTGCCAGCTCTCATTTACAGGGGTCCAATCCTGTCTGAATACACTTTTTTTCCTAGAGAGGAACTCTACCCAATGCCTTCTTTAGTGTCTCTCTAGATCCAACTGTCACTCTGCTACTGGCTCTAATGAGACCTTCCCACTTTTTTTACCTGGGTGTACCTTCCTCTCAAATTTTAATGGGATTCCCCTAGTTTTTTGATCAACCCTTCTGCCTCCTTGCTTGGGGTCCCCAAGTTTCCCAATACCTTTCTCAACATTACTGTCCTGAGGCTGTAGGGGGCCTATTTCTATGGTGTTTGTAACAGGACCACCCCTCTTATTTATGGAGTTAGAAGTCACCGTTTCTCAGGTTTACCTGTACCTTTGGACACCATGTTATCATGTACCATTAATACATTACTTGGTTCATCATGAACAAACATATTCAGACCAACACTGCTCCTCTCAATGTTGTCGATGTTATCAACTATCCTTTTTCCAGTGTTTGTTAGGACACTGGATAGGGGGGCCTCACCCATGGGAACCTCACAAGATGGCACCTCTCCTAGTGTCACCCACTCTGCAGGCAGCTGTCCTACCATCTGACCTTTTTCAACACCATCTGGATCTCTATCCAAATTATGAACAGATGGGCTCTGATACACCTACAACTTTTACCACAATTCTCATCCATTCCCCTATATTAGCAAACTTAACAGATTTGTCACATATACCTATTTTTAGACCGGCGATCCCAGTCTCTTTACCACATCTGTCTGAGCCCTGGTCAGGATTTCTGCTGTTCTCTGGTCTATGCTCGGCCCTCCCCCCTCATGTGGTTTGGCCACTGGCGCAGTATATGCGCCCTTCCTCTACACCGATCCCTGACCAGCATCTTCCATATACCACATTTACAGAAAGTAGTCAAGCATCATACCCAGAGGCAAATTTTAACACTATCAATAAAATAAGAAACAAACCCTTCCTATCTTGTTCTCTTTTGTTCTGTACAGCCTGCCATTCCATGCTCTACATAGTGGTTCTCTGCAGTACCAGACCATCCGACTATGGCGGAGACACCCCAATATAGATTGGCTGTACATTCCAAAGTTCAATGTTCTCCTTTAATACTTTTGTTACCAGACCCTTGACTCCAGACCTAATTCCTTCCTAAAGACTTTTTACACTGGGAATGCAGACAGAATCGCCGTACACCTCAGCACCAATCCATCCGCCCAAGGGAACACATAAGAATAAACGGGATTAGCTGCAAAGCTATTGCACTCTGAATCATGTCAGACTTTGGTAATACATGATTTCCCACAACAAGTTGCAATACCTCACATCCACCACCTTGCTCGGGTGGCGCTTCATGAATTTGACACGTATTTGCATTTTTTTAGCAGTTAACAGGCTGTATTAACCCACTGTACCAGTAGATTGCACCAACACACTCCCATTATAAGATGCAATTCCACTCTACCCCACCAAAGTGACATAGCAGTTGTCTAGGGCAACCTCTGGCTCCAATATATGAAATTCCCTGAAGATTTCCAAGGACACCTGTGCTATCTTACTACCGGTTTCTGTGGGAATTGGCCCATCTTTAACCACAGTTTTGCTCTGCAAGAGCCCAGGGTTTTCCCTGCAGGAAACTTTTCATTACTTTCAACATTAACAGCATTTTTAGCTCTTATGGCCTGTTCTAGCCCAGTATCTTGACTTGAGCCCTGAGACATTAAATACATTACATTTAGTCATAAATAAATAAAATTCAACACAGAAATATGTCCAAAGGTATTTCTATAGAACTTTAGTAGTGCAAGGATAGTAGAAAACCTCCTATTATAAAGTGCATAAAGTGCTTCAAATGTCCATTGATTGGCAATATGTTATAGCATATCGTAAGTCTTTAATACACCACAATCTGAAGAGGATCTTTGTTCGTGCTGATAACAGGGCCATCATATGATATCACCACCACCAGTGCTGGGATTATGGCCAAAAAACTCACTCACCAGAAAGCCATGCCTGACCACTCTCATGGAATAGGCTCAAACAGCATGGATAAACCAACTTCCTCCTGGTAATCTCGGACACTGCAAGCACTCCTCCTCTCATAGGCAATGCATGGGTGACAAGACAAAAAGCACTGCAAAGCTGCCAGTTGCATGTCTTCGAGAGCCTTGTTAGGGTCCACCTTCACCTTCCATGTTATTTGGAAGACCCCCAGAGAGGCGATGTTCTAGTTGGCCTTCCAGGAATTATTAAAAGGTGACAAAACCTGAGCGGACAAAAAGTGGACAAAACATTTAGTCCCCAACAAATGTGCAGGTTGGACTTTAACCCCTGCCTCCCCATCGTACAGGGTACTGCACAGGGGCAAGTCTCTCTCAAGAGCACATTCAGTAGACCCACTAACTGAGGTCACTCTGACACCATCATGGACAGTCTCATAACCAGTCCTTTTCAACTTGAGATTAGCAGTTCCAGTCATCATCTCATTAAAGACAGTCTTACCCACCGCAGTAGTAGGTGTTGCAATCTTCCTTTGAGTACGTTGTCTCACAAACCAGTCCTCTGTTGCACTTTTACTGGCCATTATCTCCAGCCATATTCCGCAACTTTGTACAAGAAAAAATGCTGTGCCCTTGTTGTCCACATTTCAGACATGGTACTGGATGACTTTTTTCCAGGGAGCTTCCCTCCTGGGGATTTAGAAACACACATGCATCTTTTTGTGGATGCTGAGCCACATATGTCCTGTAGCTCCTCCTTTCCTTTGGCAAGCTTTCTCCCATTGCTAAGGGAGATGGCACTGTCCCAGCTGGACTTTGCCGGCTCATTTCAACACACTGTATCGGCTACTCTCAAAGCCCCCTGCAATGACACTTGGTAGGCACTTCCCATGGTCCACAGACAGCCTGACTGGCCTCTTCTGTGTTACTACTGGCAACCACTCTCGGTCCTGGCCCCTGGTCAGCCCCTCTCATTGTACTGAAGGACGGATTGCTTTACCCTGTAGCTTGGTTCAGTGCTGCCAGGTGCTGCTTGCACCAGTCCACCGCAGATTCAAACATTGGTGCACTCTCTCTTTCGGGACACCCAATACTTGCAGTCACTCCACTGCACAGAGCAACAAAAGGAGCACTGTCTCTTTAGGGGTCTCTTCCTTCCAGGCACAATACCTGCTGCAGACACTACAGAGCACAGGCAGTTTTTGGCAATACCCCAATGGTATACCAGACGAGGATCTGGAAACTCCAGTGCTATGCCCGCATTGGAAACACCACTTGCTGTGTTTGGGGGCTATTTAGCTTAGGTGTAGAGCTTACCAGTGAGTATGAGTAGAGTCCATGCTAGTTCTGCCATTTAACCTGTTGCCGATCACCCGCCGCAGTTTTAGTGCAGCAAGGTGGGTCGGCTGTACGCCGGTCGCGCGGGGGAAGTGGGAGTGCGCGCTCTTCCCTGCGATTATCTGATTCAGTTCTGATCAATGACATAACATCCTGTGTCTGTGAACCCTTTTGATTCCAACGTGAGAGATGAGAGCATCAACTGTGAGTACACAAGCACTACACTGACACCAGTACACATAGGCACATATTTAACCCCCCAGTTAACCCTTTCACTCCCTGTCACAGTGGCACTATATGCAGTATACAGATAATTTACTGATCCCTGTATAAGTGTCACTGATGACGCCAGTCAGTGTCAGCAGCAGTTAGTGGTAATTAGCGGCAGTCCCAGATAGGTTTAGGGTACCCACCATATATCCCCTAATAAAGATTTAACCCCCTGATCACCCACCAGTTAACCCCTTCACTGCCCTGTCACAGTGTCACTAATATAGTGTACAGATCTTTTTTCTGATCACTGTATTAGTGCCATAGGTGACGTCAGTTAGTGTTGACGTCAGTTAGCGCTAACATTAGTTAGCGTCAATCCAGGACAGTGTCAGATTGTCGGCCACATATTTAGTAATACATTTTAACCCTTTGATTGTCAGTGACACACCCACTAAACACCTCCATTACTAGTATAGTGTCTGAACGGATTGATATGTTTGATCAGATCAGAAATATACTAGTGTCCCCAATAGTATAGTATAGTGTTCCTAAAACGCAGCATTAGCAGGATCAGCCCTGATACCTGCCAGCACCTGTGTTTAGCCCCCAAGAAGTGCAGTATCAGCAAATTACTGTCACTTCCAATACACAGCACACTAAACTGCAGCGTTAGCAGAGTCAGGCCTGATCTCTGCTAGCACTAGCAGTTAAATTTTTTGTTAGCGGTCCAAACGGTCCTTGACAACCAGATGCTTTTTCACTTGTGAGTCACATTAGGTACCTATAAATTTATTGGCCAAAATGTCCAAACAGAGGTACATTAGTGAAGAGGCCTACATGATGCTGAGCATGACAGATGAGAGAAATGGGGAGGCCTCACTGTCAGAATCAGGCTCAGTATTCAAACCTGTAGAGAGCAGCGGCACGCTGACAGATAGCTCTGACAACAGAGTAGTGGTCCCTCCTAAGGTCAGGCATACCGGATCCTGTTCTTCTGGTGCTGAGGTGCAATAATTGCATGGTTCTCGTATGCAGCAGAGTGTCGGTACTAGTGCCGCTCAACCTTTTGGTGAACTGGCAAACCCCAGCGGCTTAGTACATCCTGGTCATAGTCAAACCAGCACTGCAGTAAAACATGCACTTGGAACACTTGGAACACTTGGAATCTGGCGAGTTCCATAAGTGCAGTTCAAGCTGGTGCCGTGGCTAGCACAAGTAGTGTCCCGCAGCCACCAAGAATTCAAGGACAGGCCAGTAGAGCCCATAGTATCCTTCCTGATGCGCTTCCAAATCCTAAATTGGGAGCCCACCACTTCTGCAGCACCTGTACTTCCTCCATTCACTGGCCAACCCGGGAATTCAGGTCGAAACAGCCGCTTTTACTCCCCTTGGTTTTTATGAGCTGTTTTTCACAGAAGATCTGTACAGATCTATTGTGGACCAAAGCAATTTTATATGCCAATCAATTTATCACAACAAATACAAATTTGACCCTTGCCAGAGATTTTGCATGGAAACGTATCACTTTTTCCGAATGTAAAACTTTTCTGGGCCTATCCCTCATCATGGGCATTCCTAAAAAAAGCATGACTTGCGGCCAATTCATCATATGCCAGTGTTCTCTGTTGCCATGGCCAGGACTAGATACAAGCAAATCTTGCAGTTCATGCATTTCAATTACAATGAACTCTGTCATCCTTGGGGTGACCCTGGATATGACCGGATCCACAAAATTCAGCCCCTCCTAAATCACTTTAACCAAAAATTGGCAGTCTTGTATATGCCCCAACAAGCTGTCTGCATTGAGTCCCTGATTACGTTTTCTGTCTGCCTTGTTTTTACACGGTTTCTCCTCAGTGTGCCAGATATGGGGTCAAGATGCATAAGCTCTGACAGGGCAGCAGGCTATACATGTAGATTCTGGATTTACGAGGAAAAAGATATAAATGTGGAGCCCCCTGACTGCCCAGACTACATAGGAAGCAACGGCAAGGTTGGTATTCGGAAAGGGGTACCACTTATAAGTGGACAATTATTACACAAGCATGCCACTTTTTAGTCACTTATTGATTCTGGAATTGACGCATGTGGCACTGTGCGACCCAATCACCGGGGCTTTCGACAACAGCTTGTAGATTCCTGACTTAGACGGGGGGTGGGGGGGGGGGAAGAGAGAGCCTGCTTGAAGTGTAATAACATGGGAGGGGTGGACTTCAATGACCAGATGATGTTGCCGTACTTAATTGCCAGACACTGGTACAAAGTAAGTATAAAGTGCCTGAATACTTATTCCAATGGGCTCTGCTGAACGCTTATGTGCTATACAAAGCGTCAGAAAGAAGTGGATCCTGCCAAAAATTCCAGGAAGAAATCATCACAGCCCTTCTGTATCCAGAAGGTACTGTGGCCCAAATTCACAAACCAGATGCAGTGAGCCGGCTACATAAGAGGCATTTTCCGGATGTCCTCCCTAGTATCTCTACCCAAAGAGCACCCCAAAGAAGATATTGTGTCTGTAGAAAACACGGATATAGGCGTGACGCCCACTTTTTTTTGTCCCTCCTGTCCTGACCAATCTGGTCTCTGCATCGGGGACTATTTCTGTCACTACCACACACTAGTGGAGTATTAATATAGGGTACAGCACGGAACAGTCTAGGGCATACTTTCACACAGGGTCTCGAAAGATGTTAGATGTCTATCGCATTTTTAGAGACCTTAGCCTGGAACGTTTACATTTATTTAAAGCTATAAAATATTGTAATAAAAGTTACAAAAAAAATAGTTGTTTTTTTATTGAGTTAATTTTCTGTTCTTACTGTTTTACTGTACTTTATAATGTACTGCTATACTGTAATATTTTATTGTTACTGTTTTTCATTGTTAACCATAGTTTGCTTTGCAGATACCACCATTTTACAGTTTTACTGTACTGTATGCTATTATAATGTAATGTTTTATTGTTGCTGTGTTTTTCATGGTTAACCATAGTTTGCTTTGCAGATACCCCCATTCTACTGTTTTACTGCACCGTATACTATTATATTGTAATGTTTTATTGTTACTGTGTTTTATTATTAACCATTGTTTGCTTTGCAGGTATGCCCATCAGCTGCAGCACTGATTTGTTTATCCTGACAGCAACAGCGTTTGCTCTCAGCATATACGTAAATGTATGATTGCAACGCTGTAGGATTTCACCACCGCAGTTAAAAAAAGAGCATATACGGTGAAGCATAGGGATAGGGTGGACACAGAGGGGGGATCTCCCCTATGCTTCGCCATATATTTTTGAACACATTTCTTGGCAGAGATTTCTTCATCCACAATAATCAAAGTGAATGGAGGAATTTATTATGAAGGAAAAAAAAGAACATTGCATGTATGCCCATCATTAGAAGTAGGTGAATTCTGGGAGGTCTAATGGTGGGCATACCACACACTTTCTGTCAGAGATTTCTTCATCCACATCGATCGATGTGAATGGAGGAATCTGTTAGGTTCTCTTTTTTCGTTCAGTCAACAGGCGGCATGAAAAATAAAGAACCATACAATATATGCCAGCAAGGACCAGCAACGTACTAGTACGTCGCTGGAATCTGAGTGGTCATACCAGGATGTTGCCTGCAGGTTTAGGGATCAACGTGGCATAGTTTTTTTACAGCCAGCGGTCGGCTTTCATGTAAAAGCAATCCTAGCAGCTAATTATCTGCTAGACTGCTTTTACAAGCAGTAGAAGGGGACTCCACCCCTCCCGCCGCCTTCCACGGTTTTCTCAGGCTCTCCTGTCCCACTGGGTAACATGAGACTGCAGCCAGTGGTTCCGTCAGCTGACCATAGAGCTAATTAGAGACCACAATGGCTCCAATCATCTCTATGGCCTAAGATACCCAAAGCTGCGAGCATTTCATGACTTCGGTTTCACCAGATATAAACAGTGCCATTGGGGTATTGGAAAAGCATTTCTTCACACCAATCTTGGTGTGGTCAGATGCTTTAAGGGAAGAGGAGAGATCTAGAGTTTAATAGACCCCAATTCTTTCAAAAAAGAGTACCTGTCACTACTTATTGCTATAATAGGGGATATTTACATTCCCTGTGATAATAAAAATGATAAAAAATAAATAAATAAAAAAAATGAAAGCAAAGGTGTCAAAATAAAATAAAATAGCAAAATAAATAAAAAAAATAAAATTTTTTCAAGCACCCCTGTCCCCCCATGTTTGCCCGCAAAGGCGAACGCAAGCATCTGTCTCATGTCATATGTAAACAGCAATTGCTACATGCATGTGAGGTATCACTGCGAACGTCAGATCAAGGGCAGTATTTCTTGCAGTAGACCTCCTCTGTAAATCTAAAGTGGTAACCTGTAAAGGCTTTTAAAGGATTTTAAAAATGTACATAGTTTGTCGCAGCTGCACGGGCGTGCACGATTTTAAAGCATGTCATGTTTGGTATCTGTATCTATAAGATTATCTTTTATATTTTAGCAAACAATTGGGCAATATATAGTGTATTTGTGCATTACATTTTAAAAAGTATCTTTTTTCCAAAAAATTTAGCTTGGAAAATCTCTGCGCAAATACTGTGCGACAAAAAAAAAATTGCAACACCCACCATTTTATTCTGTAGGCCCTCTGCTTTAAAAAATACATAATTTTTAGAGGCTAAAAGTAATGTTTTAATAAAAAAAAAATACTTTTTTTCATGTAAAACAAAAGTGTCAGAAAAGGCTTGGTCTTCAAGTGGTTGGAAGTGTGGGTGATGTGTGGTATAAGCTTCTAATATTGGGCATAAAATTCTAGGACAGTTCAAACACCCCCCAAAATCACCCCTTTTTATTAAAGTAGACACCCCAATCTATTTGCTGAGAGGCATGTTGAATCCATGGAATATTTTATATTAAGGGCCCTTAATGCAGACATGAGGAACAGCTCACAGGAAGTAACAAGAACATATTTCTGGCAAGATATATTTACCATATGCAAATAACTAGGTTGATGTTTCATCTGCATCCTGCATCCTGAGACCCTAGTGGATCGGTCCCCTTGAATATTCATTTGCATATTATCCACCTGGAGTCGGTAAGGGTATTTACAAATGGTGTTGCCCTCTCTGGTTTGCACGACTGGGACCCTCTAATCAGTTTTTGCTCTTCACATTTATCTCTTTGGTAAGCTGCAGTCCTACTGGGGGAGGTGTCTGACTTTACCTGTCTGATATACCTGTCTGGTGATTACCTTTATACACTCTGGTAAGAAGTACCTATTAAGTTCTTGTGGGGATTTAGTTTCTCTCCTATATTCACGTCTACTCACTAGATTCACCCTTTAACACGGGAACTTTGGTGCTCCCAATCACTTTGGGTGTTACTTTTTGATTTTGTTTTTTTGGTTTTACGCTATGGCGTTTTGTTTTTTATTCCACATACCAATACCTTACTGAGGAGATCTACGTGGGAATCACGAGGTCCACCGGGGTCTACTTCCTGAGGTCTTTTGGAGTTGTCTGTCATTTGGCTTTTACATATCCTGCTTCTGGTAAGCGGTACCTGCACAGTTACCTCGCTGGCTATTTTACTTCATGTTTCCAATTTTTGGACATTAATACGGACTTTTTTTTCACCATATAATCACATTATATGTTTCATTTTTAGCGCAACGTATTTATTATATTGTTCTTTTGGGGTGTCGGTCACGGTCACACTTGAGGTTGCTGCTTTTTTACTTTTTACTTTTTGGACTAGCGCAGTTGTTTCCTATTTTGTATTTTATATTTTGCCACAAGTTTTGAGAAAACTACAATTTTTTTCACACAAAGTTGTCACTAAGTGATATATTGCTTACACATGCCATGGGTATCTCAGCAAATAGCTTAGGGTGTCTACTTTCCGGAAAAAGGGGTCATTTGGGGGGGGGGGGGGGGTTAGTGCTGTCTTGGCATTTCATGGCCTCCAAAACTGTAATAGGTAGTGAGGAGTGAAATCAACAATTTACGCCCTTGGAAAGCCTGAAGGCAGTGATTGTTTTTTGGGGTCCTGTACGCGGCTAAACTGCCAAAAATTCTCACACATGTGGTTTCTCCATACTCAGGAGAAGCAGCAGAATTTATTTTTGGGGTGTCATTTCACATATACCCATGGCACGTTTGAGCAATATATCATTTATGTGACAACTTTGCGTAAACAAAAAAAAAGTTGGCATTTTTCCAAAACTTGTGGCAAAATATAAAATATTCCATGGACTCAACATGCCTCTAAGCAAATAGCTTAGGGTGTCTAATTTTCCGAAAAGGGACCATTTGGGGGGGGGGGATTGTGCTATCTTGGCATTTCATGGCCTCCGAAACTGTGATAGGTAGTGAGGAGTGAAATCAACAATTTACGCCCTTGGAAAGCCTGAAGGCAGTGATTGGTTTTGGGGGTCCAGCTAGACTGCCAAAAAGTCTCACACATGGGGTATCCCCATACTCAGAAGAAGCAGCAGAATGTATTTTGGGGTGTAATTCCACATATATCCATGGCATGCCTGAGCAATATATCATTTCAATGACAACTTCGAGTAAAAATAAATGCTTTTTTTGTCATTTTTCAAACACCTGTGACAAAAAAATTAAATATTCAATGGGCTCAACATGCCTCTCATGAAATTCCTTGGGGTAATTTGGTCGGGGTTTGTACTGCCCTGCCATTTTAGCACTTCAAGAAATGAGATAGGCAGTCAGAAAGTAAAAGCTGCGTAAGTTCCAGTATATACACCATAGTTTGTAAACGCTATAAATTTTGCGCAAACCAATAAATATTTGCTTCTTGAGATTTTTTCCTATCAAAGACATGTAGCTAAATACATTTTGGCCTAAATCTATGACAGACATTGAGTTTATTGAATATTTTTTATAAGAAAAAGTAGAAAATTAAATTTTTTCTCAAAATGTATAGTTTTTTTATTGTTTTTATTGCAAAAAAATAAAAACCGCAGAGGTGATCAAATACCACCAAATGAAAACTCTATTTTTGGGGAAAAAAAGGACATACATTTCGTTTGGTTACAACATTGCATGACTGCGCAGTTACCAGTTAGTCATGCAGTGCCAAATTGCAAAAAATGGCCTGGTTATTAAGGGGTTAAAACTTTCTGGTCCTTAAGTGGTTAAAGACTCCAGACTCCAAATCACTACTGGGATGGTGCTGGACACTATCAGCGGTTGTCGCGCAGCTGTGCCCTGATGCAGCCTTTCGTCAAATTTACTTCTTTGACTTCTTATATTTTGCCCTTTAAAGGAGTCAGTTTGACAAAATGCTGCTTCAGGGCGCAGCTGCATGGCGTCCACTGGTAAGGTCATGCACCATTCTGGTTGTGATTCGGAGTCTGAAGTCTCAAGCGGGTGAGATGCTGATATACTGGCTAACTGGGAGATGTGGGGACGATTGATTAATAAGGATCATTGCATGGTCTTAAGATTTATCATGCTTTTGTTTTCCCTTATGAATAGTTTTTTTTTATGACCAATACATTTTAATCATGTATTATGGTAATACACTATGGGAGTTTCTTTGATATTTGAGAGACTTTTAAATGGGAAGTTATTGGAGTATGAGGAACATCCATGAACCAGATGAAACATCCAGACTAGTGATTTAACCCAAGCACTGTTTGCTGAGCATTTTATGTGTGACAAAACTGTCCGGTAAGTCGTTATCACAAAGG
This sequence comes from Pelophylax lessonae, assembly GCF_965119305.1. Lineage (NCBI taxonomy): Eukaryota > Metazoa > Chordata > Amphibia > Anura > Ranidae > Pelophylax > Pelophylax lessonae. The sequence continues at coordinate 486,621,510 of NC_138769.1, forward strand.
AGGTTCGGTGGAGAGATTGGTGTAAAAGGAGATGTGTGGTCTTATTTTACACCATATTTACCATTATTACCTCTTTGTTGGAATTGTTTGGCACTTATATTTTAGAGACACTTTGAGATCCAGCGCCTCTGAAATCTATGAACTTTAAGGATTTGTTGTTTTTATCAAGACTAATGTAATAAGGAGGCCTTCTAACACCATTATTATCGTTTTGCATGTCGATTTACAGCTTGGTTTTTGTTGTTTATTCACAGCTTGCTGTAGTAATAGTTACTATATATATATATATATATATATATATATATAAACACACACACACACATATAAATACTGTATACACACTGTTTTTCATGGTTTAGTCTTTTTCTGAAATAAAGTAAAATAATAAGAGCAACAAAGGGCCATTTTTGACACAAAACAAGTACAGGATAGTTAAATGGAGCTTCTGTTCATTTTACCTTGACTCCAATGTATTTCACCAAAATAGGAAAACTTTGTCAAAATCTCTTGATTTCCACAGAATTTTCAGGGAAATTAAAAATTCATTTTTGCTCATCCCTAGCAATGACTCTGCAACTGTCAGAAAACTATCCTGATTCTTTACCTTGCAAAGCAAACTGCCTATTCCTAAACAGATTCCCCCTTCCTCCTACCTATCCTGAATAAAAATATATGTGCACTGATCAATTTTTTTTAAAAGATTTATTATTTTCTTCATCATTGCAAGTAAGAAATGTCCCCATTGCAATTACAATAAAGCCTTATTAACCATCAACAGAGTCTGTGTCCTGCATAATACATAGTCGGAAGGCATCTAAATGAAATATACAGAATAAAACCGTGGTCTACAGGAACCTAGGTAGGTCAAACAGTAAGAACATTTAGTTCAGGGGCCCCATATTTTATCTCTTAATTTTGAAGAGCCCCTAGTAAGTTAGTATAGCGGAAGGACTGCGTTAATCAGATTCTTCCATTCTAAGAGGATCGGTGGGAGGGAACTCTCCCAGGTAACCAGAATAATTATCTTTTCATATTAATAGAATATGCATAGCATTTTTTTGGTATGTAAACCCATTAGTAGATTCCCTACCAACCCTAACAGGCAAATCTTCAGGAGACCTTTACTTATCTATTTTTAATCTGCTCCCGCCATGTGGTCCAGAATTTCCAGCTCCCATGTGTCAATGAGTGGCTTTTGCAGGGAAAATGAGGAGCACCAACAACAGCTGATTCCCAGCTGATTTTAGTCACAAATCCATATTGTGCCATTCACAAAATAAGCAGTTGAAGACTGGTCACAACTGGCCAAATGTTTCACAAAGAGGGACAACTGGTGAAACACCTACCTGTCCTATCTGGTATCGCCTGACTATCCAGACTTGCCATGATTGTCACTCCAACTAAAACATATATAGTATTTGCACAGTAAGAATTTGGGACAATTACAACACCTGTAGACTGACCTTTCCAAACAATTTCAAAACATTGAATTTAATGCAAGATCACTTATTTGAATATTTATTCTAACTACTTAACCCTTTAGTTAACTACTTAACTTAACCATTTACTGGTATGCATAATAGGAGGACAGCCCCTAGACACAACCATTGATACCCTAACCCTTGACTATAATACCCAGTCTCAACGTAAGCTTAACCTTACCCTCATGCAATAAAATTAGCACTGATAACAGTACTGAGGTGCACATTTGAAATTTTTATACAGTATCTCACAAAAGTGAGTACACCCCTCACATTTTTGTAAATATTTTATTAAAACTTTTCATGTGACAACACTGAAGAAATGACCCTTTGCTACAATGTAAAGTAGTGAGTGTACAGCTTTTATAACAGTGTAAATTTGCTGTCCCCTCAAAATAACTCAACACACAGCCATTAATGTATAAACCGCTGGCAACAAAAGTGAGTACAACCCTAAGTGAAAATGTCCAATTTGGCCCAATTAGCCATTTTCCCTCCCCGATGCCATGTGACTCGTTAGTGTTACAAGGTCTCAGGTGTGAATGGGGAGCAGGTGTGTTAAATTTGGTGTTATCACTCTCACTCTCTTTTACTGGTCACTGGAAGTACAACATGGCCCCTCATGGCAAATAACTCTCTGAGGATCTGAAAAAAAGAATTGTTGCTCTACATAAAGATGGCCTAGGCTATAATAAGATTGCCAAGACCCTGAAACTGAGCTGCAGCACGGTGGCCAAGACCATACAGCGGTTTAACAGGGCAGGTTCAACTTAGAACAGGCCTCGCCATGGTCGACCAAAGAAGTTGAGTGCATGTGCTCAATGTCATATTCAGAGGTTGTCAACAAAAGTGAGTACACCCCTAAGTGACCCCTAATGTCCAAATTGGGCCCAAAGTGTCAATATTTTGTATGTCCACCATTATTTTCCAGCAGCCTTAACCCTCTTGGGGATGGAGTTCAACAGAGCTTGCCACTGAAGTCCTCTTCCGACATCATGGAGCTGGTGGATTTTAGAGACCTTGTGCTCCTCCACCTTCTGTTTGAGGATGCCCCACAGATGCTCAATAGGTTTTAGGTCTGGAGACATGCTTGGCCAATCCATCACCTTTACCCTCAGCTTCTTTGTCAAGGCAGTGGTTGTCTTGGAGGTGTGTTTGGGGTTGTTATGTTGGAATACTGCCCTGCTGCGCAGTCTCCAAAGGGAGGAGATTATGCTCTGCTTCAGTATGTCACAGTACATGTTGGCATTTATGGTTCATTTAATGAACTGTAGCTCCCCTGTGCTGGCAGCACTCATGCAGTCTCAGACCATGACACTCCCACCACCATGCTTGACTGTAGGCAAGACACACTTGTCTTTGTACTCCTCACCTGGTTGCCGCCACACACCCTTGACACCATCTGAACCAAATAAGTTTATCTTGGTCTCATCAAACCAAAGGACATGGTTCCAGTAATCCATGTCCTTAGTCTGCTTGTCTTCAGCAAACTGTTTGTGAGCTTTCTGGTGCATCATCTTTAGAAGAGGCTTCCTTCTGGGAAGACAGTCATGCAGACCAGTTTGATGCAGTGTGCAGTGTATGGTCTGAGCACTGACAGGCTGACCCCCCACCCCTTCAACCTCTGCAGCAATGCTGGCAGCACTCATACATCTATTTCCCAAAGACAACATCTGGATATGACGCTTAGCACATGCACTCAACTTCTTTGGTTGACCATGGCAAGGCCTGTTCTGAGTGGAACCTGTTCTGTTAAACCACGGTATGGTCTTGGCCACTGTGCTGCAGCTCAGTTTCAGGGTCTTGGCAATCTTCTTATAGCCTAGGCCCTCTTTATGTAGAGCAACAATTATTTTTTCAGATCCTCAGAGAGTTCTTTGCCATGAGGTAACATGTTAAACTTCCAGAGACCAGTACGAGAAAGTGAGAGCGATAAAATCTAATTTAAAACACCCTCTCCCCATTCACACCTGAGACCTTGTAACACTAAGGAATCATATGACACCGGGATGGAAAGTGGCTAATTGGGCCCAATTTGGACATTTTCACTTAGGGGTGTACTCACTTTTGTTGTCAGTGGTTTAGACATTAATGGCTGTGTGTTGAGTTATTTTGAGGGGGGCAGCAAATTTACACCGTTACACGTTATACAAGCTGTACACTCACTACTTTACATTGTAGCAAAGTGTAATTTCTTCAGTGTTGTCACATGAAAAGCTATAATAAAATATTTACAAAAATGTGAGGGGTGTACATGCAAATGAATATGTATCTCAGTTTCAATCTTAACCCTCATCGTAACATGGATTGTCTCCCTTTAATTTGTAAAGCACTGTGCAAACTGTTGGTGCTACAGAAATCCTCTATAATAATACACAACCTATGATTTTCCTACCCAAATGAACAATGTCAAAAGCTGCGCTACCCTTATTCAAAGGTACTTTTCAGTTTGGAACAGTTATCTTTTTTAACAAAGAACTTGCACCTAAAGCTAGACCTATAATTTAAGTTTTAATTCAATTTGACTCTGGGGCGAAACTAAACTGGGCATCTGAAAAGGAAACCCTACCCATAAAAAAAGCAATCAGGAGAATTAAAAAAAGTAGTATGTATGTAGAAAATGTGCAAAGTGTATGTAGACACTAATCTTTTTTGTTGGCTCTTGATCTGTTTAATGTACTACTAAAAGTATTCATAAAGGTTTGTTTGCATGTTATATGTTACATAGGGCTCGCTTTAACTGGTCCCAGAAGCTAAACAAAGTGGCGCAAGAGTGAATAAATTGTGTATGTGCACTGGGTAGAGAGGAATTAAGTGACCCTTTTACTTTGCCAAACAATTCAAAGAAATAAATGAATTGCACTCATAAGATAATTGCTGCACAATCTGACTAATCATGGAAAATTCAGACGATAGTAACATGTTTATGGGCATTTTGTAGCCTGCAAATATACCCCCTGACTAACTTCTTGAGCAAAAATACTGTATATTAGGCAGCTTAAACTTTCCCTAGCTAACTGCTTTTTGTTTTGTTGACAGCAATCTATGGTCTGTTGTTTGCTTATGAGCAGCCATGAATGTTTTATGTGTTTTTGTGTTGCACGGAATCCAAAAACACACTCCATAACCATTATAGACTTGGACTTGCATGCAAATTTTAGCTCATGCAATTGAGATTTAGGCAACTACTAGCAATTATCCCATTAGCAGCACATTGATTTCAATGCGCAACAGAGGAGGAGACTGCCAAAATTGTAGCCCTAGTTTTATAAACTAGTAATATATGTATTTATGCTAATTTTGTATGGATATTTGACTGGAAGTTGCACCCTGAGCATTATACAATAGACAAATAGGAACCAAAATCAACAGAATATAAAGATGAACCCATTTTATTGAAAGAAGTAATAATTTGTGTTCCAAATTGTAATTTCTTTGTTAACACTTCAGTAAAAAATAACAAGTAAACAACTGCTGAATACCTTTCTCATAGGACATGATACCTTGGTTATTTGGAATATTCTTTCATGTCAAGCATTTATTTAGCTTTACATAAAAATAACAGATCTGTATACCTGTATGGAAACAGTTTGAATTAAACATTATACGTACATATTGAAACCCTAAAAGGATTCAAAACATGGCCATGCCTTCATGATATGTTTTCAAGGGTCATTCAGTAAAAGAGTTCAAGCACAGTTAGCATAATAATTGACAAATTATCAGCTAGCTTGCATGAAGGCACACAAATATGGTTTCTAACAGAAGAAGCAAATTTTCTCATGCAATTACCAAATTAGCTTCAATTTTGAAAGTACAGTACAACTATTAGTAATCAATTTCTTTTCATTCTTAAAGTGTACCTATAGGTTATAACCAGAAGAGCCAGTCATGTTGTAGGCTAAAACAATATTCATTAAATTTAGGAAACACATTCTCAACATAGCATGAACTTATGGGATATTGCCAAGTGATTTTATTGTTCCCAGTAAGCAAAAAAAAGGTTTCTATTGGTTAAACCCCAAACTTGCTGCCTGTATTGTGTCAACATAATTTAAATGAAAACATTTTGAACACGGATATACTGGATTTTAATTGACTAAATGCATTTATTCTCATTGTTGATACCATTCCAAAATTAGGATATATTATAAATAGACATACAAGAACTTTCCTGTTCATAAAGAAAGATAATCTTGTAGTGTTTTAATGCCTCAGTTGTGCATGTTTCCATATAAGAGTGTGTAGAGGGAGGGTGTGTTCTTTCCCTCCAACTCATTTCTCAGATTACACTCAGCTCACTGCTCTATGCTGTGCAGTGTATGGAAGCAGATTCCCCTGCCTTCCGAAGCCTAGAAATGCAGTCTAAATTTAGTATTTTGAACAGCTGTAGAGGCAAGATGGCTTGTAGAAGGCATCCTTTATTCTCAGTAAAATCAGGAAAATTAAAACCTGAGACTAGTCACTTCAGTGGGTATATGTAAGGGTTTAAACCCCCTTTAAAGTGTTGAGCAACAATACTGAAGCTTTTTATGAGTATTTTTTTTCTCTCCATAAAGAGCAAATTTACAGCATAAGTTGAAACTCAATTGAATAATCAATATTTCTTGACCAGAAAAGTTCAGTCATAAGTAATGACTTGCTTTGACTTCCATATACAGTAAATATGTGTTGTTTCTCTATGGACTTTAAGAAAGACCATACACACCAATCTAGTGGATCAGATAACATAAATGGATAGTTAACCAGTATTAAACAGGTTGTGGCAGACTAAGCCCAATATTTTAGCATGTGATTTTTTTCTAAACAGTGCAAGGATAGTATTTTTTTTTCCCATGGCTTTTTGATGAACATGAAATGCAGCTGATGTAGGCACTAACGAAATGCAAGAACATAATGAAGAAACAAGCTCCAAACAGTAAACATCTCCAGCAACTGTTGAACAGAAGACATATACTGATAGCATTATCATATTTTACCTATACAGCACCATTTCTTACAGCTGCTGTTTTTGGTGTCAGACGTTTTTTTCTGCAGTTAATAAACTTCCCAACATGTTATCCTATGTGTCCATGCACACATAGGCTGTTATCAGCAGTTTTCGTCAGGAACGTTTTCTGGTTGGAAAAAAACCCCAGAACTAGCGAGTTCTGAGAGGATTTTTTTCAGCTGTAAAGACGCTTTAACTCTGATAAAAGCCTAAAAATGCTGAAAAATGCCAAACAAAATGCAGAAAATTGCAGCTATTCAGCATTTATCAATGTTATTGAGCCAAAAGCTTTTACTTAATTTTACTCAATAGTTTTGCTAAAAAACGCTACAACTGAAAAAAAGCTGAAAAACGCTACTGCTGAAAAACTCCTTCTACAGCTACAGCTTTCTCCTGCCGTTTGGATAATGTCCAATGTGCATGAGGCCTAAAAGTCTCCATGTGATGATTAAAGAGCTAAAGTACAGCATGTAAATCTATGCTGCTAGTGCTGGTTACATGTTCAAAAGCCAAGATATCTGGTCTCAATCTCTGTTAAAGGTAGGGATTCAAAGCCTGAACTCTCAACCTTTCCTACAACAGATGATGCTGGTCACGTGACAGTGACAGGTGGTCACATGACCAAAGGCCTAGGCTTTTGCTAATGTTAGCAGCACTCACTTTTTTTTTCCAGGAAATGTAAGTATTGTAGCTCTTCTATTATCTAGCAAGACTGTCCAAAATAACGTTCTGTTTAAGTAAATGTCCAGCCAAAGCAGACAACAGTTTCACCAGACAGTAGTAATAAAAAACAGGTAGTAATGAAGGGGAAGAAGGGGGAAGAACCCCTATCAGAAGATACAAGCCATCCAACCAGTTATTTTCTGTCTTTAGACAAAAACATTTTTTTATACAAAAACAGTTTTTTTTATACAAAACGGTTTAAATATAAAATAAGATACTTTGGGTGTATTTAGAAGACAACCCAAAGATATGTATCCTGTGAAACTGTATGTAAATATGTTCAGTGCGAATTGGAGCAAACAATAAAGTTATAATATCTATTTTCTCTCCAGGTCATGTGTTATTATACAAACAGAATATAGAGAATCAGGAAAATACCATATTACATCCACTAGATAGAGCTGATGGTCATAGTATAAAACTATTTATTTTCTATTATCTAGTGGCCATAATGGGGTATTTTCCTGAGTTAGTCTTTTCTGTAAAAAGAGTAACGTTTGACTTGGAGAGAAAATAGCTCAATTAAATAAATGTTTGCCTTAGTCACTCTGAATTAATGTGCATGCAGCTTCACAGGGCAAGCAGCACTGCAAGCTTGTTATAAATGCACCCATTGCATTTCTTTTGTGCATTTAAGGTGGGGATTCTGCAACTTTAAACATTACGTTTTGAGGGTTAATCCAGTAATCATGGAACAAATCTCATCAGGTTACTGAGATCCTATAGATAATGTACTGTAAAGTGTGTACACTAATTTGATTTACAGTATATACGCCCAAAACAAACACAGAAGCAATGCAGGGTATTTTCAATGAAAAGACCAAATCAAATGTACTACTCACCAATGTCTGTTAAGAGACCATGGAGTTGTAGGTAAGTAGTACACACAAGCAAATATCAATATATTTCTTATAAAACTGATTCTAATTATACATTAAGCACCTGTGTACAAACAAATAAAAAAAATAAATTCATGCTTCCAATGAGTTGTTTAAAGCCAATAATGGGCTGAGAACCTTAGGTGCACAATGTACACCCCAAAAAACCTCACTGAAGTAAACTGTCCCATTTTTGCCCCATAGCAGCCTTTGCTTTGTAAACAGCTTTTAAGCAATGTTTGTACACACTCTTCAGGAGCTTGATAAGCAAATACAATGTAAAATGGTTACTTTGTGTTTCCTTTGTTTCTTTACATTACTGATCAAATGGTTGACCATTGATCTGCATATACAGTATGTCAGTTAAAGCAACCTTACAAAAAGAAAAAACTTTTTCTTTAAATTAAAATGTGTTCCTCTATAACCCTTTATTAACCATAGCTATCCCTAATTAACTCCTTCCCCTCCTTATACCCTTTACATTTTATTTTCTGTTTAACCACTTTAACTCCGCTCACTGTGCCTCTACTGCGGCACAGTGGCTCGTTATCGTCCAGCGACGTAGACCTACGTCGCTGGACTCCTCCCCCTGTAGACGGCGCTCGCGCGCCGCCGAAGGCCTGCTCCCGCTGTTTTCATTCACAGCGGGAGTCGGGCCAGGGGAGGAGCGGCGGCTATCGCCGCTGCTCTTCCCCGATCATTGGGGAATCTAGTTTGGAGATCCCCCACCTGTGTAAACAGAGCGGGCGGATCTCCTAAGTGACAGGGAGTGACAGATCGGAGTGTTCAGCATAGCTGAACATCCGATCTGTCCCTGACTCACTCAGTCACCTCCCCCCACACACGTCAGTAAGCACCAGGCATACATTAACCCCTCCCTCTCCAATAAAATTAACCCCTTCCCTGCCAGTGTCATTTTTACAGTAACAGTGCATATTTATAGCACTGATTACTGCAGTAATGTCACTGGTACCCCCAAAAGTGTCAAAAATGTCAGTCAAGGGTCCGATCTGTCCGCCGCAATGTCGCAGTCCCGCAAAAAAAAACGCAGATCGCCGCCATTACTCGTTAAAAAAAAAACACCAAAAATGACAGAAATCTTTCCCTTAGTTAGTAAACGCAATAACTTTTGCGCAAACCAATCAAAATACGCTTATTGTGATTTTTTTTCCCAAACATAGGTAGCAGAAAACAAATTGGCCAAAAATTAAAAAAAAATTAGATTTTTACATTTTTTGGGGGGGGGGGAATTTCATATAAAAAAATGTTAAAAATATTATTTTTTCAAAATAAACGCTCTTTTTTTGTTTATAGTGCAAAAAGTAAAAATCGCACAGGTGATCAAATACCACCAAAAGAAAGCTCTGTTTGTGGGGAAAAAAAGGACGTAAATTTCGTTTGGGTACAGCATCGCACGACCACGCAATTGTCAGTTAAAGTTGCACAGCGCCGAATCGCAAAAAGTGGCCTGGACGTAAGACAGCAAAATCCTCCGGTGGTAAAGTGGTTAATTAAACAATTTTTTTTAAATGAATATTACACAGGATTTATATAGCGCCAACAGTTTGTGCAATGCGTTTCAACATGAGGGCAGACAGTACAGTTACATTGCAATTCAATACAGGAGGAATCAGAGGGCCCTGCTTGTTGGAGCTTACAATCTAAATAGGAAGGTTAAGGCTCATGAAGGATAGGCTATGTAAAGGTAATATCCAATTAGTAGGTAGTTGCAGTAGTTGAGGCGAGAGATGACCAGAAAGTGAATTAGAAGATTTGTGGTGTTAGTAAGGGGTGTATTTTGGAGATGTTCCTAAGGTTAAGGCGGTAAGCTTTGGACAGTGATTGGATGTGGGACCGAAAGAAGAGTTCAGAGTCCAGGATTACACCTAGCACCCTGACATGGGGTCACTGGTTGATGGTTGTGCCAATCATCTTGATGGAGTAGTCAGGGGAAGCGGCACCTGGGTCAGGAAATGCTATCATCTTGGTTTTGCATAGATTGAGTTTGAGGAAGTGGTGTGACATCCAGATTATTATGTTGGTCATTAAATTAGTGAGGCGTGAGGAGACTGATGTTATAAGCAGGGGGGTAGAGAGAGAGATTTTGTGGTTGTCAACGTATAAACGATATTGAAAGCCATGGGTAGCTATCAGCTGACCTACAGAGGAGGTATATCAAGAATAGGAGAGATCCAAGAACAGAACTTTGGGGGACACGACAGAAAAGAGAGGAGGAAGTAGAAATGTAAATGACACTGAAGGCGCAGTGAGATAGGAAGGAGGAAAGCCAATGAAGAGCACAGTCATGGAGACCAAAGGAATAAAGTTTTTTGAGGAGAAGGGGGTGGTCAACCGTATCAAAAGCAGCTGCAAGGTCCGGAAGTAGGAGTACAGAATATTGTCCATTGGTTTTTGCTGTTAGTAAGTTGTTTGTGAGTTTTAGGAGAGTGACGTTGAGTGCAAAATTCAGACTAAAGGGGATCGAGAAGGTTATTCTTAATGAGGTAGTCATTGAGTTGGCTGTAGACCAGGCATTCAAGGAGTTTGGAAGAAAAGGGGAGCAAGGAGATGGGGCATACATTGTTAAGATTGGTGGGGTCCAAGGAAGGCTTTTTAAGTATGGGGGGTATTAGTGCACGTTTTAGAGAGTTGGCGAAGATACCAGAAGAGAGGGAGAGATAAAAATTGTGACTTCAGTATTTGATAGGGAACCTTATTCTAAGGGGCAGAAGGTTAGGTGGGCATTAGAAAAAAGCTTAACAACCTTGTCTATATTAGCCAGAATGAATGAGGGAATTGTTCAATGTACCCATGGACATGGGATGTTAAGTGGGAGAGATATCTGTGCAGTGGGGATTTCATCATGAATTGTATCAATCTTATTTTTTAGGTAATTGGCAATCTCCTGGGCATTGAGCGAGTTAGTGGGTAAAGGCAGTGGAGAAGTAGAGAGTTGAAGGTAGAGAAGAATTGATAGAGACTAAAGGAGACGATGAGAGTGACACAATAGATTTGCTTGGCAGGGAATGTGTGGAGGTGGGAATTGTATTGGAGGGCATATTTATATTGGTTGAAGTCTTTCTGAGACGGGGTCTTATGTCACAGGCACTCAAAAAAAAGGACAAATTACTGTATAGAGTAAAATGTATCTTTTTATATACAGTATTTTTTAAAACTAACCCTGATCAAAATAGTGTGCTTTTTAGTTGTTTTTACACCTTTATGTTTATAGATTACATAGAAAATGAAATCATTTCTTGTAGGGCAGTATCACCAAACCCTTGTTTTCTCAGAAAAAAGTCTACTTTGTTATTTTAAAGTGATTGTAAAATGTACCATTTTTTGGGGGGCATGGCGACCACTGAGCAAGATGGCCGTATGATCAGCTAGCTCCCGGCATCTGCTACATCTACGGCCCGACATAGCTGACACACAACATCTTGTCACCCCGATTGTGACGGCGGAACACCACCCGTACCCGACCGCGATGCGTAGAAGACGTCCAGAAGTCATCCAGGTGCGGAAACTATCCGAATTCTTTAGGCCGGCCATGAGCAGGCTCCGACAAAATGGCGGCAGCACCCCTAACCTCGTTATGGCCCCTGGCCCTCTTGTGGCGGCTGCGCACATAGGAGGAGAGACAGCCCCCGGAGCTCCCGCGCAGCACGGAGAGCCCTCACAGATGCGGCCTGCACGATCGGAAGACTCGTCTCACTCCACGCCATCTACCCAGAGCCCGGCTAAATCACGGCCATGGAGGGAAAACAAGCAGCCACAGAGCCAGATACTCTCAATGGAGGTGATCAGTGACACCACTTCACACCACAACTCCTGGGCGTATACCCCTCCACCAGACCCTTTTGCTACACTGACCACTACAGGGCAACCAGTATCGGACACAACGTTAAAGGATATGCTTTCCATGCTACATTCATCAATGCAGGCAAACATTTTGACCTCCATATCTTATTGCCAGAAGGAACTGCATGGTTTGGAAGGCAGAGTCAATGCAGTGGAAAATAAAATGGGAGAATTTACTATGTCCTACAACACCTTAGTGGACTCGCACACTTCCAGGAGGACATCCTCCGTATACAGGCTATACTAGCTGACCTTGAAGACAGGTCAAGCGCAATAATCTAAAAATACGCGGCATACCTGAGTCTATTCAACCTAACCAGCTACAATGCTTTGTGTGGGACTTGTTTCAAAAAGCTGTGCCCAACCTGACCAACGAAGACTTAACGATTGATAGAATCCACCATATTCCTAAGCCGTCATTTCTCCCACAAGAAATCCCTCGTGATGTGCTTCTGAGAGTGCATTTCTTTCAGGCAAAAGAATAAATTCTAAAAACTTTTGGCGCAAAGACCACCTCCCTGAGCAAGCAGCCACACTGCAGGTCCTCCCCGACTACTCCCAATATACCCTGCAATTGAGGCGCAATCTCAATTCTATCACCAAAGCCCTAATAAACAACAAAATTATATAAAAATGGAAATACCCAGCGAAGTTATGCGTGATGCATCAAGGTTCCACATCCCATATCACCACTATGGAAGAGGGCATCCGCCTCCTCCGCCAATGGGGCATTGTCCCAGATCCTCCTGAGCACCAACTTAGGGGAAACTCTCTGTCTCTCAATCACGCTCAACCAGAATGGCAAGTTGTCTCCAGATCTTCAAGGTCCTCCAACCGTCATAAATGATTGATGATGAGAAAATGTATGCCGGGCGCACCTGGCCCTACTGTTCTTGATGGGCACCCACCACCGTGCTCTTCACCCCACCAGATTTGCAGCTTCAGCTGCTCTCTTGGTCCTGTTGGGCCCCTTTTTTTTACCTCTTGACTGTTTTCGTTTGTTTGTTTTTTCTTGTTACAATTTCTTGCAGAACTTCTGAATCTATTTGGATCTGGAACTTTTTCTTACTGACTGTACCGAACAATGTACGCACCTTCTCCACTGTGCAAAGCAGCATCTCTACTCCTCAAAAATCACTATGGTATGACGATCCCATTCGTATTCTTTCCACGCTGGAGAACAGAGGTTTTCCTCCTACCTTCCTCCTACCTCCTACCTTCATCACCGATACTCAGGTACTGACTTACCCATGGTTGCACCACATGCCACACTGGCACACTCTACCCCCATTTTTCCCCCTTGAATGGCTGGCTTCCCTCCTGATCCCCTTTCTCTACCCTTATGTCTCTCCACTTGCTGTCCCTAAATGCTTGCTAAAGGGTTGAACCACGCTGCCAAACGGTACTCAATGTGGAAGGAGGCAACATCAACCAAGGCTGACATCCTAGCGGTCCAAGAGACACATTTCCAACAGGATCATATCCCCCAATGTACACATCCGGACTATCCGCATGTTTTTCAGGCCTCAACTTCAGTTAAAAAGAAAGGTGTTTTACTAGCAATCTGTAATTCTGTGTCTTTCACCTATTCTAGGGTGGTGTCGGACACAGAAGGACGATATATTATTCTCAACTGTACGATCAATAATTGCTTGTATACGATTGTGAATGTCTATGCACCGAACTCCCATCAACTGCGGTTCCTACGTAAATTATGTTTGAAAGTTAATAAGTTGAAAGTGTCATGGACTCCTCTTCCAGGGGCAAATCCTCCCTACCTACCCTTGCATCTCTTATTCACCTGGAGGGGTTGCATGACGTGTGGCGTTACCAACATGAGGAAGAGTGAGACTACTCCTTTTTCTCTGTTAGCCACAACACTTACACTCGGATAGACATGTTTTTGGTTGACGCACAAACCTTGACACACGTTCTTGATACCTCTATATCTCCCATCACATGGTCAGACCATGCTGCTATCCACATGACCATTTCCGCTGGACCTTTTATCCTCTCTACATTTATTTGGAGATGTAACAACTCTCTCCTCTTGGACCCTGACTCCCTTAAATCCCTAAAATCTCAAATACGGGAATTCTTCCAAAATAACGATACACCAGAGGTAGACCCCTCTCTTCTCTGGAATACACATAAGGCATTTTCTAGAGGCATTCTCATTCAATTGGGCTCTAGAATGAAAAAGAAATACCAGAGTAAAATGAATTACCTCATTACAGAGATCCACTCTTTAGACACTATCAATAAAAAATGGCATCCCCATCCATCATCCCTAGACTGACTTCCCTCAGATCTGAACTCCGTAGACTTTTGAGTGAAAAACACGACAAAATGCTAGCACGCCTCCGCTTTAAACATTACACGCCCCATAACAAGGCGGGAAAATTCTTGGCCTCTAGGCTCAATGCGCGGAGGACCAAAACTAAAATTGAATATGTCACACATCCCCACACGGGAAAGAAATTGATGCACCCTCAAGAAATTGCAGATGCGTTTGCAGACTACTACAGCTCCTTGTATAACCTCACCAATGACAAAGGTACCCGTCAACCTACTGACTCAGAAATCCAACAATTCTTACAGCGACTGCATTTACCAACCCTATCACCTGATTCACTCTCGCAACCTAATAGCCCTTTTACCCCTCAAGAACTTACCAAGACGTTAAAATCCCTCCCACTGAATAAATCCCCGGGCCCAGATGGCATGACTAATGAATACTACTGCTCCCTACAAGAGCTGCTTACCCCCCACCTTCTGAAACTATTTTCCACTGCCATAGAACATGGACAATTTCCAATGGAAATGTTGCAAGCAAATATAACCACCCTTCTTAAACCTGGAAAGCCCCCTACCGCCCTGGCCAACTTTAGACCCATATCGTTATTAAATAACGATGTATAAATTTTTGCCAAACTCATTGCAAACAGGTTATCGCTAATTCTCCCGACCCTAATCGACAAGGACCAAATGGGATTTGTTAAAGGCAGGCAAGCACCGGAAGCCACAAGAAGGTTAATTAATTTAATTCATCATGCTGAGCGCACAAGAACGCCTTCTCTGCTTCTTTCTATTGATGCAGAGAAGGTGTTTGATCATGTTCACTGTGGCTACATGAGGGCTGTTCTGGACAGGCTTGGATTTTCTGGCCCAATTTTGTCTGCCATATTAACCCTTTACTCTTCCCCCTCTGCTAAGGTGCTTTCAGCAGGTATCCTCTCCAAAACCTTCCCTATAACAAACGGGACGCGTCAGGGATGTCCCCTCTCCCCGCTAATTTTCAATCTTTTAATAGAACCCCTGGCCGAATCGATCCGACAACATCCCCTTATCTCTGGTTTTAAATTTTAGCGCTCGCAACACACTATCACATTATTTTCTGATGATGTTATACTCAGCCTCACTAATCCAGTTATCTCCCTCCCAGCAGCGCACCAAATTCTCCAAGACTTTAGTAAAATTTCAAATTATAAAGTAAATTTTAGCAAATCACTGGTACTAAATATGGGTCTGCATTTATCTACGCTTGCACACTTAAAATTGCAGTTACCATACACCTGGACCAAACAAAACCTACCATACTTAAGAATAAAATTGACATTCCCAACCTCTGGCCTACTTGCCTCTAATATGAAACCTCTCATAACCTCCATATCAGCAGATGTTACTAAACTCTAAAAGACTGAAATGTCCTGAACTGGTAGGATTGCGGCCTTTAAAATGGTCTGTCTCCAAAAATGCTATATGTTTTCACCTTCTCTTCCAATACATATTCCTAAACACTACCTTAACACTCTCTCCAAACTCCCATGCACATTTATTTGGCAAAAAAAACGAGCGAGATGCGCTTATGCCCACATGATAAGACACAAATCAGTGGGCGGTCTAGGCCTCCCAGATATTATAGATTATTACCACGCATCCCAGCTTGCCCCCCTGCAACACTTGTTCTCTCGACAACATACCCTCCCATGGCTACCAATAGAATCAGCACTATCCAGAACGGAAGACCTTAGTCTCCTGCTCCTGGCCGACTTATGGAGACCCTAACCCTCCATACACTCCCATTCACTACTTAAGCCTCTTTAAAATCATGGAGAATCTTAAACGCCAAGTCTGCCCAGTCAACACCGTCCACTCCGACACCCTTGCCACTTAAAACTCTAGACATTCTTCTCCCTTGTGTGAACACCAATAAATTTATATCAGCGGGAATCCACAACGTGGCACAATTGTACCACAACAATTCTCTGAAACCTTTTGCTACCCTCCAGAATGAATTTACATTACCTAGGTCAGCTATCTACAAATATAATAGTATTTCCAGCTTTCTTACTAAATACTCTCCACCAAAATTACATCTCCCCACTTCGTTGTGGACATTTCTCACTGCTGCCCATCCACTCGCCAAAGGTATATCCCTTTTTTACAATCTTTTTCATCAAAAGATAACTTTCCACAAAACCTCTCATATGTTAAAATGGGAAGTGGAACTTCAACAGTCTTTTTCTGAGGCACAATGGAAGTTGGCAATTTGCAGCACTTATAAGACATCTAATTGTTTCAATCACTGGGAACAAACACAAAAACTCCTAACGCGTTCGTACTTGACACCCTACCGCTTATCAAAACTTTACGATACCCACAGCCAACTATGTTGGCGTGACTGTGGGAAGGCTGGTACTATTCTCCATATATTCTGGTCCTGCAAGGGACTATCTAGCTTCTGGAAAAAGATTTTTGAAGTTCTTTCCACTATCACTGGCATATTAGCTAAGCCCGGCCCCGCAATGGCCCTTCTCTCTTTGGGATTAGATGCCCTACCACCAAATATGAGAACAGTCTATATGCACATCCTAATAGCGGCAAGAAAAGTTATTGCAAGGTATTGGAAACAATCGACTGCACCTTCCCATTTGGAAGTAGTTTGCTGGGTTAACTTACATTGCTCTCTTGAAAAAGCCTATGCGTATTCTGTGTCCAGAGGTGCTCAATTCCATACCAACTGGCAACTTTGACGCAAAGTGTATATTTCTTACCTTCCCACTGACAACACCCCTCATCCAACAACGTTATTTTGCTGTATATTTCTGGCCATTGTATCCTACTTGGTTCTACGATAGCAACTGGTTCAATGTAGGAAATATTACATGTCCTTAGATACCCATGCAATTATTTGATAGGTGTATTCTATTCTTTTGTGATCCCCACAAATATTTTGTACATTCTAATGTTTTTTACTACTCTGACAATTTTGTATTTGATATATATCCCAGTTCTGTACACACGTTTTCTTTGAAACTTAATAAAAACTATTGAACGTAAAAAGGTACCATGGTTTTTTTTTGTAAATATTAAACGTCATACTTACCTGCTCTGTGCAATGTTTTTGCACAGAGCAGCCCCAATTCTCCTCGTTTGAGGTCCCCTGCCAGCGTTCTCAGCTCCTCCTGAGTGCACCCAAAGCAAGCCACTTCCTATGCGGATTAGTTCCCCATAAGGCTGCATTTACACCTGAGTGGAGAGATTTTCAAGCATTTTCAAGGATTTTTATTTGAGCAATTTTACTTTTACTGTAAATGAAGCAGTTTTCAAGTATGTTGCATGTGTATTAAATGCTTCTAGCATTTTTGTTTTAGCCAATGGAAAGCATTATGAGAGTAGACCAGTTTTTATAGGTTCACAAATACCTGAAATATGCCTGAACAACACCAGAGCTCAATTACAGCTTTTTCGGCCATTTCAATTGAAGTCTATAGGGCCAAAAAATGCCCACATCTTTCTCAAAAGTAGCTCATGTAGCTTTTGAAACTTAAGGCTTTATGCTACAGGTATCTGAATGATCATATCACACTGGCCATTGTAATACATAGGATTTTGGATGCTGGGCATTTTTGGAGCTTTGAGCTACAAAATGCTTGGGGGTGTGAATAAGACATAAGGGGTATACAGGTGCAAGAGCTGAATTGGTTAAATAACTATTCATCTCTAGCCCTGTGTATTAAATAAATATGTCAAAAGCTTTTTTAACCAGTTCTGGACCGGAAGGATTTGCCCCCTTAATGAACAGGCAATTTTTTGCGATTCGGCACTGCATTATTTTAAGGGACAATTGCGCAGTTGTATGACACTGTACCTAAATAAAATTGAAGTCCTTTTTTCCCCACAAATAGAGATTTCTTTTGGTGGTATTTGATCACCTGTGCGATTTTTATTTTTTCGCTATAAACAAAAAAAGAGCGACAATTCTGAAAATAAAACTTAATTTTGCAAATTCTGCTATAAAACATTGCCCCCCCCCCCAAAAAAAAAATTAAAAATCAAAATGTTTCATCCTTTTAGGCCAATTTGTATTCTGCTACAAATTCTTGGTAAAAAAAAAAAATCGCAATAGGTGTATTTTTATTGGATTGCGCAAAAGTTATCTCATCTACAAACTAGGTCTACAAAGATTTATGTCATTTTTATTTTATTTTTATTTTTTTTACTAGTAATGGCGACGATCTGAGATTTTTAGGGGGACTGTGATATTGCAGTGGACAGATCAGACCCCTGACATTTTTGACACTTTTGGGTGGACCAGTGACATTACTACAGTAATCAGTGCTAAAAATATGCACTGTTACTGTAATGACATTGGCAAGGAAGGGGTTAACACAGTGGTGATGAAAGGGTTAAGTGTGAGTCTAGGGGAGTGTTTTCTAACTGTAAGGGGGATGGGCTTGTGAAATGACCACAGAGACCTGTGATCCTATATAGAAGGATCACAGGAGCTATGTGATCATTTCAGAGAGAACAACGGTCAGCTGTGTTTACAACAGCTGACCGTCCTTCTCTATCAGCAGGTAGCGATTGCGGGTGCACGGCGGCAATCGCGGCTGCTAGCCCCTGTGGATTGGCATCCCACTGCCTAGTGGGGGGTGGGAGCGTGCCCCCTGTGGTTCGCGCTTGCCCCCCCAGCACCACTCCCACAAACTGACGCACCCATATGTTGATTCACGCAGCTGAGCCAGCCTGCCGCAGTATATATGCAGTGGGCGGTCAGCAAGTGGTTAAAGTGACATCCGGCACTCCCATTGGAATCTCAATTCTTCACACCAGTGCTAGAGCAGAAAAGTACTTTAAAAGATTCAAAATAAGCTGTTCAACACTTAAAAAATGCTTTGTAGAAGCTTTCAGAAGTTGGCATAAACTGGTAATTACAAGCAAAGATCTAAAATTGCTGTCTATGTTTAGGGCCTTAGTGATCAATAGGGTATTAGTAGTTGACAGAATTTCAATACGTTGTTTGTTGAAAAATGACTAACCTGATTTTGTTCTTATAAAAAAGTGTAATACTGGTATGTTTAGACTTTCCGAAACTTGATTTACTGGAAGTAATATCTACACTATAACTAGCAGTTTTGCTAATATTATAGAAAATTAATCAAGTACTGTCTGTCTTCTGGGGGAAAAAAAGCACATAAACAAGTTATATCTGTGAACACTGAAAATGTAATTATTTTAAGCTGTGAAAGTTACCTTAACTCTAGGGAAAGATTTGAGTATACTAACAGACAGGATGCTGAATAACAGCATAATAAGCAAAATAGTAACGTAAGTCTAGTTATCTTAAATCCCTTGACGGAGCACATCTGCAATGCTCTAGACTTATGAAGTCCTGCAGAGAAACTACAAAATGTATGTTCTTTCAAGCTGGGTCTAATGTTGTAGCTGCTTTAATGAAGAAGACATTTTTTCGGGATCTGTTTGCTGCCTCAGACAAAAGAGACGCAAGAACATAAACGGATTAACAGGAAGGTAGATTTGATTTTTGCAAGCAAAAGAGGTCATTTGAATGCAGTTATGCTTTCAATACTGTGTATAAAGAATGTAACATGACACATATTTTTTTTTTTTTAAGCACATTTTAATTCTCAATCTATTTAATATTTCAAAGTTGTTTGGAAAAAGTGCAGCACATACATATGACCCTATATGATAACACATAACACACATGGAAAGAGATAGACCTCCACATTTTTAAAAGATTTCGAGAAAAATAAATACATAAACCCTATGTCTTAGAACAGAGCTGACACTTTATTGAACCATTAAAAATTAAAAAATAAATATCACATTTTTAGCTTTTTTAGGATATGTTCTTGCTGGGACAATATAAGAGCCATCACTTTTGGAAGTGCACTACAAAATACATAATGGTCATTTAAAGACATCTTGCATAGGAAAGTAGCCTACAACTAGATTTTGCATATTAACCCCTTCACTTAATTTATTGGGCATGTGGGGACTTGTAGTTTCTTAGCAATTTCAGATCTCTAGGTTGGTCTGTAACAGAGATGTAAAAATGTAGACACTATGGGGTTTATTTACCAAAACTGGAAAGTGCAAAATCCAGAGCAGCTATGCATGATAGCCAATCAGCATCCAACTTCAGCTTGTTCAATTAAGCTTTGACAATTAGGCCCCTTTCACACGGGCTTTCTGATCAGGTCCGCCTGTCAGTTTTTTTCAGGCAGACCTGATCGGATGCTCCATGCACCTCTATGAAAAGGGGAAGAGGGGGATAGAGGGTTTGGATTATGGAGTAGGTCTCATCCCTCAATGCATAAGAACGAAAAAGACAGGTTCCCCACTAAATGGGACTATAACGACTTAAAGTTGGAGTCAAGGAATAGGTATATAAGGGTAATATAAAAATGCACCTGCTGACCGGTGACCTGTTCGCTGACACCCGCTGCTATCCGATTAGATGTGGTCTGTGAAATCCAGACGGATGGAAACCCTTTTTTCCATCCGTCTGGAGGATCGGATAGGATCTTATGAAAACAGACAGGTGGTCCATTTTCATCCGATCTCCCATAGAGGTGAGCGGGGATTTGACAGCTCCATCTCTGCAAAGTAAGAGGAGATGGAACTGTCATCCACCTGCTCAGCGGGGATCAGCGAATCGATCCCCGCTGAGCAAAATGAAGTCCGACGAGCAGAAAGCCCGTGGGAAAGGACCCTAAAACCTGTAAGGTAATTGATTTGCATGCAGAGTGGCACCAGATTTTGCAATTCCCAGTATTGTAAATCAACTTCTTTGCCATTTCCTTTAATAGTCACTGCTAGGAGGTGTGCCCGTGGTCACCTGTTTCTAAATATGAATCATCTGGGTACCACTTTATGTTTTACATTTTAGCACATTGTACTCTTTTTTAGATTGTGTCACCTATTAAATATATCTATTTCTGTTGTCTAGATTTTGAGCAAACATGGCATATAACATATAACATAAGTTTAGATTGTCTTTATTCATTTCCATTTCCCTTGACATTTCCTTTCTTATCCATTTAGCTATACTGTGTTCTCTGCTAGACAAATGCCATTGTCCTTCTAAATAAGAAGCAATGCCACGCACACAACCTCTTTGGAATGATGGTATGCAAGGCAGCCAAAGGCATTGTTTCTTGACATTCAGCTCTATATTTAGCAGTGCTCTCATTTTCTGACATACTTCATTTTGCATGGTTTTCCAGAAAAAAGAAAGGCATATGCATGACTAATATTACATGGGAAATCAAGCTGCATTATTTTCATAAAACAGTTTTGACTGCCAGCTTTTCAGTGTACAATAGTTAAAACCCAACTTAAGTTTCATTTTTTTTTTGTCTTTGAAATACATTTTACCAGATCACTTTGGAATCTTGGAAGTCAATACTTACTTTCTCGGCACCACTGTGTTCCTCTTCTCATCCTGTATTCTTGTATGTTAGACACCACCCCACTTCCAGGATGGATGACCCCCCAGCATCAACCAGCCTATTTCTGTAAGCCTGAGCAGGTATAGGAACCTGAGGGTATTACCACAAGTAGTTGCATCATTGCACAGCCTGGATTCTCTCTTGTCGTTTTTGGTAGTGGGTATCAGCAAAATGATTATACATACATGATTTTCTGTCAGATTCAGTGAACACCTCGGGAAACATCCACACTTGTTCATTCTCTGTCCCGAGCAGCAATGAAAACATATTGCTTGCTGGGAGCTGTAGTTTTCAGATCAAAGATGCTTTAGAACATTCTGATACACCAGTCACACACAGCTCCTTGCTCAAGACAAGGAGAAAGGAACAGTGGTCGTTACATTACTGCAATTAATTTAGGGAAATAATTTGAATGATTACAACTAACTAAATATGGGGAGGTGTGCAATAATCTCAGAATCGGGCTTTAATTGACTGGAGGAGACAAAGCTATGTACAAATCTAATAGTACAATATCTTTACTTGTTATACAGTAAACCCCCCTCCATTGCGGGGGTTACGTTCCGGACCCAGCTCGCGAAAAGTGAAAATCCGCAAAATAGAAAAACCCTATTAAAATGCATTGTAGGCATGTTTGTTTTACTGTCACTGTACGTGTAAAAGCATTTTAAGGTCTTTAAACACACTTTTAAAACAATAGAAACTCATTTAAACACATAAAAGATACTGAGAGACATAGCAAGAGCTATGGAAAACACAAAAATATTTAATTTTTAATGATTAATATAGTAAAATAACATTACAAAAAAAAAACGCAATATACCGGGACCGCAAAAACTGAACAGCGATGGAGCGGGGGTTTACTGTATTATTATTATGATCATGTTTTTCTGTGGGCCTGTACTCCATGCAACACATGTATAGCATTTAGTAAAAAAAATTAATTACAAAGAAAATATTTTGCATTTATCATAGGCTGTCTTCTGACCAAAAAAGCCATTATTTTTAAATCTGTTACAAATAAAAAACTGATCCCTGACAGATCTGGTTGCTATGGAACATAGAAGAGACATTTGAATTAGTTCATTAACTGAATTTGCTTCAAAAGGCCATTAACAAGAATGTTTTTTTTGGCTGTACCTGTGTTCCTGTTGGACACACCACCCTATCATAACTGTGAATGCAGGGCCTTCAATCCACATAACCCTTCAACCATGTGAACAACTCCTGTTTTACAATATTTGTACAAGTTCAAAAGCCATTCACTAATTAGTGAATTCAGGTCGATTCATTGGAATAATATAGTGCAATCAAAAATTTAAACACATGTACTATATATTCAATAATTCTGCACAAGGAATGAACATTTATGTAAACATTTGAAAAAAGGCACCCTATTCCCCAATTCCTAATAATCAGTGACCAAATCAGTCTGGCATGGAACAATTTTTCAGAAAAACTTTAATAAGAAAATAAATAATAATGTATAATTATAACATTCCTTTTAGATTACATCGCCAAACCAAGATTGTACAAATGGTTATTCATCCTCTCTATAACCAATAAGCCATTTATAAATGTTTTGCAAGGAAAAGGAGGTCCTTGTTGCACTGATTTTTTTAAACAATAGTCAGAAACCATTATATATGAAAACGTATGTGCATTCTGGGGATGTAACATGTGCACCTACATGCATATTTGGAAGAATATAAGCTAATATTTGCAATTGTAAAATGAACAGTTTTACTATTTAACACTTTAGACACAACACATTTGTAGCTGATTGTATTTGTTTCCTTTTGTGGTTAGAGATTTCTTTTTTTTATTAACTGCACTGACATATTCTCCTTAACACATAAGAGGTGAACACTAGGTTAGAACACTCTTTGGTATGTTTTGGGGAACATTATATAGTACTCTATATCTTAGGGAACATTATCTAGTACTATATATGACTTGCCTGTAGCTTACTTTTAACAGTGTCCAGTGCAAGCTCTTTTTTAATGTTGTATAGTATGAAAATTGGTGAATGGTTTATATTTTTTCTTTGTAAAAACCATTTTTATTAAATATGTTGCAATTGTGTGTACAACAAATAATATTAAACACATAAACTGTACAATGCAGACAAACGCTTTGCATATACTGTATGTATGTCAATTTAGTAATACATACCAACGTTTCTTGATACACATAGCTTACTACATGCAGATCATCGTCACCCTCTTCCCATGCAACAGATGAGACACCAAACTAAAAGAACTTAAGCGAAGAAACACACAGACAACAAATATTACTGTCATATGCGTCAACATAATAAAAGAAAAGAAAAGAACAATCCCATAAACAGCCATTCAAAAAAAAAAAAAAGAAACCTCTTACACAAGTTGTAGAAACATAGAAGAAACAAAGATTATCTAACACATACATAACATAGTCATCATTTACAAAAATAAATTCAGCCTTAATTTCGACCAGTCAACTGGTTCGCTGGGCGCACAGCCCTCTGTGTAGAGTGTTATGACAATGGATTGGGACTCTATACCTGAAGTTGGGACACCAGCCCCACACAGGTTATTTTGAAATCTATGTTGTGCAATTTTTAATAATACATTGGCTAATTTCTCACTATGCAGAACATAGTAGAAAATGTCTGCTAATGTGCTTCACTGTGATGAGAGGGACAAGCAATAGCTGTTTGACATAGCAAAAGATTTGAGTGATAACTACGAGCAGTGAATGTGGCTTAGCAGCAAATGTTCTCAACAGTCAAAAGCAGCTCACATTTAAATCATTGTGAATAGATTCCAGAAATAAACTGTTGCAGTAAATCCTTCTTTTGCAAACATTTTGATCCCATAAACAGCTGTAAAACATTGTGGATTAAAAGAAGCAATACATTTTAGCAGACATTGTGCAAAAGCGGAAAAAAGCAAAGGTACCCGTTTCTGCCAACTAAAAGAGCCAACTAAAGGTTATATTTTTTCCACTTAAGATGCCCCAGTGGACAGTTGTTTTTTTTCTGGTAAGGATTACTCAAGGAAGCGTACCTTCTCTATGCATGTTCACAGAATGACCTCACTGTATCTTGTATACAATGGATGGACGACTTGCTGGAATTAGTAACTGTTACATGTGAGGAACCCAATGCCTTTGTGAAAACCTAGTCACATGACAGACATACAATAGGCACCTAATGACTTCTGATTCGCTTGAAAGTTCTGGTTCCACATAGAGTGGATTTGTGTAAAATATGCCACAACCTAAGCAAGGCACCTTTAACATGTAAATTCTGGTTCCTGAAGACATCATGTTAGGACTATGCAGAATTTAGTGTGGAAGTTAATACTACTGGACTCTGCATGCTTACCTAAAATATTGTATTTGCTTCTCTGTTTTTTTTTTTTGTTTTTTTTTTTAGCAAACAGGAAAATATGAAAACGTGGTGCTCAGATACTACTTGCATTGCTGTTGCAAAAAAAGGGGGACAAGGCAAACAATGTGCCCATGCTTAGCAAAACTAATTTGCAGGAACTGCCAGAGATTAAAATGATCTCAAAACGGAGGCAGCCTTTTTGCAAGCTTAAAAGCTACTTGAATGGCCAATTTACTAATAATGATATTGGTCTGTTTTTTTTTATGAATTGGAAGATTCATCAGTATTTTCACAAGTATTTATTTAGGCCACAAAGCAGCCACCTCCTTCCTGAGCTGAAAATGGGTGCACTTTAACATGAGCTTGTTAAAATAACAAATAAAAAAATTCTTTTTTGAATAACTGTAGCTAGAGCAACAGTTTTTTTGTTATGTTGACAGTTTTAACTATGAGGAATTATAGATGAAAAATGAGCCTTAATTCAGGCCTACAAGGCCTACAGAATTCTATGGACCCACAATATTAAAAAGCAAGTGGGTCTTGCTTACTGGGTAAGGCAAATGTCACCATTACCAGTAAGCCTGTGATATGTATAAAACACACAAAAAGGAAAGTATAGGGTGTATCAAACACTAGTCTCAGCCTATTTCTCACTGCGCGTGTTTGATATATATCCCTCTAGTATTTATCACCAACTTCTGAAGCACATCATCTGCTTTCACACTTGACCAGTATTTAAGTCCTGTTTGAATAAAAGTGTTTAGAGAGTAGCGTTTTGAAGGCTTCCTGATTCCCTGATTGCTTTCATAACTAAGCCAACTGAAACATTCAAGTTCTAGAGGAACGCAATCCCTGCAAAAAGGTCACAGACAGTGGTGCAAGCAGCCTTGTAAAAAAGGTTAGAGAAATCCTTTATAGCGCAGTTTACAGCGTCTAACTATAAATTACTTAATATTTGTGTGCTACAAAATAGAACTTAAACACATGGATTTCGCTGTAATTGGACTCAAAAGGGGGAAAGGGTAATTGTCAGCAGGCAAGGTATCAAGTGTACTTGTGAAGTATGTCATTCACATGAAGTGTCACAGTCACGGATAAGATATTAAAAAGGCATTCCATATCTGGTAGGGCATTCCATGGTCTGAGTTTAGCTGGTTCCCCAGGTGTCTTCTTGTGAAGGGAGGAGATACACACTGAGTTTTATCCTTCTTCAACATATTAGTTCTGGAACAGCAAAGAGCCAGTGTGTGTTTACTTTTTTTTAAAATTTCTTTTTAAATTCCTTTTAATACAAACACTGGAGTTTGGGCAGTCTGGTGGGGATAAAATGCTCAAGTGTGCCAAGGGCTCAGTGAGTCACAACACCCTTAAGGGTCTGGCTATGATGTCTTACTCTTAGTGACTGGTTTACCCCCGTTCATTATTGCAGATGCACTTGTGCTTTTACTCGGTGTCACACGGGCCTTTGGCACTGTCTCTCCCACATCATGCAATGACGGTTCTCTGTACATGGCAACTGAAAAGAAAAGCATATAAAAAAAAATTAGGAAAGTTCAAAGAGAATTTGCTATGTACAGAATATATACATACACACACACAGTTAGCATGCCAGTAGTTTCAAATGTGTTTCTATGTAAAAGAGCAACTATATTTTACATGCAGATGATGTGATTTCTTTCTTTCTAGATCTGTGAATCCTTTTTGAAGCAAAATGATTCACAGAATACAATACAATTTCTAGATAGCTTATACTGCAACTGATTTTATCTTAGCAGTCAGCTAACTGGCTATGCTGTCTGGAAGGTTAGGAACACAGCCAATAGAGGGAGAACCTACAAATCTGAATATGAAATTATCATTAAAAGTAAAGTGAATAAAGAAAATATTACCTAATATCAAATGCAATACGCTAAAAGATACACAATAATTTGTAAAAACCTAAATGAGTACTAGCCGAAGATACACATTGTACACAATGCATCATAAATATGCATATGCACTATACAGTACATGAAATGAAACATTGACCTTTAGTAAATCCATTTTGTATAAAAATTACCAATATTTACTGCACATCTTGTTTTCTTTTAATTATACAGGCATTTGAAATATCAACTGACAGCTGTAGATACTGTAAATATACACAGATAAGTGTTTCCCATAAAGCCCAACTCTGGACAATTTTTTTTAAAAAAGTCTCGCTGAAGGGATCTTACATCCTCTTTGGCATTGTCCACTGTGGTAATTTGTTCTAATATTAGATGTTTTAATCATCATTCAGTTTCCTGGTATCTTTTAACCCAGAAGAGTGCAGGATATTATAGACCTCCCCCTAAGAAGGTAACACCATAGCACCCTGCACTCACCTATAACAATGCAGAGGACAGTGCTGTGTCAGCAGTAGTCTCTGCATCACTGAGGATTGCCCACCACTAAAGAAGAACCAAGAAGGGAGAAAACTCTGCGCATCATATCACCTACAAAAAAAGTAAGTAAATAAAATACTGTCTGGGGGGTAAGGAGGGTTGACTAGGTTGTAATACCTGGAGCCAAAAGTTAGGCTTTATTACTAAGACAAATCTAAAGATATTTTGAAATTGGACATAGTGGGAATGGGGATATTTAATCAACCAATCATGATCGAGGGGCCCCAGGTAATGAATATAATGCTCATTCATTTTGGGGCTGATCTAAAGCATAGGACTACTTACCTGCCCCACAACGATGCAACAACCAGTGGTGCTTTCCTTCAGTGAAACATGGATGGCCACTGGCCCCGCATTGTACACAATGATGTTGGTTAAGGGGGATGATGGCAAGACCAGGTATTTACTGGCAAGGAGTGTGGCTTTAGGAGACTTGTCCTCACAACCTACATAGGCGTTGACTAAGGAACTGCAATATTGCCTCTATTATTACAGTTTATCTTTTCTCCATACATCGCAGTGATTTTTTTTTCATTACTGGAGAAAATTTTTAGTCTGTTTATGTGGCACATTATCACAGGGAAATACCGTGATAGGCAGCAGTGAAATATCACTGTGATGGTACGTGCAAAGCAACATACATAGTATTTTTAGAAACAATTGAGAGGTTTAAATGTTCTTTTTTTTTTTTATGTGAAAATGCTCTTTGGGAGGTGGGTGTCAAAATGGGGATGGAACAAGACCCTTGATCCTGGTGCTCGTTTGCTTCTTCGTTTTCTCTGGTGACCTCTAGGCACCTACAGCACCTGGCATTGCAATCCCAGGTTCCATTTTTCTCTCAACACCTGATATTACCAAAGGGCAGAGCCCAGCAGCATCAAAGAAAACAGACACCTTAAACTACCCACTGCACAGATTGGCTGCACAGCCTGCTGTCTACACTACTATGGCAACTTAGCTGGAGTCCGCGCCTGATAATCCACCAGACCAAGCTAGCTTGGAGGTGGTCATAGAGGCTTCTACTAGCTGCCAGAACACTGCATCCATGAAGACAGAGCATGCAGATGGACATTGGCTTGATCCATCGTGATCTCGATTCTGTTTGGGACCGGATTAGATCAATGGAGCAAAAAATTAATAATGTAGAAAATGCTGTAAATGACCATACGGTGTCCCTACACACCCTGCAAACTAAAGTGATTTTTCTGGAAGCCAGAGCAGAGCATGCAGAGAGTAGAAATTGATGCAACAAACTTCATATCCTAGGTCTGCAGGGGGGGGGGGGGGGAGAAGGGGCTGATTTACTTGTGTTCACGGAATATTCACATAAAATCTTAGCAAAGCAAAGTTCTTAGTCTTCTTTGTGTTAGAAAGGGCTGACTGTATACTGAACGCACTTGCCGCTCCCTGCACCATTACTCTCAAACTACTAATTTTTTTTAGACGGCGATCTGGTTCTCAAGGAAGCAAAACAGCAAAGTTCTAATTTTTTCTGATAATTCTGTCTAAAACCCAAACTCTGGTCAAAAAGTATACCCCACAGCTTGATCTTCCCAGCTACTCTCTGTGGCTAAGACAGTTAAACAGCCACGTTCTTTACATTGCCAGAAAAGGTCTCAGCCTGTCTGGGAACACCACATCGGTCCTAAGAAGGTTCATATCACACCTCCAAGGATTTGAACCATCGCACCTTGGGATGTTTTTTCCATGCATGAATCACTTAGCCATGATTACTGCTCTGCTTTTTAGTTCTCTTTTGTTGAGCCTTTTGATCCATGGTGTGCATTTTCCCTGTACCACTTTACCTGCCTACAGTGGTGACCTATTCCAACTGGCTAATATCTGGCTGTATAGTTGATACAGACTCTTTGCATTGCCTGGAGATATGCTACCCCTGGGTGTCTTCATGCATAAACATGCCCCTGGGAATGGGGCATAAAATAGGTTTGTTAAGAACACTGCAAGTAAATGTGTTGTACTCTAAGGCTGATGTTGGGACCCATCCATTTTTCCCTGTAAACATAGATCTAAATTGAAACCTATGCACATGGATGTATATCTGTGTGCAATTGTTTTCATTTCCTGTTTTATCTATCAATAGGCAGACGGAAAACAGACCCATTGTCTCCCTATGAGGAAATGGATATCGACAGATGTTGATCAGTAAACTTTATTTTCTCCACAGGGAATCCTTGACCATTTTTTTCTTGGTTGCTGAAAAATATATGACGTAGGCATCTGTGTGAAAGGGGTCTAAAATCTAGAGGTTGGAATGCAAGAGATGTAAACTGCAAAAGAAGTGTTGCTTGCAAAACTGAATGTGACATGCATCTTTCCTGGTGCATTCAGGCACCAAAAAATAATCCTAGAGGTGGTAATTAATTTCCTCCTGAAGGTCAAAAGAGGAGGAAACAAAAAGCTATATGCTGCACAGCACTCAATTGGATGCTTTACAGCATAAGCAATCCTGCAGTTATGTATAAGAATGTATTAAATGGTAACTTCCTGTCTCTTTTTTCACTGTTTCACCTAAAAAGAGTCTTTATAATGTCCCTTGGTGATAAATCTAGGAAGCTTTATTTATCACGGTAATAAGCCACTTTCAATGTATAATAAACAGGTACATTACAATTCTCTTTTCTTATCATTGTGAATATATGGTGAAGAGAAGGAACAAGGTTATTCCCCCATTTTTAGTTCCTACCTGTAATATTTTATTGTACAGTGTTGTTAAATATCTCACTAAGAATGTATCACTGTAAAAGTAGTGAAAAGTGTTATCTGTATTTATTACCATTGACCAGCTTTTCACCATTTATTAAAAGTACACCTTACTCTTTAAAAACAGTTAAAACCATACAAAAAATGGTATTACAATAACTTACAAAGATTTTGGTTTCTTTTGTCTGGATATATAATCGTACATTTGTTATGAAAGTAAAATCTATCATTTTTCATAAGTTATTGATACCATGGTATTACACAATACAGTAATCATATAAAACAAGAAAATGTCTAGGGTAACACAAAAATTCTGATCTTCTTTCTATATAAAAATAAGAATTGTTTAGAGGCCTTTGGGATATTGAATGCAATTTTTAGATCCTGATTTGCATTATACCGAAAACTAAACAGGATTTCCTCTGGGCCGTAAAAAATCTTATTACCAGATACTGTAATCTAATAATCAAAATAACATTTTCTGATTAAGCTTTAGAATATAGATAATATTAGCAGATAACAGAGCTTTATCACTACTGAATTCACAAAATTCAATTACTTTTCATAATAGAGTGATGCCTAAAATGTGTTGCAAAAATTATTAAAAATAAAAAGAATAAAATTAAAAATGTCTACATGATGCAATTTGGTTTCAAGATTTTTACAGCTAGAGATTCTAGCTTTTACATCCAGGAATTGCTTGGATATGTGTGAAGCCCTTTAAAGTACAGGTATACTTTGTATTACAGGTTAATCTACTCCCTCTTATCTTTTATACCCAAACACATACCTCAGGTGCAGCAAAGGTCCATTCCACAATGAATGTCTCTTTACTGTGCTGGGTAATGCAAGCATTTTCCCTTTCTACCCTCCATGCTGCAGTGTGCAGGTGCAACTAGAGTCTCCAATTAGATGAATTGCACAGCCCAACTTACCCCTCAGGCAGGCTACATGGTATATGTTGGGTCATCATGGATGATAATCAACTAACTGGCAGTGGGAAGGGCAGTGATGTCAGTGGTCTAGGCAAGGTAAGTGGTGCAGGACATGGAGGTATAAAGCAGACTTGACAACCATCCACCCATGGTGCCTGTCACCTTTCAGGCAGTGTTGACATTGCTACATCAGGATTGCCTGTGTGAGGGTGTAGCATAGTGTGGCAGTAATAATTCACACATAGCCCAGGTGCAATCATTAGAACTTTTATTGTAGCAAAGGCAGAACTTGTAGTCAAGGCAAACAGTTCACAACAAACCTAGTTGGATGGGATCCAACCGGGAGCACTCACAGATACCAACAGCTTGTAGCAGAGTAGGTATCATTCAAACTGACAGCATCTGTCTGGAAGGGCAGGATGTAGGCTGGCCATCTCGTACCCAAATCGGAAATAGTTCAAGTGCTAGTCCTAAGCATTTCCTTCTCATCTGGAACCTCTAATACTGTCCCTAAACTAGCAAATTTGCACCAAAATCTGCAAAGCAAGAATTAAAAAAAAAAAAAACTCTGTTGACTCAAGATGGCAGGCAAGGGTCACCTGGAAGTAGCACAGCCAACTGAAACACTATCCACAGAAACCGGGAAACCCCAAGAAATCAAGTTTCCCCTGACTTACTCTAAAAGCTGTGGGGCCGCTCAAGGCGGATGCCATCTACATTGAAGGTAGCAGACTGCACCTGCCTACCCCTGCCTACATGCCCATGAAGAGAACTTCAAGATAATCAGGATTAAACAGCAATGGAATACATGAGAACAAAACTGGCAGTGAAACTTTGCAAGGTGAACTGTTGATCTAATAAGCCAACAAAGGTGTAGTTCTTAGTAGTGCTGCACAGCCAATGCATCTCTTTTTTTTCACAAAGCTGACATTTAATCTGCTTAAGGTTTGCCTTTTCTAGTTTCTTCACCCCCCTCCCCCCATGCCAACCATGCCAATGAAGTTAAAAAAATGTTTTTGCTTTGATTACATATATCATTATAGATCCAGTGACATCATCGCTGTGTTTTTGTGTCTATAAAATGTAGGCAGAACATGGCTGATGGGAGAGGCCAGAATGGTGCTGTGTAAAGTTTCCTGAAAACATCACAAGCATCCAGCTTCAGTACTCCTCTCAAGATTCCTCAAGCTCTGATGCAAGCAGTGAGTGGGCTCTTGATAGAAGTTTTGCAAATATCAAAATGCTCTAATGGGTGGATGCCAGTCAGAAGGAGTGAGCATTCCTAGGCAGACTGAATTTGGAAATGAGGCAGGCTGCACTGGACGTCTTGCAGCTTGTAATGCAGAAGCTTACAGTGTGCAGTGAAATCAGAGTAAGCATTTTCAGTAAAGGACCCTGTACAACTGTGCAAGACTGAAGGTAAGGCTGGAGCTCAGCTTTAACCCTTTTGCTTCCACAAATGTATGGAATATGTCGACAGCAACAGAGGGTTTTACATACACTTCCAACTGTCTTGGGGGCCAGGAATGTGTGTAAATGTGACAAGCCAGTTATCAACTTTTGGCTATCAACTGTACAGTCACCTGATCACTTCTATGAACACATAATACATTCACTACTGCCATGTCTTCTGGTCTTCGCTCTCTTATTTGTAGACTCGGGACCAGCATGGTGCCACTAGCTACATGGGAGAAAAATCAGTGAACGTCCTTTGACTGATCTCCCCTACATAGTAAGAACCCAGAAATGATGTGTGTTACATCGTTTCTGGGTTTAGCTGTGACTTTCCCTGGCCACTGAGGTTGAGAAAGACGCTAATGGAGTGCAATCTGCACTTTGTCACCTTCAATGGAGGGCAGGTGGGAGTCAGCAGTCTAAAAGTCTCATTAAAGTGAATGTGCCATAACAAAAGAGTATTACATAGAGGACTGTGGACCCTTGTATAATAACCAATAAAGTTTAGTGAAAAAAAGTGTGAAAAAAGATACAAATAAACCCTCCAAAAAACACACGTCAAAATGTTGATTGCACTACATGTTATATATCACTAGCACATCTGAGGGAGAGCAAAAATTCTAGAGCCATTATTCATGGTTAACTGTCAACTGATGACTTGTCAATGCTTTTAAAGCATAGCCTATGGAAAATTTGGGGTACCTAAATGTGTCGCCATTTTATAGGCACATGATATTTTAAGGCTTGCCATTTTGGGTAGTTATTCACTCAGTACAACCTTCTTTTTTCTGTTTTACCAAAGAATTATTATGATATTGCAATGGTGTTTCCTAAAATTAACCTTAGTGTATTTCTTACTGACATTTTGCACTTGATAAACCTTTCCCCCAATATCATGTGACACAAAAAAAATTGGAACTACCACTATTTTATTTTTCAGGGACTCTGCTTTCAAAAAATATAAATTGTTTTGGGGGTTTTAAGTAATCTTCATGCCTAAAAGTTTTATGACGTGCAGAAAAATGCAAAAATGACTCCGACAGCAAAAGTGTTAAAGAAAATTTGTAGACCATGAAACGAAAAAAAAAAAAATAGACTTTCCGCACTGTGCTTATCTTAACAGGTATTTAACCAGAAGTAATTACATTCACTATTCTACAGATGACAACTAAAGAAAGCAATTGAAATACGACAGACAAAATATGGAACAACAAAGCAAGACACAGTCAAAAATATTTTCAGGTCAATGTTATGACTTAAAATGCATACTTACAATAGAGTTTTCTCTTAGAACAGTGTCCTCCACTAACAATTTAGCTGTGTGTCACTGGTGACAGAATGGCAAAAACAGGATTATCCTCACTGAACTGTCAAATGCTGGTAATACTATGAGTCATAATGCAGCAATGCTGTGCTGCGGCCCTGCTATGTCTGTAGCTACAAACTTAGTTTGGAACCACATAGCTGACAATACTCATTCAAAATAACGTTCAGTGTGTTCTTGATGCTGAAGTGGTCAACACTTCTTTAATGAGTTTAAAATATAATTAATCATCTGTCATTTTGATTTCCACAAAGTTTTTGATTTTGTCACCTAAAGTTTCAGTAAGAGATTCAAGCCTCAAAGTCAGTTTAATTTCCAATGTATTATCACAGCAGATTCCAACTCTGACAGCTGAGCCCCTAATCAGATCAGGCTAGCTGAGTTTTCTGCTCTGTAGGTTTGACATTTGATTTGGACAAATGACCAGTGTCAATGTCAGTGTTCTCGAAGACATGTTACGTCAAAAAATATTGCAAGTGCTCTTTTCTGTCTTTTCCTTTTTCACTCTAGACCTGATGATTTGTTTACTGGGACATCATGCAACTCACTACCGTGCAACTGGACTTGTTTTTTTTTTTAATCAAGAAAATGTGAC
Organism: Pelophylax lessonae; assembly: GCF_965119305.1. Classification (NCBI taxonomy): domain Eukaryota; kingdom Metazoa; phylum Chordata; class Amphibia; order Anura; family Ranidae; genus Pelophylax; species Pelophylax lessonae. Next base: position 486,656,039 of record NC_138769.1, read on the forward strand.
ATACTGTACAAAATTTACATAATATTTTTAAAGGGTTCTATTTTCATTGTAGTGCATATAAAAATAAAATATGTTAAATATTAGGCCCACTTCAGATTTTTTTTTTTAATAGAATTAGAACCTCTACCAGGTTTTTATTGCTCTCCTTAGTCCAGTTGAGAAGATTTACCCCTCTCCCTGTCACCTGTCCATTAGTCAAGAAGTAATGGGATCTTCACACATTCTTTGGTGCGACTAACACTTTACTTTGACCCCTTCTTGGATTGTTATCGATTGTCAATTAATAAATGTTCCAAATGTACAAGTACAATTTGACAGTTCCCTTCGATTCCTGCATTGGTACTTTATACTTTCTTTTTATAGACTGTTATATTATGGACTGTTAAACTGTTCTGCTTCCACCTCTGGAACTGTACAAGACTACTAGTAAAGTTGTATAACATATTACATGTTGCATATGAAAATAAAGAATGCATAAAAAAATAATAGAAGTAATAGGAAATAATTGCAACTAAAGCTGGCCATATATTGAGCTCCTGAACAGGCTGAGGTGCAACCTGGCTGTGTCGGATGGACGGAAACATAATGTCCCAGAGGTGTTCTATTGGATTTAGGTCAGGCCATTTAATAGTATGAAATCCTTCATCCTCCAGGAACTGGCTGCATACTCTTGCTACAAATGGCTGGGCATTGTTATGCCCCAGGAGGAACCCAGGACCCATTGCACCAGCGTAGGGTCTGACAATGGGTCTAAGGATTTCATCCTAATACCTAATGGCAGTCAGAGGGCCATTGTCTGGCCTGTAGAGGTCTGTGCGTCCCTCAATGGATATGCCTCCACAGACAATCACCGACCCACCACCAAGCCAGACATGCTGAACGATGTTACAGGCAGCATACTATTCTTCACGGCTTCTCCAGACCCTTTCACGTCTGTCAAATGTGCTCATCTGTGAAAACGACAGGGTGCCAGTGGCGGACCTGCCAATTCTGGTGTTCAATGGCAAATACCAAACAAGCTCCATGGTGCCAGACAGTGAGCACATGGCCCACTAGAGGTTGTTGGTCCCTCAGACCACCCTCATGAAGTCTGTTTTCTGATTGTTTGGTCAGAGACATTCACACCAGTGGCCTGCTGGTTGTCATTTTGTAGGGCTCTGGCAGTGCCTATTCTGTTCCTCCTTGCACAAAGAGCAGAAACAAATCCTGCTAATTGGTTAAGGACCTTCTCTGGCCCTGTCCAGCTCTTCTAGAGTAACTGCCTGTCTCCTGAAATCTCCTCCATGCTCTTGAAACCTTCTGGCAATAGCACGTATTGATGTGCCATCCTGGAGGAGTTGGACTTCCTGTGCAACCTCTATAGGATCCAGGTATCCTCTGATGCTACCAGTAGTGACACTGACCCAAATGCAAAACTAGTAAAAAACAGTCAGAAAAGATGAGTAGGGAAAAGAAAATGTCAGTGGCCTCCACTAGTAAAACCATTCCTATTTTGGAGGTTGTCTCATTGTTGCCCATCTAGTGCACCTATTGTTCAAAAAATAACTGATTAACAACCCCCTCTGCTACTTAACTGACCAGATCAATGTCCAAAGAGTTTAACTGACCTAATGCTATACTCTGATTAAAAAATGTTCCTATAATTTTTTTGAGCAGTGTATAAAAGATGATGTTACACAGAGTAGATACCAAACATGTCATCTATTATTGTTTAATCATGGTTGTTAAATGTATGTATATATAATCTGTATGACAATTAGCTATATACCTCAGAAGGGACCAAACATTGAAAGAAAGAAAAAATAGCCTTTTGTGACCACTAATAAAATATATAGGGTGTTGTATTGAATTATATTTTCCACTAGGTGGCGCACGAAAACAAATGATTTCTTTAAGAGAATATACACATATATTCTTCTTTCGTGCATGCAATATCCACGAGAGGGCACCCTATAGCTAATTAGTCCCAGTTCACCGTTGATTGGCTAAAGTTCCCGCACTGGAGGTATATAGGGAGATGAGACTGAGCGTAGCACGTGATCCCTGATGACGTCATACGTTGGATGACGAAATGCATCGCGCCCCGTGTTACGCCCTACGCCACTTCCGGGTTCCTGGAACGCAGCCGGAACACAAACCGACTGCAGTGCAACTCCGAGCTGTTCCCTGCAAACTTGAATGTAAGTGGCTACATTTTTATTAAACCTTGAAACATACCTACTACACCATGAGCTTCCTCTGTTTTCTTATGGCTTAATGGAATTATCGTACATGGCTTGAGTGGAATACTTAGCGGAATCCATACCAGTCCTCCTTATACAGTGGATAAAGTCCCGGGCATTTAAAGAGAACGGGGAGACGAGAGTCTGGCCAAACACCGGGAATTTCTTGAAGGTACCACTTACCTATGCTAGACCCCAAGGGGTCATCTGGTAAATGAGTAGGACACCTGGTGATGGATTCCTTTTCCCTCATTTCACATAAAGGATGCATCTTTTCTGAGCACCAAGCACTTCAATCACTTTAATTTGTTTGGAGAAAGATATATAATAGATAGATACTCAGCAATATCCCTATATATATATAGTAGCGCAAACTTGTCAAGAAGCAAGTGCCAAAAAAAATACTGTGCCCACTGCACAAAAGTCCGAAATGCAATAGATGTCACATAGGCAGCAGGAAAAAGTTCAGAAATGACTCAAACAGTCCATAATCCTTCACTCTATCTCCTGGGATGATAATGTACGAAGACGTGTTTCTCAAAAGGATCACCACCACCACCGTGCTCCAAGGGGGGAGGAGAATTGCCCACTCACCAGATGCTGTGGCCCAACCCACTTTCGTGTTTGAGCATTCAGGCTTATAATGATGGTCACTGGTCCAGAGTATCCACAACAGGAATCGCACCAGCGCAGTCAAAAAAAGCTCAGCAGCATATGGGGAGGAGAGAACATAATCCCAATAGCGTGATACCGTTTGAAAGGGTTTTATTAAATAAAATAAAACATAAGGTAACACACTCACATGTCTTGTATGTCATCCAACGCAAAAAAACAGTCACGAATAGGGGAGGGATACCCTTCAGGAGATGATGTCCAGGCTCCACGCCGTGGACGCCGCGCCTTCTGGGTAATCCGAACTCCTCTTACACAGCCTGGTTACATCGCCTGGTCACGCCCCGACGCGTTTCGTGATTTCCACTTCTTCCCCGGGACGCTCCCGGGAAAGAAGTGGAAATCACGAAACGCGTCGGGGCGTGACCAGGCGATGTAACCAGGCTGTGTAAGAGGAGTTCGGATTACCCAGAAGGCGCGGCGTCCACGGCGTGGAGCCTGGACATCATCTCCCGAAGGGTATCCCTCCCCTATTCGTGACTGTTTTTTTGCGTTGGATGACATACAAGACATGTGAGTGTGTTACCTTATGTTTTATTTTATTTAATAAAACCCTTTCAAACGGTATCACGCTATTGGGATTATGTTCTCTCCTCCCCATATGCTGCTGAGCTTTTTTTGACTGCGCTGGTGCGATTCCTGTTGTGGATACTCTGGACCAGTGACCATCATTATAAGCCTGAATGCTCAAACACGAAAGTGGGTTGGGCCACAGCATCTGGTGAGTGGGCAATTCTCCTCCCCCCTTGGAGCACGGTGGTGGTGGTGATCCTTTTGAGAAACACGTCTTCGTACATTATCATCCCAGGAGATAGAGTGAAGGATTATGGACTGTTTGAGTCATTTCTGAACTTTTTCCTGCTGCCTATGTGACATCTATTGCATTTCGGACTTTTGTGCAGTGGGCACAGTATTTTTTTTGGCACTTGCTTCTTGACAAGTTTGCGCTACTATATATATATAGGGATATTGCTGAGTATCTATCTATTATATATCTTTCTCCATATGTTTTAGTTAAGTAGCTGCATAGCCAATTTATTTATTGGTGAGTGGTCCTCATTTGAAGCGCTTGGGATAGCTTATACCTTTATTTGGTTTTCGTTGGGCATTTAAGCTGTCATATTATATACTTTAATTTGTTTGCTGCACATTTGCACCTGCACTTAATGAATGGACTATAAGTTGTTTTATACCTATTTATAGTTGCACAGTCACTTTATGGTTAACCATTTGGGGGAACCCAACTATTACTATAATTTAATTGTGATTTGTGGTTTTGATATGCACAGATAATATTGAGCGCTGTCCTCCCCTTCTTGTTTTACAAACATGTCATGCTTTAAAAATGCGCACTCCCGTGCAACGGCAACAAACCACGTTAATTGTACTATCCATATGGAACAATTTAAAAGATTTTATAGGTTACCACTTTAGATTTACAGAGGAGGTCTAGTGCTAGAATTACTGCCCATGATCTGACGTTCTTGATGATACTTCATATGTGTGGGATGATTGTTGTTTGCATGCGTGTGGAACCGAGGCACAGGATCGAGTTTCCACGCAGGCACGTGGGGACCGGGGCACTTTAAAAGAAATTGTAATTATTAAATTTTTTTTTTTTTACACTGTTGCTTTATTTATTTTGGATCACTTGCTGTCACTAGGAATGTAAACATCCTTTATGTCAGCAAAGAGCATGTTATAGGTACTCACTATGGAGAGATCTGGGATCTATAAGACCCTAAGTCTCTCCTCTGCTCTTAAAAGCATAACACCAAGATCAGTGTTTTTGAATGCTTTACATTTTTCAAAAATTGCACCATTGAAATCCGGCTAAACTGGAAGTGATATCATGTCATCGCTTCCGGGTTACCATAGCCCATAGCTGATCAAAGCTGAGCCCAACTTTGTACGGCTGTCTGACCAGCTGGAGGATGTGCACACGGGTGTCCTGGTGAGATGGCAGAACCTGAGCAAGCCACGGAAGGCAGCAGGAAGGGGGGAAGATGTCCCCTCCGGACTCTAAAAAACAGTGCCGGGATAATACCTACAGCTGCAGGTATCATCCGTATGTCGTGGGTCATTAAGTGCTTAAACAGAAATGGGAGCATGGGAGCAAAAGGGGAGGTGAAACAATCCAATTGGGACAAAAGTTCTAATGACAACTCTATAGGATGGGCATTCCTCTCCAAGAAAGGAAGTGAAGTGAATCTCCTTAACAGGTCACAGAGAGCGAAAAGTAACTTGATAGGAGATATAACCCTTCCCTATTTTATTCAAAATGTAGAATAAAAGTTTTGCTATACATACACTTTAGATCCCATTTTATGCAGTTACACTACTAAGTGGTATTGTTCTTGTGAATTTAATTTTTAGGGTTTTTTAAGAAAAAAAATGATCACAAGGTAAATGTAGGAGTGGAGTGAAAAAAAAAACTCATCCATCATAGAGGCATGAGACCATATTATTGATTCTGAACAAGAGATACCACATGCAGTAGAGAAGTCTAATCCTCTGAATTCTCCACTAGAATTAAAATAATAGGGATTTAAAACAACGAAAAAAAACACTGGGCTTTGTAACTAAAGAAGTCTAAAAGAGGGATTTGTCTGTGGTGCTAAAAGAATTTCAGTTTTTGTATATACACGTTACCCAAGATGTCCTGGAATGAAATGTAAATAAAAAGTAAAAGAAAGTAGACAATGTAACCAAACAGACATGAATATGTGAACAGCCATACATGAATATATAAATATATGACCCTTACCTTCCAATGGCTTAGGTAGAAAATGGGCTGCTGGTTTTGTTTTCTTGACTCTGTTTCCTTTCATGACTTGACCTTCTTTATTGAGACCTAAGAACCAGGCTCTACCTGATTCCTGCTGTCTGTATATCATAGATGAATATATGACATAATAGTTTTCAAACACAGACTCCTTGAACTTGCATTCCAAAGTAAAAAGTTCCTAGGAGAAAAAAAGAGCAAAATGTTTACACACACTGAGTATTTTTCATAATAGATATAGATTTACAGCAGTTTACTACATGCAAGACTTCGAAATAGCCTTAAGAATGTATAGTGTGAGCAAACAAAAATATATGAAAGTATAGTGTTTGCATCACTGTCATGTCATGCATCACTGAGGTTTAATTTCCATAACCCAACATACTGTAGCTTGTATGCTTTTCCCATGCTTGTATGGATTTTAGGTAGACACTCTAGTTTCAAAAATCAGCACGAAAACAAACTAATAAGGTAAATGAAAATAAAATGATTCTAGTGTGTACTGCTGGGGGAGGAGTGACATATATTCTCTAAATAACATTTTTCCTAAACCAATAATCATTAGCCCATATTTTTTCGTTAGTTGGCAAAAAAATAAAAAATAAAACAACAATGAGCACATTTCCTGTAATAAAGCGGGTGTATATTAAAGTATATCTAAAGGTACAACTTTTTCCCCAATTTTTACTGCAGTCCAGGTCCCTTTGGGAAGATTTATATTCTTTTTCTGCACTGTAGACACATGGGGCAGTGAAAGGAAATCTACTTAAAGAGGGAAATCCCATCTGAGACCATTATTAACATATTAGAAGCATTCACTGACCTCTGTAGCTGAAAGTACTAGGCAGCAATTCATCCTTAAAATTCAGAGTAGAAGTATTTCAGTCACTCAAGCTTTTCTCTCAGGAGCTTAGCCCACTGTGCCCCCTTCCCCCTCTCCCAAAACCCTGCTCTTTGTTTACATTAGAGATCAGAAGGATTTGAAACTACACAGGCTAGTGCCTGCAGCTAAAAAGCTCAGTGAGAGCTTTTTAAAGGTTTAAATATTGCTTTGAAAAAAAGGGTAAATATGTGAATGTCCATTGCCTGGGCAGTTACACTGTAAGGTATATATAACATATTTTCTCCTCCAACGCACTTCTTCCAACACTTGTGCAAATACAATAGAATGGCACTATCTAATGTCGAATAAACTCATTTTTTTGCTGCACTTCCTATCCATCCTGGAAATTAGGCTGTGCAAACTAAAATAACATGATAAACTCTGTACCTCTTCATGTAATTATTTAATGTGGACGTTTAAAATTTACTGCTGTTAATTACCCAGCAACAAGTCATTATCTTCTAAAATAGGGGCATATTATTTGGGTTATAAATATAAAGCAGCTTTAATCATTCAGTACTCTGACAATAGTGTAATAGCTTTGAGGTTGTAATTATCCTTTATGCTGTTTTAGGAGTTTACCCTAGCATCTACAACTAGCCAAAGACATCAGAGAGTTAATGGACAAGTGAATACGATCTTCATTGAAGATTTTTTTTTCAGATTGTCACATAAATATGCACACTTATTAGCCAAGCATGCATGTTTATTCCCATGAAGGGGGTCAAGGAAGACAGCCAGACACCCAAGGCACAATCTGTAACAAATGTCCAAAGGCCAAGTGTTATTACTGCCAAATGCTGGTGCCCACAGATATGAGGACTAATATTGGCCAGATGAGGCCACCTTAACAATCTATATTTTGAAAAATGTGCAATCACAATAAAAGAAATGACAGAAATTGGAATTTTGCAGCTCCTTCTAACCATACTATAAGTAATTTAAGGGAAAATTACTTACTTTATTAGCAATAGCAAAGCTTGAATACTGCAAGCTCCCCATTCGTTGCTGAATACATTTCATGCATGCCAAGTAGGTTAGGTATGCTCCATGGACAGCAAAGCGTCCTTTAGCATAAATTTGTTTGCAGCCAAATGGAGAAAAGCACTTCGTCACACAAGTCTTAGTGTTTTATGATACAAACAACTTTTGACCTGACATATAAAAACTAGAAAGTAGAAAGAGGGAACTCTTTTGCATAGTATTAGTAACTAACCAGGTGCTTGGGATCATTTGTCAAAATGTAATATAAAAATGACATCTTTATTCACACTAGTTGCTATAAGCAACATCTTTTTTTTCCTTCACCAGCTTCTGGTGAGAGCTAGCAATAATGTACTATTCCTAAGAAATAAAGCCTAGAATAAATCGTGAAATACAGCTTAGTTGACAACCTAGAAAAAGTCTCTCACTTACAATAATCATATACTGTAACTACACTAGGTAAAATATAATTATATAATCACACTAGAATAAATTAGGCTTTCAGAGTGGAACTGAAAAAAAAAAAAAGCAAGTGCTTTAACACAGTAAAAAAAAAAAAAAAAAAAATCTTCATTAATTTTGTATGATAACTTTTGGGATGCAATCTCAGTCTGTACTGAAGTTTAAGGTCATCTGGTTTTCCACAGCCTTAGAGTACATAAAAAAGAAAACAAAAATTTGGGTCTTGAGTGTCATACAATGGTCATGTGCCTCCATCCCTAAATACATATTTATACAAAATCCATAAATTCTAGGACTTTAAATGACGCACATGACTTACAATAGTTAGATTGTAGTTATTAAGTGTTCTTGCATGGCAAGACCACTTATTGTTATCGCACATATATATTCCTAGTATTATAGCCAAATTTACCACCCTAACTCCTCCCAGAGTTTTTACAATACATAGACCGTAATACACCGAAATATGCGGATTGTTCCCGATTGGTGTGAACGTTTCACTGAATGGTTCACGAAATATTGGCGTTTTTTGCGGTGAAATTGGTCCCATAGGAATTAATGGCGGAATCTTCAAAACCAGAGTGGGAGCTGACAAAATTTAGAGTGGGAGCTGAAAAATCAGGACATCATTTTCAAGCCCACCTACATAAATCATATGTCAAAACATTCAGCTATCCCTGCTGCCACTAAAAAAGTCCACGGAGGCAAGAACACTTCACACACTTTCCCCAGAAATTGTAGCTTTTCTAGTTAAAGTTACACTTGGATTTGCAATTTTAAAGAGACTTTGTCACTTTTCTCATTAAGTTTAAAATGACAACCATCCTCCCAACCACTCACAGTGACCTTTCCTGCACTTCCCAGCTGCTCTGTCAAAGCCACAGGCAAATACCTAGAGCTTCTAGGTATGGGGACACAAGTGAGTGCCTACCATTGCTTGAGCCTAATTGGTTGATTCCCAGGCCCAAACATTGTCATATACAGAAGGGGAAGAAGTCATTAATTATGTAAGCACTGACACCATTCGATATGGAGCTCACATGGAGGTTTGACTCCTGGCCCTGACGAATGAACAAATGCAATGAACACAAGTATAAGTGGGTTGGGGGATGGGCTAATAATACACTCTGAATAGGAACAGTGGCAGAGTATGTTTAATGCTATATGGATAATGCAGCTAGAGCCTTTATTTGCCTCTTAAAGACCACAAAGGAAGGAAGAACCTGGAGTTTGGAAAGAGGGAAGTTCAAAGCTCCAATCTTCAAGAGAACACCAAAAAATATACAAATTTAGCATGTGAATCAACTTTCCAGTATCCACCCTAACATCTAAAATATTACTTCTTGGATAGTCTGCCCCTTTTATGCTTGGTGACAGGTCCACTTAAATTCACATTATGAAAGAACATCAACATCTAACCTTCATGATGTTTAAAACACAAAATGCCACATGCTGATAATATAAGATGCATTATAGCGTTTTCCCCTTTTGAATGAAAAGCTATCAACAGCAACATGTGAAATCCTTATTTACAGTAGATTAATTTCATATAAACATGGGTTTTCACCTATCAGTTTTCAAAGGAAAATTACAGTGCATCAGTATCACTAGATCAACATCACATTCAGTCACCGTTTAATACGTTCCTCTGTCAATTGCGCGTCACAGTCCATTGCATCTATAAAAAATAAGTAGCTTTTAATATCCAGGAGATGGCAAAAGCAATCAAGCTTTGTGGTGGTGAAATTACTGCAACCCAAGCAGAGTGGCACAGTAATAAGTCTGTGATGGCCTGCCCTCATGGGCGGATAATGGCCTCTTTATGGGATGCTATACTTTCCAAATCAGGTTTGCCTTGTGTTTATTTATATGTCACAGATCCATCAAAGTATTTTTTTTTTTAAGAATGAGCTATTAAAATGACAACAGATATAAGAAATATGTTGTCTGAAATTGCGTGCTTATGATATACTGTCACAAATTTAATATAGACTGGGAGATAGAGATTATGAAGACCAAACTGTATTACTTGGAGCTGTGCTGACAATGTGCCACTGATGACTGCAGCTGAGCTGGATATGACAGATGCTCTCTTGTTATATACACTGAAGAAAGTTACCACTTTATCAGTCCAATATCTTATTTGAACAGAGACAACACATCCCATTCCCTCTGTGCTCCCACCTATTTGTCAGAAAACACATTTCTAAATATGAAAGTACTGGTATATGAAGTACAATTACATGTACCAATAAAGGACAAGTATGTATTTTTTTTACTGTTTATTACTTATAATTACTTTATTACTACTTATTATTTACTAGAAGGCAGTATAGCTAGACAGTGAAGCATACAGCCTCAAAATTTACACATTTGGATAATAATATTTTCCTTAGTCTGTTCTCCTGTTTTGGTAGATGCTGCAAAAGAACTGTAGGATATAGCACATGCAGAGTATGTTTTTATGAGTCCTAAGGTTCAGAAAACAGTTTAAAACTATGGAGTTGATTTGCTAAAGGCAAACAGACTGTTCACTTTGCAAAGGAAGTAGAACTTTGCAAGGAATTTCCATCACTCAATCATGTGCAAGCAAAAAAATTATATTTGTTTTTGTTTCCCTTGCATGTGATTGAGTATTCTTTGCAAAGTGAAATTTCACCACATTCACGAAACATGGTAGGAAAAGGGGGAACCTTTTTTATTTCCCCTTTTCCTCACGGGGCAGTGGCAGAAAGGGCAGTTTCAAGTCTCCTCTTAGAGATAGTGGCTCTCAGTGGAGGTTTCTAGAAGGTCGGGTGGCCTGGCAGGGGTCAGGTGACCTCTGAGGGTGTCATGTGACTTTAAGGTAGAAGGTTCTAAAACCCCAGAAGAGGGCGCTATGAAGGGGGATCCTAAAATTGGGTTCAGTCCCCTCAGGAGACAGAGCTGTGGTGCTCCCCTCCCTCCTCTTTTTGTTGTGGCATTTATATGGTGGTGTCACCTTTGTTAATTGCAAAGTGGAACCGATATGATTTTTATTTTAAAAAATATATGAATGAATGTTGATTGTCCTAAGTCACAGGTGTCAAACACAAGGCCCGCAGGCCGAATGCGGGCCCCCAGGCCATTTCATATGGCCCTCGTACCTCTCCTGCAGCTACAGCACCTCCCTTGTCTCTGCACTCACCTTGTCTCAGTAGTCGGCAGCAGAGAGGACAGAACTCTTTTGCCAGATCCAGCGGTTCTCTGTGCATCTGCAGAAAGGCTCGTCTTTACCCACCCCCACCCCCTTTCTCAGCAGCCTGCAGAAGAGAGGAGGGCAGAACTCCTCCTACAGATTCTGCACCTCTCTGTACAGCCGCAACCCCACCTTGTTTCTGCCCCCCCTCCCCCTGGTCTCAGCATTCAGCAGAAGCTGGAAGCTGACTCCAACCCTCCTCTGTTCCTCCTCTAATGGTGGGGGGGCTCTTGACATCTCATGTAAGGGTGTAAGGGGGCGTGGGGTGCTCTGGACACTAAATCTTACAGATATAATCAGCCCTTTGAGGGCAACCATAATGCTGATGTGGCTCGCGATGAAATTGAGTTCAACACCCCTGTCCTAAGTGATGGATTTTGTTTTACGGGAAGGAATTACATTCTTGAAAGAGGTTTTATACAGCCTGAATCGTGGTGGCTATGCTGTTTTCAGATGATTGATTTATATTTGTTATGAAGATTTATTTTATTGTATTTAAAACTAATAATAAACAGCCACGGCCTTATTCATTCCAACAATATGTCTGCGTGTTATTTATTTAAATTGTTACATTTTTGTATATAAGGGTTCCTGCCTTCTGTCCCATGAAAAAAAACCCTTGCCTATTTGCCTTTAGTAAATCAATCCATGTCTCACTTCTCTTGTCTTTACTAAAATAATCATATGACACAAGGAATGGAGCTTCTCCAAAAATGATTACCTTACCAATATGCCTAATCACGACCCAGCATATATGACAAATAAGTATATATTTTAGCCATGGCTTGAGTAGGGCTGAGGGACAGAGGCAAAACAGCCAATTCCTAACCTAGGAATCACACAAGTTTATAAAATTGTGCAAACTATTAAAACACCATTAAAACCATCCACAGGGGTCAAATAACAGATGCTATATAGATTAGACTATTGTACACATAAACTATATTACTAAAAGTATTGGGACACCTGCCTTTACACACACATAAACTTTAATGGCCTCCCAGTCTTAGTCTTTAGGGTTCAATATTAAGTTGGCCCACCCTTTGCAGCTATAACAGCTTCAACTCTTCTGGGAAGGCTGTCCACAAGGTTTAGGAGTGTGTCTATGGGAATGTTTGACTATTCTTCCAGAAACACATTTGTGAGGTTAGGCAGTGATGTTGGAGAGAAGGCCTGGCTCTCAGTCTGCGCTCTAATTCATCCCATAGGTGTTCTATTGAATTGAGGTCAGGACTCAAATGATTTGGACCAGTGCACAAAGCAAAATTCCATAAAGACATGGATGAGCGAGTTTGAGGTTAAGGAACCTGACAGTCCTGACCTCAACCCAATAGAATACCTTTGGGATGAATTAGGGCAGAGACTGCGAGACAGGCCTTCTCATGCAACATCAGTCTCTGTCCTCACAAATGCGCTTCTGGAAGAATGGTCAAACATTCTTATAGACACACTCCTAAACCTTGTGGACGGCCTTCCCAAAAGGGTTGAAGCTGTTATAGCTGCAAAGGGTGGGCCAAATCAATATTGAACCCTACAGACTAAGACTGGGATGCCATTAAAGTTCATGTGCATGTAAAGGCAGGCGTCCCAATACTTTTAATATTATAGTGTATATTTGGTTCTTTCCACAAGGTTAATATGGATTGACGCTTTTTGCAATCTTGTTGCTTTATTTAGGATCTGTGCCTTAGATGTGACAACATATGAAATAACCTTAAACAGTTTAGTGGTAATGATGAATAGCAACAGTCTAAGTGCCAGATAAATACTGTATGTATCTAGGCCCCAAAGTGCAGAATAGACAACAGGGACTCACTATTAAATTGAGTCAACATTAATATGTATGTCAAGTAGAATTCTTTAAATTGCCAATACAACAGCTACAGTGGTGCTAAAAGTAACATGTAGACTCTCCTCCTATAAATGGGTCCATGAATTGCATAATCTGACAAACTGCCCAATCCATGGTTTAGAACTTTTGGAACTAGTTCCATATATATCTGGCACTTAGCCTGTTGCTATTCATCATTTACTGCTAAGCTGTTTAAGGTTATTTCACCAACCAGCCAGTATCAAGTGAAGTCAGACTGAAGTCACAACAAACCTAGTGTTGCTCTGAAAAACAGAAAGCACTGCAATTGTTGGATCAGCATTACAGGTAGACAACTGGAATTTTTAGAAGATGATCAGCAATAGAAATTTACTTTTTTATCATCACAAGTCATTTCTTTTAAAGTGTGATGGAAGTCTTACATCAATATATCTCTTTATACTTGCTTACTTATGTATGTTGTGCTGTTACTGATTTTTGCTTGCTAATGCTTTAAATATGTTTTTCTGTTACTGAAAATATTGGTTACTGTCTTCCCACCTTAGTGATTTTTAGAATAGCTGAGTAACAATTGCAGTCTTCACACAGGCTTGTATAGGAAGATATGGATGCGTCTGTTATATTACTAAGTGCTGATCACTGATTGCACTAGGTTTAAAGCTGACATGATTTGCTCTGGATCAGCCTTTAGGGCGAACCAGAGAATATCCACTGATTCCCCAATCCACACTTACAGCATTGATGGAGATATCTCCACTGCTTGCTATTGTATTCAATAACACTGATGAACATTAATTACATCCTAAAGATTGAAGTCACTGTTTAGCAAATAATTTGCCACCCAGCTCAGTCAATTCTTAAAGCAACTTTTGTCAAATCAAATGGTGCTTACGGGGACATCCACAGTCTGAATGCCATCCAATTAAGCAGAAATTTGATAAAATCAAGTCGCCCATGGCCAGCTTTTTTCTGGTGCCTACTGAACTGCGTAGAAGACTAGAAGAGAGGCAGTGCCATCTAAGAGTAGCAATATGAGACTTTAACAGCCATAATAAGTAAACAACTCACAAGATGATGGTATGTGAGAGCTTGTCAAAAGAATAAGAGTCACCACTGTGTACGACCAGATTGTCGGCGATGCTAGTCAGGGAGTCCGGATGGAGCCTTCGGCTGTGTAGGTGGGTAGCAACACTTCCTGGAGCTAGTCCGAGGATCCTGGGGGGAGCCGATGCTCCGGGTGTTACAAGCGATACATACCATCATCTTGTATGTTGTTTACACATTATGGCTATTAAAGTCTCATACTGCCACTTTTAGATGGTGCTTTCTACTTGTCTTCCCTGCAGAGTCACTTCTAGTTCCTCTAGAGCAGCTGCCACTAAGCTAGCACATTGGACTCTCTTTCTGCATGATTGTTTGTGGTTGTTTTTATTTATTCAGTTATTGGGAGTGATAGCTTTTAGTGCGTTGGATATCCTACTTTTGCTACTGGACTGCATAGACTGTACAACTGCTGTAACAGGAAAGTGGAGTTAAGACTACAAAAATTGAGGTTATAAGTCCAAGGTCAATCCGACTGTATAGCTATTGTAGTGACTTTAGTTCAGCTTTAAGCCATTGTGACAGGAAGCTAGGAAAAAACACTGATTGTGTCCAGGATGGGAGATATATCTGTCCCAGATTCAAGTAATACACAAATTGTTTTACTTTATGTGCAGGGTGGTGAGCTTGAATGGCTCACTGAGGGGTTAACAAGATCAGCTGTAATAGACAAAAAAAATATACCTGGGCTCAAATCCCAATAGCTGGTTCATGTATTTGAACTATCAGGTGCTAAAGGGGTGTGACCACATAGTAACACTACACATTCTGGATGGACCCTCTGCATTCTGTTACAACCTTTCCAGCAAACTATGCAATGAAAAAAAGGGAATATTTAGTTCACATATATTGCAATACATGTTTAAGCTGACCAACTGCGTCAAAGTAATCCCTCTTCTGGCCAGTCCTACACTGTCTTGCCACTGCAAATGCTACAGTGGACACAATGCCAACATGGGGCAAAAAGACCCAAGGTGGGGGAGAGCAACTAGGTTACAGATATCCCAATAGCTTGTTCATGTATTTGAACTATCAGATGCTAAAGGGGTGTGACGATGTGGAAATTAGGTGGAGAGTAATTATCTACCAAAAAGAGCACCAGCACAATCCTTGTAAATTGAATGCAAAAAGTAGACCAAGTCTAACAGGGAAGACCCTGTAGGCGAGGAAAATGGGGATTTTAATGTGCCCAAAAATATCAATTGAATGAAAAACAAATTATAAAAAATATATATAAATTTTATTAAAGAAAAGATTCCTCAGGATCCAGATGTGTAGTAAACTTTCTCAAAGTGTATTTATACACCCTAAATAAAAACAACAAGCTATAATTCATTGGCCAAGCCACAAAACCTATAATGGTATATTCAAAAGTATAAGGTTTGTATAAACAGGGAGGAGGAGCTTACAGGCCCCCAAACAGGGATGAATGCAATCATGCATTGAGTGCAAATACCACAGAGCTCAAAAAACATATAGCTACCAACACCACCTATGGCTAAAGCTACATGTCCAATAAGAGAAAAAAATCCATTGCAGAAGAAAGTAGTACTTACCAGCGTCCCTACTAACAGCAAAATGGCCAAGTGTGGCTATTAATGTATAAGGTGCTAAAGGGACGTGACCACATAGTAACACTACACATTCAGCTGAAACAGGTCTAGTATTATGGGCTCTATAAAACTCCCAGGTTGCTTAGCTTAGGGAGGATGCTCTACCCTGTAACCTAATTTCTGTGCAAGAACTGGGGAGCAGCTTGCATAGTGAGAATAAGTCTGTGTGACTATGGACTTTCTGTGTGAAAGTCAAGTATCTGGGCAGCAGTAGGCTGTTCTAGGACCAGTAGTTAGGTTCCTGTGTTTGTAGTTAGATGCCCAATGTGGCAAGGGTTTCTTTTCAGTTTTTATTTTATTTTGCTGTTTTGATACCTGCACGTTGTAAACACAGACTTTGTATATAAACCACACTTGTGTTGCACCAAGATACTGCCATCTTGCTGTGCCTGTTTTATTGTGCTGCAACTCATCCAGGGAGTCAGGCACATCCTGCTACTGAGCTCATTTCTCACACCATTTCTAGTAGCCCGACTATGATATGCTTTTAAAGGCTAAGGGAATGATTGAACGGAGGTTGAGATCGTATGTGAGAAAGAGTGAAAGAGCAGTGCCATACACAGGAACCATTAACAGATTCGCTTT
The DNA here is from genome assembly GCF_965119305.1 of Pelophylax lessonae. NCBI lineage: Eukaryota > Metazoa > Chordata > Amphibia > Anura > Ranidae > Pelophylax > Pelophylax lessonae. Next base: position 486,672,394 of record NC_138769.1, read on the forward strand.
GTAAAACATGTTAAAATGGGAGTGACATATGGAATTTTCACTTTTGAGCCATCCTATTGGTACTGATAAATGCTTACATGCATGCACTGAAAAGGCTGTAATCTGCTTAACTAAGAATAACAAACCGAAAAATATGGTTATGCTTTTTCAGGACTGTTAGAATTATGCTAGGCAGGGGACTCTACATGAACACTGAAAATCTGCTCTCCCATAATCAATTACTGAAACAAATGCAAAAAGGTATGACAAGTCAGCGGTATAACAATCCGTCACAAACAGTGGCAGAATTGTATGGGTATTTGAAATGATTTGCTTGTTCCTGTCACCTGTGTAGAAGGTCACTGTCATTTACATTAGTTTCAAATACTTTAATTAACTTCAGGGGTGAGATAGACAAATGCCTGCAGAATACAGTCCTCTATCTGGAGGATGCAAAAGAGAAACTGTTATCTAGATAGTAGTGACTCTGCTCAAGACACAAACGTGCTTTGTAAAATAATCAAAAGTGACAATCCCACTACATTTTTAGTCATAGCACATTCCACACAAGCGATTTTTACTGACGCGTTTCACTCCAAAGAGCATATGTGAAAAAACCCTGCAATTAGGCTCTTTGGAGTGAAATATGTACATGGGAGAAGGTTTTTCAGACAGTGCTGTAACCAACAAAGTTAATAGCAGGATTACAATTGGTGCGTACTGCCATTTCTGTTGAAACCTGTGGTACCAATACACAGAGAAAAATTGGTGATACAATTTCAACAAGACTGAGTGAGTGTTCCATTGTCAGTGAATGCTATCAGACTGTAGCAGACACCATACATGGATGAACAACCACAGGAAACGTAGTGATCATTGGTGCTGGATATTTTTAGTCTATTCCTAGTGTTTTCCTGAGATAAGCCAGAGCTAGAGGTGTCTGGATATTCTCTCACCTGTACTGACATAACCAAGCACAGACAGGCAAATCCAGCCATGCATATTTATTGAAAGCACTTTCTGAAAGAACTATTATTCAGTTGTCAGATGAAACCTATTACCATACATTTCTAAGGTCAGCTTAACAGTTAGTATTATTTATTATACAGAATAATGATAAAATAAAGAAATAAAATTAAAGTATACTCCCTGTTATAGTTCTGATACTATTTTACAGTTTTCAAATCTGTGATTGATGAACAGATATTTTTAGAATGGAACTGTTTTGTCTAATCAAACAAGACAAAATGAATCGTATGATGTATTCATAATTATTTGAAATACCTCAATACACCATCAGAAGGAAATTAACTTCCAGATTCATATTTTAATTAGCAAACCAAGATTTCCATAATGTTTTGAGAAGAAAGTTGAGCTAATTTTTCTGACAGATAACGAGATAATGTAAAAGGTAAAATCCCTTGACATTAAAAGATACAATTTACAGACTTAAAGTACACCTGTCACTTTTTCCTTTGAGGTATTACAGGAGAAGGGGGGGAGGCATCAAAGGAACCTGTTACTATGACCATTAATGGACAAGATAACACATTTATTTAAGAAAGGGAACAATAGGACAGATGTACTTTTCTTTTTTTTTTTTTTCTTTTTTTTCTTTTTTTTTTAGCCTTTAATATCCAGTTTATTTGTTTTTCTTGTTCAAAAACTTTATTGAGGATAAAGAAGGACAGATGTACTTTTCAACCTGTAACTCTGCCTTGATCAAAAATCGGGCACTCACAAAACATGAAGTGAGTATTTGCACAAATGTGTATATATACTGGTGGTCCAACAATATAAAGTCCAAGGAGTGCCTTATTATGCAAGTCCTGCGAGTGCCCATGCCCAATATATATATATATATTCACCACTGTGCAAACATTTTATGCAGGTGTGGGAAATTGCTGTAAATTAAAAGTGATTTTAGCAATAGAAGTGTTATTAGTTTATTTTTTATCAATTAAAGAAATAGAAAGTAAATGAATAGAAGAGGAATCCAAATCAAATCAATATTTGGTGTGACTACCCTTTGCCTTCAAAACATCATAAATTCTTCTAGGTACACTTGCACACAGTTTTTGAAGAAACTTGGCAGGTAGATTGTTTTAAACATCTTGGAGAACTAACCACAGATTTTCTGTTGATGTAGGCTGCCTCATATCCTCCTGTCTCCTCATGTAATCCCAAACAGACTTAATGACATTGAGATCAGGGTTCTGTGAGGGCCAGACCATCACTTCCAGGACTGTTTGTTCTTCTCTAGGCTGAAGATAGATCTAGATGACATTGGCTGTGTATTTGGGGGTCTTTGTTCTGCTGTAGAATACATTTGGGGCCAATTACACACCTCCATGATGGTATGGCATGATTGATAGGTATCTGCCTGTATTTCTCATCTTTGAGGACACCATTGATCCTGACCAAATCTCCAATTCTATTTGCAGAAATGCAGCCCCAAACAAAGAATCTCCACTATGCTTCACTGTTGCCTGCAGATACTCATTATTGTACCACTCTCCAGCCCTTTGGCAAGCAAACTGCCTCCTGCTACAGCCAAATATTTCAAATGTTGACTCATCAGTTTAGAGCACCTGCTGCCATTTTTCTGCACCCCAATTCCAATGTTTCTGTGCAAAGTTGAGTCGCTTAGTCTTGTTTCTACAACAGTGGTATGGCTTTTTGGCTGCAATTCTTCTGTGAGCACTTCAGGTCAGACTTCTCCAGACAGTAGATGGGCATATGTAAGTCCCACTGGTTTCTGCCAGTTCTGTGCTGATAGCACTGCTGGATATCCTCCAATGTTGAAAGAAAGTAAGAATGTGTCTTTCATCTGCTGAATTAAGTTTCCTTGGCCAACCACTGTGTCAACGTTGCTTAAGGTTACTAATTTCTTTGTGCTTCTTTAAAACAGCTTGAATAGCACATCTTGAAACCCCAGACTGCTTTGAAATCTTTGCATGGGAGAGACCTTGATAATGCAGTACAACTACCCTGTGTCTTGTTGTTATGCTCAGTCTTACCATGGTGGTATGACCTGTGACATGAAACTGCCTTTCACAACCTCACCTTAGTGTCGGTTCACACTAGGGCGACACGACTTCGGGCGAGTTATGCCGTCGCCCGTGCACCACGACTTTGGCGCGGCTTGCAACGACTTCACATAATGGAAGTCAATGCACGTCACTCCGATGTAGTGCAGGAACCTTTTTCTAAGTCGGAGCGTCTTGAGTCGCTCCTATTAGAACGGTTCCAATTGCACAGCACGGTCCGCTACTTGTCAGGTGACCAAGTCGCCTGACAAGTCGGAACAGTGTGAACCGGCACTTAGTAGCAAGTTTTAAGCCTCCTTCACAACTGCTTCTGTTTCAGTTATTGACTGTGTTTCAATTTACATATGAAATTGATGATCATTAGAACCTGGTTAGTAGAATTAGTTAATCATACACCTGACTCTAATCCAACAAAATCCCTGACTTTATGCAAGTTTGAAACCAAAGGGTAGTCATACTGAATATTGATTTGAATCTATTTTTATATCTGCTCACTCACTTTGTATTTTTTAAATTGATAAAAATAAATAATATGTTTTTGAAAGCATTTCTTACTTTACAGCATTTCTTCTGCCTAAAACGTTTGCACAGTGCTCGTGCCGAGCTCCCATTTAGAGTTTTACCCATTTGTTCTTTTTTAATTAAACTTTCGTGCCAAGGAGGTTTAACAATACCAAGTAAACACATTTATTACATAGACTTCATTGCAAAATTTGACAGGGGAGGAAACAAAGACACCCATGCAGGAGGATACACACAAACCATCCCCCTAGCCAAGTCTGCTTTCCCATTATCCCGTAATATGAATATATGAGTGCAACATTCTCTCCTTAAAACAGCAGGTATTTATATGGATGACTGACTATTCTGTCTCATTACTATATCAGGTAGACAAGGCTGTTTTTTGCATGTAACAAAATGATTTTGCATATAGCCTATTAAAGCTGTAGTGCTTTAAGCTCCTAGTTACACTGCTTTTAATTATTTATACCGTTCATTAGTACTGTACAAGGAATATACAGTAAACTGTTAAGTGATGAGGAATTCCTAGAACCCCCCCCCAAGGAATGCCAGTCTGGTTGTACCTGAAATCACAGGAAACCCAGCTGTAGCATTACTGCAACCACAGTCACTGAAGAGCCACCAATTGCATATGTCAATTATGATCTACTGTAGACAGGCAATAATGTCCTGATAATGTGCATTTTTCAAGCTCAGACGCTCATTGAACACAAGGGAATAGAGGAAACTGTCTTTATTAATATTCCTTATTTATTGTGTCATCATAATATCACCTGTTGGTCAGTTTTGAATATTGCTAGTATAATCCAGCAGCTGGAATTGTAAATGTCACTGCACGTCAAACCACATCTGCATTTGCTTGAAATTTTCTTTTTAGTCAATTTCTTTTTAACACCCTAAGGAATATCTTTAATCTAGTTAGTGACCCATAGTAGAGTAGCTTTTCCTTTTCGTACAGCTGTTGGGAATTCCTCATAATGCAGTGTCAGTTTTGCTCATATATGTCGTCTAATGTATTGTCATTCTTGTTTACAGCATTTTTTTTACCTACAGTCCTTTCTGCAGCTGAGATTTTTTTTTTAGGACCAAAACGATTCAATGTACCAAGCTTGGTTTATTCAAAGACACTATAATATTTTTTATATTCTGTGGAGCAGGAGAGATACAAAACACACCAGTGTCAAAAACATTCATATTATATCTACAATAACCTATAAGATAGGAAAGAAACATAATATCAACATTTGTTATGACATCAAAAACATTAGGAGGAAAATTATCAAGTGATCACAAGTAGTGGCAGAGAAGCTAAGTGGTTAGCACTCTTACATTGCAGTGCTGAGTTGCATAATTAGAATCACTGGTTGGTTTCAAGAGCTTGAAAACACCAGTGGGTAATCTAAATTTCACCCAAATTGGTCCTAATATTTAATTGTGAGCATACATGTATGTATGAAACTCAAGCTCTAAGATATCACGTCGGGTTCCCAGGTGATACATTGGAATGTTTTGTAAAAAGATATATTAAAACCAAAGAAGGACTAACTCTTCAAGAAAATAATAATTGCCATCATACCATAAACTCCATATATAGAAAACGTATACGACGGTGAGCAGCACAATTAATTTAGGAAAAAGAGTACAGTCAACAACACTACTGGTAAGTGCAGTCAACAGTACTACTGTAAAATCTACTTTAAATGGGAATGAACATGTTATTATATGAGCGAAGGTTGAATGCTCTAATTAGCTGAATGGTAGAATGCTTTTAGCAAATCACGTTGGACCGCAGGCTAATGACCCTAAATTTCTCTCTTTTTTGATGGTAAGTACGGAGTTTTATGTGTTCCTTTTAATTCATGCTGTGAATGTTTCCATTTTTTGCTTCAGTATGATTATAGTTACTAAGTCCGCCTTTATTTCTGATGGTGACAACATAATTAAGGGAAAGAAAAACCTTGGCAAGTGTAGCTATACAATGCTTACACGCAAGATATAGTGAGTGTAAAGTTGGAAAAATACACAGATGGAGGCGCTCTGTCAAAGTGGTAAACAGGAAACATGTGCAACACTAATTAATGCCACAAAAATAGACTAATTGTGGAACAGGAAGGTAGGAATGCTGATACTATATATTACGTTTGTCACACATTCCTTTAGAAAATGCCACTTGCAAAACGTATCTTACTACAAGCAAAAATATATAATTAGATGGTAAATGTAGATGAGTAAAGCTAATAAAAAAATAAACTGTTTTTCTCTATACACAAACCCTAAACAATGGAAGTGCTCAATAACGGTCTATCTATATATTTAATGTCATTTACAGTACATTGCTCAAAAGCCAAGTAGAGAAAGTCAAATTAATCACAATGTATGAATTTAACAATTCACCTTTTTTTGTTATTATAGACATTGATGAAGGTTAGGGACTTCTAGTATAACAGCCAGGAAAAATATCTATAACTGATGGTTTCCTGGAATGACCACTCACACTTCACAATCTTTGTAACACTACCCCCTAGACCAGTGTTTCTCAACCTTTTTTTAGTCAAGGCACCCTTTAAAATTATGGACAATCTCGAGGCACCCTCCAAAACTATGGACAATCTGGAGGCACGCTCCAAAATTAAGGACAGTCTCGAGGCACCCTTTAAAATTATGGACAGTCTTGAGGCACCCGATGCTAAAATGTAAGCATTATTCTAATAGTTTTACATAATGCAGCAGGATCCACACATGTAGGAGGCCCAAGGTAACAGGTGCAAACTGGTGCTCACTAGTATTCCAATGTTTCTCTTCTTCATCAGTTTTTCTCCATCACTCAACTAATGTGACCCCAAAGCTGATGGAGAGAGGCAGGGGAAAGGCAAACGAGGATGCTACACAGGCGACTGACATCCTCCTTATCAACTGATGATGCCATTGGCTGTTAGGAGGTTGGCAGCTAGGAGATAATATTGGTGCACAATGAAAACCTGTGATTTACTGTGTAACTAAAAAGCAGGCTTCATCTACCCGCTGCCTAGTATACAATCTTCTGGCAATTTTTAGGCATTTTGCCAAGGCACCCTGGTTGAAAAAGGCTACCCTAACTAAAGAGATGAAAGGAATATATTGGATCCAACTACACAAAGCATTTTCCATCTTAAGCTCTGCATGCAAATTATTATTTCTTTTATTATTACAGGTATTTGCAACCTGAACCTGTAAGGAGTTAGCCCTAAAGTTTTTTCACATCAGCACCCTATAGCCAGGTAATGGTAATATGACCTTGTTGAAAACAACAACTGTACCTTCCTTAAGTTTTTGTACAGGGCTTGTATCAAAATAGGTGGTAGGGCCAAAGTAAAATATGCAAATTACTCCTATTAGCAAAGTCTATTTTGCCTTACAAATTAGTAATTTTTAATGGATTAACTTGGTAAAGCAGTTCAAGAATTGTAGGTAAAGCATTCTGAAATAAATTTGCAAATACTTGCATTCACAAACCCCTAAATGGATATTCACTATGCTAAAATGGCCTGAGATGGACAATTTGGCTGCAGCTGTGTAACATTGTATGAACTGCAAATTGTATGCAAATGAGACTAAATGTAGGCATTACACATTCAGTCGCTACGGTAAATGGACCTTTCTGTGTAATACAAATGAGGTGACGTGGGAATACTTCTAGTCAGGTTACGACTCAAATCCAAATCCTCCTTCAAAAGTTTTCAGTCATTGTGCATGCAAACAAGGAACACTAACTGAATTCCTATACAATGTAACTCATTTGTGGTAAATAATTATGATCCTAAAAATAACTGACAAATCAGGCTATTATCTGAAACCTTCTCTCATCATATACTGTGTGTATTCATTTATATAATTTCTGCTTAGTCAAACATAGTATGGTTATGAATGGTGTTAATAAATGCAAGCAGTTCTCTTGATATTAGTGCATGGTTTTCAATCATTTAGACATTTCTGAGCTGAGAAAATAAGCAAATTATTTTGTCATAAAACCTCTTAAATCAAAACAGAACAGTGTAACCCACTGAGAAGGATACTAATCAGATATTGTAAAAAGCAAGCTATAGGAACACAGAAAATTACAATGTTCCATTAAAAGTTCCAGGGGCAGCTTTCAGCGTTCCTCTTCTTAGACCGGACACCAACAGCCTGGATGATTGTCCCATGCTTGTTCTCAGAGCCGTCCCTAGCTATATCTGGTGTGTCCCATTATTTACCAGAAAGGAATTTTCCATTACTTTAAGTAAACTTGCTGCCATCATTCTGACTCAGAACACTGGGCCTCAAGCATCTGTCTGCGCCTTCTCCTCCAGAGTCTATCTCTGATATGCCTGCAGCTGCTTTGCTGCTTCTGCACACACAGCTGAGAAAAATGAGTCTAACCTATTCTTTTTGGATGGTGTTGGTCCAGGCTCTGGATAGAACTCTTTGGCTTACAGATAACCATTTCAGTTTTATTGATGTAATGTCTGGATATGAAGCAACCTGCATCTGAATTTTTTTAAGTTTTACCAGTCTGGGTATTTCCTTAAACTCAACCCATCAAAACATTTCTAGTACATTTGCTACTACAACTGGTTTTGTATGATGATTGCTCCTCTTCTGACAAGCTATGTTCTCCTTCCAAGCGTTTTGATGCACAGTAACCTATTGAAGGAACATTTAAGAAGTAGGCCCTCCCTGTTGTGGACTTGGACATTTCTTGGCTTTTTTTTTTTTTAGATTGTATTAAGTTCAATCCAAAAATGTACAAACAATCAACAATATCAAACTTCCTTTTAACATACAACATTTTTAACCTACCTTCCTCCCCTCCCCTTCCTGTTGTTGTGTTTTACTTCTTCATCTTATACGTGTATTCATTCTGCCCCTTATTCCACCCATTCTTATAGGTACAGTATTTATTGTTTTTTTTTTTAGGTCTACCCATTTTCTCCATTTATTTGTAAAATTCTCAACCTGTTCTTCTTCTGTACTACCCAGATACTCCATATTGTGTATATATTCAATTCTGTTAAACCAATCTCTTATGGAGAGGCTATCCAATTCAAACCATTTTTTGGTATAGCCCCTTTAGCTGCGTTTATGAGGTTTGATACTAATGTATTTTTGTACTGTCTATATGATTTATCTGTCTTTTTTTTAAATAGACATGTCCATGGATCATCTAAGATGTTTTCTCCTGTTATTTCCTTGATAAATTGCTGTACCCTCTGCCAGTAAACGTGTATTTTAGGACATTCCCGCCACATATGATACATTGTACCCCGTGTTTTACATCCCCTCCAACATAAATCTGATTTCTCTGTAAATTGTTTATGTGCCTTTTCTGGTGTTAGATACCATCTCAAAATGCTTTTATAATTCATTTCTATGGTATTCACATCTATCGCGTAAAACAGTACTCGGCTACTTCTTTCATTTCATGTTCATTTAAATGTGATCCTATCTCTTTTCCCAAAGCCTGTATGAATAAAGGTCCCCCAGTTCTGCCATTTCTGTTATCTTATATATTTGAGATATTCCATGCTTTATCTTTATTACTGGACATGGCTTAACAAAACCTGACTATTCCTGTTGAAGATCTTCCGGTATTCAAAGATCTGGCTGACAAAAGACGATATAAACTCTTTCCAATTTTCTCTTTTGCTTGACATGCCTTGCGTTACAATACACCATTGCTGTCATGTCCATTTTTCAGACCTTTGGGGTTTGGAACAAGAACATGTCTGAGTCACCTGAAACAATCTTAAATGATCTTTTTGTTTTTAACAATTAGAACTCCTAGTATTAGTCACCTCTCTGTGCATATGTGGAGGACTTTCTGGCCTTAGTGTTGGTCTTCTAAACAGCAATGCAAAAAACACTTACTGCATATGCCTTTTGATGGAGAACACCTCTTTGGTGCTTTCCTAGACAACTTTATTAAAGATGTCACTGGGGAAAAGAGTCCCCTTTTACCCCAGCAAAACAAAGCAAAAGTTCAGACTGGAATACCACCTTCCTCTGGAACTAACAAGTTTCTTTTGCTTTCCCTACACTTCTAAGACAAAGACCAAGGCCCAGACTTGTTCCCTAAAAGCTAGGAAGATACTTCCTAAAACCTGGGAAATTCACCTTCCATTTGGAATGTATGTTATGCATGGTACAAGGCAGGGAATTTCCATCCCAAAATATACTCTGTGGGGCGCACCCTGACCTTTCTCCAGTCTGGTCTGGATCACCATTTGTCCTTGAGTGCTATCAAAGGTTAGATTTTGGCTCTAGCAAATCTTTTTCAAAGACCTTTTGCCTCTCATTTAATGGTGTAAACCTTTGTACAAGGTGTCACTCACATACATAGTTCACCCTTTATATCCAAGGGTGCCTTCATGGGTTCTCAGCCTGGTTCTACCAGCTCTTCAAAAACCACCCTTTGAAAGTGTCAGAGATATTTCTCTGTTCACTCCCACCTACATCAGACACATCAGACAGCTTCCTGGGTGAAGCAAAATGCATTAGATGGGACCTTATTTCCTGGACTTGGAACGCAAACCGCAGGTAGTATAGCTGATTTTCATGCTTTTAAACAAGAATGCATAATGTTAGTGTAAACTTTTTATCACAATAAAAGCTTTTTAATATAAACGATATTATGCTATGAATGTTCAATTCTCCCTCTATGATAATGTTTAATCGTTGGAAAAATAAGGAAGAGCCAAGGAATTACTTAAAGAGTTAAGCAGGATTTTTTCACTACAGGTGATATTTTCATGGAACGCTGGTGAATGAGGGGATGAGAGGAAGGCGAGCACAGCACTTTCATCACTTTGCCATATTTGCATTGCACAGATTGTACTTTCAAAGAAATTGCGCACAGAGGATTCACAGCACTGTATGAATTTATGAACTTTTATTTGTTATTTGCATATCTTTTATAGTGTTGGAATTTTTATGTATAATATTTTTTGCTGACACTATATTAATTTTTTATGTTTGATTGTTTTCACATCTTTTATGTTAATATATTGAGCACAGACAGCACAGGGATTTTACGATAGATTTTTTAAAGGAACATACACCTTTCACCTGGCAGCAGTCTCGTTAGTAATCACAATACTGATATTCCGCAGTGTGGGGACATTCACATCAATAAACCTTCCTCATTGCTATCACCTCTGTGAGGAGAGTTTAAGTTAGCCACCCTGTAAAGCAAAGAATAATTTCTTGTGCTACACAAAGACACGGCTGTCATGAGGCCTATGGCCTCCTTTCTTCTCAAGACTTTTTCTTCCTTCCGCCTTAAAAAAGGCATTGTACTTCCTTCTTTTTTCCTGGTCTAATACATCCCAACTAGATTTCCTTCCATGTTGTTGCACAAGCTGTTAGCACTTATCTCTTTACTAGGGTTTCTTTACGACCGGTAACTTTTTTTGTTTTTCACAATTGGTTTTATTGAAGCAGGTTATTATAATACAATCAGGAAGTAATGTAAATTGTATAATATAATTGTTTACAAAAAGCACATTTAGATCAGAAATGAAAGTATTGGTAAGTAATGTAAAGTATTACAAAGTAATGTAAATTGTATAATATAATTGTTTACAAAAAGCACATTTAGATCAGAAATGAAAGTATTGGTATGCAAGAAAAGGTGAACAATGGCAATGTTGAAAAAGAACATTAACTATTTAAACATTACAGGATTTAAAATGTTAACTTGGTCTAGTGAGTAGGATGTTAGGTTTGGTATGGTATAGATTTGTTGTTGAATGTCACTGGGTATCTCAGACAGTAAGGGAAGGAAAGAAGTTATTGTACATACGAGAAAGTCTTACTATAAGGTCAGGTGTTCGACATTAATTTATATTTATCAGACAGTAAAAAAAAATGTTCCATGCACACCAGGTTTTATAAAAGCATGAAGTGGATTCATTGGCCATCGCCAAAGTCTCTTCCATGGCGTATACATTTTTACTTTCATCAACCACTCTTTGACAGTTGGGACTTGTGCAGACTTTCAGTAACGTGGTACTATTGTCTTGGCGGCGTTTAGCAGGTGTCATGAAGTAAACAGCATGCCATATTCAATGTCAGTTTGGTTGATGCTATGTGCGAGATCCAAATTTAATTTTGTACCCAGTATTTAAAGATTTTTGGATAGTGCCACCATATGTGTATGAAGGTACATTTATCCTGATCACATCTCCAGCAAAGATCTGATGCTTGAGGAAACCATTTTTTGATTTTGGTTGGTGTAGTTGAGTAAGCATTGAGTGAGCACTTTACAGGTTTCCTGCATTTGTGTGCTTAGAGAACATTTATGTGCTAAAACGCATGCGTTTTTTTTTCCATTCACACATACACACAAAAACATTGTGCCATTCACTTCTATTTTGAGGTTAACCGGTTGTTTTTGGTTGAAAGGTAAGGGTTCACATAGAGTATTCTTTAGAGTGATTGAAAATTACTTTTGAAATTACATTGAGAGGTTAATAGGTTAAAGCTGAACTCCGGGAACTCGGCCACTTTGTAAAATGTGCAGGTATACTATGAGTTACGTACAATGAGGTGCATGTCACCTTGTGGACTTATCTCAATAATTTACATCTGACAGTTTTTTTGAGTTCTGGAAGGATAGCGATCCCTATTATTTTGGAGCTCTTATGCTAGATTTTCTGGTCTAAGCTTCTTCAGCTGCAGAGTCACATAAAACTACTGTTCCCACACCTTCCCTATTCCTGCCCCATCACAGAGCACTTTGTATTATGTACACTCTTCACATATTACAAAGGCTTCTGTGAATGGGTAGCAGAGGGGAGGGGCAGACACAGTTTCTGTGTGTGAAAAGGCAGCATCTCTCCTCTAAGAGCCCCTGGGTGTAGATATACCTTTTCTCCAGGAGCTCCATAAAGCTGTCAGATGTGAGTAAAAGAAATAAGTCCACAAGGTGGCATGCACCTTGTTAGACCTAACTCATAGTTTGTCCACACATTTTACAAAAAGGCTGAATTCCTGAATTTCAGCTTTAAGTTTTAGTGATTAGGTTTAGGTCTGCTTCAATGTACTGCATAAGATGTATCAAAATTCTTTATGAAAAATGTATACAGTAGACAAACTTGGTAACAGAATATTATTTTAGTTTGGAAAGGTAGAATGTCTAGCTCTAAAAAAGAAAGTGTGCTATTAGCAAAATAGAAATTAAAAAATTGTGTAGGAGTAAGCTGGCTTGTATAATGTTTAGCTACAATGCTTCTGGCGGTGAGTAACAACTGTGAAATTAAATCTTTATATACTCTTGGATCCTCCATCAAGAAGAGTTTATGCCAACATCAAAAGGGACTGTAATATAATTTATTAAGGACTATATCCTTTATTACTGCAGCTTCACAGGAAGCAAGGCTACAGACTTTGGGGAAGCATGCAAAATCCTTTACTTTATCCCTGCTAGCATAAACTCATTTTTGTGCTTTAGCCAAAGGTGGATGTTTTCAAACCATGAAAAGCTATATACAAAACAGCAGTTCTGTGTTGTGAGCTTTTTATTTAGTCACCAAAAATAACCATATATTTTCTAGTGTATCCTTTTATGCAGGAACTACTGCATGGCTCCCATTTTAATTTAGTAGCATCCTAATGGATTTTTAGTGTTCGCACAGCATTTCTAAAACTATATCTAAAAATGTTTTTAAAATATTAAATGATTTTTTCCATGGTATCGCAAATGTCTTGTGACATGTGCACATGAAGAATACCGACAAAACCAGAACACTCGTTATATAAAGGTAGGAGGGGGTGTTGGAACCAGGAGCGCAGCTTGTAAGAAAGCAGAAATAAGAGATGAATTTGGAAATAACTGATAGGATTAGTACTTGCATTATGGAGGGAAAGCTAGTCACCTCTAATTGGATATAATTGCATATTTTGGACTAAAGCATAATTTCAGTGAAAAGGATTCAGGAATTGAAATTTAAACTGTTTGGGGAGCTTATTAAAAAATTTAAATCTCACTTAAAAATATAACAAGAAACAAACTGACTAGGAAAATGGTTCACTTCCATATTATCTGTAGTATGCGATTTAATGCGTCTATCAGACATAGCGTATATTATTTGGTTACTCTTTTAAAGGCTAGAAGTGGCTTGGGTTTTCTTTGAAACCCTTATCTGCTTGGGTTTTAGTTCCAGCTGAGTTTCAGGTGTGAAAAATACACACATTATGGCATTTCAATGAAAAGGCAAAAGGGGCCCCAAAGATCTCTGCGGTTTCCTGAACAGAACGCTGCTTTTAGCAGCTTAGAATGCCTGGCACTTGGCACCTTTCACTGCCACTGCTTGTCATGTGGTGTGTCAGTTTTCTTTTTTCTTATATACCAAAGAGGCAAAAAAGCCTGACCAGAAGTTTCAGGGGCCCAATGCAATTTTTTTGTAGTTATGATTTACTGTTAGTTCAAACATTGTATTGTGCAGGATTATTGTCAACATTGAATGACAATTGTTATTTTTATTTTTTTACTGCTGTTAGTATAGGCTTTGTATAGCATTAATGTAACCAGGTGTTTAACCAGCATGAAAGGAGCAACTGCAGAGACACTGTGTTGTTGCATGTGTGTATGTGTCTGTGTGTGTGTTCACAAGACTTTACACTGATTTAGCCAGTGTTTCCACCTCCATCCACCAGAGGGAGCCTGCAGGAAACAAAGTACCAGAGAGACGCTGACGAAAGATCGTGGTGGGTTGTGGGAAGTTTAGTTTACAGTAGGGATACACACACTAGCTAGAAAAACTACAACTCCCTCAGCAGAAACATTAAAGTGTGGGGGGGGGGTGATTTTTCTGGGTTGAAATAAGAAGAACCCCTTTTCCTTCTGTGTAAGACATCATACTGATACACGCTATAACCCACCTGTGTGCAGTGCAAGCATAGAGCAGTGGCTTTCCTTATTCTTTTGGAATATGACCTGGACTATGGGGAACCACAGGCTGAGGATACCACCAGGGAAAAGAAAGAAGTAAGCCTTTTTGACAAGCACATGGTCTGAATGCCGCTGGGTACACAGGAATGGTGAGCTTCCACTGGTAAACCATACACTGCAGCTACTAGCAAAAAGACAGATTTGCCAGCTAAGAACACTTTCCTGCTGCATGAAAAAACTCTTAAAGAGACAGCACCTCAAGAGTGCCAACACAAGGTTTTGGGCCCCAACTAGCTGGCCAGCAGAAAGTTTAGTGCAAGTGTATTAATTACTGACTGTTGCTGTGGAGATCACTGTTAGGTCCCTTCACTGGTTTGCTGCCTGATAAACTGTGCAGCTGCTGCATTATCAATATTTGATACTGTTTGATTGTGGCAGTAATTCTTCAATTGCATATAATGCTGTGGTATATCTCCCAACTGTGAAACAATGTAGAATAATATTTTTTTTCTAGGAGATTCACCATTGTACAGTTCCCTTTCACATTCACCCGTGGCACTATACTTTTCCTTTTTTTTTTTTTAATACACTTTTCTAATAGTTAAACGGTTTAATGTCATTTTCTGTTGCATTTTTATTACTATGTTTGGGGATATACTATATATCTAAAAGCATTTTTTTTTTTTTTTAGTTTTGGATAGAGTGGAGACGGATTGCTGACTGTGTCCCCTTTGGGAAATTCCTCCTCTCTATTTGTAATTTTCATAATTTTCATTAAAAGTGAAAGTAAAGAAAAATCCCAAATTTTGAGTTGTTCCCATGACAGCATTAGAGGGGAAATCCTTCAATGGGCACACTACTACTGGTGACAATCGTAGAATCCTGCACTTTGAATGGATTTTCTCACACTTCCTGTTTTGCCTATGAGACAGGAAGTGAATGGAAATCACCCAAATAGGACACAGATGGTAACAAAAAATCTGACAGGGGTTATAACCCTCCCTTACTCTAGCAAACATAAAAAGAAATGCCTTTAGTTCTACTTTAAAACTAACTTCAGATCAATGCTCATGCTGTTTCTGGACTTGTGCTTAATTTCAGATTTGTTTACATTCAAATGCTAGCTGGCAGGTGGGACTATCACTCCGTAGACTATAAAAAGTCATAGTAGAGCTACAAGAGAAAGCTTATTATAACCTATGAAAGTTATAAGCACATTCACAGTACTGCACAACCAGCCAATCAGGATTCTAAGGTGAATAAAGTCAGGATCTTGTGCAGGCCGGGCAACTGGAAACAGTGTAAATGTTTTCTACTTTTATCTGCATTAGTTTAAAGAGAAGTATGGGTTTGCAAACAAATATTCATACTCTACTAGGTGGATGCAGCACTGATTAATTCTGCACCTGTCCCCAGCCAGCATGAAGACCAAGAATGGAGTGATGAAACACCATTGATTACTCAGCTCTTGCTCTACAGTCTGCAGAAAGCCGGTGACTTTTGGTCCAGGCATCTGGGTGGATCCCGACCGTAGAACTGGGATCTTTCCTGAGTCTGGATGGGATGAGTGACGTCAGCCGACAGTGGACTTTAGCTCACTGTTGGCTAAAGATGGGTCACAGGGGTGCAGAATGAACTGAACATAGGGGAAGTATAGCTCAAAGAGCTTTGGCCATTTCTGCCTTGTTCACCCATTAAATGGCTCCTATAATACTTACGTAGTATAGACAATAGTCTTCAGCTGGACTACCTAGAAGAGAACAGTAGGTGGTGGGGTGGGTGGTGAATGGTGACTCGGCAACATCAAAGTACTAGACCTTTGTCCAGACAAAGTCATGCATAGGCAGCCAACCAGGGGCTATTTCTGCACAGAAATGCCTCCTTCCTGGAAATGGCCCAGAGATAGGGGGCAAGACTACTAATGCATCTTTGTCAATGTAAAAGTAGCAATTTTAGATAATTTCTCAAAAGGACAAAAAGAAGGTGGGAAAGGGTGGGTTAAATTCCACTTTTTTAGAACCTATACCTTGTTATGACAGAGTAGTGTACCTTTGCCCATATGCAATTCCCTGTATGTTGCTAGGAAAAGTCAGCAGATGAGATCACCAGTTGACAGGTTGAGTCAGGTGATGATACAAGAGCTGGACCTAATGGATGCCTAGAGGTTTTGTGTATATTCCCTACTTATGCCCAACTGGTGATTGATAACTTCTTCAGTCCACCAAAACTTGAAAATTAAAAGCAAACCACAATAAAACATTTCTCCCCACTATTAAAAAGCATGACAAAAAGTTCTAGTTAAAGCTGTAGTGTAAATGTTTTTTTGGACACAAATGTCTTGATAATTTTTCTTGGTTCCTGCAATTAAATAGAATGTTATTTTAAAATGTTGGAAACTGTATATATTAATTTACAAAAGGGGTCCAGCAATGGCGATGGTCATCTAGGAATGTGTTGAGCAGTTTAATGTTCTCCTATTTGCTGAGAAAACTGAGCTTCCCAACAAAAGTACTGTAACTGTATTACCACTCTTCCTACTATCATAATTTTCACTAGACACGTCTACAGTCTACAGTTGATGAATTGCAGCACGAACGGTGACTAGCCCATTCTTTCAGGGAAAAAAAAAACATTTGCAAGCAAGCTCTGAGGAAATGCCTTAAAGACGTTTGGTAAATCAAAATGAATCCAGCCCAAGGCTAGATATTATACACACAAAATGACATTTCAGTGTCAGAAAAAGATGGACTGAGCTTCTACACCTGAAATGTAAAATTAAAAATAAAGCACTTTTATCTGCCACAAACCTATATAACATCTTGGCCTTACCACAGAGCAATCAACTGTGACATTTGCTTGGAAGGACAATTGTAGAATGTCTATTTTTACCTAATTCTTTCTGAAGAAAGAAATTGTATAACATGTTTTCCATTCAGTGCAGAGATCAGCCAACAGATTCGGTTGAATTGCATTTTTTTTATTCCATTTGGTTTCTATTCTACTAAAAAGGGTAAACAAAGAAGAACCAATAAAAGCCTTAAAATGTATCTTAGCATTTAATCTGTTTAAACAGAAATTAAGCTAGTAAACTGTATATACTCTTTGCTTTTAGGGGTTGCATTTCACAATTTCTAAAACTAAGTGGCAGTTATCATGTAATCTATTCTATGTTGCTCTATCCATATAATTAATACTTTCCAGTTGCTCAAAAATGTTGAGCTGCGTTTTTCTGTGCATCATCACCACACGTGTATGTAGTGAACAGAGCACAAAGAAAACAACTGCATTCTGTTGGCACCATACATTTGTGGTGGTGGGCAGAATCACGCAATTCAGTGGACGAACAAACCATAAGTGTTTGGGATCAAAGGCTTACTACTTGAACAAGTGGCTGGTTCATAAAAGCAAACCTGTGCTTTGGTCATGTAGGGCAAATAAAAAGAAGTTTGCTTTAAAGTCCCAACCCCCCGCAGAACGTGTTCACCTTTCCATCATTCCCCTGCCACCAAGGGTGAGAGAAGGAAGCGTTAAGTACGTTCCAAGACACTCAACCTGAAAGTTACAGAGGACTGAGGAATGTCCTCCTGCCCACAAGTGACAGAAATGAGCTGATCACCAAGCAGAGCACTGTCACATGAGAAGAATGAGGGCATGAGTAATAAATATTTGCTACAACCCTGAGGGCTGAATGTAAGGAAGGGTGAGTATGTGCTGTTGGGGATGAGGGTATTAATGCAAACTAATAGCTTTGTATGCAAGGGCAGCAAACGCACCCCCCAAAAAAACATGTTATAAATGTAGCCTAAGCGGTAGGTTGGGAACCAATATACATTTAAGGACATACCTTAAAGTGTTACTAACTCAAGGACCCTGCATTCACTATATCTGGTGTCTCACAGTACACAGAACATGGAAATGCAATTATTTTAGTAAATATAAACTGCTTTTCTCATCGGCAGTATATATAGCAGTCTTGTGACTTCTATCAGTGTCTGGTTAAAGCTTGTAGCAGGAGGTTTCATTCTCCCCAGATTTTCCTATGAGGCAGCAGGACTTCTGACCCGCTGTCTGGACAGTGCTGATTTGCCCTGTGCTGATCACATGCACTCTCCCTAGGGATAAAAAAACAACCTCCTAGCAATACACATCAAACTGTGCATGTGCACACTGTTCTGTAAGGAGATGGGTTGGAGACAGTGGAAGAAGGGGAGGATCGGAAAAGACAGCCTTTTTACACACTATAGAGGATTAACCCCCATTTTCCACAGTGAGTATAACAAGCATGCTTTACTGCATATACAGACTGATTTAAGTGTTGTGGGTTTAGTTACACTTTAACGTATCTCCACCCAAAATGTTTTTTTCCCTAGTTTTTGATACAGTAGGGAAGGATAAGAACTCCTCAAGTTTTATTGCTAATTGTGGCCTTGCTGAAGATATTTATCTTTACTTTAGTCCTAGCGACAATATAACATCCACACAGGAAGTGAAGTAAAATCATAAAGAAGGACATTGGGGATAATGAAAAAGCTAACGGGGGTTTTAGCCTTCTTTACAAAATAAAGGATGTTTTTTCTACTGTCAGTGTTCTGACTGGTGTCTCCACACCTCCTGTTTTGGAGATAAGCTGTCATTGGGATAGGAGATGAGGGGGGAAAAAAAACTCTCAGTGGGGCTACAAAGAGCAGTAAAATGGGACAGATATTCAAAATCTTCCCCACTCTATCCTAAAACAATACTTTTTGGCTGATGACTTATTTAAAGCAAAGCTTCAAAAAGAAATGCGCAGTTGATATACATATTTTATCTGCCCAAAAATGTCCATCTTTACTAATGGCACTTTTCCACTGCAAGTACCGGTTCGGCTCTACTCGGCCCTGCTTGGCCCGGTTTGCTTTCCCACTGCTTGTACCGCATGGTACGGTGTTGGAACGGTTCGGTACGGTACGGTATGGTTTGCTTTTCCACTAAAGTTAAGTGGGTGGGATAACAACGGGGTGGGTGGGAGTCTCTGACCAATCAGTGGCTAGTAGTGACTGCATGCAAAGGATTGTGGGATATGGTACCAGTTATGGTACCTGTTGGAACCACAATCGATTAGGTACTGTTTTTTCAGAGCCGTCCGTGCCGTACCGTTCGGTTCCATGCAGTGGAAAAGCGCCGCCGTACCGTACCGAACCATTCTGACACTATACCATGCGGTACCAGCAGTGGAAAAGCACAAAAGCGCGCCGAACCGTTCGGTTCCATGCAGTGGAAAAGCGCCATAAGCTACTTGTGGGGTCAGACTCCTGCCACCCTATATATTGCTGGAGGATTACACCACTGGCAAGAACATGCAGCACTGCTACTTTCTGTGTTGCCTTCCAACATCCAGCCTGCTCATATAACTAGGGGTAGCCCTATATGGTGATGAACACCCTGTGCTCTCTCAGCCACAGCACGCTTACTCTTTACATATTATGTGCTATAGCTTCTGGTATTTGGCTTGCAGTGCAGCCAGCAGTTCACAAACACTCCTATTTTAATATCCATTTTGCAAAATGGATCATCATGGATTTATATATAAAGCATCGCTCCAAGAACAGCTCTTCCTTCTATATAACTTTTGTTTTTCCATTAAAAAAAGCATAAAAACAAATCCTAGTCTGCTTCACGTCAATACACTTCATCAATGCAGCTGCCCTACTCTCAGCCTGATTTCTAGGAAATTTAATATAAATATAGATTTACCGTAATCCTACTAGCAGCTTTTAAAGATAATGTCAATTATTTTTTTAATTGATTCAGAAATAGAGTAAAGAATGTTTTTATATACTATCAAAAGAAAAAAAATATTATCCCCACTGAAATTAAATGATAAACCTAGAAAAAAACTAATGTTAAACTAAATTCTATGCAAAAGCATAATGAAAATGACAATACGGCTATACAATGACATGGCACAAGTCCATAAACTTCAGGCCAGCCATAAACCATGATGATCCCAATTAGCAGTTTGCTGTTGACCTGATTATATTGGCACAATCCACAGAAATGTAAACACAGTAGCAAGGAGTCAAACAAAACAATAATTTAAAGTGTATTCATAGACAAAGCTTTTTTCTTATTTTTGTTTTGTTTGGAAGCCCATGTTTTTTGCTGTATGTTCCCAATGACAGATTCTATCTCTCTTGGTGGTGACCACTGTCACTGGGACAGAAAGCAATATATACAGTATATATATATATATATATATATATATATATATATATATATATATATATATATATATATATATATACATACAGTGCCTTGCAAGTATTTGACACCCTTGAACTTTGCGACCTTTTGCCACATTTCAGGCTTCAAACATAAAGATATAAAACTGTTATTTTTTTGTGAAGAAGCAACAACAAGTGGGACACAATCATAAAGTGGAACGGAATTTATTGGATATTTCAAATTTTTTTAACAAATAGAAAACTGAAAAATTGGGCATGCAAAATTATTCAGCCCCCTTAAGTTAATACTTTGTAGCACCACCTTTTGCTGCGATTACAGCTGTAAGTCGCTTGGGGTATGTCTCTATTAGTTTTGCATATCGAGAGACTGAAATTTTTGCCCATTCCTCCTTGCAAAACAGCTCGAGCTCAGTGAGGTTGGATGGAGAGCGTTTGTGAACAGCAGTTTTCAGTTCTTTCCACAGATTCTCGATTGGATTCAGGTCTGGACTTTGACTGGGCCATTCTAACACCTGTATATGTTTATTTGTGAACCATTCCATTGTAGATTTTGCTTTATGTTTTGGATTATTGTCTTGTTGGAAGACAAATCTCCATCCCAGTCTCAGGTCTTTTGCAGACTCCATCAGGTTTTCTTTCAGAATGGTCCTGTATTTGGCTCCATCCATCTTCCCATCAATTTTAACCATCTTCCCTGTCCCTGCTGAAGAAAAGCAGGCCCAAACCATGATGCTGCCACCACCATGTTTGACAGTGGGGATGGTGTGTTCAGGGTGATGAGCTGTGTTGCTTTTACACCAAACATAACGTTTTGCATTGTTGACAAAAAGTTTGATTTTGGTTTCATCTGACCAGAGCACCTTCTTCCACATGTTTGGTGTGTCTCCCAGGTGGCTTGTGGTAAACTTTAAATGACACTTTTTATGGATATCTTTAAGAAATGGCTTTCTTCTTGCCACTCTTCCATAAAGGCTAGATTTGTGCAGTATACGACTGATTGTTGTCCTATGGACAGAGTCTCCCACCTCAGCTGTAGATCTCTGCAGTTCATCCAGAGTGATCATGGACCTCTTGGCTGCATCTCTGATCAGTCTTCTCCTTGTATGAGCTGAAAGTTTAGAGGGACGGCCAGGTCATCGTAGATTTACAATGGTCTGATACTCCTTCCATTTCAATATTATCGCTTGCACAGTGCTCCTTGGGATGTTTAAAGCTTGGGAAATCTTTTTGTATCCAAATCCAGCTTTAAACTTCTCCACAACTGTATCTCAGACCTGCCTTGTGTGTTCATTGTTCTTCTTGATGCTCTTTGCGCTTTAAACGGACCACTGAGACTATCACAGTGCAGGTGCATTTATACGGAGACTTGATTACACACAGGTGGATTCTTTTTATTATCATTAGTCATTTAGGTCAACATTGGATCATTCAGAGATCCTCACTGAACTTCTGGAGAGAGTTTGCTGCACTGAAAGTAAAAGGGCTGAATAATTTTGCACGCCCAATGTTTCCGTTTTTTATTTGTTAACAAAGTTTGAAATATCCAATAAATTCCATTCCACTTCATGATTGTGTCCCACTTGTTGTTGATTCTTCACAACAAATTACAGTTTTATATCTTTATGTTTGAAGCCTGAAATGTGGCAAAAGGTCACAAAGTTCAAGGGGACCTAATACTTTCACAAGGCACTGTATATATATATAGATATATATATACTGTATATACACACTATATTACCAAAAGTATTGGGATGCCTGCCTTTACACGCGCGTGAACTTTAATCCTATCCCAGTCTTAGTCCATGGGGTTCAATATTGAGTTGGCCCACCTTTGCAGCTATAACAGCTTCAACTCTTCTGGTAAGGCTATCCAAAAGGTTTAGTAGTGTGTCTATGACAATGTTTGACCATTCTTCCAGAAGCACATTTGTGAGGACAGGGACTGATGTTGCATGAGAAGGCCTGTCTTGCAGTCTCTGCCCTAATTCATCCCAAAGGTATGCTATTGGGTTGAGGTCAGGACTGTCAAGTTCCTTAACCCCAAACTCGCTCATCCATGTCTTTATGGGACCTTGCTTTGTGCACTAGTCCAAATCATTTGGAGGAGGGATTATGGTTTGAGGTTGTTTTTCAGGGGTTGGCCTTGGCCCCCTAGTTCCAGTGAGGGGAACTCTTAAGGCGTCAGCATACCAAGACATTTTGGACAATTTCATGCTCCCAACTTGGTGAATATAGTTTGGGATTGGTCTCTCCTGTTGAAACATGACTACGCACCAGTGAACAAAGCAAGGTCCATAAAGACATGAATGAGCAAGTTTGGGGTGGAGAAACTTGACTGGCCTGCACAGAGTCCTGACCTCAACCTGATAGAACACCTTTGGGAGTGCAAACTTCGAGCCAGGCCTTCTGTCCAACATCAGTGCCTGACCTCACAAATGTGCTTCTGGATTCATTAACACACTAAACATTTGTGGACAGCCTTCCTAGAAGAGTTGAAGCTGTTATAGCTGCAAAGGGTGGGCCAACTCAATATTGAACCCTACAGACTAAGACTGGGAGACTGGGATGCCATTAAAGTTAATGTGCGTGTAAAGGCAGGTGTCGCAATACTTTTGGTAATATAGTATGTACATATACTGTGTATATATATATATATATATATATATATATATATACACACACAGATATAACATTTTACAGTTGTCTCTAGAACAAGAGGTAAGGGTCAATTTTGTAGTGGTGACCCCTGATGTGCTGACAATTGGAAATCCCCTTTGCTTTATATGGATTTTCTTTCACTTCCCATTGCATCCCCAGGACAGAAATTAAGGGGTAATCTCATCAAGAGGACACAGACAGCTTAAAAAAAGTCAGCTTAAAAAGAAAAAAAAAAAAAATCTGACAGGGGTTTTAAACTTTCTCTACTCTATAGAAGTTAAAAAAGTTTTGGCTATAAACAATTTAGGGATTATTAGTCTTTTACTTCATCTGCTGAAGTTCAACTCTAAATATACCCTCACCTTATCTATGAGCTAAAAACTTGGATCTGATGCAGCTATACAATGGTAGTACCCAGCTCCATTTACTACATGCTATTTGGTGACATTCACATAATCCAAATTTAACTTAAGCTGGATAAACTCTATAAAATTATCTTTAGATTTTTCCTTTAAATTTACCAAATCCATATAATATGAGGTCAAACCTAAACATGTTCAATGTGTATGCAATCATGCAGGCCCTTACACTACATAGTTGAAGGTAAATCTAAAGAAAATTGAACAACAAAAGTTGTATAATGTGTATCCAATTTTAGTGGCTGTGTTGGATATTTAAACTTTGCTCTCTCCACCCATGTATATGTGAACTGTAAGCTTTTCAATGACAAAGGGCTATTCAATGAATAGCTTTTCAATGCAAAAAGGCTATTTCAGTATATATATTTCAGAATATATATATTTTCTCACATTTCAAGCTGCCCTGTTTGGCATTAGCATCCTGACAAATAGAAAAAAACAATTCCATATACTGGTACTAACTTCCAAAACCCTTAGTTATGGTACATCAACCTTTAAGAGCTCTGTTACACCAGAGTAATCCCCAGCGTGAGACTTTTGCTTTGCACAAGGATTTTCTCTCCACCTCTAATAACCTTGTCTCACTAATGTCTATAAAACGCTTCTATGGAACTCCAGCTACTCTCACCATGTCTTTACACACTCTAAAAAATTTTTTTTCCAAACATAATTAATTATCATAACTATATAATAATGCATTTGGTGGCCTAAACTGCTAAAAAAAAACACTTGTGCTACCAACAACTTTGTAAATTGCAGAATGTTTCTGTCTACTTCGGGGTTCCAGTTTCCTTATAAACTCATCACTGTTTTATATTGTAGGTTTTCCTAACTGTACTCTAGGCCACATTTAAAAAAGTAGGCTCCTCCAAATATATTACATTTTAAGGGAATCTTTTTATAGGAGGTATTGTCACAATTCATAAAAAATTGCACTTATAAAGAACTGGCTAGATTAGGCTTAAAGATAATACTGCACTGGTTGACTCTTTTTTTACCAGATCAATTTTGGATCACACAGACCCAATATAATTGGGAAGCCTTAGAGCCTTTTAGGTTATTATCATACATCCCAATTGTCCTCTTTTTTGCACTAAACCTTAATGCTATCTCCTAATTATAATGAAGTTATTATGAAAAGCTAGTATAAAGGAAAATAATGGTGGAAAAGAATAAAATTCTGGGTACAAACAATTTTTTTGGCATATACAGTATGTCCTTGAAGGTCTCCAGGGTGCGGCAGGGGTGTGCATCCTTTGCCTGAATAGATTGTGCTAGGTGTACCTCTTTCCTATCTCAAAACGTTGGGAGGTACAGTATATGTAATGAATTATTATAATTACACTCTGTCACTGCTTGTCAAGTGATGACAGTTCCCCTTATTGCTTGTCCTGTAACTGGCTGGTAGAGGGACAGAAAATGAAGTGAAATCTGCCCAACAGGCTATTGGACAGCATTAAACATGTACAGAAATATTTACTTTTTCCAAGTCCATCCAAAAGGAACATGCCTATTTTATAACATTTCTTGTACATAAATCTGGGCAAGGTTGGCAGATATGGGACTATCATTGATGCAAAGCCTATTCGATGCTGATTTTGTGTTCAATAGGATATACAGCAAAATTTCAATATCAATGGATTTTTTTTTCTTATTATAAATGTCACTAGCAATGCCATCTGCTGGTGAAAAGCAGTATGAAAGTGTTACTTTGAAATACAACTATCCCCCAATTGTGTATTTTCCGGCTTTCACCCCCTATCTTTATTTTACTATGCATGGAAGTTTCCTTACTCCATCTTTTATTTCAAGATTAATCATTTTTATCTTTCCACATTCAATGAGAAAATAAAGCGAGGGATATAAAATGAGAGAGAAAGAAAGAAAGAGAGATGGGAAGGAAAAAAGAAGGGGGGGGGGTAGAGAAAGAGACTGAGAAACTTATTATAGCAAAAAAAGATTGGCCTGTTGCCATGGAAAAACTGCTAGATACAGCTCATGTCATAGACTTCATATGTCATTGACCTAAACCAAAAATGTAATATATTGCAGCTTACCAATCATTAGATATACAGTATGATAGCTGCATTCATTTTCTATTTTTAGGCCTTTTCTCTCTGCTTTTATCTGGTGATCTGGCCAGTAACACACCTTTTGTATTAGTGTACCCCCACTCTGGATAGAGGAGCACAGGGGCACCTTTGCACAACAGCATTTACAGTCTGGGGGGAGGGAAGTGTTAGATGTACTAGCCAATTTAAATACACAAACAAGTTAAAGCCAAACTCCAGCTAACACATTATAAGCAGTTTCAGCAAACAATTTGTATTTCCTTCTGGGATAAAGGTTTTACATAACAAAAAAATCAACTTGTTCATTGTAAGCACCCACTGCCAGCTATTAAATAGTTTGTCTCATCCTTGTAACTAATCTAGCTGCATGAGAGCTTGGTCTTTTGAAAAAAAAAAAAAACAGACTTACTGGCCACATCACCAGGTAAAAATAAAAGAAAAAATGCCTGAAAAAGAAAATGAATGCATGGTGTTGAATATGGAAAAAAAAGAATGCCTATACTGCTGTCTTAGTTGAATTTGTGTTGAGCTAATTTCTTATGTTTGATGTTAAGTTTTACCATCAAAAAGAAGGAGCAGTGATAGGGGCAGCATTTGCATTGGCATATGCATGCGTCCGCCTTGGTTTGCACTATTTGCACCCTTAGGCCCCTTTCACACAGGCGGACCGTTCAGATCCGCCTGTCCTTTTTTTTGCCGAATCTGAACGGTCCCCCATGCATCCCTATGGGGCATCGGATGTCAGTGGAGACATGTCCACTGACATCCGATCCGTCAAATCTGGACTGATGGAAACCCTATTTTCCATTCGTCCAGCGGATCGGATGGGATCAGATGAGAACGGACCGACGGTCCGTTCCCATCCGATTTCCCCCATAGAGATGCATGGGGAACTGACAGCTGTGTCTCCGCACACAGCGCAGAGACACAGATGTCATCCTCCTGCTCAGCGGGGGATCGGCAGATCAATCCCCTGCTGAGAAAAACGGAGTCCGTCCAACGGACTCAGTGTGTGCAAGAGCCCTAAACATGAAGGGGGGAGGTGTCCAAGCTGGAAAAATCTGTAGGGGGAACTGAACGTGAATGACAATAACATTTATGTAATAAGTAAATAACATTTACCTTTTTACCTGGAGTTGAGAGTGTATTTTGTTTGCGAGTTTGGACTTTTTTTTAGAGAAGGTAGCAAATTGTTAATAAAAACATTTAGGAAACCCGTGGCTGGAAACTCCACACTAACAGCCATCATCTACAAATCAAAAGAATGCTGTCCATATTAGGGAATTGTTTTGCCTCTGGAGGAATATTAGATCAATGAACTGAGAGAATTTTGGGACTATAGCCAAATGTAAAAGTTAGCAGGGGAGTTAATCTGTGTGACGTGCTGGAATTTTGTCCTGTGGGTAGTGTAGCACTACCCTCGAAAGACTTGCTTGGTAGTTTGGGTCCTTAGTTATTTGTCTGGACTCTATAAATGACCTCAGCCTTTCTGACACACCAAACTAAGCAGATATCAGCTGCTGTACCACAGAGAGCATAAGGACATTTACTCGGCTCACAGTTAATACCTCAGTATCTAAAGATAAAACAACAGCCTAAATAGGAGTAAAGAAGTATGTTATATTGTAATGAAGTGAAGGAAATGGCAAAACTGCATGTGCATATGGAAACAGGTAGCATGAAAGTCTAACACAACTCTCCAGACAACAAAAGTTACTTTACAGTAGTAGGGTAACTTCTTCCGATCCCCTGAAAGCATATAGACGGCGGGATGGGAGCAGCACCGATGCGGGCTAACATACTGGTAAGTCAGCCCACATTGGAGGCTCACGCGCGGCTCCTAGAGTGTGCATCTGCAAGTCCAGTGGTCGCTGTGTCTTTCGGACATGGCGGATCACCTGACATGGTATAGGACCAAAAAAATTAGTCCTTTACCATGTGATCGCTGTCTCTGCACACAATTCACACATTGCCAGCTAGTTCACTGTATCCCTGATCTCTACCCAAGAGTGTATTTTTTGAACCAGATGCAGTCAGTCATCTGTCTCCTATCCCAGTGTCACCAGTGCTGCCAAGAACAGTGTCCCTGGTTGCAGTGATATCAGGTCGCTGTAATCCAGCATCATCATCTGGAGCACAAGTGGGTCCTGATCACCATCATCGTCTGTGATGAGAGAGAGCAATACAGCTAACTGAGTAATTTTCAGCCACTGCACACAGTTTACAAACACACACACACGCAAAGGATTTCCAGCTTACACTGTCTCTGATCTCTGTCCAACAGTGTCTAGTGTGAACCATACCAGTGGGTCCTAATCACCAGTGGCGGCTGTTGCGTTGGGGGCGCAGGGGCGCCACCCCCCCTATCCATGCGTCCGGCCCCCTAATCTGCATGGACGCATGGAGCTCAATGGGGGGTTTTTTATCACCTGATTAGAGCCAGAGGCTCTAATAGGCTTCAGCAAAGGGTGAACTCGGGGCGCAGAGCAGTGCGTAGGACCGGAAATTGCGTTGATGCAATTCGCCTTCCTCAAGGGCGTTAATACAGACGTATTTTTGGACATAGACGTAGACAAATAC
The DNA here is from genome assembly GCF_965119305.1 of Pelophylax lessonae. Lineage (NCBI taxonomy): Eukaryota > Metazoa > Chordata > Amphibia > Anura > Ranidae > Pelophylax > Pelophylax lessonae. Next base: position 486,700,807 of record NC_138769.1, read on the forward strand.
GTCTGTGATAACACCCTGGAGGAGGTCGAAACGCGCTGACGCAATTTCCGGTCCTACGCTTGCCGATACGTCACTTCCAGTCGCGGTGGAATGCATGCCGGGACCAGCAAAGCCCCGAGCGAGCACCGCATTCTAGGAAGTCTGCAGAGCCGCATATTATCCATTACAAGGCTTGTTTTATCCAGGAATATGTGAGTGCTTTATATTATTGCTGTATTCAATAAATATATCAAACGGGATTACACTATTGTGAGCCTTCCTTCCTTATGGTTCTTTATCCTACTGGCATATATTGTGGAGAGATCGTTTCCTAACCAGTCCAAAGGATATCAATCGCATTCCTCATCAGACTTAACGTGTCTGACCCTCATGCAGTATTGCTAAGGGGTCCAAAAGGGGTGGATCTTCACAGAACTGCACCTGATTGTTGGCGCGGATTTGCACAGGTTTGCATATTTATAGCACTCAAGCACTTTTGGACACTTTCACTGGCCACTTGCTTAAAATATTTTTCGGACTTTTTGGAACTCCATTATTATTAATTGTATTGCTTTTATGCACGTTGATTATGCTTATTTGCACATTTAATGCACATTTGCTGTATGTATGATTTGCACCCTCTAAAGGCACTTTTTTTGTATGCACTTAAGGGGGAATGATGTACTAGCAGGAGTTTTACTCAGTTTTATCATTATACTCATTATTGCACATTTGTTATTTTACAACCTTTTTTGCGCTGTATACTGTCACCTTTGTCATTTTAGGTATGCCTATGTTGTGTGTGAGAAATAACTTGTAAAAAAAGGAAAACTCTGGAAAAAAATAGATTTTATTTACCTTCAAAATTTTCCAAAACATGTTGGCAAAAAATTATAACTTCAAAAAACGTAGCATGCCTCGTACTAATTACCTTAATAATTGTAAGCAATAATAGTGGTGAAACTGAATGAATGAATAAAGGAAGAGGAGAGATATCATGAAACTAAACAAAGATCTTAAGAAGTGCGTGCCCAGGCCCCAGAATGTGTGGTTAAAAAGGGAAATCTGAGCATGCACAATAGAATCCTGATAAAGTTTATGGGATAAGAGAAATGTGTCATTGCAAAGCAATCATTCTGCATCCCCAATTCTAGACAATGCTCGAAGGAATTAGCAAATAAATGTAACCAATGTTTACATTTATTTGCTAATTTTACTGTGGCATTCTCTAGAATTGTTACGTTGTATCTTTTGTTACAAATATGTATGTGTTTCCTATACTTTTCAACTCCTTCTAGTGGTCATAATGTGATATTTTACAACTGTAAAACTTTGTTCAGAAGAGAAAATAGACCGAACAACATTTGTTTTTGTACAATTCACAAAGAATGAATGTACATGCAGATTCACGGGACACATGGCTATGCATTTTTTTATACATAGAAAATCATGAAGAAGTTGAAAATCATTCTTGAATCCCAGAGGGGCACGGTGCACATAGGATTGTGACCTGCTTAGATCTGTAAAGTGATTGTTGAGCTAGAGTGGTTGACATCAACCCACCACCAACATCACCGCCACCAACACACACACACACACACACACACTCCTATTGGGCAGTGGCTTTTGAGCTAGTATAATCAAAAGTACATCCTGTTCCCCCCCACAACTGTCCGACAATGCTGCTCAAAGGAAGACAAATACATCATTTGTTTTGATGGACAGCGCAAACAGAAGAGAGAGGACATGATATACTGCACACAGAGGACCCAACACATGCCAGCTATTGCCCTAGTCTCTCCCAGAAGACTGTATCCAGACCTGCCCATCTGCTATTATGAGAAATGAAGTCTAGTGTGTGATGCTGTGGGCTTGTGTTGTTGTGCATGACAGTGCTTGTCTCCAATTGGCCACCATTCACTACACAAGCCACCAACTAGTACTCAACTAGTTTGGTCTCCGGTGGTAGAAGATGGAAGATGGCAGAAGGTTAGAGCAGAACAGACAAAGGGCTGGAAGAATAAATGGCAAAGCTGCATATGTTAGAATGAAGAGGGGAGGTAGCTTCTGCGCTCTGCTATAGCTCACCCATAGCAATGCCCATAAATTGAGCTTATAAATTCATGTCTTCGTGAGTGCAAATAAACCTGTATTTTCAGTCTAATTTATATAATATGGTATAACTTTATATCTATAAAACAATATTTAAGTCTTTAAAACGTTTAGATTTTAAACCCATTTTTTTACAATTCTGTATAGAAACGAAAAGAAATTAACAATAGGTGAGAATGATATATAACAGTCTTATGTAACATGTGGCTCACTAGTTGTGGAATGACAAGTCACAGCATACCCTGCCAGATGTCAGATGGAAGGGCACGCTTGAAGCTTGTTCTACAACAGCTGGAGAGCTACGTGTTGCTAACCACTGCAATATGTGCTTGCTAATAACAAATTTAGGATTTCAGCTTTCTTCAGATGTATGAGTCAATGATATACTAAGCAAAATCATGCAAAACCATGTAGACAGTTCTAAGTGTACGTGTTCTGATCACATGCTCCATTTGCAAACAATGCACTGTCCATAGCCATATTTTATTTTAGAGCTGGCATATACATAAAAAGTATATTTCTGCTATAGGTGGAATCTGACTTATATACTGTGTTCTTTCACCTCTCGGGTGCCCCAGCAGTAACATTTCCCACCCATAGTTCTCAGCTTTGTACCCAGCAATTGTGGAGTTTTGACAGCCTTTGGGGGTTTCCATTCCTCCAATTTCCTTATGTGACTACTATTTGTAGGAGGGTCTTGGGCGTGTGTTTTTAACACAATATAATTTAATTATTTATATACCTTTTGGTCTTCACATGCTTTGATCAAACAAATATGAACAATGTACTATAGAATTCAGGGTTGCTCTTTTCAAAACATCTGATTGATCATGTTCTGATCAAAGTATCTATTTCTTGCTCCTCTTTACTGTCCCAGGTTACTGTCCCAAGCAAAACCTATATCCAAAGCCCAGACTGGTTCTGCTTGAGACCCACAGTCTGCAAAACAACAACGATAAAAGTGAAAAGAAAAACATAAGCAGTATTGGTGCCGTAGGCAGAACTCAAAAAAGGGGGTAAAAATACCTAAATAAATAAATATGTAATTTAGATTACTAATTAAAATAAATACACTGACACTACACTTGCATTGATAAAAAACGGCCACGGCCTTTTATTAAAATTTATTTTAAAATTGTGGGAATGAAAAAAACATAGTATAGCTTGGCCATAGAGACCAAACTAACCACTTTATTTACTTAAAACATATATATATATAAATACTATAGTCCAGCCCAAAAGCTCAGATTATACCAAACAATTGAAAACATCCCACATAAATGAAGACCGTGACAAACAGATACAGGGCGGGTGGGAGGTTCAAATCTTCTTACTTCTGTAAGAAATACTTCTTGCTCCCGCTGACTTGAATTTGACCGTTATCCCCCTTTCTTATATAGGGGAAATTCACATCCTTAGGTGACTTTTCCATACAATTTGGACCAATCCCAGGTAAGTTAATATATTAACCAATTAAAATACTAGACTTATTAACCAATCAACATTGAATTATAATAACCAATTATATTGTTCATTTTATAACCAATAGCATCCTTCTCTCTATTTTTTTTTTTTAAACCGTCATGCCACGTCCCCATGAATGAATGTCAGGTACATTTTGACCTGCCCTTCATTATTTTTACAACCGGAGGAATAAAAACATAATGGGCAAGACACTGTTGTGTCATGTTTTTAGTGCCAGTTCACACTGTTCCGACGTGTCAGGCGGACTTGGTCGCCTGACAAGTAGCAGACCGTGCTTTGCAATTGGAACCGTTCTAATAGGAGCGACTCAAGTCGCTCCGACTTAGAGAAAGGTTCCTGCACCTTTTATTTGCAAAGTCAGGGCGACTTGCATTGACTTCCATTATGTAAAGTCGTTGCAAGCTGCGCCAAAGTCGCAGTGCACGGGCGACGGCATTAGTCGCCCGAAGTCGCGTCGCCCTAGTGTGAACCGACAGAAACATAAACTGATCCACATTTGTCTCAATGTCTAATTTTTTTAAATCAATTATTCCAAATGTAACAATGAGATACAATAAATAAAAAGGACAAACACATCCTAAAAGGTTTTCCATCACAAGAAAGTATCCTTAAACAGGGTTGCCCCTTATCTAACTTGACATTACCGTGCATTCTGTATGGATGCCTTGACAGAACTGGTTTACTGAAGGCACTTTTCTTTAGCATTAGACTATAAGAAGTGACAGTCTCAAGTCATGTGTCATCCTCACAGAAAATTACACTATAAGGCTTCCAGTTCATATTAAGGTATGTGTTAGCAAAGAGAAATAATCTAGTCAGAATATGAAACACACAGTTTTCTCAAACCTACATTAAGCCAATAATTACAAGCATCACCTACTTGGCTCAAGCAATCAAATCAGGTAGTTCCTCATGAATTACAATTAGGTATCACAATGCTAATGGAGGTCCAGACACAGTGCTTTTCAATATTCATGTCACTAAATCCTTTTAGTGACTAGTTGTCCTCCATTTGACTGGAGATGAAAACAAAGGTGTGAGATTTAGTAAAGCCCTGCAAAGGCACATGCCATATGAATAATCCTTTTCATGACTGATGGGAATAGTAATCAGTAGAGAAAATAGCAGAGCAACAAGAGAATGGAATGAAACTATTATAGATATACATCTTACTATATAATAGGTAATCACTCCTCATTTATGCCTATACAAAAAGCCGATTAATGCAACTACCATATTCAAGGGGCATCTCTTCCGCTTCCATATGCTGGAATTCTTACGGGGATTTGGAGCTGTTATGTTAGTAGTAAATACACTGATGTGATTATCATTAGCAACATCACCGATCATTACCTCACAGAAGAAATGCTTCTCTAGGTTCCCTCCAATGTCTGTCATGTGACTAAAAGTCTAGGCATTTTATCATGAGATCTATATAAAAAGTGAGAATGATCCCACCTGAATTAGCCCACACGAAGATTGGAAACCCCAATGCCTTAGCTTTTGATCTTATTACCAGCACTACAGGGAGTTTAGAGATGACTTTTCTTACTTTTAATCTATCTGAACAAGACTGTTAACATAGCTTTAGAGGGAACCTGTTGTGTCCAAAGCAATTAAACTAGCATTACTGGTAAAGTACAGGCAGTCTCTGGTGCATACAAGAACCTACATTGTCTGCAAACGTGTTTCCTTGTGTCTGTCCACATAAAGCAAACATTCTTTCAACTAAGTCCTGCTAATTATTAAATTTGCCAAATGTTAAAAATTGCAAATTCCAAAAAAGCCTTTTCTGAGCCTTAATGGGATAAAAATGTATCCAGGCAGTAACAAAAAATAAAAAATAAAAATTAACGATATCTTTAAAACGTTTCCAAGCTTTTTGGAAACTCTTTTTATTTAGAATTTCAAAATCAAATTACATCACTTTTCTACATAGTCACCTTTCTTTGCAATGGATTTTCCCCTGGCATGTTACACTCTCAGACATGACCAATTGCTACTCCTCCCATGCTAACCGTTACCAACGAAAATATATAAGTTCGGAAAGACCCCGTTGTATGTACAGTATATACTGTATATATAGTATTTTCAGTTGCACACAAACACATCATAATCTATAATTTTTCCTTCCAAGGCTGTAGCTGTGTCAAGTTAATAAGTACCAAATATATCTAGGCTAAATCTTCATATTCGCTTATGAAACAGCAGAAATACAATGCCTAAAATTGCAAGTAGGCTACACATTAAAAACGACTTAGAGGCAAACCTAATTGATGGATTTCCAATTTTTCTCTGGTGTGCATAGGAATACCAAATATGTGTTGACAATAGGTGTTAACTAATACATGGGCCTGATGGAGAAGGTTTTAAACAGTTCCTGCCCTGCCTATAGACAAATGATGGTGGGTGGGGCATTCGTCATTCTGGGTGGAGGTAATTTTGTTTATTTATAAAAAATAAAAAACCCAGTGATGATTAAATACCACAAAAAGAAAGCTCTATTTGTGTGAATAAAATGATAAAAATGTCATATGGGTACAGCATTGCATGGCTGCACAATTGTCATTCAAAGTGAGACAGTGCTGAAAGCTGAAAAATTGCCCGATATGAAAGTAGTTAAGAAGAGGCTGTGTAGCTGAGGAGATCCATGATCTCGCTGGGTAAGGGACATGTGAATATAAGGCCTGGAGAAATGAGGTAGAGTGTAATGCTTTACATGACGTTTGTATAGTTCTTTATGTGGTTTTCAGCACAGCACAGCACATTTATACACATTCTTACACCTTTAGATGATTTAGGGTGCATGCAGCTATAGTTAATAATACATATTGACAAAAAAGATCCAAGGTGAACTAGTAAGGATATGCACTATTTATTTCTTTATCATAAATTACTAACTATGTTTATTTTATGGACATGACAGGCTACTTCAGTTTAACATTGAAGCAGTGTCAGCTGGTGCATTGGGGGCGCAGGGGTGCCGCCCCCCCTATCCATGCATCCGGCCCACTAATCTACATGCGGGGACGCATGGACTTCAATGAGGCTTTTTTTTTTTTAGCCATGTGATTAGAGCAAGAGGCTCTAATAGGCTAAAAAAAAGGCCGGCCTCTGGGCGCAGAGCACTGCGCCCCGAGCCCACCCAGTTGTGTGACAATAGCGAATTACATTTCGCTATTGTTACACGGATCCTCCTCCTGGCCAATCAGGAAGTGGGTCTTGAGACCCGTTTGCCCGTTGGGCATGGAGGAGGAGGGAGGAGAGCAGAAGACAGGAGGAAGAAGCCGAAGCCGCCGCCTGCTGCTGCAGATATCCTGGCAGGGTGAGTGAGCGGGAGGTGTCCTGTCCTCTGTCCTGTCCTCTGTGTCCCATCTCCTGTCCTGCTGTGGTCCTGGGGGGGGGGGTATGGTGTGCGGCCTGGTGTGGTCCGGGGGGTATGGTGCGGTCCGTCTGCCTTCGTCCCCGGCCCATGGAGCACCAGCCACCCCTGCATTGGAGTATTTGCCTGTTTAAGAATTATGAATTGCTTAAAATATTCAGATGTAATGCACTGAAACATGAACATTAGTAAGTTGACTATTTGGTTTTACTAAGTATATCATATCACAAGAAAACTGGCAGCTTTCAAATGTCTGTCACTGTCAAAAAAAATAATGAACACAATCCAAACACACAATTCATGCATTTTTAGGAACAGCTAACCCAAACTGCAAAGTCATTTTAAAGAGCCAATAAAAACATTCACAAGCATAAAGCCCAGAAAGTTTTTTCTGGGTTTCTGCATGTAAAATGTCAATAGACTAATAACGACAGTAATTTAAGAAATGATGAACACAAACCTCTCTATGCTCCTCTCTGTGAAAAAAAAAAATAAGTATCAGTGAGTAGAAGAAATGCGTAGGTTACTGGATCTCCTAAAGCAGTAGGTGTTCTCTGACAGGTTTTAGGCAGTGTAGAGGGAACAATTCTCTTTAGGCAGCTCTCCCGGGAGTGGTGGCCAAACGTCGTCTCTTGGCATGAGTAGGGATTGGATGTGCAAGGAGAAACATGCCAAAAGCAGAATGTATAAAGTTCAGAATCAATTTTATTTAGGATCTCAAATCATAAAAATCCAATACATTTGGGGGTTCAATGGGTCCTCCTTCATTAGGGCTTGGTACTGTTGAACAATTTGTTTTTTTAGACTGATAAAATATGAGAGATCCTACGGGGTAATTAGTATGATCGCTGCAGATGCAGGTGAAGCATGATTAGCAAGGGGACAAGTTTAATCTTCAAACAAGTGACAAAAAACTATGAAACTAATAGGGATATACAACCATCTCTTACAGAGGATTTTGCCATAAGAAGTAGTGTAAGTAGTGAGGTTACCACAGGAAAAATAACTGCACTCTGTATACACTGGTACTCCTTTCAAGATTGGTAAAAGCCATATAGATGTTGCACGGCTTTACTGGAACAATTAATAACTTTTTGGTAAGTGTGAAGTATTGTGTTTGAAGGAAGTAAGACAGTGCATCATTCCAGGTGTGAAGCTATGCTGCATCAGGACATGAATGTCCTGTAAATACTGATTAAATTCCATGATGTATCAGAAAATGCTGTGGCAGTGTTAGGAAAAAAAGTTATAAAAAATTCAAAAGACAGTGGGGCATGAAACATGACAATGATCACACAAGAAAATCAACAAGAGAATGGTTTTTAGAAACGGTAGATTGAGAGTCTTGACCTCCATTCCACTGAAACTATGAGGCATGATCTGAAACTAACCATTCAAGCACGACATCTCAAAAATACATGTGAAGTTGTAAACAAGAATGGAACAATGTACAGATTGTACCTGTTGTGCAGCAGCTACAGAAAGCATTTGGCAGAGGTGGTTACTAGTAAAGTTACATAAAGACCACACACTGGTTCTATCTATGCCCTAGGTATTTGAATACATATGTTCAATAAAGATGACATATAAAACCTCTGTGTGCTCCTTGTAGTCACTAAACTTCAGGACAAAATCAATATTTCAGGGAAAATTCCCTTTCCCAATGTGAATTTACTTTTTACTTTTATATGTTACTTTAGGGGAGCTTTATTTAATTTTAAATGCTATATTGCAACATACCCAGGCAAAAAAAACGTTCACACAAATTGTTTTGTATATACGTAAATAAGATTAAGTTGGGTTGATTTCTTTCTGTAACTAATTGAAGAACGAGAGACCTTTAGTCTGACGTGCTGTCATGTCATCATCCTTCACCTAAGACTTCAGCTTTCCCTAAGAGGGAGGACCTTCTAAGGGGGGTAGGAGGGTCTTGATTACTTTTGATGTTAGATACCCCTCACAGAACTATATGTCTCATAATCCTTTGGGACTGTGGTCATAGTGAAAGGTAGATGACTGATACTCTAACATAATGGACTAGGTGGGACTTTATGTGAGACCCAAGCAGGTGGTGCCCGGCGTCTCCATCCCTATAACAAGAAAAAAATGAGAAATCACAAAAAGAGCAAGAGAGAAACAATAGTTCCTTATCCTACCCACTCAGCGCTTATGTGATACAATCCTCAAAGGATCAAGACATATACAACTAGCCAAAACAACCAGATGTAAATTCTCATATGCCAATATTCCCAATAAAGCAGCCGCTATATTCAGATCATAACATGTAAAAAGGTGCGTATAGGAGCCACAGCCCGCATAAGCACTAGCAGCGCTAGAAAACAACCTCTGACAAAGTTGGGGGTAAATAGCAGAATGATAATATAAAAAAATTTTTAAATTAAAATAAAGCCAAAGTTCATAAGTCCATGGTGTTCACAGGGTAAAGTTAGACGAGAGATAGGGTGCATAGGAAACTTGTAACATAGTGTTGAACAAGACTTCTTTTCTGATCACTCTGCGACTACCGTATCCTTCACCTCACCACCGTGCTCCCCCCCTAGAGAGTGGCCACGTACCCTTAACGCTAGGGTCTAGCGCTTTGTTCCACAAATGATCCTCCACTCCCAGATGGCGATCCTCTCAGGACTCCACTCCAACCAGTAGAGATATGAACAGCACCTCCTCCTCTCCTCTCACATAAAGGGGGACAAATAGGGACCCATAGTGTAATATGTACAAACAAGGCTTTATTAAAAAATTAAAATCGCACTCACATGAAATCGGATGTATTTGAGCGAAACAAATATCCAAGGCACAAAACCCGGTCCTCCCACTGCAAACGATGTCCCCACTGAGCCACACGGTACGGGTGATCCAGCCACCTGATCGCGATGTTGCCCGGACTCAATGGGCGCTATAACTGGGGATCCTCTGGGATGTCCTTAGTGTACAACTGAATGGCCGCGTGCTCACGCCCTGACGCGTTTCGTCGGCATTGGACTTCTACTGAGGGCGTGAGCACGCAGCCTCATCTCCTCATATTTATACCCTTTTGGGGAGGGGTGTGTATACGCTAGATTATGGGCGGAGATCTCCCCCACGTGGGCGGCCGGAAACTCATCAGCCGCCGCTATGTGTACCGCTCACGTTAGCGGCCGGAAGCTACCATGCCCCTTGTCTCCAAGTTCGCTCATCCGGACATTGGAGACACCGGAAATGACGCTACAAAACCCGCCCCTCCCTGCGTCTACCAATCCGGACGTCAGGGAAAGCGGAAATGACATCGCGCCTCTCGGCAAGCCCTCAAGATAAGAGACCGGAAGTGGAGCTCACAGCCTTCCTGCAGCCGAAACCGGAAACCGGAAGTGGAGCTCACGGCCACCACATCCGGCCCTGCACACCCACAAGAACACAGAACGATTATCCAATTGGATTGGACTACATTATGGTCCCACCTCCGCCGCAACCTAATTCCTCAATAAGGATGGATACATATCCTTACCTGCGGACAGTGGGGACATCGCCTGTGTACAATTAACTCATTCAATCCCCAACATTTCATATAATTAGCATATGCTCAAATTACATACATCTGTTATTCCGTAACAGAAATCAGTATAAAACACAGAGGATGTAAGTATATTAAACACATGCTTAAGTTACACATATCAGATATCCCATATCAAATATAAGAACATATAAAAGAACCAAAGGGGTACATTCACTATTTCTACCAAAAGCCTGATAATACCTATCAGACTTTACCACATGGGTATTGTATATATCTCTATATAGGAATAGTGTATATATGGAACAAATCCTAAATTCCCTTTATTAATTATCTCAATAATTCCTATGAGATATCTCTATATAGGAATAGTGTATATATGGAACAAATCCTAAATTCCCTTTATTGATTATCTCAATAATTCCTATGAGATAATCACTACATGGGACGATATTAGATACTGCACCCCATATGCTGGGGATATCGCCACCACTGATACACTAAATTGGTACTCCCCTGGGGAGCATCAATCTAAACGCATGTGCTAATATCCAAGACAGGGCCAAAGTTACGAACTAAAATGATTGGACCCAATAGGGCCTGCTATCACCCATCATTCTCCATATATCGGACTCCACAGCAAGGTGGAGCACCATACATCAAGAAAAACTATATATATTACGGCCATCCTCGTGGCCGAACTGCCAAAAAAAGAATTTTATATTAATAACTGAATAAATAAATAGATGACCACATAGAGCCTCTAAACAAGGCATATATCCTCCTATTGAGTTTTTTCTTGATGTATGGTGCTCCACCTTGCTGTGGAGTCCGATATATGGAGAATGATGGGTGATAGCAGGCCCTATTGGGTCCAATCATTTTAGTTCGTAACTTTGGCCCTGTCTTGGATATTAGCACATGCGTTTAGATTGATGCTCCCCAGGGGAGTACCAATTTAGTGTATCAGTGGTGGCGATATCCCCAGCATATGGGGTGCAGTATCTAATATCGTCCCATGTAGTGATTATCTCATAGGAATTATTGAGATAATCAATAAAGGGAATTTAGGATTTGTTCCATATATACACTATTCCTATATAGAGATATCTCATAGGAATTATTGAGATAATTAATAAAGGGAATTTAGGATTTGTTCCATATATACACTATTCCTATATAGAGATATATACAATACCCATGTGGTAAAGTCTGATAGGTATTATCAGGCTTTTGGTAGAAATAGTGAATGTACCCCTTTGGTTCTTTTATATGTTCTTATATTTGATATGGGATATCTGATATGTGTAACTTAAGCATGTGTTTAATATACTTACATCCTCTGTGTTTTATACTGATTTCTGTTACGGAATAACAGATGTATGTAATTTGAGCATATGCTAATTATATGAAATGTTGGGGATTGAATGAGTTAATTGTACACAGGCGATGTCCCCACTGTCCGCAGGTAAGGATATGTATCCATCCTTATTGAGGAATTAGGTTGCGGCGGAGGTGGGACCATAATGTAGTCCAATCCAATTGGATAATCGTTCTGTGTTCTTGTGGGTGTGCAGGGCCGGATGTGGTGGCCGTGAGCTCCACTTCCGGTTTCCGGTTTCGGCTGCAGGAAGGCTGTGAGCTCCACTTCCGGTCTCTTATCTTGAGGGCTTGCCGAGAGGCGCGATGTCATTTCCGCTTTCCCTGACGTCCGGATTGGTAGACGCAGGGAGGGGCGGGTTTTGTAGCGTCATTTCCGGTGTCTCCAATGTCCGGATGAGCGAACTTGGAGACAAGGGGCATGGTAGCTTCCGGCCGCTAACGTGAGCGGTACACATAGCGGCGGCTGATGAGTTTCCGGCCGCCCACGTGGGGGAGATCTCCGCCCATAATCTAGCGTATACACACCCCTCCCCAAAAGGGTATAAATATGAGGAGATGAGGCTGCGTGCTCACGCCCTCAGTAGAAGTCCAATGCCGACGAAACGCGTCAGGGCGTGAGCACGCGGCCATTCAGTTGTACACTAAGGACATCCCAGAGGATCCCCAGTTATAGCGCCCATTGAGTCCGGGCAACATCGCGATCAGGTGGCTGGATCACCCGTACCGTGTGGCTCAGTGGGGACATCGTTTGCAGTGGGAGGACCGGGTTTTGTGCCTTGGATATTTGTTTCGCTCAAATACATCCGATTTCATGTGAGTGCGATTTTAATTTTTTAATAAAGCCTTGTTTGTACATATTACACTATGGGTCCCTATTTGTCCCCCTTTATGTGAGAGGAGAGGAGGAGGTGCCGTTCATATCTCTACTGGTTGGAGTGGAGTCCTGAGAGGATCGCCATCTGGGAGTGGAGGATCATTTGTGGAACAAAGCGCTAGACCCTAGCGTTAAGGGTACGTGGCCACTCTCTAGGGGGGGAGCACGGTGGTGAGGTGAAGGATACGGTAGTCGCAGAGTGATCAGAAAAGAAGTCTTGTTCAACACTATGTTACAAGTTTCCTATGCACCCTATCTCTCGTCTAACTTTACCCTGTGAACACCATGGACTTATGAACTTTGGCTTTATTTTAATTTAAAAATTTTTTTATATTATCATTCTGCTATTTACCCCCAACTTTGTCAGAGGTTGTTTTCTAGCGCTGCTAGTGCTTATGCGGGCTGTGGCTCCTATACGCACCTTTTTACAAGAAAAAAATGAGGTTGAAGGATTATAGGAGGTGCATGAAAGTCAGCCAGCCCCCAGTCTGATGTACTCACCCTCCAGTCTGTCACCAACCAAGTAGACCTGTCCCTTGATACAAAGAACAGGGGTTTAGTTGACACACATTTGCAAACGCATGTGAAAGCTGCAGAGCCACTTCACGGCACCCTGTTAAATCTGCAGTCCTACACTCCTAATTTAGTGTCTTCACACTGAAAGCACATGGCTGCTAATGGATGGATGGGGGAACAGGTGAGAGGGAGACAGCCCAACCTCCCCCAACCCACCCTCATCCATGACTGGCTGTTGTCTCAAAACTCAAATAACTAAGTTGTAATGATGGTACAAACTGGAAAGGACCAGCTGAGAAGCATTACACCTCCATCCCCTTGGTGGATGCAGTATAAAGACAGATAGGGATTTTATATATGGGGCATGGCCTGTAAAGCACATGACTGATACTCTATGCTGCCAGATAACTGTAGGGCAGATATTTGATAGGGGATGATTTTAAGGGGAGCCCCAACAAACAAAATCAAGAAAAAAGGGTGTGGCCATGCCCCCCCCCCCAATCCTTACCAGACCCTTAATCTGAGCATGCAGGTTGGCTGGCCAAGAGAGGGCAACTGAGTGTGCAACCCCCTTGACCCATACCTAACTACATGACCAAAACATGGGGAAGTACTTTGCCAGGGGTAACTCTCTGCCAAAGCACCTTGTTCTAATGTTGTCCCAGTAGTTGTCAGTGTCTGTGGGTGGGGAGCTTATGGGAATCTGAAAACTCTCTGTAACAATAAGGGGGCATTTAGATACTTCCCCCCCCCCCCCCATGTGAATGAGTATGGGGTAAATATTTCAACTCCTATTACAACTCAGTCTCAAAAAATGTAAACCATAAAAAAATAAAAAAAAACTTGAGTCATTTGATAAAAAAAACCCTGCAGAAAAAAAAATGCCACTCCGCCAACACATTCACTACCCTTCTGCCCAATGACAAAGCAAGCGAATGACAGCTGTGGTTAGTGTCTCCCAGGTGGCAACCTTGACCATAATGGGCATGACCATATTTGATCAATGACATTACTGGGATACCAGAAGCAAACTGTCACCAGGAGGTTTACTTGGCCAAACACTGATTCGTTTAAACTTTTTCCATAGAGTGTACACAGTGCTAATGTCTCCCTTATATTATTAACCCCTGCTTGTCAAAAGTTCTCAGCCTATAGAGTTAGCCTATTTTCTTTATTGGTGAATATTAACTGTCATGGTTTAATGTTCTTATAGCGATTTTTCTCTTGGGATTCAATGTAAGGGAATGTTATTTTTTCCCAGTGAAGGGCAACAAAGGAAACTCCTACACACATATTACAAACATTACCAGTATTAAACATTACACTTGTGAAAATGTTGAGACATCCACAAAGCAATTTTTTTTATAAATAAACCCCAAAGTACACGTTCCCTCTACCTTTTTTTTTTTTATACACATATGTGTGTTTGCCCTTTTGGAAAATTAAAATCATAATCTGATATCTTTCGGTTTCCTTTTTATCATAGAACAACCCGATGAGCCTGGCAGTCCCCATTCTTCATTGTTGTAAACTGACTGTGCCAAGCATGGTAGCCGATCCAAGCTTGCATAGTCAGTGTATATCCCCAGACTGGCTGCAATTAAGATTAAGTACTGAACATCAAATCATGTAGTCTGTTTACCATTGTTGTCCCTTGCTCAGCCCTACCATGAAAATGTACAGCTCTCACTGTCAAACTGCAGCTACTACTAGCTAAACTACCTGCCTTCTTCAGAAGTAGACCCCCTGCACTGCCCAGAAGAAGACTCAAAAGAAAGCATTGTGGTCAAATGACCTGAGATTAAAGGGCAAGAAAAACAAACAAACATGGAAACATTTTATTTTTGAGTAACATATTACTATACCATGTTATTATGGTATCTAATTATTATGTACTGTTTGAGCATGTGGGTTTATATTTGTGCATTCAAATATACTTAAGCCGGTATGCTTCTGAAATGCATTATAACCATCAAAAGTGAAAATAGCCACCATTTTAAGCTTTCCACATTCTGGCATTATATTTTATACCTTTTTGTTTGTGTGAATATAAACATTTAAGCACTTTAAAAGCACAATGAAACACTTTTTTATTTTTTGAGGTTTTGACATTTTTGGTCTGAATGTCTTTGCAGCTGCTACCGTAGTGTAGTTTAATATTAATTAACATGTTATACATTCTTTTTTTTTTGGGACAGATAGGACTGTAATTTGGTTAAAATAAATTGGTGATATATATATATAGTAGGTTTTTAGTGAGTATAAAATGTAAAAAAATTTAAAGAACACTTTCCAAACATTTAAGCTATTTGCACATCCCCATTTACAGCAAAATATTATTAACAATGTCTGCTGATTAAACTGATATTACATGGTAAAGCTCAACATGAATTAACTCTTTACCACTTTACTTTAGGATAGCTTTATTCCATTTTAAATGCTAAATTGCAACATACACAGGGGAAAGAAGTTTACATAAATTGTTTTGTAAATAGGTAAGATTAACTTGGGTTGGTAAGGGCCACAAATTAGCATGGTAGTAACTCTTTTCTCAGGTTTGGGATCACTAAAAAGTCAACTGACCTTGTGTTCACTTACGGTATATGTAAAGAGATAGATAGATAGATAGATAGATAGATAGATAGATAGATAGATAGATAGATAGATAGATAGATAGATAGATAGATAGATAGATAGATAGATAGATAGATAGATAGATAGATAGATAGATAGATAGATAGATAGATAGATAGATAGATAGATAGATAGATAGATAGATAGATAGATAGATAGATAGATAGATAGATAGATAGATAGATAGATAGATAGATCTATTTACCCGGCATGACATCAAAAATGGGTTATGTATTGTTTTCTTTTGCATTAAATTTAAAAAAAAGTGCATTTTTTCCCAAAAAACTGCATTTGAAAAACCGCTGCACAAAAACTGCGTGACAATACAATTAGCAAAACCCACCAATTTATTGTCTAGGGCCTCTGCTTTAAAAAAAAAAAAAAATATATATATATATATATATATATATATATATATATAATATTTTGGGGTTCTAACTAATTTTCTAACAAAAAACTGTTTTTTAAATGTCAGCAAAGATTGCCAGAAAATGCCTGGTCTTTAAGTGGTTAAAGAGAAACTCCAGCCAAAACATTATTTAAGTACACTCACCAGCAACAAATAAACACATAATAAAAAGAATAATAAATACTTTTTTTAATTGATCTTTTTGTCTCCAACTAAGACATTTCTTCTCCTATGATACATAATGTTATAATAAATGCACTGACAGGGTTAAGTGGTAATAAGAAAAAGTTCTCTAACGCAACCTGGGATTAAAAATGGTATTAATATAAGTACATTCATCAGGATTATGAAACAAAGCAAATATAGATAGAAGATCTGTGACTAATGACTAAAAAAGCTGTTAAATATCTAACAGATGGGATGGTCAATGCTGTCCTACCATGAACACATCTTCATACAGACGTCATATGATTATGTTCATTGTCCCCAGTATGATACAGTAGTTTAGCTCACAAGCATCAGATTGCGCCAACCCCATCTGTTATTGTCTGGAAGTAGAAGCTGGATTTTCCAACAGAGAGACCACTTACGCATTTTACATTCTGTTACTTTTCTATGTGTGATAAATTGGCTACTTATGAGATACAGTATAACATGGAATCACTGAAAAAGAGAGAACTGCAGTTCTGTTTTATTTAAGATATATGATATGTCTTTTACACAGGTACAATTTAATATTGCCTAGGAAATTATGTCAATTCCAAATAAAGAAAAGAACAGTGCGTTCTTATTTAAAAAAATAAAATAAAAAATATATGAATCACATGTCCATTAACTGTTGTCAGGAAGACCCCCTAAACCTACACAAATGGTAAAAATTCTTTGGCTTTTGGTAAAATACCTAAATTATATTTTAAACAACCACTGGGTGTCACTGTTGTTCCAAACCACTAAGTTGGTGATCACTATTTGAATAAAGCAATGTATTTGGCTAGCAGAGACCAAATACTACATTTCATTAAACTCATTAAATTGTGCTTTATAGAACGTTTCCTAAAAACGAAAGTTATATACATTTTTTGTATAACAGTAACACCGCCGCAATTACAAACATAACTAGATTACAAACAAACCGTCTTTTTGTGTGTTAATAAGTAAAACAAGGAGTGATTTACCAAAATGAAACAATGTGTACATTTCAGACAACTCTGTTGTTCTATTTTTTAATTGTCTGTACACACTTGAATGTTTGATTTGAGTTGTGATGCATGTGCTTTCAGCAGGAGTTAGTGAATAACCTCCAGAGTGTAGTTTATGCACATATATCATCCTATCAGTGCAAAGTTTTGCTGAACAAATATTTTTAATATGACTTTGATATTATTATATTTTACACTGCAAAATGACACATGAAGCTAAAATGAAGGATAAATAGTTGTAAAATGAGCAATAAAAAGTCCACACTTTTGCAACTATTCACGCCACTTGTCAATGTAAAATGCCTTCCATAAAATAGTTTACGTTTAGAAAACTATTTCATAATCAACCACACCTCTACAACCATTCACAGCACTTCTCAACATAAAATGACTGTCAATCAATTTTGATAAATTTCATTATCAGTAATCATCATCTCATGGATGTGATGACACAATAAAAGTGCAAGCACCATATATTATTTGCCATATTTCATAATCTACAGTACAGTACTTTGAATGTATGTAGTTACTAAACCCTGGCTTAAAAATCTGTTCAAGTATTTATTCTTAACCTAAAAACTTACCTTCCATTGCTCTCAGCCTCATCCGAATTCCTTTTTTTTGTTAAAGAGGTTGTAAGCCCAAACATTTTTATTAATTTTTTTAACTTGAAAGAGAAATGCATAATGAGCTAGTATGCATCGCATACTAGCTCATTATGAAATACTTTGCTTAGAATGAGCCCCCGCCGTGCCGCCTGCTTACCTCTATGACGGGCGACATGTTCAGTCGCCCATCTTCCAGGATCGCGGCATCCGGCCATCTGATTGGTCGGAGCCGCGGTGATGTCACTCACGGCATGGGGCTCTGAAGGAACGGCACCAGCGGCCTTTCCTTCAGAGCGCATGCGCCAGTGATGTCACTGGCTGCATGCAAGGTAAATATCTCCTAAACGGTACATGTTTAGGAGATATTTACAGTACCTATATGTAAGCCTTATCATAGGCTTACCTACAGGTAAAAGTTGTAGAGGAGGGTTTACTTCCTTTTTAAAGTGATCTGACTTGTTAGTGGGTGACGGCATTGGTTCTCCATGGTCCCACTGCATGTAGGTATGCAACCACCCTCTCTTGCTCACGCCCAAGATGAACTAAGGCTTCTTTCCGGTGTGCCCAATGGAGTCCATTCTGCTCAGCGGAGGATTGATCCGCCGATCCCCGCTGAGCAGGCGGATGACAGCTCCGTCTCCACTCTGTGCGCAGAGACGCAGCTGTCAGATCCTCGCTTTCCTCTATGGGGAGATCGGATAAGAACGGACCGCCTGTCCATTCTCATCTGATCCCATCCAATATGATCCTCCAGACGTATGGAAAATAGGGTTTCCATCCGTCCAGATTTCACGGACAGAATCGGATCGGATAGCAGCGGGTGTCAGCTGAGATGTCTCCGCTGACACCCGCTGCCCCACAGAGATGCATGGAGCATCCGATCAGGTCTGCCTGAAAAACTGACAGGCGGGTCGGATCGGATCACCCGTGTGAAAGGGGCCTAAGAGCTATGGACTGTGGGAATTGCAGTGTGCATAGAGCAGTGCACATGACCACAACTAACGGTCGCCTCAATTTTTAAACAATAAAGTGAAAAAGGCGAGATTCAGGAGCTCACAAAGGATGTTACAGGGAGTCAGAAAGTCACAGTAAGAAACAATTTAATAAAAAAAAAATAAAAGGTCACGGCGCCAATAAAGTGATACTAAAGTCTCACTTTTTTTTGTTTCAAAATAACAAACATGTTATACTTAGCTCCTCTGTGCAGCCCTGATCCTCCTCTTCTTGGGTCCCTCTTCAGCACTCCTGGCTCCTCCCTCCTGTTGAGTGCCCCAACAGCATGCAGGTTGCTATGGGGCCACCTGACCTGAGCCACAGATCCCTGTGTCCTTCTTTCTCCTCATTGGTTCACTGACTGATTGACAGCAGTGGAAGCCAATGGCTCTTGGTTGCTGTCTTAGCCAACGAGGAGGGAAAGTCCCGGACAGCTGAGTCTCTTGTGGAACATTTCTGGATTGAGATGGGGCTCAGGTAATTATTAGGGGGCTGCTGCACACAGAAGGCTTTTTATCTTCATGCCTAGAATGCCTTAAGATAAAAAAAAAAAAACCTTCTGACTTTACAACCACTTTTTTTTTTTCACAATTCATGTTTTTTTAAAAAAAGGAAAGGTTGAATACATACAGTACATGGTATAGTATGGAGTAAGCAAAAGATAATAAAGTATACAACCACTTTAAGTAGTGCATGTGTGTGGATATTTTTGAAAAAATGAAGATACTGTTCAGTGTTACTTTCAAAGATAACTACTAGAGCCTACAAGCATACAATACAAAATCTTTAAAGGACATCCTGAGTGAAAATTACAAGTTCTATTCCCTGAAAATCTGTACACTTGCACAAAGCTTTATTGGTATTTAAATGTGTTTTTGGCTTAGAACTTTACTATTCCCTGCAGTGACCAGATTTTTAAGACTCACTGTCACTCCTGCAAATGGATTCCAGCTTTGCCACAATCTAACACTTCACAGGGCCTATTAGCGGGAAAATGCACTAGCATCCCCAGACTGGGGCATTCATTTAACTTGCCTAACCTCCAGTAAATAAAACATGCTTTTTCAATAAATGTTTGTTGACTCCAATGTAAGATACAAAGAAATCTTAAGTGACTTCCTTTCCACTTTGAGAGAAAGGTGTAGCATCCAGGAAACTTGTGCATACAAGCTGTAGACAATGATGTGGAAAGATGCAGAGGCTCCGGATTAAGAGGGATTAGTTAATAAAGAAAAGATGACTGAAAATAAATCAGTGTGAATGTTACATCATGGGACTGCAATGTCATTAATTAGCCCTTGGAGTGGACAGGGAAAAATGACTCTCTCTAGCTGCTGCTTGTGATAAGAGTAATAAGAACATGTTTTAAAAAAAACATAGTATTTGTAAGTATTTGGGGTAAATTGCTCCTAATCCTGCATCTTTCTTTTTTTTTTTCCAGGATATAATTATGTGGCCGGTCTCATCTACATATATGTAAAAATATATGGACATAAGGACAGTCCACTTCTTTAGTGCTTCTTTCAAAATAAAAAATTATAAAATTGTATTTTAATAATAGCAAACACAAACAGGCCAGCATAAATAAACTAGTTGAAAAAAAATTTTTCTACATAACAAGTGTTTTCTAAATTTGCATTTATAAGAGCCCATTCACACTAGCGCGACTTGTCAGGCGACTTGTCAGCTTGACAAGTCGTGTTCCCTCGTGGTCCATTGACCGCTACAGGACCCGTTCTAATAGGAGCGACACAAGTGGCTCCAACTTAGAAAAAGGGTCCTGTACTATTTCGGGGCAACCTCGGAGCAACTTGCATAGACTTCCATTATGTGAAGTCCCTGCAAGTCGCTCCGAAGTCGTGGTGCACTGTAATGCACAAGTCGCCCCCGAAGTAGTAAGGAGTCGTGTCGCCTCTATGTGAACCGGCTTTAAGGCTACCATAAATCCATTGTTTTTCTTTTCCTAACTTGCCTACATTGAACTGCTTGCTCCCAAAGTGCAGGTCATGTGATTGCCATAGCTTCCTGAGTGATTCACGGACCTGCTAGCGGCATGTACAGACTGGGGGCACAACGCCATTGCCGGAAATTATGTTGCCGCTGTTCTGCTCCAAGAAGAGGGGAGGAGCTGCTGGAGGCAGGATGGATGGGTGGGGAGAAGCAGCTTGAAGCAGGACCGATGGGCGGGGAGGAGTGGATGGAGATAGGACAGATGAGCGTGGGGGGGGGGGGGACTTTCCACAGACCACAGAACTTAGAGGCACGCTGTACTCTTGCACAGCATATGCCTGTATAGTCAGCAGCAATACATAAAATGACCACACTGTCATGAATTGGCAGCCCTGATTAGAATGGCCAGTTTACTATCAGGAAGAGAGGCACAGGCAGGATCAACCAGGTATTATTTAATATAGGATGGGGTAAATTTCATTGCATTACTACATACCATTATTTTGCAAAAAAAGAGGCAGTACCGTACTTTTTCTTTTTAGGTTTACAAATACTTTAAAGTGAACGTGTTTGTCTGCTAAAATGCTGATCTTTGTATCAGTGAAATGGCGCCCCCCTAAATGTAATTCCTATTTCGGAATTAGTGCTCAGCTGATGCCATCTATTTTTGGTTATCCCAAAATTGGTGTATTAGTAAGTGTTGAGGCACATGCTTAATAATACAAATGTGTCTAAAACAATTTCCATGAAATATACAAAAAGAAATATGTGCTACCAACAATGCTATGCACACTAATCAAAGAAAAAATAAATAAACTATTAAAAAATCTAAAATATGAGAAAATATTTAAAAAATATATTAAATATATGTGCAATAAAAGTCTATGCAGAGAATAATACTAAGGTCTTCTGTTTCACTTCTTTTTCCACCAGTTTTGAATTAATGATGCATGCTCTTTTTATATAACGGTTCTCCACTTATATACGGTGCTCCACCACCCAGTATATGAGAGGCCACTAACCAGAAGGCTTTGGGCCACAAGGACCCTCACCGCTTATATGCTGATCCCTATAACGGGTTTGTAGTTACATCCACTTCCTTATTGCTTGTATTCAGTAATAACCGCAGGTTTAGCCCAGAGTAAAAAACAATAACTGGGTGATAGTGCAATACATTTATTAAAAAAAAGTGTATTTAAAATGAAAGCCAACACACTCACATTTGTATGTGCTGTAAAGCGGCACCCACTATGCAGAGCCTATTTGAAAGTAATCCTCGCTGCCACTTGTCTCTCTGAGCCAGCGTGCGTTCCAGTTGAGCTGGACGTGACGTCAGTAAAAGACCTGGCAACTACCGCCACCAGTAGGACCTCAATGCATTTAACCAGAAGGCATTGTCAGGAAGTCGAGTTGTGGCCATTTTCTCGAAGTCCTTTATATTTTCTAGTGCTAGCCAATTGGTCAACCAATCTGCCTGGCTGCTCGATGTCATTTTGTAGGGCTCTGGCAGTGCTCGTCCTGTTCCTCTTTGCACAAAGGAGTAAATACCGGTCCAGCTGATGGGATAAGGACCTTCTACGGCCCTGTCCAGCTCTCCTAGAGTAACTGCCTGTCTCCTTGAATCTCCTTCATGCTCTTGAGACTGTGCTGGGAGACACAGCAAACCTTCTGGCAATGGCATGTATTGATGTGCCATCCTGGAGGAGTTGGACTGCCTGTGCAACCTCTATAGCAGGGGTCTTCAAACTATGGCCCTCCAGTTGTTCAGGAACTACAATTCCCATCATGCCTTGTCATGTCTGTGAATATCAGAGTTTTATAATGCCTCATGGGATGTGTAGTTCCACAACAGCTCGAGGGCCGTAGTTTGAGGATCCCTGCTCTATAGTGTCCAGGTATCGCCTCACGCTACCAGTAGTGACATTGACCCTAACCAAATGCAAATTTAGTGAAAAACAGTCAGAAAAGATGAAGAAGGATTAAAAATGTCAGTGGCCTCAACCTGTAAAACCATTCCTGTTTTGGAGGTCGTCTCATTGTTTCCCATTTAGAGCACCTGTTGTTAATTTAATTCACACCAAAGCAGCTGAAACTGATTAACAACCCCCTCTACTACTTAACTGACCAGATCAAGATCTCAGGAAATTATTTGACTTATTGCTATACTCTGATTAAAAAGCATTCCTTTATTTATTTTTTTGATCAGTGTATATATATATATATATATATAAACTGTAGTGTAGTAGCGGGAGTTTTAGCAATGGTGATTCATTTTTGTGCTGTAATCATTTCTGTAATGAAAAGTGGTTTGAAAATGGCAATGTAGCATAACAACAGGGGAGGGAGAGACACCACGCAAAAAACCATAGTGAAGTGCAGTTAATGTGAACACTTTATTAACAAGGTAGGATACCTTCCTATTAATGAAGTGTTTACAATCACCACACTACACTACAGTTTTTGCATCCCTCTCTTCCCTCTTGTTTTGCTGCCACAGATGGCATTTCCCCTCCTCAGTATGCTGCAGCAGACCCTGTCTTAGTGCTAGGCTAGCTTTAAACGTCTAGTCCTGGGCTACCCACTTTTCTTGATTTATAATGACAAATGTTTTCATTGTGCTTCGAGTCATTCCTCATTACCTCTGTTTTGGAATCAATAGGCAGTTTGATATATATTTCTTAATATATTATTTATTCACATACCAGTTAGGCTCGGGTTGAGCTCTGTATTACATGCTTCAAATGCAATTCAAAAATGAATGCCTCTCCTTTGAAAAATTGGAATGAAAGAATAACATTTTTTTATTCACAAATGATAGTCATTTTTATGGTATCCATTACAATAGCTAATTTAATAGATTTTTATATGACAATATATAGTTGTTATATATTCTATAGTTACGACTTTTGAACCCCACGTTGTATGGACCAAAGGATGCTTGGAAACAACAAAGGGGACCTAAATCGTTAATAAAAGGATGCTGGAAAAGATGAACTGTGGAGGAGTGAAGACAGACTGTATTAACGTAGATTCCAGAAATGTCAGCATGGGCTACACGGCTATAAAATGATTGAAAGGCAAGATGTCATTTCAGACACGTAATTCCCCTGCACAGCAGATACCGTTTGAGGAAAGCTGGTGTATTTACTGAACCTTTCTACCCATTTAATAATGTTATTTGTCAAAAGGACACTTGGCCACTACGGTCAAATGACTAAGGTTGATACAGCTATGGCAATGCAGTAATGACATGTTAGAAGACAAAAAATTCACATACTATTATGCAAATAATTCTCCATGATACATTATGATGTGTAGGTGTGCATTGCTGTGGGGAAATCATTGCCCATATATTCAAATTTCCTCCATTACGATATGATTGACTACCTGTTTACATACTAACAATTACATGTTGCAGTGCAGTAATAAAGACCACTGTTTCCATTAAATGCAACCCAAAGTTAATAATTCAGTATTTGGTGAACTCTTGTGTGATATAAAAGCACCCTATATTTCTGATGCTCTAGATGTGATAACTACTGTTAGTTCCTGTTGGATCCTTTTAAATTCTTCATTAAAATCAATTCCAAATCCTGCCTATCTTGTGTGGTCAAAAGTCAAAAGGTTACTAGTAATAATAGGAGATGGGTAAAAAGATATAAGCTGCCAGTGTTCATAGAAAATTGTAATCCATACACGGATTAGATTTTACCCGATTCCTGCAGAATCTGCTAAAATGGGACCCTGTTGACACCACCTGGCTCAACAAAAGTCAATTTTTCAATTGAGTTTTGTTGAAGGAACTGGGTGGAACATTCAGGATTTGCTTGGGTATTTTGACAGCAAGTACTGGCTGTAAAATTCCAACAGTTAGCACTGCCGATTTGTCCATCCACCTTATGGGCTAAATGAGAGAAATCCTAAGGCTCCATGTACACGGGACGCTGGAAATGGCCGTTTAGGAGCAGTTGGGCGTTTTTTTCAGAAGCCCCTGAACCCATCTACATTTTATCTTATCTGTCCATGTACACCAGGTCGTTTACAGTCAGTTGCAGGCAGTTGCGTTCAGGGACTTTTTTTAGAACGCAATTATTTGCGTTCGAACGTGTGTTTCCCGGCGTTTCAAACGCAGAAACGCGTCCGAACGCGTCTGAAAACATCCGAACGCGTCCGAACGCGTTGACCCGCGTTTAGCATTCGCGTTTTTCCATTTTAAAGGGGAATGATTTTTTTTTACCTTTAGGAACGGTTCTAAACGCAAACGCCCGCAAACGCCCGCTAAACGCGGGTACAAACGCGACCGAACGGACGTTTCAAACGTCCTAAAAATTCCAGCATTCAAAGGGACTTTTAACAATGTCCCGTGTACATGGAGCCTTAAGCGGAGCTCAAGGCTCCTTCAAAAAAAATGTAAAGTCAGCAGCTACAGAGACTGTAGCTGCTGACTTTGAATTTTAGGACACTTACTTGTCCGGGGATCCAGCTGTGTCTTCATCCCATCCGATTTTTTAATCAGCTCTTGGGTGCAGCCGTCACCATTTCGGGTAAGGGAAATGAGCAGTGAAGCCTTGTGGCTTCACAGCCGCTACTGTGCATGCGTGAAGCGTGATGCGCCTTGTGAATGGCCCAGCTGCAGGAGAAGGAGGAGGGGGGACCAAACTTCCGGCTGAGTTTGCCATCGTGATGTCAGCTAGAAATGGGAGCGGGTAACCTGTCAAAACCGGGTAGCCGCCCCCCCCCCCTTTCCCCACCAAATGTGGCAGTGGGGGGGGGGGGGAACAAGAATGAGTGATTTAGTTGCACTCCTGCAGCCACACAGATGTAAACCTAGTCTATGACAGAAAGTGTGTTACTGGCCTAATCACCAGGTAAAATAAAGGTAAAAAAACGTAAACACAGAAAACTAATGCAGAAACTACATAAAAGGATTGCTAAACTGCAATATATTACATTTTTGCTGTTGGGTTTAGACACTCTTTAAGCTGCGGAGAATGCATCATTTATTCCAATGGTTACAAATATCTTTTAGTTAATATTATACTATAAGGCATTTTTTAACCTGCCGCCTTTTTACTGCGGCAGGGTGGCTCTCCTGCGCAAACTGACGTAGGTCTACGTTGGTCACGCAGAGGGAAAGCTGTGGGAAAACGCGCACCGCTGCTGGCGCGCTCCCGTCCCCACTCGGCAGTGGGGAAGCCGATGCATGGGTCAGGCAGCTTCGATTGCCGTCTGACACCCGTGATCATTCCCCGCTAAGAGAGAAGGACGGTCGGCTGTTGTAAGCACAGCCAACTGTTCTTCTCCCTGGAATGATCATAGAGCCCCTGTGATCCTTCTATATAGGATCACATGTCTCTATGGTCATTTTAAAAACCACACCCCCACACAGTTAGAATCACTCCCCTAGGGTTTTATTTAACCCCTATACTGTTAACCCCTTCCCTGCCAGTGTCATTATTACAGTAACAGTGCATATTTTTAGCACTGATTACTGTACTAATGTCACTGGTACCCCCAAAAGTGTCAAAAATGTAAGTTAGGGGTTCGATCTGTCCGCTGCAATGTCGCAGTCCCGCAAAAAAAATCGCAGATCGCCACCATTAGTAGTAAAAAAAAAAAAAAAAACAATAAAAATGACATAAATCTTTCCCGTAGTTAGTAGATGCGATAACTTTTGCGCAAACCAATCAAAATATGCTTATTGCGGGTTTTTTTTACCAAAAATATGTATTGGCCGAAAATGTTAAAAAAAATTTGATTTTTAAATTTTTTTTTGAGAATGTCATATGGAAGAATGTGAAAAATGTTGGGTTTTTTTTCAAAATTGTCGTTTTTTTTTATAGCACAAAAAATAAAGATCGCACAGGTGATTAAATACCACCAAAAGAAAGCTCTATTTGCAAGAAAAAAAGGACGTCAATTTTATTTAAGTACGGCGTTGCATGACCGCGCAATTGTCCATTAAAATAACGCAGTGCCGAATCGCAAAATAGGGCCTGGTCATTAAGGGGGCAAATCCTTTTGGTCTTAAAGTGGTTAAAACGATGATTGAAGCCGTTCCAACATTAGGTCATACATACTAAACTATCCCTGATCCTTTGTCCCTTTTAGTGTAAGGCCTTTTGCTTTTCACCAAACAAAAGTATTATTAAGTGTATGCGAGGGTTGTTGTATGTTACTACCTACCACAGAGCAAATACATTAACCAAAAACAAAAACCTTACTGAAGGGACAGGTGAAAAAAAATCATTTGTACTTTGGCAGTACTGAAATGTTGGCCTAAAAATGTGTTCTTGTCACCCTATGGTGACAATGTCTGCCGCTAGCCCTAGTCACTCACTGACACACGCACAGGCATTCAGTCCAATGTGGAGCAGGTAATTCAGTCTTTACAATGAACTTTTCCTCTATACTTTCTGGCTGCATTCCTGGATCTTTACAGCAGACAGCATAATGAACCACACAATTGAACTGCTATTCATCTTCACAGTTCTAACACAACTTTACTTCAGCCCATCCATTGTTGGCCCATGATCTTGGCAGTCACTGTAGCTTCCATCAGCTTCTCCTGTCTTGGAATCACCCAGGGCTTCATGTTTTTTTTTTTCATCAGAGTCTTAGCAGTGTGAAGATGAACCTACTCTGCAGGTGGAGCATAACCTTCACAACTGCAATAAGTACCAAACAGAAGAAAGAGGAGATACCTTGTGTAGCAGGTTTATTTAAACTTAAAGTGTTACTAAACCTTGGATCCTGCAATCACTATATGTGGTCTCCCACAGTACACAGGATATGGATATGCAATACGTTTAGTAAATATAAGCTGCTAAAAACCTTTTCTCATCAGCAGCAGTGGCGGCTGGTGCTCAAAATTTTGGGGGGGGCACAAAAAGAAAAATGTAATAGGTATTGCTTTGTGGCAAAAAAACGCGGTAAAAAATTGCGTGACTTTGAGGTCATGGTACAGGCATGGCACAGGCATTGCACAGATGATGGTATAGGCATGGCACAGGTAATCTACAGGCATGGCACAGGTCAATGTACAGGCATGGCACAGGTCAATGTACAGGCATGGCACAGGTAATCTACAGGCATGGCACAGGTCAATCTACAGGCATGGCACAGGTCAATCTACAGGCATGGCACAGGTCAATGTACAGGCATGGCACAGGTCAATGTACAGGCATGGCACAGGTAATCTACAGGCATGGCACAGGTCAATGTACAGGCATGGCACAGGTCAATGTACAGGCATGGCACAGGTCAATCTACAGGCACAGGTCAATGTACAGGCATGGCACAGGTCAATGTGCAGGCATGGCACAGGTCATCTACAGGCATGGCACAGGTCAATCTACAGGCATGGCACAGGTAAATGTACAGGCATGGCACAGGTCAATATACTGGCATGGCACATGTTAATCTACAGGCATGGCACAGGTCAATGTACAGGCATGGCACAGGTAATCTACAGGCATGGCACAGATCAATGTACAGGCATGGCACAGGTCAATGTACAGGCATGGCACAGGTAATCTACAGGCATGGCACAGGTCAATCTACAGGCATGGCACAGGTCAATGTACAGGCATGACACAGGTCAATGTACAGGCATGGCACAGGTCAATGTACAGGCATGGCACAGGTAATCTACAGGCATGGCACAGGTCAATGTACAGGCATGGCACAGGTCAATGTACAGACATGGCACAGGTCAATGTACAGGCATGGCACAGGTCAATGTACAGGCATGGCACAGGTAATCTACAGGCATGGCACAGGTCAATGTACAGGCATGGCACAGGTCAATGTACAGGCATGGCACAGGTCAATGTACAGGCATGGCACAGGTCAATCTACAGGCATGGCACAGGTCAATCTACAGGCATGCAGCTTCACAAAAACCACACAGTGCGCATTCACCCCCCCCCCCCCCTCCCAAGCCATGTTCCCTCATCCTGTCCAGAGTTCCGCAGGGCTTCTGTGCCCACTGCTATGCTCACAGGACAGTGTGTGGCCCGTTACCTGCTCACTGCTGCGCTGCTGCTGCTGCTGCAATGCGGACTGGAGTCTGTCTGCGGACTGAAGTGTAGTCTGGCCTAGGACTCACTTGATTCCTCGGACTCGGAGGCTCAATCGTTCTCTCACATCACAGGCAGGCAGCGTCACTCACTCACTGAGTCCTGAGTCACGCCGCGCGGGTCTCCTCTCTGTGTGCCGGCGGGCGGGAACTTGGGAAGGTTATCATGTGACGCCGGGGCGGTGTACCGCCCCCACGCGTCACACCAGGTCTGGACCAATCACAGCCAGGACATCAGAAAAGTGTGGGGTGTCGGGGTGCATTACTCTGCGCCCCGATGACCCCCAAACGGCGCCTCTGCCCCCCGCACGTGAAACCCCCCCCCTCATAGCCACCACAGGTCCGGCGCCCCTAGTGGGCTGAAAATTGATTTTTTTTTTCTTAATATTTTTTTTTTCTTTTAATCTTTTTTTTTTTCTTTTTTTTGGGGGGGCGGCCCCTGCACCCCCTATCGGCCGGCCGCCACTGATCAGCAGTATATAGCAGTCTTGTCTGGCTGAGCACTGGTTAAAACTTGTAGGAGGGGTTTTCATTCTGCTCTAACTCTCCTATTAGGCTGCATTACCCCTGACCCTCTGTCTGTCTGGACAGTACTGATTGGCTCTGTGCTGATCACATGCACCCTCCCAAGAAAAAAAAAACCTCTCTAGCAATACCCACCAAACTGAGCATGTGCAGAGTGCCCTCGATGCTCTGTTCTATCAGGAGATGGACTGGGGGCAGTGTAAGAAGGGGAGGATCAGAGAAGACAGCATTTTACAGAATACTGAGGATTAACCCCTTAGGTTCCACAGTGAGTATAATAAGCATGCTTTACTGCTTATACATACTGATTTTACCATGTGGGTTTAGTAACACTTTAAAAGCATGTAGAAACACTCAACTTCCTTCCCATTGGAGACCAGAGCTGCTGAGGGGAACAAGGGCAGCTGTTGAATCATAGGAATGGAGAGAGCCCTGTCTGGGGCTAAGACAGGGAATACTCAGATTGGGACAGTATACTACAAACATGCTTAGACCTGCCCAAATGTCCGTCTAAGTGCTTGTTTTGAGCACAACAGCTGATTGGCAAAAGTAAAGCGGTATTAGAAGTGTGCTATGTAAAGCATTCTTTTGTTGACTTCACCTTCTATTCACATCTGAAAAGCAGCCTTATAAACGTAATAACACAGCCATATATACATGGCCTCTAACACTGGACCGTTTCCTTCTAAAAAGAGATCTTAGGACATTTGGCATTTTGTTTTTTTTTAGAACTAGGTGCAACAGAGTTCCTGCCTTAACGCTTGAAGTGTGAGGAGGATAGAATGCCTATCCAAAACATTCCAAATCCATCCAGAGTCATTTTCTTGTTTTGTGTGTTTAGGTGTAAACCCTTTATGTTATGCATGCACTTAGTGCACACATATATTGCATGTGTGTTTCCACCATTCACGTGTGTGCTAATACCAAAATACAGTATACGTAATTGCTATTGCTTATTTTATTTTTTTCTAACATGCTACTCTAACAATTGAATTGGGTTGCTAAGATTGAAATGCATTTCCCTTTCCTCTATTCTTCATACTGGGGACACAGTATTTATAAAGCAGGAAATCTGCCAACATAAGAAGCTCACTAGCTGCTTAAATATAATTCAGGTGTTGGTTCCTAGTACCTACTAATATAACAGTTCACAATATTCCAAATATGTAGATAGACCAACACTTAAATTGCCCATAATTTTGCCAGTGCACAACCTCCATTACATTATGTCTCTATACATCTTTTCTGAAGGACAAAATATAAGCCACCAACTGTTTTGATTGCTTTCCATCAGCTAGTAGCTTGTTTACCTCCAGGAACCCTCGGTAATGAACAAATTTACATTCCAGAACACGTAGGACTCACAAGTTATTGGGGTCTATGGAGGGTTAACACATCATATTCTGTTGGAATTTACTTTAACACAATATCAAGGGATAAACACAAGATGACAGCAAACTATATATGAGGCACAAGTGATATGTTATTGTGTTGTCACAGTATTATTACTCACTATATTGTCGCCATATGTTTCTACCTTGCACATATTTATCCACAGGGACTACTGTAAGACCGGGGGAAAACATGGCATTAAATAGCACAAAGAGATTTCTTTAAAACTAAGCCAGTTCTAGAAGACATTACCTGTTTGGCCACCAAGTAAAGAAATATGAGTTCACCAGACTTGACTGGTAAGCTCTTATTATTAGTTGCCAACCCTTGCTGCACTTCACGTCTACATATACAAAGTTATAACATACAAACAGAATATTGTAGTGTACATGTGTTGTATAATGGGTGCAGAAAACAATCCAAGATTTAGGAATCTGTCAGTGCAACTTAGAGAACTAATAATATATATATATATATAGAAAACCAATCAGTGCAATATAGAGAACAAATAATTTATATAACCAATCAGTGCAACATAGAAAACCAATCATATATATAACCAATGACAGAGCAAATCTTGATTTTAGCAAGACATTTGATACAGTTCCGCATAATGATCTGATATGGTGTACAAGCTAGGACTTAACCCTTGGGTGGTTCAGTGGATATGCAGTTGGCTAAATAGATAGATACCAGAGCTTGGTTGTAAATGGGGTTCATTCAGAATAGAGACCAGTCACTAGTGATGTACCCCAAGGCTTTCTACTGGGTCCTGTTCCTTTTATACTATATATGTAAGTAGTTTACCTAAAGGTTTGTTGGGAAAGGTAGGTCTGTTTGCTGATGATTCAAAGGTGATATCCCTGGAGTTGTCTGTAACATGGAACATGATTTGGCATTGCTGGAAGATTGGTCAAAGTAGTAGAAACTGCAGTCATATATTTCTAAATATAAAATAATGCACCTAAGGGAAAAGAGAGTATAACATTGGGGGTACAGTGTTGGCCAGCGCTACAGAAGAAAAAGATTTGGGGGTACTTATTTCAGATCATTTCAAAATGGGCAAGCAGTGTGACCAAACAGTGGGGAAAGCGAATATAATTCTAGGATGCATCACTAGAGGGGTCACCAGCAGGAGGAAGGAAGTTCTGATTCCCCTATATAGATCTTTAGTGAGACCTCATTTAGAATACTGTGTCCAGTTCTGGAGACCTCACTTACAAAAAGATATTGATATGAATAGGTCCAGGGACGATTAACAAAAATGGTGAAAGGTCTGGGGGATAAAACATTTTAAGAGCAACTTTAAGAACTTAGGCTCCGTTCACATGTAGGCGTTTTGGGGCGTTTTTGGGGAGATTTTCTGCTCTAGGATCAGCTCTCAAAACACCCAACAAGACAAATCCTATTCATTTCAATGGCCCCTGTTCACATCTGAGCGTTTTGACGCTGTGAGCAAAACGCCCAACGCTCAAAAAAGTACATGAGCTTCTTTTTGGGCAGATTACAGGAGTTTTCCATTGGTCTCTATGCAATCTAAAAACGCCTGCACAAAAAACGCCTGTAAAAACTCCTGTAAATCGCGGTAAAATTGCGGTAAAATCGCGGTAAAAAACGCGCTAAAACGCTATGCTCAGGTGTGAATGTAGCCTAAATATGTACAGTCTGGAGGAAAGAAGGGAAAAGGGTGACATGATTGAAACATTTAAATACATCAAGGGGGTGAATAAGGTTCAGGATGGCAGTATTTTCAATATAAAACCAAAATCAAGAACACAGGGACATGACCTCAAACCAACTGGAGGGAAGTTCAAAACTAATCTTATAAAGTATTTTTTTACTTAAAAGGTACTTTATGCTTGGAACAAATTTCCATCAGAGGTAGTGAGCCAGTCAACAGTAAATGGCTTCAAAGATGCTTGGGACAAACATAGATCTATAGTCAGATAAACAAATATAACGGAAAAAAAAAAATACAAAACGTAGAAAAAAATAAAAAATAAAACAGGCAGACTCGATGGACTTGTCTTTTTTCTGCTGTCACATTTCCAGGTTTGTAATGTAATTCCATTTATAAGATTCATAAGAAGATGATTTAAAAAGTTATATGTCTGTGATATTGTTAGGTCTTTGCACCTAGATCACTCCTGAGAGGCATTCTGAGCCTCAGATCAGCAACAACCAAGACCCAAGGCCCAGGCCTAGGGCGGCACTTTGCAGGGGGGCAGAAAAATAGCTGCCCCCACTTCCAACTGAGAGTCTATTGGCCACTGTTTGCTAGAGCTGGCTGGCATCTAGCAACCAGTGACGTAACGGCCTTGACTCCCTGGCCCTGGCCATAATTCAAAGTGGAAGAGGATTTAACTTTCACCTCCTCCGCACCTAGTCCTCGTGGGGCCCAAAGAGTCCTGCTGGTCCGGTGACAGTGGGATGCAGGGCAACAAAGCAAAATCCACCAATCCACCACTGACAGCAGCTGCTTCTGCTGAGCTGCGGCGTCTTCACACAGCAAGCAGGAAGCCGGCTTGCCTCCACTGCCACGGCGCCACCCTGTCCTAAGCAGCAGTGGGTGCAGCATCCCTGGTGCCTCCCAAGAGCCTGCACTTCTTCTCAAACCTCCACTCCCAACTAGGACATCAACAGGCTGACCGAGGGCCCAAAAGACGAGGACCGGCGGGAGGTAGGTGCATCACTGCATCACACACAACTACCCACAGACAAGGGGGAAGAGGAGGGATTGCAGGCAGGGCTAGGGAGTCTCCCACCCCCCTCTCTCTCTCCTACCCCCCCTCTCTCTCTCTCACCCCCCTCTCTCTCTCTCATCCCCCTTCTCTCACCCCTCTCTCTTTCTCATCCCCCGCTCTCACACCCTCCCTCACCAATCCCCCTCTCTCTCTACTACCCCCTCTCACCCACCCCCCTTTCTCTCTCTATCACCCCCTCTCACCCACCCCCTTTCTCCCTCTCACCCCCCCCCATGAGTGGTTCTTGCTGGGACTTGTAGTCCTTCAATTTTGGAGGACGTCGCATCCGTTAAAAAGGAAGAAGTGGGCAAATTTAAATAGGAGGGGGGCGCCCAAATTTACTCTTGCCTAGGGCAGCACAAAACCAAAATACATCACTGCCAAGACCTCATTAGTAGTAGCGGGGTTGTATTACTGATACTGGACAGTGCAAAATCTGGTGCCGCTGTGCATGGTTGCCAATCAGCTTCTAACTTCAGCTTGTTCAAATAAGCTTTGACAAAAAAACAAACCTGGAAGCTGATTGGTTTCTATGAAGAGCTGCTTAAGATTTTGTGCTCGCCAACTTTAGTAAATAAACCCCACAGTGTTCAGAAAGGGAGTGGTTGGTTATGACTGTGTTGTACCCTGTACATTGATTATGCTACTTATGTTTAATGCACAGCCTAACTTAATCTTGCTGTTTTGATGGTGGTGTGCATGCTCAGGAATGGTGAAGAAGATACTTCCAAGGAGGCTTCACAGATAACGTCTCACTAGATAAAGGCAGGCTTGATGGCCTTTTTTAAAAACATTTTTTTTTTTCACACAAGATCATTCTCACCAAGTCAGTGGGGATGCAAAAGCAGCTCAAATCAGGTTTATACAGCTCATGAGGAGGTCAGTTACTAGGTCAGAGAATGATCAACTGCAGGTCAAATGTATCCATTTCAAAAGTATCTCAAACTGATGTAAAATGCATGACTTGGAGCAAGCTAAATATCCCCATCAACACAAGTTCAAAGCCCATTGATACAGGTCCTAATGCACTGCACATAACTCAATAACTGTGAGTCTGCATCTATCTTTCAGCGTCCATCTGGGAACTTTTTAAAGCGTAACTCCACTTTTTTTTTTTTTTAAAACATTCCCCTTTGGGTGATCTCTGTAGATTACAGGGAATATAACAACCTTTATTGCAGATTCCTACCTTTTGTTATTCTGAAGAAATCACTGTTTGTTCCTCTGTTCCCCTGTGCTGAGTGGGCCTAATTGGAGTGGTTTCATAATTATCAATCACCTGTGCAGCTGCAGAGCACTCATGAGGAAATCTGCTGGGGCCTGCATCCCTTTAGATGCATTCGTATTGGGTGTATCTCACCAAACATGATATTTTTGTTCCAGGGGTTGCCTGAAATCTGACTTGTACCTTGGGTAGACTACTTGGAAAAAGTCTGCTTATGTGTGAACTGGCGGTAATTCTGTTGAAGCCATAGTACAGATTCTAAAGGGTGGGGGGTAGTAAGAACGGAGGGTTGCGCTTAGCTGATCAGGTACCGAGACTGCAGCACCAATGTATTCCTTGAATACTAGGATATGGCAATGATGATATAGTAAAAATGGTGCACTGACTCTAATAGTGCACAGTGATAAATACTATTGCAATCTATACAATCAAATGTGACAAATACAGTGGTGCGTGTTTAAAAGGAACACATCACCACCCTACAATAATACATATGAACTTTTAGAAACATATAGATATACATTCAGGTGATATTAGCATGAATATAAACAGAGATATATTAATATAATAATTGATTCCTTTCAAAAAAGAGTTCATAAATGAAAAAGATGAAAGAAGTGAAGCCAATCAAATATGTTCCATTCAACTGCTATGTTGATATTATAAACACCAGGGCTTTTTTTCAGCGGGAACGCTGAAGCACTGAATGCATGTAATGGTAAGGGGTTCCGGGATGTGCTGCAGGGTCTACTGGTTGAGGTCTATTGTTGCTGGTGGGGGATCTATTGTTGCTGCAGGTGGGTCTTATGTTACTGTTGGGTCAGTTGTTGCTAGGAGGAATCTACTTATGAGGTAGGGGTCTATTGTCGCTGGCTGCTTGGGGTCTATTGATGCTGGCCATGAGGATATTTGTTGTTGTTGTCTGCGGTCTATTATTGATGGGGGTCTATAGTTGCAAGTGGTCCATTGTTGGTGGGGGGATCTATTGTTGATAGTGGGGTCAATTGTTGCTGGCTGCCGGGGGTATATTTTACTACTTTTCTTGTTATCATTGTCAAATTCCATACCAATTACCAAGCACAAAAATGTTTGTATTCTCTAAAAGGGGCGGTTTTGAAAGGTGGGTAGGGATTAGAGCCAAGGGACGGTGCTCTGAGGTGGATAGGGGCGGAGACAAGGGGGTGACTCTGAAAGGGGGAGTTCCTGCACCTAATCTCTGAGTCAAAAAGCCATGATAATCGCTGTTTATATTCGTGCTAATATCACCTCTCATACAGTCAGAAAACGTTATTGAATTCCCCTGCATATGTATTTACATAACCTAGTGGGGTACTGCACAAGGGTTAGGTCTTCACTTCACTAGGAATTTACTTATATGTATATATAAATTAAATGTATAAATAATTTGCATTAAAAAAAATATATATATATATATATATGCATTGTATTTATATATGTGTGTATATATATATATATACACATACATATACAGTGGTGATCAAAAGTTTGGGCACCGAGGTAAAAAATTGTATTAATGTGCATAAAGAAGCCAAGGAAAGATGGAAAAATCTCCAAAAGGCATCAAATTACAGATTAGACATTCTTTAATATGTCAAACAAAGTTAGATTTTATTTCCATCATTTACACTTTCAAAATTAAAGAAAACAAAAAAATGGTGTCTGCAAAAGTTTGTTGCACCCTACAGAGTTAATATCTTGTACTGCCCTCTTTGGCAAGTATCACAGCTTGTAAACGCTTTTTGTAGCCAGCCAAGAGTCTTTCAATTCTTGTTTGAGGTATCTTTGCCCTTTCTTCCTTACAAAAATCATCCAGTTCTTTGAGATTTCTGGGCTGTCTGTCATGCACTGCTCTTTTAAGGTCTATCTATAGATTTTCAATTATGTTGAGGTCAGGAGATTGTGAAGGCCATGGCAAAACCTTCAGTTTACACCTCTTGATGTAATCCCCCGTGGATTTCGAGGTGTGTTTAGGATCATTATCCATTTGTAGAAGCCATCCTCTCTTTAACTTCAGCTTTTTCACAGATGGCATCAAGTTACCATCCAAAATTTGCTGAAATTTTATTGAATCCATTTTTCTTTCTACTCGTGAGATGTTCCCTGTGCCACTGGCTGCAATACAACCCCAAAGCATGATTGATCCACCCCCATACTTAACAGTTGGACAGAGGTTCTTTTCATTAAATTCAGTGCCCCTTCTTCTCCAAACGTACCTTTGCTCATTCCAGCCAAAAAGTTCAATTTTAACCTCATCAGTCCACAGAACTTGTTTCCAAAATGCATCAGGCTTGTCTATATGTTCATTTGCAATGTTCAAACGCTGATTTTTGTGGTGAGGACGTAGAAGAGGTTTTCTTCTGATGACTCTTCCATGAAGACCATATTTGTACAAGTATCTCTTTATAGTGGAATAGTGTACCACAACTCCAATGTCTGCCAGATCTTTCTGGAGGGATTGTGCAGTCAAACGTGGGTTTTGAATTGTTTTCCTCACAATCCTGCAAGCGGTTCTGTCTGATATTTTTCTTGGTCTTCCAGATCTTGCTTTAACTTCCACGGTTCCTGATGACTGCCATTTCTTAATTACATTCCGAAGAGAGGATATTGACATCTGAAAACGCTTTGCTATCTTCTTATAGCCTTCTCCAGCTTTGTGAGCGTCAACTATTTTCAGTTTCAGTTTTCTAGACAACTGCTTAGAAGATCCCATGGTGCTGATTGTTGGGGCAAAGGTCAGATGAGTCTGGGCATTTAAAAACTTTGAGATTGACATCACCTGGTCTTCCCAGACGATGATTGAAAACAATCCATGACACTGGCAGGTCTCAGCTTTGCAAAGGGGGCAGTGCATGCTATAAATTCTGCAGGGTGCCCAAACTTTTGCAGACACCATTTTTTTGTTTTATGTCATTTTGAAAGTGTCAATGATGGAAATAAAATCTAACTTTTGTTGACATATTATAAGAATATCTAATCTGTAATTTGATGCCTTTTGGAGATTTTTCCATCTTTCCTTGGCTTCTTTATGCACATTAATACAAATTTTTACCTTGGGTGCCCAAACTTTCGATCACCACTGTGTGTATATATATATATATATACACATACATACACAGTGTATCTATTTATTATGTGTTCTACTTTTTTTTCCCCACATATGTGCGTGTGTAACAATAAGGAAATGTGAAATTTCCCCATCAAGCATACACACAGATTCCAGCAGAACTGCAACATTAGTCTTAGGATCTGCTTTCCTCATATGCATATATATGAGGATGCCTGATGCAGATCAAGTGGAGCAGCAGATTCTGTTCCTCTGACAAGATGATAAATGCAAATTCCATCTTATAATTTATGTGCATGCAGTTCCTGAAACTTCCGTACTTTCCTGTCTAATCTCTCCCGAAAAGCAATTCAATATTACATTTGTAATTATTTGTCCCACAAAATTACATTTCGTGACACTCTGGTATTGTGAGAAAACAGCGGTGCTTAAAAATCTGATGAAAAAAAAAGTGTAAACAGGAACTCAGATTGTGTATCGTTTAAAAACGTGCTGATTTATCTTAACTTTCACAATAATTATAGCAGAGAATTTGTGGCCGTAGAGCCTTGAATCCACTCTAACGAAGAGGAGATGAAATTTTAATTAGGCCTCCAAGCTGAATTTCTGACACCCTCTAACATTACCTGATATGTGTGATTAATATAATTTTCAATCTCATTAAACAGTTCATGTTGACAATTGTATTCCTGGCTAGTCTTAGTTACCTTGCCTGTCGTAGTTTCAAACTAGAAAGCCCCTGGGAGAACCTAGGAACAAACAGTAGGCACACAGGTATATTTAGTCAAAGCAAGAGGCACAAAGCGAAGTTAACTGTACATCTATATTTATTATTTTAGATCATTTGATCTGACTGCTTAAATAGCTTGATCTAACTGCTTCACAAAGATTTACTGGAGTCCAGATGGCTTTACTGTCCTGTGCCCACTGAGCCAAAGAGCAGCGTTATGAGCTCTTACTAGGCCCTGGAGAATAACACACTTCCAGCTGTCATTCCATGCTCCTGGAGCCCATTCAGTTTTCTTGTGTTTATCTACATAAAATAATATCAGAGGGCATTTAAAAATCACAGGCTTCCCCATACAAAGCATGGAAAACACTGGAATGTTAAAAATGAGCATTCTATCAAATTTAACCATAACCATGATAACTTGAAATCTGTGAATTTGCTGTTTAAATTGTATTGCCCTGGGGCCAATCCTGTTTCATTTTTTCATAAATGATCTAGAGGAGGGGATATCTAGTACAATCTCAGGATTTGCGGATGATACTAAACTAAGCATGCCAATATCTTCTATGCAGGATGTGGAAAGCTTACAAGCGGACCTGAACAAAATAATGGGGTGGGCAACTACATGGCAGATGAGATTTAATGTTGAAAAATGTAAAGTAATGCACCTGGGTGCCAGAAACCAGAAAGCAAGCTACTCACTAGGGGGGGAACCTCTGGGTGAGTCTAGGATGGAAAAGGACCTGGGGGTACTGGTAGACAACAGGCTTGGCAGTGGCATGCAATGCCAAGCCACTGCAAGCAAAGCCAACAGAATACTGGGATGTA
The DNA here is from genome assembly GCF_965119305.1 of Pelophylax lessonae. Classification (NCBI taxonomy): domain Eukaryota; kingdom Metazoa; phylum Chordata; class Amphibia; order Anura; family Ranidae; genus Pelophylax; species Pelophylax lessonae. The sequence continues at coordinate 486,740,448 of NC_138769.1, forward strand.
TAAAAAAAGGGGATTCACTCCAGAAATAAAGAGATTATTCTTCCACTCTACAAGACTCTGGTCTGGCCACATCTGGAGTATGCTGTCCAGTTCTGGGCACCGGTCCTCAGGAAGGATGTGCTGGAACTGGAGAGAGTCAAGAGAAGGGCAACAAAAATAATTAGGGGAATGGAGGATCTCAGCTATGAGGAAAGACTACAAGCACTGAACCTATTCTCTCTGGAGAAGAGACGCTTAAGGGGGGATATGATATCAATGTACAAATACTGTACTGGCGACCCTAGCATAAGGAACAAACTATTCAGAGAAAGGGAATACAATAAGACACGTGGCCACTCACTAAAACTAGAGAAAAAACGGTTTAACCTTAAAGTACGTAGGGGGTTCTTCACTGTAAGAGCAGTAAGGATGTGGAATTCTCTTCCACAAGCAGTGGTATCAGCAGGGAGCATCGATAGTTTAAAAAAACTATTAGATGGGCACCTTAAAGACCACAACGTACAGGGGTATACAATGTACGGTTAACAGCAAACACACACACACATCATAGGTTGAACTGGATGGACTGATGTCTTTTTTCAACCCCACTAACTATGTAACTATGTTAAAAATTGCATTTTGTCATCGTTTCAGCTCTTATTAAATTGTAGGTTACTTTATTTAACGTACCTACAAGAAATGATAATCCATGGTGTAAAAAGGTTAATAGAGCATGAAAAGTGACGTAGAGAACCTAGGAATACATATGAGGTTTGTGAATGAGGTTTATAAGTGAATCTGGTACTTAAAAGTATACATTTTCCAGGATTTGCATTTTCCTTGGAGGGAAGGAAAGGAATAGGTGATGATATGATATAAACCCTTTGACCAGAAGGAACATACCAGTACATTGATGTTCCACTTTTAAAAACTGGTGCAAAAGAACTATTGCAAAAATTCTCAGTAATTAGATTTTTGACACCATCAAGTTGTACAGTATATTATGCAATAATATGCATCTGGCACTCACACAACACATATGATGGTTTTATACAGCAATAATGTTCAACATTTCTAAATGTCAATAACCATTAAACCTAAATTCTCCTATCTCACCCCTTTAACCACTTGCCTACTGGGCACTTATACTCCCTTTCTGATCAGGCCAACTTTCAGCTTTTTACTGCTGTCACACTCTGAATGACAATTACTCAGTCATGCAACACTGTAAACATGTGACATTTTTGTTCTTTTTTTTCCACACAAAAAGAGCTTTATTTTGGTGGTATTTAGTCACCAATGGGTTTTTTATTTTTTTTTGCGCTATAAATTAAAAAAGACCGAAAATGTTTGCCTTTTTCTTAGTTTGTTATAAAATTTAGCAAATTAGTAATTTTTCTTCACAAATTTTGGCCAAAAGTTATACTGCTATATATCTTTGGTAAAAAAAAAAAAAAAAAACAATTCAATGTATATAATTTGGTCTTTGTGAAGGATATAGAGTCTTCAAGCTATGGTGCCAATCATTAAAAATTGATTACACCTGATGTACTGATAGTCTATCTCATTTCTTGAGACACTAACCAGCCAAGAAAGTACAAATACCCCCCAAACTACCCCTTTTTTGGAAAGTAGACATTCCAAGGTATTTAGTAAGATGCATGGTGAGTTTTTAGAAGATGTATTTTTTTTCCTACTATCCTTTGTAAAATTAAAATGGTCATATTAACAGTTTTTTTTTCTCTCACATAGCACATGCATACTTGTAACTACACCCAAAAACACATTCTGCTACTCTTCCTGAGTATGGTGATAGCAGATGTGTGAGACTTTTTCACAGCCTAGCCATGTAGAAAAGCCCAACATGCAGGGAGCACCATCAGGTGTTTTAGGGACATAAATTATGCATCTAATTTCTAGACTACCAATTACATTTTTGAAGGCCCTGGAGCACAAGGACAATGTAAATGCCCACAATATGACCAAATTTTGGAAAGAAAACACCCCAACATACATTTTATGAGGCATATTGAGTCTTTTGAACATGTAATTTTTTTCCCACAGTTTTTTGATAAATGTGGAAAAAAAAATGCATTTTTTTTAAACTAATATTGTCCATTTATAAGATATTTCTAACACACAGCATATAGATATAAAAAAATACATGCCAAAATACATTTTGCTACTCCTCCTGAGTATGGTGATACCACAATTGAGAGACTTTTACCCAGCCTGTCCACATACAGAGGCCCAACATGCAAGAAGTACCGTCAGGTGTTCTAGGAACATAAATTACACATCTAATTTCTTGACTACCGATTACACTTTTGAAGGACCTGGAGCACCAGGACAATGCAAACGCTCACAAAATCACCACATTTTGGAAAGCAGAACCCCACTGTATATTTTATGAGGCATAATGAATCTTTTGAACATGTCATTTTTTTCCACAAGTTTTTGGAAAAAGTGGAAAGAAAATAAACGCATTTATTTACACATTTTTTTACAGCCCTGAGGGGTGCGGGTGAGGATCCACTGATAGGGTGGCACTGATGAGCACTCACTAATGGGCACTATTGAACACTAATAGGGCACTGATGAGCACCGTAGTGGCACTGATGAGCACTATTAGGGCACTGTAGTGACACCGATGAGCACTCACTGATGGCACTGATGTGCACTGAAGAGCACTGTAGTGGCACCGATGAGCACTGTAGTGGCACTGTAGGGCACTGATGAGCACTGTAGTGGCACTGTAGGGCACTGATGAGCACTGTAGTGGCACTGTAGGGCACTGATGAGCACTGTAGTGGCACTGATGAGCACTGTAGTGGCACTTTAGGGCACTGATGAGCACTGGAGTGGCACCATAGGGCACTGATGAGCACTGTAGTGCCACTGATGGGCACTGTAGTGGCACTGATTAGCACTGAAGTGGCACCGTAGTGGCACCGTAGGGCACTGATGAGCACTGCAGTGGCACTGTAGGGTACTGATGAGCACTGTAGTGGCACTGATGATGATGACGACTGTATTGGCATCTTAGGGCACTAATGAGCACTGGAGTGGCACCATAGGGCACTGATGAGCACTGTAGTGGCACTGATGATGATGACGACTGTATTGGCATCTTAGGGCACTAATGAGCACTGGAGTGGCACCATAGGGCACTGATGAGCACTGTAGTGCCACTGATGGGCACTGTAGGGGCACTGGTGATGAGCACTGTAGTGGCACCGTAGTGGCACTGTAGGACACTGGTGAGCACTGTAGAGCACACAGGATAAAGCCAACTCACGCTGCTGTTGTGTTTCTCTCTCCTCTCCACACATGCTATATCGATGTGAAGAGAGGAGAGAGCTGAACCGGGCTTGACCCCAGTTTGTGAACTCTCTGTCATTGGATGGAGCGATCATGTGGTAAAGGGCTGCTGTGATTGGCCCTTTCCCCTGATCTGTGATGTGCTGGCTCCCGGGGACCCAGCGATCATAGACACTTCCAGATGGGAGCCCCAAGGGGCACGCGAGAAACACAAGCACCGGAGGCCGTCATATGACGGCCTCCCAGAACTAGCCATGCTGTAGCTGTCATTTGGCAATTGCACAGTTGGCAGGTGTTAAAATGCTAACCTAAGGCTGGCCATACACTATACAATTTTCTTATTCAACTTCCTTTAGATTTACCTATGCCTGACTGCATACAAATTGAAAGTGTTTAGGTTTGACCCTATATTACATGGTTTTGGTAAATCTAAAGGAAAGTTGAACAAGAAAATTGTATAGTGTATGGCCAGCCTTAGTCAGTATTAGATACAAAAGCAAACATATTTTTATATTGCAGCTTACCAATGCTTAGATGTGATTGCTACATTAGTTTTCTTTTTTATGCTTTCTTTCTTCTATTTTCACCTGGTGATCCAGCCAGTCTGCTGTTTTCTTAACAGAAATACTCTCTTGCAGTTTACAAGGCGGAGACAGACCAATTAACACTGGTGGGGGTGCTTAAGATGATCAGTTTTTTTTTATGTAAAACCTTTATTCCAAAAGGGATCTGCTAGTACTTCTAACACTCCCCTCTCCCCAGACTGACAATGCTACTGTCCAAATCTGCCCTCTGTGCTCCTCCATTCAGAGTTGGAGCATTTTAATAAAATAAGTGTGTTACTGGTTAGATCACTGGGTGAAAAACAGAGGGGGAAACGCCTATAAAAAGCAAACTAATACAGTCACTACAACTGAAAATGGTAAGCTGCAATAGATTCAATTTTTGGTTTTGGGTTTAATACCATTTTAATACATTTTTCTAAAATATTGCCTTAAAGGATAACTAAACTCAAAAACAAACATTTAAAGCTCTTAGATGTGGTGACTTCATTAATGTTATTTTTTTTTCAGGCCAGGAACATTTTCAGCAAGTATAAAAAAACACCTGACGATCTTGCCAGAAATGTTATGTCCTTGTCACCTGTAAGCTGACCTGAAAGCGTAAAATAAGGTTATCTTCCTTCTGTACACTTCTAATTTCTTTCTCATGTATTTGGAATCAGAGGCGTAACTAGAACCTTTAGGGCCCTGGTGCAAAAAATCATGAAGGGCCCCCCGTACCCCTGGCCAGGGCCTTTCCCTTCAAGTCTGGGGCTCTTTACTCTTGTTGCGGGGCAATTTATTATGGTCCAGCAGCGGGACCCTTTCACAAGTTCTGCAGTGGGCACCCTTACTGCCGTCTTGGGGACTCCCCATAGTGGTGGAATGCCAGGGCCCTGTCACAAGTGTGACCTTTGCGATCCTGGAAGTTCACCCTCTGGTGTCAGTAGTTTTTATTTTTTGGTATTTTAATTGTATTATTTTTTTACAATGTCACTGACTCTGTCCATTCAGAAAAGCAAGGAGCTGGTAAATTACATATTTACCGACCCCTTCGTGGTTATCTTCTGTGACACATCCCCTGCAGCAGCCGGCAGGAGAGGGAAGGGAGCACAGTGGGGGGGGGGGGGGCGCACAGTAGGGGGGGACCAGGGGAGTACACAGGGGCCCAGAGACAGCAGTACACAAGTGAACTGGATAGGAGGAGTGGCGGGGGCAGCATACAGAGGAACCAATCTCCTCATTTCTCTACATGCTGCCCCCACGCCCCTCCAATCCAGGCATACAGGGGAGCTGCACAGGCCCCCTGGAGCATGGGGCCTGGTTGCAATTGCAACCCATGTAGTTATGCCCCTGTTTGCAATGAATAAAGACAGATAGTGGAGTGAGAATAGCCACCCAAGGACAGGAAGTGTGTAATACCAGATAAACTTAAAGGCAAAAAGCCTGAAATAGTTGCAATCCTCTAAAGCTTAGGGGATAGATAAGTATAAAACAAGCACTCTGGGAAACTACATTGAGTACTACATATTGAAGAGCAATGGATGCATGCCTGTGTTTGTGCATAAATTCTCTCAGCACTCCTTTTCAGTAAAACTTCCTATAAGCTTGTAACGCAATGGTTTTGCACCAGTTAAACTAAAAAGATGGTTGGTACAGTCCTCAGATCTTTGTTGGCGTTGCAACCAAGAGAAAGGTATTCTAGTACACAATTGGTGGCATTGCCCCTTAATAATTATTTTCTGGCAAAAAAAACTTGTGACAGAATAAAGCACATAACTGAACAATGCGACTAACAGCGGATTGTTGCCTTTTGCACATTTCAAAGTGTTCTATGAAAAAATATAAATGCTCTTTGAGCAGATTCCTGTTCGTTGCGGTGAAAACTGTGATTCCATGACATTGGAAAACCACTCACATTCCCATGATTAAAGAGTGGCTTCATACCATAGAAAACCTCTATGCCATAGAGAAAACAAGGGCAATAGCCAATGAAACAACTGCCAAATTTAATAAAAATTTGTCTGCTTGGGTTGCATTCAGATACTTGGAGGAGTTTGATACTTTAACAAGCAAATAAAGCTATCATACAATTGAATTGACTCAGTACCTACTGAACCTCTAATGATAAACGTTATCTCTCTTTCTTTCTTTTTCCTTTCTCCATTATGTTAAGGCACTTTCTGTGCCAACTTGTTTTCATTTTGTAACAGTTATTTAATATTGGTCTAAGAACAATTGAAGGATTAGGATTGGCAAATAATTGACCATTTGTAAGTAATGTGCATGATATACTTACGGTACACACTCTATATTGATATCTTATTGCATAACAGTTGTATACCAGTTGACCTTTATATACAATTCTTTTTTTTATATATGCTGCAAAACCGTTTATTTGTGAAACTGCTTCAATTTTTCCAATAAAATGTATTGTTTTTTTTTTTTAAAAAAGCCTAAAATAAAGAAAACTGATAGAGCCACCACATCTTTGGACTGTCAAGTGGCAGTATAAACTTGGATTTTTTTTGTTTTAGATACTCTTTGACTTCTGGCGTTTATTCAGACGAGGTGCAACATTTTACATCTACGTTCCATAGTGTATGAGAGGCGATAAAAAATTCTTGTTACTTTTCTGCAATGCAATTCAAGTTTAGTTCATCCATAAAAAAAATTGTAATGACAGGCATTTTAAAGTAAAATGGCCAAAAGTTACACAGCAGTTTTATCATGACTTTGGTTTACATTAACCGCCATGCCTTTGGGAATCACAAACTTAAAAGAGATACATTGCAGCTTCAAACAGGTTTGCCTAATTTTGGCTTGACAAAGGGGGTGCACATTGTAGTTAGTGTGACAAGACGTGATAGGGTCAGGACACAAATGACTTCAATAATTGTGAAGTGGATGTTTTGCTGTGCAAAGATAGATTTTGATTGATTTGATGTGCCCTGACTTTTATTTGTAAAGGTTTATTTTTTATCTGACATCTTTATTTTATCTCAAGTTTATCAGTGAATTTAGCATGCTCCAGTTGAGATATGACTTAAAAGGTTTTGAAATTACAGTTCAAACACAGCAACAAAGTGGCTTTAACTTTTAATGTTTGCTGTCACCAGCATGGAAAATTTTTTAGAACTCTGGGGCTATCTTGGATGCTGCAGATTGTCGGCTTTCCCAAACACTTCTAAAGAATGTATTTTACATAATATAGAATTGTAAAGCACACATGTTGCTGATGCATATGTTTGCATGCATTTGTTTTCTTAATGAGCTTTCTGTAATGCTTCATTATTCAGATTCTCCAAAATTATAGAATAAATGTTTGTTAATAATGAATTACACCTAGTAAACTCAGAATGTCATCCTCACATTTGAACAAGCGCAAAGAGCAAGCTCTAAACATATTTTTACCTTTACTAGTGAACAAAACATATTCTGCGCACCTGGGCTGCCTAAGCCCTTGAATATCTGTATATCAGTATAAAGGAGCAATGGGTTCAGCACACTCACGCATCAACCCGCAATTCAATGCAGAAAGCCCAGCAGCTAAATGAGTCCTAAAAATAGTGCAAACATTTCTGGACCATTACCGCTAATACAGACAGACATAACAATGAAACATGTTATTCAGCATTATCCATTGATGAGATAAGAACATGATCAATTGAGAGTGAATTCACACATGGTGTGGTTACTGCAATGTAAAACAACTGTCACCACAAGGACAATTGTTTTGTGTGTGTCCAATTCACACCAGAGCTGGGATAAAATGCAGCCATGCATTTGCATTTACAAGAATTGCATGGCACTTTACAGAAGTGCAGTGCAGTGCATCACGCTGCTCTAAAGAACCATGAATGAAGTGTACTTTTGTACCTTCAAATAAAGTTTGTACAAAAAAAAGGGAGCTGCATGATACATAATATCGCACCACACTGCCCCCTACTGCAGTCAGGAACAGACAGCTGCCAGAGACGTAAAGTGCTCCAGCAGCTGTCTGTTCTAGTGTGAATTCAGCCTAATGCTGGCCATTCACTATACGAAAAATCATACAAACTCATTTTTGAATAACAAACAATCACCCATGAGAGCAAACGATTTTACCATTATGTAACGACCAAATGCTGATTGATAAATCGTTCAAAGGACATAAATGAATCAGTTTTTCATTCGTTTTGTCACATATGCCTAGTACAAACAGTTTGGATGAGAAACACATTAACCTTTCAATTTACTGTTCATTCGGCAGAAATTGTCCAAGCCTGTCCTTCATTTTTTGGCTCAAAAACGTCACAACTGATTACCGATTTGTGCCCACTAACTTGCGGAAAACCGAAAGAACTGTCCAAATGACAGATTTTCAAATGATTTTTCATCTAGTGTATGGGCAACATTAGTGTCAAATCGTAAATGTTTACGAATTTCAGATACAGATCTTGATTTGTGTGGTATAAATCAAACTGCACCATTTCATTCTGACTTTATTTTTGCCCTTAACTCTTTAAATCAAAAGAGTTATTGCTCTACATAAATATTCTCACACAACTGTCAGTTGATATAGCTACTGGACAACAGAATATTGCCTTGCGGGGTAAGTCACAGCAGTTAACAGATTACCCCCTTGCTGGTCATACATTTATACATTACAGGCCTATAATTCCCATTTGATAACCATAATGCCTATAACAGTGGTTCCATATGCAAAAAAAAATGTTTGTTGTATTTGTTTTATGAATGCCTAGAAAGAGTTTGTAAGAATCTGTGTCACATGTAGCTGCTCCTATATGGTGGAGAGCGGGGGGGAAGCACAGTTTCCATGTAATTCCTTAGAATGAAAACTTTAGAATGGTCTGCGCCGATTTTTGTCCACCACACACAAGTCAGTTGACCACAAGTCAATAAGGCAAAGTTAGGCATGGCCAACTACCGATTGACTAGCTACAGGCTGCTCAACTAGCTTAGGTAAATGCACTGCCAACTTTTTAGCTGGCAAGATCATTAGATATTTTTATGCTTTTAAAGGGGGCATAAAGACAAATAGACTGGTGATAACTGTCAGTCTAGGTGCCATTAGATTTTCTGTTTTTCCCAAATTTCCTCTTTACAAAATCCTGCTAGAAATTATCTGGAACACTTCTATGTATTCTAATGCGAATAGCAACCTTTTTAGATTGCAATGTTGTGGAATATCTGGCTCAGGGGAAAAAATAGCTGCCCTATGCAAGGAAAAGATAATGGGTTCTCCTGTTGTGCAAGCATTTAACCACAAAGGCCAACTCTACAAGCAAAGGATGTCACTAGTTAATTGAACAAAATTACCATTCAGTCATTTTCTTCTTTAACTTCAGCCAAGTAGAGGCAAATAACCTGGCAGTGGGATTGGCTACATAAGCAACTTAAAAACCATTCATCTTTATTAAAGATAAAATGGAACTGTATTATATAACCTTAGTAACAGCCTGTTATATCTATGTTATCCCTTAAAAAAATGTGTAACTTGAAATAAAAATAACAGCTATTAAATATAAGGGATACATATGTAGATGCATTTGACGACTGTATTGCTGCAAATGCCAGTTTCTTGTAAATTCACATGGCATGTAATAGTAATGTAAAACCAGTGGACAGTTCCTGGAAAAAAAACACTTATGTTATTTCTTGTGATATGGAATCATTTTTGTAAACACTTTCCCCTTGTCATTGATCCTTCAGTAAAACTGACTTTTATGAACGGGGGGGCGGCATACATTTCTCGGTATGACAAAAATTCTCCAGAAGACAGCTTAGGGGGCTTTTTGATTTATATAACCTACTCTTGTACCATGGAACATTCTTGTTGTAAGTTTTGTTTCTGCTTTATTACAATTAGAAATAAAGATGCTGCTTACACCGTAACCTTTTCACACATCTTTCTTTCATCCACATTCCCGTAGCCCTTCGGCACTGCAGTTTTTTTAGCTATTTCACTGCTGACAGTATGTGAAAGGATTTCAGATGAAAATTAATTGCACTGATACAAATTTACCAAGGGATATGCCTGTGTGGGTTGCTCATTTACCCCATGGGATAATGTGCCAGAAAAACAACAGCAGCAATATATCAGTGAACCTAACGTTTGCTACGCTTGGTGCAACACGATACACCAATAAGAGAAGTTGTGTTTTGTGTTACAATCACAATAGGCATATATCTGTAAATAAATCCTCACAAAAGACCTTGCATTTATAACTGTGCCTTCTTTAATAAATATAAGGAATTGCATATTATGTTCTGTTTGCATTGCATAACTGAACACGCCTGAAAATCTAAAGGACTTTGCAACTTGTTTCCCCATAGCACCGTGGTGAGTGGTGATTAATGATTCTTACTCTGAATGGTCTAAGGTTATCAGTGGTGTGTACCCTAAGGTTCAGTGTTGGGACCCTTACTTTTTAATATATTTATAAATGATATAGGGTCTGGGATTAAAAGTACAATTTCAGTCTTTGCAGATGACACCAAGCTTTGCAGTGAAATAACTTCCATACAGGATGTCTCCAACTTACCAGCTGACCTCAATGCACTGTTTCATTTGGCAACTAGTGGCAAATGAGGTTTAATGCTGATAAATGTAAAGTTATGCACTTGGGGGCTAAGAATATGCATGCAGCATACATACCAGGGGGAGCAGAACTGGGGGAATCCATAGCGGAGAAGGATCTGGGTGTTCTGGTAGATCATAAGCTTAATAATAGCATGCAATTCCAAGCGGCGGTTTCCAAAGCAAGCAAAGTCCTTTCTTGTATTAACAGAGCCATGGACTTAAGAGAGAGGGAAATAATTTTGCCCCTGTACAAATCATTAGTAAGACCTCATCTGGAATACGCAGTTCAGTTTTGGGCACCAGTTCTCAAAAAGGATATCGGGGAACTGGAGAAAGGGCAGAGAAGAGCACCCAAACTGATAAGAGGCATGGAGGAGCTCAGCTATCAGAAAAGATTAGAGGAACTGAATTTATTCTTTCTTAAGAAGAGGAGATTAAGGGGGGATATGATCAACATGTATATATACATAAGGGGTCCATATAGTGAACTTGGTGTTGAGTTATTCACTTTAAGGTCAACACAGAGGACAATGGGGCACTCTTTATGTCTAGAGGAAAAATTATTTTGTCTCCAAATACAGAAATGTTTCTTCACAGTAGGAGCTGTGAAAATGTGGAATAGACTGCCTCCAGAAGTGGTTCTGGCTAGCTCACTAGATTGCTTTAAAAAAGGCCTGGATTATTTCCTGGATGTACATAATATAATTGGGTACTAACATTTATAGGTAAAGTTGATCCAGGGGATATCCAATTGCCTCTTGGGGGGATCAGAAAGGATTTTTTGTCCCTGCTGTAGCAAATTGGATCATGCTTTGCTGGAATTTTTCACCTTCCTCTGGATCAAATGTGGGTATAGGATTGTGTATAGGGGATTGTATGGTTATCTCTTCTTTCTTTTTTTTTTTGTTTTATTAGTTGAGCTAGATGGACTTGTGTCTTTTTTCAACCTGACTAACTATACCCCTTTTATGTTACATGTTCTTTTCCTAACAAAGCACTGCTGCTGCAATCACATACACTTGGAAGCTGTAAGATGCCTTTTTTTCCAGAAGTAGATACATCACTAGCATTAAAGCCTCAATTTCTTTTCTTTTTTTTTTTTTCCTTTTTGCACCTAGGTCCGATAAAAACACTGTAAAAAATGTTTTATTTTTTTCCCTATGTCCCAAACTTACTGTCCTTCTGTATTAGGACTAAATATATCATCATGCTTTGCATATTGTAAACAAAACCCATACATGCCTGCCTGCCTGCTTCTGAGTTGCATATGCTTATTGATACTAAGAGTGCCAACACACATAAATGTAGTTTTCTAGGGTTTCAGGGTTCCCTTCCAGGCAAAGTAGCCACACTAATGGTAGAATTCTGAGTCTAAAGAAAAAGCAAGCTCCAATGGAAATCAAACTTAAAGCAATAAAGGAGACGAGGCATGGTACATTTCTTGTTGCAGAAGGGAGTTTCTTAATATTTTAGAGTGGTTGTAAACCTCAGTCATGAAATCTGAGCAAAGCACATTTATCTTTAGTGTTTCCAAAGCTCTAAAGTCGGGTACACATGGTCTGAATATTGGGAGGCAATGGACGACATTCAGACCATGTGTATGTTGGTCTGTCCAACAGAAGCTGGCTATTTGGCAGGCTTGTGTCAGACATGCATGCTGGGAAAACCAGCATCTTACTGACTCCTGATCAGCACCAATGGCAGAGAGCGTTGATCAGAATGTTCTGGTTGGGGGACAGTCATCCTGTCAGAACACTTCAGCAGGGGAGATCGCTGTAGTAATATCGGATGGTTAGTACAGCAGCTCCTTCCTCTGTTATCAACATGAATTACTTCTGAGAAGTTTTCCCTGACACATAAATTTGTGTCGGGGGGTAGCTCAGAACGGAGCTTGTCTATTCAGAACACAATTTTTCTGCTGTGTGAAGGTAGGGATGTTCCTTTCCTCCAATCAACTCTCACACACTGTAACTGCAGTCTCTTCACCCCTCCTCTGTGCTCCTGACAGATGAAGAATTTTACCATGATTCTGCCCATTTGAATGGGTGTAGGGAAGAGAGGGCTGAAGATAAACAGGTAAAACTTATGTAGCAGCATTTGTTTTATCTCTGTGTATCACCTGAGGCCAGTCACTTCTTTCAATATATGTGAGGGTTTACAACCACTTTAAGCTTTTAGAAGGAGATCTTTAAAAATTCTAGTGGCTATAGTAAATATTCGCTGACGAAGTCTATGATGCAACGCGTACGGGGGAGGAGCCTGCACGTCATCACGTCGATTCCTGGAGACCACAGGCAGCGTTTGATGCTATGATAAGTCCGCACTGCTGAAGTGCTTTGAAATGTAAGTGCGATTTCACCATTTATGATTTAATAAATAGCCTTAAAATCAGAGAGCACTAGATCCTGCTTTTATTTTTCCACACCGATGCCATATAAACCTGGAGGGACTATCAGGAGGCGGTGATGGGAAGGCAAACCAGACTACAGTGATTATCCCAGAGTGTGTATTGACTCTCAGGAGTCTGTTCCTAAGGTGAGCTGCTAATCTGTCACTAGGAGCACCTGGAGTGAAGCATGCAGCACTTTTGATCACGTTTGTGGATGAAGATTTTTTGATTTTCTTTCAGTCACTATTTTCACTGAGGAATGGGACTATTAATATTATTGATTTTATAATCACGGCTCAGAAATTGATTTATCACTTTAGTATCATAGTTGATGGACTGATTTAGAGTTATTGTGATAAGATTTTGTACACCAAACATATTTATTTATTTATTTATCTCCAATGAAAGACTTGGCGCAGCAATATTATTTTCTTTATAGTAAATATTACCCAGTGCAGTTTTTCTTACAGCAAATCTACCTGATAAGTCAACATATTGTAAGGGTTGGCAGGATTTTGTAAAGGCTGGCAGGATGGTGGATGGTGTGTATAAGTCACCTAGGTTTCCCACCTACAAATGATTAAGGGCTCCATGGTTGATGAATTATGGGGTGAAAACAGGAATCTGAATAGGTCCTTCTGGGTCCTGGAGCCCAGAGACTTTGTAGAGCTTTAGGTTGGAATAAACCTCTATTCCTAGGACCACATCTTACCTGGCAGCCAGACCTGGTGCACATCTGGCTACCATCTTACCTAGTGCACAGCAGTTGACTGCAACCATCAAAATTGTGTTTGTTTGCTGCTGTGCTAAATAGAAGTGCAGGACAAACCAGCTTAGACTGTTCCTGATGTCCCTGTCTTATTTATAGATTACTACTGGCAATACTAGTTCAGCCTTACCTCCTTACAATATTTAGTTCCATTTTACAAACCTAATGGCAAATTCACTATGCTGTATGTGTTTTTTTAATGGGCCTGGGCAACCTCATCTTTCAATTTGAATGGTAGAGCATTGGCAGTATTCTGCAGCAGTTCATCCACCCAGGCCCACTTTTTGATCCAAAAAAAAAAAAAAAAAAAACAATTTGCATGTGATTTATGCATTTCACAGTATAGAAGAGCTAGGAGCACTATATAAACTAAAATTCGTATTTACTAGTGACACATTTTTAGGTAGATAGAAGTTGTTGCTGCTAGTGTTTGAGCTTTATTTGCCATTAAAAATGTTTTTTTGTTAATATAATAGTAGTGGTGGCATATTAACAATGACACAGACATTTTGATTTGCTATTATAGTCATCCAAACCACAGTACTGTGTGGCTGAGAGGCAGCCACCATGTCTGCAGAGGTAGAAGCTAATAATGGACCATTCTTCCACTCCCTAAATTCTGTCGTCTGATGACACCATCAGTGTAAGCAGAAATGGGCCGCTGATGATGTCAAACTCCTGAATGATTCCTGTGAGACTAGAAGAGAAAGTTCTTTGCTGGCTGCTTCTAATCAGGAATTACATACACTAAAGGTACATTTTTCTCCCTGATTTGCTTTGTCACATAAGACTGTGCTAATGGATCCCTGTGAGACAGCCAAACTGGATTTTAAGTATAGGTCTACTTTTACCACTATTGTTATATTACCTTACAGTATTTTCTCGTTAAAACGTTTAATTCACAGAAATATCGCATAGGTGTGGAATTTTTTTTTTTTTTTTTGTGAAATGAATATTTCTATTTAAAAATTGAAAGCAATATTTTTTTATTTTTTTTTAGGTTTAGATAGAGTGATGAACGTTTATTTCTTATGAACTAGTACTGAATCTCCTGAACAGTTATTTTTATCACCTCCTCAAAGGGCTCCATTTTTTACTCTCCATGATAGACATTTCAAATAACTGCACAATTATCGCCACTCAAACCCTAGCAGGAGTTTAACCATTCAAGTCCCAGGTGGCATTTTAAAACAGAAATAGATCACTATTACTAATGATCTTTTGTTCGGTTGTCTACGTGGGAGTCTGGATCAAGTCCCCACTGATTCATCTAAAAAAAAAAAAAAATGCAAAAAAAAAAATGAAGAACAAACCTATGCAAGTAGCTCATAGGTCTTGCTAATTTGTGTCCCTGCAAACCTAACTTGATTTTATCTTAATCTTGTTCCAATTATTTACACAAACAGATTATTTGCTTTCACATGAATCAGAAAGAAGCATCAAAAGGTGAAAAAAGCTCTCCTAAATTGTCAGCAAACATTCATTTTTAGCTCTCCAATTCGGCTACATTACAGACAAATTGCACCTATGTTATATCTTTTATCTAGGAAGATTAAGGCTACATGTACACGGGACATTTTATAAAGTCCTTTGAACTCTGGAATTTTACAGCTATGTAAAGGACGTTTAAAACATCCGTTGTGTCGCGTTTGCAGCCGCGTTTAGTGGGCTTTTGCGCTCAGATCCGTTTTTAGAGGTCAAAAAATCATTCCTCTTTAAAATGGAAAAACGCAAGCGCTTAACGTGGGTGATCGCGTTCAGTCGCGTTCGGTCGCGTTTTGCGTTTGAAACGCCGGCAAACACGTTCTGAACATCCTGAACGCAAATAATTGCTTTCCAAAAAACGACACTGAACTCAACTGCCTCTAAATGACTGTAAACGACCCAGTGTACATGGACAGATAAGATAACATAGAGGAGGATTCAGGGGCTTCTGAAAAAAAAATGTACAACTGCTCCAAAACGTCCGTTTACAAGTAGCAGTGTACATGAGGCCTTAAAGTCCTCTCTCCTGAAAAAAAAATATGTTTATTAGTTTGAAGGTAGACTACAAAAGCTAAAAAGATAGAAGGCTTCCTGCTAGGTTCACACCTTCGCGTTTTTGCGGCTTGCATTTGCGAGGGCAAGGCAGCCTATTCATTTGAATTGGCTGCCATGCCTGCGTTTCTCGCAGAAAAACGTGTGTGCACCATTTTTAAATACGGCCTGCAGGGAAATGTAATGGTCATTTTGACCATGTGTATTCCCTGTGATTCCTGAACCCACAAATGTGCTGCATTTTTACATGAGTGGGGGTGCAATTCAGAATGAATGGCATCCCTGTGAGTTTTTTCATAACAGCACGTTTCAACTGCAGGTGCTTGCGGGTGCAGGAATTGATGTGATTCCCACACCCGCAGCAACACACATAGGTGTGAACCTAGCGTCAACCAAACGCATCTTCAAAATGGAAAAAAGGCAGCGGGGCGCTATGGGTTATAGGAAGGAAATGATTGCGGCCCTAGATAATTTATGGAACAACAACTTGTGCGATAATTATTTTTTAATTGAAAAACAATGCACGTGGAAGTAATCACAATCAGGGTCAGGGTCAAGTATAAAGACACAAATCTTGTAAGCTGTATATAATGTGCTTCTCAGCCTAATTTGGACCTTGGTAAAAGGAAGGTCTGCTTAAATGGTAGCCCGGTACCACCTCTATTAAAAAAAAGGTGTATAAACAGTCTGAAAAGCTGGAGGAGAAAGTTACTTGCCGGGGTACATGGCTTCCATGCTTTGAGGAAGCACAAGTGGTATCACCATGCCTTACTGCTAAATGCCAGGAGAGCTGGGTGCCCAGAATCCAGCCAGAATGTTCTCCTGCACTGGGGTGGGGTGCATTCTTATTGAATGTCAAGCAGTCAGCCTTTCCAGCCAATGGAAATTGGCCCATGCCAAAAACCTTGATTTTGAGGTTTGGTATTTTTGTATTTTATTATTTTGTCCTAAAACACTTTTTTGTTTTCAGCTTCACTGCACCTTTCATAACACAAAATAAAATCCTGATTTAATAAACTTGTTGGGCAACATAAGTTATAATCTGTAGTTACGATAGCTTCCCTGGGTCATTTGGTGAGAGCTGGCTTTGGAAAACATCATAGATTGGTGAAAACAATCTATGTACCAAGATAGACAGATTACTAAGCCTATTTTGACTTTTTATTTGCCCACTAAGCTGTTTACAAAGAAATGCCCTCAATGCAAGAACTGCAATCAAGCAATCCCACATATGCAAACCACCTTTTGGCCTTTCCATCTGAACATAAACATAGTGTGAAAATCCAGTGTATTTGGTATTCCTGCAGTAATATCCTTTTACTATTATCTCACTGTGAGATCTCACACAGTATTACATGCTGGCTAAAAGATTCCTGCTGTAATATCACTATGACTGGGAAACACTGATATGAACTTTACAGCGCATAATAAGTACTGTATGTGTGGAATCTTGCCCAAAGTATGTTACACTGCTTCAGGGCAATTATCATGAACTGGGACTGGTTAAATTGATTCGTTTAGACACAACAAGCTCATCCCACTACTTTCACAGTACCTCAGCAAAAAGGAGAAAAAAAAGGAAACCTAGAATGACTACATACATAATTTGGCTGAGTATAAACTGCAATCAGGGGACTAGAGACCTAAATTATGAGCACTTCTAGACACATCAAATCACATTTCAGCAGAATGAAGAAGAGCTTGGATAAAACTGTAGCCTGCAGCCAAAGGCATGAGCAAGTTATTATGTTCCATTTATTGCTGCAGATCTGTAATGGGGTCATATAAGCTATGGATGCCTACAGTTCCACTCTTCAAACACACTGTGTAACTATGAAGTGCTTTGCAAGCATTACGTCAAAAAAGAATACATAACTTGTAAACAATCTACACTTCGTATACATTTTAGTGGGTTAAAGCCTGAACAGTAATGTTTTAGAAGATTTACGATTTTAAGTAAACCCGTTACTATGGCAAATTCACTAAACTGAGAGAGCTGCCTAATAACATGCACAGCAAAGTGCCTACTCCTACCTTAAAGAGTATAACCAGCCAAAACGTTTTAGAAATATATTAGAAAGAGGAAGGAAGCATTGGAACCTCTGTCTGGGTCCCTATTACATTCCCCGCTCTTTCAATCAAGGTGACATTTGATTTTTCATACAGAAAGTGAGGGAACATACACTATATTGTCAAAAGTATTGGAATGCCTGCCCTTACACACACATGAACTTTAATGGCATCCCAGTCTAAGACCATAGGGTTCAAAGTGTTATAGTGTTACTTAAAGGGTTATAGTTGTAAAGGGTGGGCCAACCCAATATTGTACTCTATGGACTAAGACTGGGATGCCCTTAAAGTTCATGTGCATGTAAAGGCATGCGTTCCAATACTTTTGACAATATAGTGTATATGCAGCAGGGCCACAAACTGCAATTAAAAGATGACAAAGGATTTATTTCTGACTAGGTTGGTGTTAGAGAGATTTTCTATACATTTTGCAGACAGAAAGTTATGGGGAAATTGCCAACACAGCCCCTGTAAAACATGAAAGAGGTTCAAATCCCTCCCCACCCTGTCCAACACTAAAATAAACATGTTAGCTTGGCACAAATCAACAGAATTATACTCCACTGTAGGCTCAAAGTCTCTCTCCTCTCCAGGGGCTGAAAGAGCAAGCTCTCCACAATCACGAGCCACCCAATCTCCATAGTGTAGGTGCCGTATCAGGTCGATTCTGTGTATTGCATCCTTTTGCTTTACAAAAAATGATATTGGATTTATGGTGAGTAGCTCTCTTTGATTTAAGATTTTACATGTGGAGGTTGGCACACTGTTTAGAGCTGAACTCCAGCTGAAAACAATAAAAATCCTTGCAGTGGGGATCCCTCTGCACTTGAAGGGATACATTCTCATTAATGCCTAGGATACCAGGAAACAGGACCTTTATTTCCCTAATCCCTTGCTCTCATAGGCTCAATGCCTCTTCTCTAAGATGCTCTGGTGGTCACAGACACCCTGACATCAAGTACAATAGCCCTCTATTGTACATGAGGACACAGAGGGACCTCCTACAAGCTTGGAAAGACTTGACAGCCAAAGGCCTGGGGGAGTGAGGGATATGGTAGGTAAAAGTACACTTTACTGGTACCCTAAGCATTAATAGGCATTTGAGCCTTGCATTACAGGGGGAGCCCCACTGCAAGGGATTTTTTATTTTTGTGTTCCCCAAAGTTCAGCTTCAAACTTTGTCAAAGCAGTTATGCAAACCCAGGCACATGCTCTAAGCAAATACCAACTTGCTGACAATCTGAGCTCTTACCCACCTCCCAACACTGCAGTCTATTTTAAATTTACTTAACTATGACATTATACATTTAAAGTGTAAATGTGTTGTGCACACTATAAAAAAAAATGGATGCTTATGAAGGTGATGCATACTCTATGTAATGTTATCATCCTTCAAACAGGACACACTCACTTTAAAGTCAGCCTGTGCCATCATCCAAGCTATCAAACTAACAGAAGCCCATTTACTGTCTATACCAACCTTTATATCTGGGAAAAAAATGAATGTGTGCCCCCAGAGTTGCCAAACAATTCGGGGGGGGGGGGGGGGGAATTCTTCCTGAACACTTGGTCTTTGGCTCAAAACTCTGACCCGCTCCAGCTCCACATAGCACTACATGGTGCAATATGTCATCCAGAGGCATAACTTGAAGCTTGTGGGCCCTGATGCAAAAGTTAATCTGGGTCCCCCCTACTACCACCCACCACTGCACCAAAAAAATCCAGGTGACTAAAGAGTTATTTCAGATCTTTATTTACATATTGAGAGGGTGCGTCAAAAGAGTACAGTATGTCAAAATGTGGACAGTCTCTTCAAAATCTTTGAATACCCTGAAGCAGGGGTAGGCAACCTTTCAGAGGCAGAGATCTACTTGAACAAAAGGAAAAAGATCACCAGGGTTCAATGCCTTTTTTTAAATAAATTATCCAGCAAGGCCTAATAATTAGGAAAAATTTAGAAAAAGATAATAAAAAATGCCATTGTAAAAATATAAATTTAGCCTACCATGAATGTGGTCACTGTCAGTGAGTAGAGCAGTGGACAGTGTCAGTAGGACAGTGGTTGGTGTGCGGACAGTTTAAGTAGAACAGTGGGCAGTGTCAGTAGGGCTGTGGATGGTGTGTGGACAGTGTCAGCAGAGCAGTGGATGGATTCAGTAAAGCAGTGGACGGTGTTAGTAGAGCAGTGAATGGTGAGTGGACAGTGTAATTAGAACAGTGGACAGCATTAGTTAGTAGAGCAGTGGATGGTGTCAGTAGGGCAGTGAATGGTGTGTGGACAATGTTAGTAGAGCAGTGGAAGATGTCAGTAAAACAGTGGACGATGTCTGTAGAGCAGCGTATGATGTCAGTAGGGCAGTGGACGATGTCATTAGGGCAGTGGATGGTGTGTGGATAGTGCCAGTAGGGCAGTGGATGGTGTGTGGACAGTGTTAGTAGAGCAGTGGACAATGTCAGTAAAACAGTGGACAATGTCTGTAGAGCAGCGTATGATGTCAGTAGGGCAGTGGATGATGTCATTAGGGCAGTGGATAGTGTGTGGACAGTGCCAATAGAGCAGTGGACAGTGTCAGTAGGGCAGTGGATGGTGTGTGGATAGTGTCAGTAGGGCAGTGGATGGTGTGTGGACAGTGTTAGTAGAGCAGTGGACAATGTCAGTAAAACAGTGGACGATGTCTGTAGAGCAGCGTATGATGTCAGTAGGGCAGTGGACGATGTCATTAGGGCAGTGGTGAGTGTGTGGACAGTGCCAATAGAGCAGTGGACAGTGTCAGTAGGGCAGTGGATGGTGTGTGGATAGTGTCAGTAGGGCAGTGGATGGTGTGTGGATAGTGTCAGTAGGGCAGTGGATGGTGTGTGGACAGTGTTAGTAGAGCAGTGGACAATGTCAGTAAAACAGTGGACGATGTCTGTAGAGCAGCGTATGATGTAAGTAGGGCAGTGGACGATGTCATTAGGGCAGTGGATAGTGTGTGGACAGTGCCAATAGAGCAGTGGACAGTGTCAGTAGGGCAGTGAATGGTGTGTGGATAGTGTCAGTAGGGCAGTGGATGGTGTGTGGACAGTGTTAGTAGAGCAGTGGACAATGTCAGTAAAACAGTGGACGATGTCTGTAGAGCAGCGTATGATGTCAGTAGGGTAGTGGACGATGTCAGTAGGACAGTGGACGATGTCAGTAGGGCGGGGGACAGGGTGAGTAGCTTTTTACATTCGATTTTTTACAAATTTTTTTTTCATTATTATTTTTTTTTTTTAATTCATTTTAGCAGCCCTGTTAGAGGGTCTCTGGTGGAATATCAAGCGTCTAAACAAACCCCTGAGGTGTTAATTTTGGGACAGAGAAAGTGATTGAAGACACAGTCCTCAATCCCCCATTTCTGCAGCCTCAGCTACACAGAATGAACAGGAAGAGTTCTGCGCTGTCTTCCTGGTAATTCACAAAGTGAAGCATAGTTAACAGGAGTCACAGAGGGCCTGGGCAGCAGAAGTAAGAGCAACCTGGATGGAAGGGGCAGCATATACAGGAACCGACTCTCCCCATTTTCCTCCTGAAACCACTGAAAGCTGTCTCCTCCTATCCTGCCGGATTTCAGCGGCTGCAGGAGGAAAATGAAGGGGTTGGTTTCTGTATGTGCTGCCTCTCCTATCCAGGTGTATAATTTAATGTGACAGAGAGGCCACACAGGCCCAACACTATGCCAGTCTTGAGGTCCCTTCATGTCACAAAGGGGTTCACTGACTGCCTGCACACAAGTACCAGCATATTCAGGACTCACCCCACCCCCATGCTGGCTCCTGTCACTCCAGGGGGAGTCCAGGGAAGTCTCAGTCCCCCTCAATATGTAGAAGCCCCCAGCCCTGTCAGTGGCCTGGACTGTAAAATGTTCTCAGCCCCTCCACACCCCCCCCCCCCTCCCCTATCCTCGGCTCTCACCACTTGATGAATATGCTTGCTTGTAGTATCTACTGCACCTGGATAGTAAGTTGGAGACCACATACCCATGGCCGGGCCCACACCATGACTGAGGTCAGGTTGGGGGGAGCAAAAAGGGAATAACAAGGTGAGGAGAGATCAGCGGGGACTAACTTGAAGCGAGAGGTGGGGGGGGGGGCAGCGTACAGAGAAGCAGCGATAGGGAGGACATGGGGCTGGGAGGCAGTGGGATGAGTTGTTATTTGCAAGAGAACAGCCCCTCAGCAGATTACCCGCCTCCTCCACTCAGCAGCCCCGTCCCGCCTGGCACCTGTGTGCAGTGGAGGGGAGTGGTCTGTCCCATTGCATACCGGCCCCTCTTGTGACCCTACCGCCCACACACAGGCACAGTGACATAAAACTTAATTTGAGAGGGAGGCCCCACAGGCCCCCCTGAAACATGAGCGGGTAGGCAAATGCGACCCCTGATGTTACACCTATGATGTCACCTCTATTTGATCACCGAAGCACCAAATTGCATTGCTAATTGCAGAAGAGGGGAGGAGGGATAGGATTTCAAGGAGTGTGTGCCCAGCTGAAAGGAGGCTTCTTGGGGGGGGTGCACAAAAGCCTTTGGTGCCTACTACGCTGGGGTGCTGTTTTAAGTTTCCTGTAGCTGCAAATTACAGGCAGCTGTTGCAATAGAAGTTCACAGCATTCATAACAAATCAATCATTTCATTGCAGTGGAGCTGTAGTTTGAAAATGGACAATGACTGCAGATGAGCACTGATGTGCTGAAGAAAAATGCAGCGTGTATACATTTTCCTGCAATATACTGCAATCCATCTGAAGGCAGCGGCGAAGTGTGAACAGGGCCCATTGAGAACAATTGTTTTCTATGTGCCCTTTGTGCTAACTGGCAGTGATCAAATGCAGAAAAATGCCTTTCACTGGGCACAGTATGAACAGGCACTTACACTTCCTGGAGATCCTCTTTTAATGGAAACCTGTGCTAAAAAAAATAAATAATAAACTCCCACCACTGATTTTTTTTTCAAATGATTGTTTCCTAGCTGTTATACTGATCCAGTGGCTTTAATGCCATTTGAGTACTTGACCCAGTGTGCAAACCAGATGTCCTGACTTTACTTTATACTGGCTGCATGCTTCTTTTGGGTCAGTAAGGGAAGGCTGAATGCAGAAACACCAAGGGAAAGTGCGTTAACAAAAGCAGCCCACATACAGTATTTTTCCTCATCACTGCTTTGCCTTAAATGATACATGCTATGGCCAGCACAAGGTGAGATCCGCATAAACTGCCAAAATGTCTGATTCCCAGATGTATTTGCAGAATTTGAATTGAACAACTTAATGGGTTTACAAAGTAGAAAGATGTCCTCAGAATGACCTCATCCACATGCCTGGAACTAATAGCTGAAACTGCCTGCTTGTCATACGTAGATAACACTTTCCGTGCATAAATCAGCCTATTGCTAACATGATCTCCAGTAAGGAAAACCCTTTATCCTTATTCATTTAAAAAAAAGATTGTTTTTTAATAGCCATCGCAACAGCAAGATGAGACTAACAGTACAGCAGACTTCTTTGTCACTGTTATAATTAATTAAGATTGCAGTTTTTTTCCCTTTTTCTTGCACATCAGGTGGCATATGGCAGCAAGTGTGTTAAATGCACAGAAATGTTCTGCCTAGCAACATCTCCTGGGAGGAGGGGATGCCTCTGTCATGATGCCAACGTAACGCCCAGCTAACAAGCTCAACCTGACCTTGACTTGATTCCTTGAAAATAGATTAACATCTAGTGATTGTGTCACGTGAGGTGCTTTAATGTGTGTGGCATTTGTCCCTTGCTATGGGCGTCGTCAGGCTCAACAATGAATGCAGTCGATAGCTGTGATGGTATTTTACACCCCGCAAGGTTTCAAAATTTGATCTGCCTAAATGATACATACACCAAAGTGATTCTACGGTTGTGATTGCTAAAGATGGCCACACACAGTCATATCAACAGAGGTTACTGATGATTGTGTTGAGCGAGGGGTCTATCTGAATAGAAATCATTTGAATTAATTGTTTAGGTTCACACTACACCACACACTACACACCTTCACACTACACATGTACATTTTGACATATCAAAATTCAGTGTTTGATGGAAATATGCCATTGATGGCCTCCTTATGTAAATGCTAGCTGCCTGGCTGGGACACTGTTAGGGCCTCATGCACAATGCCACTTTTGCCCTATCAGCATGAAAACCAGGATGCACAGTTGCAATGACAGGTTGTGCAACACATGCAGGCTGTATGCTGTTCTAAACAGTACAGGGACCTATGCCCCGAATGCAGAGTTTATGTGTTTGGGGCATATGTCCATGAACATTTACTGACATGTCCAGGAGTACTGCTTGGAACAGCATACAGCCAAAGTGTATCTTACCGTCATTGATTTTGACATGGCAGCGAGTTGTATGCTGCACTGCGCTGAGTGACCAAAAGCTCCCAGTTTTTACACTTTACAGACAAAAGAGCCAAAATAATAATAATAATAATATCAATACATTTTATTTATAGGCGCCTTTCAGAACACCCAAGGTTACCTTACAAAGATAACAACAAAGCAACAAAAAAATAAAGTAAATCAAATAAAATCAAATTAAAAATCAATTTAAAAAAAGTATGCTAGTTTAAAAAGATGAGTTTTGAGACATGATTTGAGGATGGGAAGGAAATCAGTATTGTAGATGTCAGTTGGCAGGGTGTTCAAAAGTCGCGGGCAGATCAGCTAAAGGCTCTCAATCCCAAAGTGATCAAGCGGGCAGATGCAACAATGAGACGAATGAAAGTCTTACTTAGATAGAAATATGCTGACCGAGTGACATTACTGATGTGAGCTTGGAAAGATAGTGTGCTTTTGAGGATGACACACAGATTCTTTATCTGAGGGGAGGGAAAAACGATGGAGTTACC
This sequence comes from Pelophylax lessonae, assembly GCF_965119305.1. Lineage (NCBI taxonomy): Eukaryota > Metazoa > Chordata > Amphibia > Anura > Ranidae > Pelophylax > Pelophylax lessonae. The sequence continues at coordinate 486,765,045 of NC_138769.1, forward strand.
ATTATTAACTGCAAAAAATTGTTAAGCTTTGTCAGGGTGTATTATGTACCGATGAGAAAAACCTTGTTTTGTCACTGTTCAATTTGAGAAAGTTGGAAGAGAGACAGGATTTTCATTTTCTGTAAACAATCAGTAGATTTGGGTGGACGGGTGGTAGTAGTTTTAGTGGACAGGTAGAGCTGGGTGTCATCTGCATAGCAATGGAAGTGGATGTTACATTTAAAAAATATGAGACCAAGAGGAAGAAGATAGATTGTAAACAGAAGGGGACCCAGGACAAAACCTTGGGGCACACGAGTAGACAGTAGAGATGGTTGAAATTTGAAAGATTCGAGTTGGATGAATTGAGTACGGCCTGAGAGATAAGATTTAAACCAGTTCAGGGGTATGTCAGTGAATCCATTGGAGGCTAATCTGTCAAGGAGGATGTTGTGAGAAATGGTATCAAAGCCTGCACTCAGAAAGAGGAGGAGGAGGATAGTTATGAGACCAGGATCAGCTGCCATGAGGAGATCATTTGTGACTTTGACTTTTAACAAGGCGGTATGTAGGGGACGGAGACCAGACTGAAATTGATCAAATAGGTCAGAGACAGAAAGGCAAGCATAAAACTGAGTAGGAACTGTTTTTTCAAGGATTTTGGACAGAAAAGAAAGGTTGAAGATGGACCAAATGTATGATATCAGTTATTAAGGAGAACAGAGAGGGTAGACAAGCTTTAACCAGGACAGAAGGAAGAGGATCTAACTGACAGGTAGAAGGCTTGGCTTTCTGAATAAAGGAATAAGGTTTTTAGGCTGGCCAAAACACCGTGGTCAACTCCACATCTGGGATTTCTAGAATGTCAGATGGAGTGAATGGGGTTGGAGTCGGAAGCTCCTTAGGGATCAGCAGTGGATTAATTTCCAACGGGCTGAATAAACAATGTCAGGGTATAGATACAATATTAGAGGTGGGCTGGACAGGTGGAACTGTAGTTGAAGGAGCTTAGCAGCTGTGTATTGGAGTATTGCTGTTGATGGATTGAATATAAAGCACAGGACAGTCCAGGCGAACACATACCATATGAGCAACTTGCAGGTCCAAATTGTTAAGAGCGGGCTAAGGCTGGATCTGTGAGAGCGGGTTAACTAAGAAGTGCTATCTACAGGCAGAAACTGAGAAGTCTCTGTGCATCAAGATGGATGGTGCCAAAACGATGATGAATGGATTAGCAGCACTCCTATGTGCTGCTATGTGCAGTGTGCAGTGCAGTGTGCTAACCCAGTCTTCACCCCTCTCAGGGACTTGCATATGTATAGTAGGCTGTCTCATAGAACAGACTGTCTCCTGGCTTCAACAAAGGATGTATGGGCTGAGCTAGATGGATGGCTTGGCTACACTCCTGTACTGCCATAACAAGGTGCTCACCCAGTCCTCAACTTATGGCTATATAGTGAGCTGTCTCCTGGATGGATGGACTGAGCCAGATGAATAGTTTGGCTGCACCCTCTCAAGGCTGTGTGCTCCAAACTCTCTCCTTAGCTCTCCTCTTCCTAGATTTCTCTCTGTTAAACAACCTTGCTGTGTTACAGAATGTCAAAAAGCACATACCGGTTCCACTGTAGAAATGGCAAAAGTCTGACCACACAGAGTTTGTTTACAGACCGAGCTCACTGTGCTCCAGGCCCTAGCAATGATGGATGATAAAGTCCCAGCTCACTGTGCTCCAGGCCCTAGCAATGATGGATGATAAAGTCCCAGCTCCCTGTGCTCCAGGCCCTAGCAATGATGGATGATAAAGTCCCAGCTCCCTGTGCTCCAGGCCCTAGCAATGGTGGATGATAAAGTCCCAGCTCCCTGTGCTCCAGGCCCTAGCAATGGTGGATGATAAAGTCCCAGCTCCCTGTGCTCCAGGCCCTAGCAATGGTGGATGATAAAGTCCCAGCTCCCTGTGCTCCAGGCCCTAGCAATGGTGGATGATAAAGTCCCAGCTCACTGTGCTCCAGGCCCTAGCAATGGTGGATGATAAAGTCCCAGCTCCCTGTGCTCCAGGCCCTAGCAATGGTGGATGATAAAGTCCCAGCTCACTGTGCTCCAAGCCTCAGCAATGGTGGAAGTTGTAGTCCCAGTTCACTTTGTTTCAAGCCTCAGCAATGGTGGATGACGTCGTTCCAGCTCACTGTGCTCCAAGCCTTTAGCAATGGGGGATAGTGTAGAATTCTAATTGTTTCTGTATAACCCAGGGGTAGGCCATTCAAAAAGAATCTGAAGCAAAAACTAGCAGGTTATAGTGCTACTTACAAAAAAAAAAAACCTTGCACACTTGTGAAAAATAAAAGCACAATACACCACTCATATGCTAAAATATTACAATCAAAGGGATTCAGCACCACACTTCCACTGTTCCATTATATAAATGCTAATTCATAAATAAAAATGCAAAAGTCTGCCATGCATTAACTGAATGGAATAAAGTCCTCATATAATTCAAAATTTAAAAGAAGTGATAAAAAAAGTCCTCGTGTATGTGCTTCACCACAAAAAAATCCATTTGAAAATGCTTGTTCTCTTATCCCGTACACACCTACACACTATGTGTAACCACTATTAGCAGCTCACCTCCTGTTTTGACCTATGAGTAAGTAGGTCTTATGCGCTTGTTCTTTTAGTCAGATCTTTTCAGAATCTCGTCCGGATCCGCTCTCACTGTGTATAATATTCACCAATTCCACGAAAGGAAACTCAGAAAAAAAAGCACACAAACCATCATAGTGCTTTTCATATACAAACCACGTTTATTAAACAAAAATAAAAAATAAAACCACTCACATTTAAAAGTGCAGTATTGGCTGGTGCACAACAGACAAACAGCATATGTAATGATTTCATTCACCACGTGGGGCATCACTACTGGAGGCTGCAGCTTGTGGGTCGATGACCGAATACTGTCCCCTTAAGCCCGCGAGCTTCCACCATGCATGTAGCAGGTACTTCCCAAGACTTGCTTCCACCATACACAGACACACGTTCTACGTCTCCGCAGGTGAGCTGCTAATGGTGGTGGTTACACATGGCGTGTACAGCATAATGGAACAAGCACTTTATAGTGCTACTGATATATAATAGAAAATAATTGTAAGTCCTATTAAGTACCCCCCCCAGGGTCTGTATTCCTGGGGAAATCTGGCAAACAGATGCCATTCAGCTTCTGTGTTCAAATGTCTGCACACTCATTCCCCAGATTTCACTATTATCCTTTTATTGTGGCCCTTCTAGGCAGCCTCACTGGCTAACAGTGAACTGTAAAAGGGTCATAGGCCAGATTCTCAGCTATGAGAACAGGTCACTATTTTCATATCAGAGGTCCCACAGCACATAATGGAAAAAACTAGTCATACAGGGGACAACTATTACACGATTGCAAGTTTGTTTTGCCTTCAGATTAACGCTCTAAAGAGTAGAAGGGAACATAAAGCTATTTTTACCAGCATATAATGTGGTTGGAAAACAAATAGTTTAATAAGACAGTGTTTTGGTTAGCCAGTTAGCAGCTAAATGTTGTACTTCTATTGTAGCCTATTCTTATAAAGCCCTTAGTAAAGGGCATTGCTAAAGCCATGCTGTGAGGGTATTGGTTCATGGATTAACTTGGGTGTATCCTCAACTGAAGAAAGATATTTTTTTTCAGTGTTCCTAAGATACAAAAAACAATATTTAATGGTTTCCGATCATTATCAATTATCACACCTAAGCATCATACATGGTGTGATGTATGTTGATTTACACCCCTTCTTTCCATGTTAGCTATTTTACGCTAACAGCTACTTCTCATGAACCTTAAGCCCCGTACACACGCACAGATTGTTGGCCGTAAATTGTTGGCCAACGTCCGATCGGCCGATTGTAGGCTTGTTAGTATGATGCTTCCGACTACCAACTGCAAATTTTCGGCCGAAAAAAATCTGGTGTGCATGCTATAAATTTTTGTTGGCCAACAACAGAACGGCCGATTGTTCCTCAGTCAGTACAGATTTCGGCAGACAAAAATCAGATGAGCAAGACTGGGCATGCTCAGAGAAGAAAAAACACACGGAAAGTCAACCATCACATGACATCACTTCTGAAGTTGGTTTTTGTTGGCCAACAAGTCCAGTGCAAGTCTAGAGCACATTTCAACCAACAAACAACACTGGACAAAAGATGGCCAATCGGTCGCCCAACAATCTGTGCGTGTGTACGAGGCTTTAGTCTTTCTACCAGAACTATTTTTGTCTCACCAGGGTTTAATTCCATCCAGCTAGCACTCATCCGTTTTACCTGATCAGCTAGGCAGGCATTCAATTATTGGTATTATGTTATAGCAGTCTGCTTGAAGGGTGACTTTAGCTGGATGTACTAGAGCTGGATGGTATAACTCAATTGTAACATATATACTGCAAATAACGCTATGGATTGAAGTGATTCTTGTAGTCCATAAAACAAATGATATATGTGTACATGAATATCTTTCTTGTGTGGGCCTTGGGGATCTGAATGACAAGAAGGATTTAAGCTAGCTGATAACTGAGCCTTCTATACCATGATACTGTTTTGGACATTCAATCAGGATGTGTGGTCTACCATACCAATGTTTTAGAAGGATTAACGTTAAATAGTTTACTTCTCTGGGTTTCCACATAATATTTATTACACAAGTATAACTAGATTTGTGTAGAGTTAAAGATGAATGCAATACAAATAGATACATTCACAGTTAAAATATGTACATAGGAACTGCTACTTGCCAAATGATTGGACATTCTATGAAGCCATTCAGACCACTTGCCTCTATAGCAGTTTAGTAAAAACACAAAGCTGATTGGACATTGAAGGAGTAGCAGCACAGTCATGAGCCAACAGTCTGCTCTCTCCTCATGGTGACCTTTCCCAGTCTGAGTCCTGTTGTAAAAGGGATTACAAAACCAAATAATATTCAGGCATTTCAGAAGTTGCATTTAAAAATACATTTTTACTTTTTTCTTAGTTTTTTTTCTTTCTGTGAAAAGAAAGAAAAGAAAAAAGTAAGATCCAGGATAGGTAAAAATGAGCTTTCATAACACTCAAGAGCCCTTTTTAGCCCTTTGCCGTTCTAAAAAACAAAATCACCTTAATTTTGCTTTTTTTTTTTTTTTTGTCGATTGCAATTTATTTCACCAAAATGGCTAAAGTTTGCGGAAATCTCCAGATTATTGCTTAACTTTCAGGGATATTAAATGAAAAAAAAAGAGTTACTTATTGAGAACAAATGTGTGCAGCTTGTGAAGTGTCATATCATCTCATATTTGAACTGGGTTAAGGAAACACAAAATAGAGAAGTAAAGGTCTAAATAAAAACACAGAACATGAGCTTTTAAGCCATCGTTCACATTGAGCGCTGCTTCGGGTGTGACTTGAAAGACATCTATGTACAGATGTCTATTGAAGTCACACCCAAAATCGTCAAAATTAGTGTAGGAACTACTTTTGCGAATTGGTGCGGCGCCGCAAAGTCGGCGTCACACTGGTTTGAACAGTGCCATTGCTGACAATAGGTTGCGACGTGTCAAATCACATGACAAATTACTGCAATGGGAACAGGGGCTCCAAAGGAGTTAGCAATGGCTGTTTCTATAATTCTTTCTTGAAGGGTTTCTTTAAAACTTTTTAAACCGTTTATATGTGTTATAATGTGTTGTGTTATGTTATATATGTTATACAAATTTTCCTAAATGCTGAAATTGTACAAAAATAATCAGAAAAAAAATATCAAACAATTTACTGAATTCACAGCTAAGATGACAAATTATGATGTGTATTAGTATTGTCAGTAAGTTCTTGTTACAATAATATGCTAACACAGACAAGCTCCTGGAAGAGAGCTTGGATAATTAACTGGTAATGATCTATTCTTTGTTTTCTCCCCAAGTTCACGTGTAGTAAGAATGTGACAGACTTAAAGTAATTTAGTTGGAGCACATTATATACAGGAGTATGAAATAATCCAGTCTTTATATGAAATGAACCGTTCTTTAATTCACTCCCACAGTGTCAGGCCCCTTATCTGTGTCAATGACATGGCCAAAGTGTCTGAGCTTGTATATATAGAAAAGGCATTCTTATATTTGTACACTTTTTCCTGGTATTCCACTTTAAAGCTGTGTCCACCAGTTTTTTTGGGTTGAACCAATAACTTCAGTATTTTCAGAGACATTTGACATATTTGTGGTTATAAAAGGCAAAAAAACCCTGCCAAACTAGAAAACAAACTTGCTAAACTTAAAGTAGAATTCCAACTTTATTCTAATGACTCTTAAAAGAGAAGTATTTGTTTTTTTGCTTTTTAAGGATCATACTTACCTAGGTGGATCAATGCTGCATCTGACCCCTGACGCCTCTAACTAGAGATGTATAGAACTGTTCGCCGGCGAACAGTTCCCGGCGAACTTAGCATGTTCGCGTTCGCCGCTGCCGGCGAACATATGCGATGTTCGGTCCGCCCCCCATAAGACATCATTGAGGCAAACTTTGACCCTGAACTTTACAGTCAGCAGACACATTTCCAGCCAATCAGCGTACCTCCCTCCCACACCCTCCCACCTCCTATAAATAAGCAAGGGCAGCATCCATCTTAGATCATTCTGAAGCAGTGTGTGTAGTGAGAATAGGGAGAGAGCTGCTGCTGCTGCTGCTGCTGTTAAGCTAGGGACAGTTAGTCAGTGTTCCTGGTCTTGCAGTGTTCTTGGTCCACTACTGCTGTAATATCAGCACCCCAAAAAGCCCTTCTAAGGGCTGGTATTTGTGTTTTTTTTTTTTTTTATATATATATATATATATATATACCTAGCGTCCCCAAAAGCCCTTTTAAGGGCTGGTAATTGAGTTGTTTCTTCATATATATATATATCTATATCTATCTAGTGTCCCCAAAAGCCCTTTTAAGGGCTGGTAATTGAGGATTTTTTTATTTTTATATATATACATATATATATATATATATAGTGTCCCCAAAAGCCCTTTCAAGGGCTGGTAAGGTAATAGATTTTTTTCTTTATATATATATATATATATATATATCTATTGTACACTGCAGTTGCCTGCCCGCTGTGTGTGAGAGGCCACAGACCTACCACAGACTGTACTGTGTGCACACCACACTCATTTCGGGTGGCACAGGCACAGTACCTGGCATTTTAAAAAATATTTTTTTTTCTCTGTCATAATTGCAGTGAGTGCTGTGTCAGGTCCACAGAGTGCACTGTACCCACTGCAGTGCACTGCCCACCACTGATATATATACGTTGGCACAGCATCTTGTTGCAATAAATTGAAAAAAAAAAATATTTTTTATTATTGCAGTTGCCTGGGCTGCCAGTGACTGTCAGGTCCACAGAGTGTACTGTGCCCACTGCAGTGCCACTGTGTGCCCACCCACCACTGATATATAAGGTGGCACAGCAGCTTGCAAAGTAAAAAAAAAATATATATTTTTTTAAATTGCAGTTGCCTGGGTGCCAGTGACTGCTGTCAGGTCCACAGAGAGTGTACTGTGCCACTGCCCACCCACCACTGATATATAAGGTGGCACAGCAGCTTGCAAAGTAAAAAAAATATATATATTTTTTTAAATTGCAGTTGCCTGGGTGCCAGTGACTGCTGTCAGGTCCACAGAGAGTGTACTGTGCCACTGCCCACCCACCCACCACTGATATATAAGGTGGCACAGCAGCTTGCAAAGTAAAAAATATATATATATTTTTTTAAATTGCAGTTGCCTGGGTGCCAGTGACTGCTGTCAGGTCCACAGAGAGTGTACTGTGCCACTGCCCACCCACCACTGATATATAAGGTGGCACAGCAGCTTGCAAAGTAAAAAAAAATATATATATTTTTTAAATTGCAGTTGCCTGGGTGCCAGTGACTGCTGTCAGGTCCACAGAGAGTGTACTGTGCCACTGCCCACCCACCACTGATATATAAGGTGGCACAGCAGCTTGCACTCATAGTACAACAGTAACAACACATTAAAAAAAAAATGACAGGCAGAGGCAGGCCACCCCGCAAGGGCCGTCGTGGTCGTGGTGCTGTGATTTCCTTAGGCTCTAGAATAATGCCCAGTGTTCAGAGGCCACCACAGCCCCTGAACTCAAAAAATTCTGAGGCCATAGTTGACTGGCTTACACAGGACACCCAATCGTCTACAGCTTCCGCTCGGAACCTTAATGCACCATCCTCCTCCAGCTCAGCTTCGGGCACCTCTCAATTTACCACTCGCCAGCCCGCCGGCACCACCACCAACACTAGCACCACAGCCGCTTCACTTGATCCGTCAGAGGAGTTATTTTCACATCAGTTTGAAGAAATAAGTGATGCGCAACTATTAGTGCCAGAGGATGTAGATAACGGGGATATGTCTCAGTCAGGCAGCATTATACACATGGACGTACATTGTGATGATGATGATGTTGTACCTGCTGCTGCTGCCTTTGCTGAGTTGTCAAGTGAAGCGGCTGATGATGACGATGTGTCTGTGGATGTCACCTGGGTGCCTGCTCGAAGAGCAGAAGAAGAGGGGGAAAGTTCAGATGGGGAGACAGAGAGGAGGAGGAGACGAGTTGGAAGCAGGGGGAGGAGGTCATCGCAAGGAGCTAGTGGCGCAGTCAGACAGCATGTAGATTCGGCACCCGGGGTCAGCCAGACAGCACGCCAATCAACGCAAGCTGTTGCCACCACCAGAATGCCGTCCTTGCAAAGCTCAGCAGTGTGGCATTTTTTTTGTGTGTCTGCCTCTGATATCAGCGATGCCATTTGTAACCTGTGCCAAAAGAAACTGAGTCGTGGGAAGTCCAACACCCACCTAGGTACAACTGCTTTGCGAAGGCACATGATCTCACATCACAAACGCCTATGGGATCAACACATGAGTAAAAGCAGCACACAAACTGAAAGCCACCATCCTCCTCCTGGTCCAGCATCTTCAGCCACGTCAACCACTGCTGTCCTCCATGCCCCCTATCAACAACCCGCCCCTCCGCCTCTCACCTTCAGCAGTTCCTGCTCGTCACCTGCCCACAGTCAGGTGTCTGTGAAGGAAATGTTTGAGCGCAAAAAGCCAATCTCGCAGAGTCACCCCCTTGCCCGGGGTCTGACAGCTGGCTTGTCGGAACTCTTAGCCCGCCAGCTTTTACCATACAAGCTGGTGGAGTCTGAGGCCTTCAAAAAATTTGTCGCTATTGGGACACCGCAGTGGAAGGTACCCGGCCGAAATTATTTTTCACAAAAGGCAATCCCCAACCTGTACTCTATTGTGGAAAAAGAAATCATGTCACGTCTGGCACACAGTGTTGGGGCAAGGGTCCATCTGACCACTGATAGCTGGTCTGCAAAGCACGGTCAGGGCAGGTATATAACGTACACTGCGCATTGGGTAAACCTGCTGGCGGCTGCCAAGCATGGAATGCGTGGCTCTGCTGCAGAGGAGTTGGTGACACCGCCACGACTTGCAGGCAGGCCTGCTGCCACCTCCTCTACTCCTCCTACTCCATCCTCTATGCTAACCTCCTCGGCTGAGTCCTCTTCTGCTGTTGCGTCTTGCTCCACACCAACTGCACCCCCCCAGCTCCCCAGGGGCTATTCCACATGCCGGATACGACAGTGTCACGCTGTCTTGGGGTTGACTTGCCTGAAAGCAGAGAGTCACACCGGACCAGCACTACTGTCCGCCCTGAATGCACAGGTGGATCAGTGGCTGACCCCGCACCAACTGGAGATCGGCAAAGTGGTGTGTGACAACGGGAGCAATTTGTTGGCGGCATTGAATTTGGGCAAGTTGACACATGTGCCGTGCATGGCACATGTGTTGAATCTGATTGTGCAACGTTTTGTGCAGAAGTACCCAGGCTTACAGGACGTCCTCAAGCAGGCCAGGAAGGTGTGTGGCCATTTCAGGCGTTCCTACACGGCCATGGCGCACTTTGCAGATATTCAGCGGCGAAACAACATGCCAGTGAGGCGCTTGATTTGCGACAGCCCGACACGTTGGAATTCAACACTGCTAATGTTCGACCGCCTGCTCCAACAAGAAAAAGCGGTCAACGAGTATTTGTATGACCGGGGTGCTAGGACAGCCTCTGCGGAGCTGGGTATTTTTTTGCCACGCTACTGGACGCTCATGCGCAATGCCTGTAGGCTCATGCGTCCTTTTGAGGAGGTGACAAACCTAGTGAGTCGCACTGAAGGCACCATCAGCGACATCATCCCATATGTTTTTTTCCTGGAGCGTGCCCTGCGAAGAGTGCTGGATCAGGCCGTAGATGAGCGTGAAGAGGAAGAGGAAGAGTTGTGGTCACCATCACCACCACCAGAAACAGCCTTACCATCGATTGCTGGACCTGCGGCAACACTGGAAGAGGAGTGTGAGGAAGAGGAGTCAGAGGAGGAATGTGGCTTTGAGGAGGAGGAACACCAACCACAGCAGGCATCCCAGGGTGCTCGTTGTCACCTATCTGGTACCCGTGGTGTTGTACGTGGCTGGGGGGAAGAACACACCTTCAATGACATCAGTGAGGATGAGGAATTGGACATGAGTAGCTCGGCATCCAACCTTGTCCAAATGGGGTCTTTCATGCTGTCATGCCTGTTGAGAGACCCTCGTATAAAAAGGCTGAAGGAGAACGACCTGTACTGGGTGGCCACGCTACTAGACCCCCGGTATAAGCAGAAAGTCTGTGACATGTTACCCAATTACCGGCAGTCGCAAAGGATGCAGCAGCTACAAAATAAGTTAAAAACTATGCTCTACACAGCGTATAAGGGTGATGTCACAGCACAACGGGAATCCAACAGGGGAAGAGGTGAAAGTAATCCTCCTCCTACCACCACAACCACGCCGGCAAGGACAGGACGCTTTACAGACGTCTTGTTGATGGAGGACATGCGGAGCTTTTTTAGTCCTATGCATCGCCACAGCCCTTCGGGGTCCACCCTCAGAGAACGACTCGACCGACAGGTAGCAGACTACCTTGCCTTAACTGCAGATATCGACACTCTGAGGAGCGATGAACCCCTTGACTACTGGGTGTGCAGGCTTGACCTGTGGCCTGAGCTATCCCAGTTTGCCATTGAACTTCTGGCCTGCCCCGCTTCAAGTGTGCTGTCAGAAAGGACCTTCAGCGCAGCAGGAGGTATTGTCACTGAGAAGAGAAGTCGCCTAGGTCAAAAAAGTCTTGATTACCTCACGTTTATTAAGATGAATGAGGCATGGATCCCGAAGGGACTGACAGTGGGGGATGCATTTGACTAAAAAAGGCCTGGTGATGACTGAGATGCCTTGGCCTAAAAATGGTCCACACGCTGCTGTATATAATCATTCTCTGCATGCCGGATGACTTACGTGACGTCTCCGCCACCAACTACGGTTCAAGCAGCAATGTTTTAGTGCACTTTCTGCCTTAAAACCTCAATTTTTCAGGCCGCTGCTACAGCAGCGGCTGCAACAATACCTACTTTTTCATGCATGTGTACATGCCTAATTTTTCTGGCCTCTGGTGCTACACTGTGGCTGCAAAAAAACAAAAAACAAAAAAAAAGGCACATACATGTGTCAATTCCCCTTCGTGATCGTTACCTTGTCGTGGTGAAGGGGCTTGCGTATCACAATGAAGCGATCACCTCTAGGATTGTGTTGGCACACCCCAGATGATAAGGTCGTTGCTTCATTGTGTACAGACCAAAAGCGATCCGCAGGATAATTTTTCATAAAAAAAAACATTCATTTTCTTTCATTCTTTCTGCGGAGCTGGGTATTTTTTGGCCGCGTTACTGAATGCTCATGAACAATGGCTGTAGGCTCATGCGTCCTTTTGCGGAGATGACAACCCTGGTGGTCAGTCGAACCCAAGGCAACATCATCGACCTCATCCCATATGCGTTTTTTCTGGAGCGTGCCCTGCGAAGAGTACTGGATCAGGCTGTAGATGAGCATGAAGAGGAAGAGTTGTGGTCCTCATCACCACCAGAAGCAGCCTTGTCGTTGTCAATTGCTGGACCTGTGGCAACGCAGAGAGAGGAGTCTGAAGAAGAGAAGTCAGAGGAGGAAGGTGGCTTTGAGGAGGTGGAATACCAGCCACAGCAGGCGTCCCAGGGGGCTTGTTCTCACCTTTCGGGGACCCTTGGTGTTGTATGTGGCTGGGTGGAGGAAGAGACCTTCAATGATGTCAGTGAGGACAAGGAACGGGACATGGCTAGCTTGGTATCCAACCTTGTGCAAATTGGGAGTTTGCGGTTGTGCAAATGGACTGACTGACTGTTAAACGGGGAGTTTGGTCTGTCAGAGTTTGGTCTGTCACTGTGAAGCGGGCAACGGGCGTAACCCTTACACTACTTGACCGATAAAACATCATACCTGATCGTATTCACACACTGGATGTTTTAGTGCTGGTTTACACTGCCGCTACCACTAAAGTAGCGTCGCTTCCAGTGCGACTTTGGCGCGACTTAGCGCGACTTTGGCGCGACCTCATCGCGAGGTGACTTTTTATTTGGCCAATCACAATATCATGTTTTGTTACCGTCACCTAATTTCCTTTTCCTGTTTTTTGTTTTACATATTTCCCCATGTGTGCAGTGTTGTCTGTGTCATAGCTCAACTGATAGGCATGTTTGCCTTGGCATATCATATTTCAGCTTGCCAGAAAGAAAAAAAGACAGCTGGAAAGACACTGCATTAGTTTTCTACTAAAAATCATAAGAAAAATGCTGTTTTTTTTGGGTTGTGGACATACTACAGAGCTGAAACTTGACAGGTACACTTTTTAGACCCCCCAGACACTAAATACAAAAAATGACATGCCTGCCTAAAAAAATGCCCGATAAATGCCTGCAAGAGAAAAAGACAGCCGCAGAGAAGCCGTATTCCTGAAAATATAAGAAAAATGCTGTTTTTTAGGGGTTCTGGACATGCTACAGATCTGAAACTTGACAGGTACACTTTTGTGACCCCCCAGACACTAAATACAAAAAATGACATGCCTGCCTAAAAAAATGCCCGATAAATGCCTGCAAGAGAAAAAGACAGCCGCAGAGAAGCCGTATTCCTGAAAATATAAGAAAAATGCTGTTTTTTAGGGGTTCTGGACATGCTACAGATCTGAAACTTGACAGGTACACTTTTGTGACCCCCCAGACACTAAATACAAAAAATGACATGCCTGCCTAAAAAAATGCCCGATAAATGCCTGCAAGAGAAAAAGACAGCCGCAGAGAAGCCGTACTCCTGAAAATATAAGAAAAATGCTGTTTTTTAGGGGTTCTGGACATGCTACAGATCTGAAACTTGACAGGTACACTTTTGTGACCCCCCAGACACTAAATACAAAAAATGACATGCCTGCCTAAAAAAATGCCCGATAAATGCCTGCAAGAGAAAAAGACAGCCGCAGAGAAGCCGTATTCCTGAAAATATAAGAAAAATGCTGTTTTTTAGGGGTTCTGGACATGCTACAGAGCTGAAACTTGACAGGTACACTTTTGTGACCCCCCAGACACTAAATACAAAAAATGACATGCCTGCCTAAAAAAATGCCCGATAAATACCTGCAAGAGAAAAAGCCAGCCGCAGAGAAGCCGTATTCCTGAAAATATAAGAAAAATGCTGTTTTTTAGGGGTTCTGGACATGCTACAGAGCTGAAACTTGACAGGTACACTTTTTAGACCCCCCAGACACTAAATACAAAAAATGACATGCCTGCCTAAAAAAATGCCCGATAAATGCCTGCAAGAGAAAAAGCCAGCCGCAGAGAAGCCGTATTCCTGAAAATATAAGAAAAATGCTGTTTTTTAGGGGTTCTGGACATGCTACAGAGCTGAAACTTGACAGGTACACTTTTGTGACCCCCCAGACACTAAATACAAAAAATGACATGCCTGCCTATAAAAATGCCCGATAAATGCCTGCAAGAGAAAAAGCCAGCCGCAGAGAAGCCGTATTCCTGAAAATATAAGAAAAATGCTGTTTTTTAGGGGTTCTGGACATGCTACAGAGCTGAAACTTGACAGGTACACTTTTGTGACCCCCCAGACACTAAATACAAAAAATGACATGCCTGCCTAAAAAAATGCCCGATAAATGCCTGCAAGAGAAAAAGCCAGCCGCAGAGAAGCCGTATTCCTGAAAATATAAGAAAAATGCTGTTTTTTAGGGGTTCTGGACATGCTACATAGCTGAAACTTGACAGGTACACTTTTGTGACCCCCCAGACACTAAATACAAAAAATGACATGCCTGCCTAAAAAAATGCCCGATAAATGCCTGCAAGAGAAATAGCCAGCCGCAGAGAAGCCATATTCCTGAAAATATAAGAAAAATGCTGTTTTTTAGGGGTTCTGGACATGCTACAGAGCTGAAACTTCACAGGTACACTTTTTAGACCCCCCAGATGCTAAATCCAAAGAAATTTTTTATTTTTATTTTTTTTTAATTTTTCCAATAATTGGCTCTCTATCAAAAAATTATAATTTTTAAGAACTTTTTTTTGCGTGATCCCTCTCCGGCATGCCACAGTCCAGGTGTTAGTCCCCTTGAAACAACTTTTCCATCACTATTGTGGCCAGAAAGAGTCCCTGTGTGTTTTAAAATTCGCCTGCCTATTGAAGTCTATGGCGGTTCGCCCGGTTCGCCGGTTCGCGAACATTTGCCGATGTTCGCGTTCGCCGTTCGCGAACCACGAATTTTAGGTTCGCGACATCACTACCTCTAACACTGAGGCCTGAGCAATCTAACACCACTGATTGCTCAGTTCTCACAGCTCCCTGAGCAGGGAGCGGCTGATGTCAGTCATAGCTCTCTGCTCTGACCCCCCCTCACTGGAGCGCTGGGCTTTGGAGGGAGCGGGAGCAGCTGGCTCAGGCTCTCTGAGTGGCTGAGCCGTGTGCCAGTCCAGGCATGTGAGCAGATCCCGACTCAATTTTCGTGATCTTGCCCGAGCCTGAACCATCTCTTTGATGTCAGCAGAGAACGGACTTCAGCCAGCTGTCTGCTGAAATTGGGTCAGAGAAATGCAAAACAAGCTTTGGCTGTACTTCTCCTTAAAACTATCCACTTCCTCCTGAGTCCTGACACCTATGTCAACAAACCTGTATAAGAAAGATGCATATACATACCTATTCTCAGGCCACGCTGGTATAGTTACATGATCCTGCTGCCCCAGTGTCATGCAGTACTGCTGCAGGGGAGAGAATGAAGCACCAACAATGAATGAGCGATTGAAGCCTATGGCTGATGTCACTGCTCCAAGCATAACCAGCCGTTGTTGGAGCACTCTCTTCTATCTCCTGCAGCAATGCTGGCTGACATAGGGGAGATCAAGTGACCAAACCAGAGCGGGCTGAAAAAAGGTAAGTATACAGATCTTTTTTACACAGGTTAGTTAGAAAAGTGGTAAAGATGAAGATTCACACCGCATTGCTGTGCAGATCACATGTGATGTCTGAGCAATGCAAATTCAGCCAAACAGTTTGTATGGCTGAACTCACATTGCATTCACACAAAAATGCTGCAGGGACCTTTTTTTTCCTGCACTGGAATCGGATCACATGAGTGTTCACACCCATGCGATCCGATTCCTGTCTATTTTCGCAGTTTGCACTGCGATCTGCAAACCGATCTAGGGGTGTCATTAACTTTGTATTGACACCCCCAGCGGTTCACAGAGGGCAGAGTCAACTGCCTGCCAGGGAGATCCACATATTGCATATGTGTGAACCGGAGGGTCAGAGGAAGAGCAGGGAGGCTTTTTTATAAGTAATTACATTTGCTGCTATCATAGTGTTATACTAACCTTGCAAAAAATTGCTATCATACCCATTTATACAGCTTGATGAATATCTCATATGTCAGAAAAATAAGCACAAAATCGCCAAAAACCTACAGAAAATGGTGGACAGGAAAGGGGCCAAACTGACAAATTCTTCTGGTGCACAAAACTATTTACACTAGTTGACTTTAAAATATATTTAAAGATTTATTGATGAATATATAACTGTATTAATTTGAGGCTTTTAGATCTTTTTGGATCTCAGCCTTAACTGCAGCATTAATGATATCCAGAAGCCCCTAAATCCTAGCATTAGGATCAAGCGGTATGAGAGCCTTGTTTCAGTGTGGGTTCAGTTCAGGGGCTGCTGTCCCACCTTTTTCTGTAGTAGATCCTCTTGTAGAGGATAATATAGGTGTGCACAGCCTCCTGTATTAGGGTGTGCATCCCAAATGTAATAAAAAAATGGATTATGACAGTAGGGCAGTGGATGGTGTCAGTAGAGCAGTGGACTTGTCAGTAGGGCAGAAGTTGATGTCAGTAGGGCAGTGGACGGTGTCAGTAGTTTATTATTATTTTTTTTTTTCTGATTTTTTTAGGAGCCCCGTTGGGGAGTTTTGGTGACAAATCAGCGGAGAATATGAGCCACGCCCCCTGCGCACTTATATATATAATACAAATAAAATATATTTTTTTTTCATGAGTTTGAAAGATTATTACCACGTATACCATGCATGTAGATAAAAATAGGATACAGTGATGAAAACAACAATACCAGATTCTAAGCCAGTATCACTGAGATGGATGGAACTGGTTTGAGCAACATAAGACGTTTGCCAATAATCCATCCCATTTTGGGGGGATGTAACCCTTAAATGTTTAACTTTCAAAGCAATATCCCCTCTTTCTATCAGACTTTCTCAACCTTTTTACACCAGTGGAGATCCTAAAATAAGTTTCAGGCCTCATGGAAGCCCTAAATAAAAACCAATTCATCGGGGGGTCAAAGGGAAAAATCCCTCTTACATACTAGTCAGTAAAAATAATTAAACCCTTGCAGTGGTGGTTGGAATGGAAATCTTATAGACAGCTAAAAAGATAACTGGTATCATACTGCTGGCTTTGCCAAGCAGAGTTGGCTCTGGACATATACAGAAACCATCAAATGGGAGGTCAATCAGCCATAGCTCAAGGAACCCTTAGCAACCTCTGGAGGAACCCTAGGTTCCATGGATCCCTGGTTGAGAATGGCATAGATGAACATGGATAAAATCTGTCCCCAGGTTTATTTCAGTTTACAAACACAACACACACACAGAGGTATACAGTATATAACAAATGTCAGTTGCATTTACCTCAATTCAAGAGGTCAAAGCAGCACAAACATGTTTTAGATAGGGAATTGCTTTTCGAGTAATGTGTGTGTTTCCTTCTGGGCAGAATATATAATCATCCACTACACCAGTTACCAACATTATATTTCAGTGTTAGTTTTCAGACATATACAGATTGCATGTTTCTGCCAAGCACAAAAAGCCGTGTGGGTTTAGAACAATGACAAAAACATTAATACAGGCTGGATTCCATTCATGCCACATTGTCACACAGCTTGTCAAATTATTACCTATGCTCAAATGTTGTAGCTGTTAGAGCGGATTCTATTTCAGAGGGAAATGCACTCACTTTCACAGACAATATAATGTGTTGAATATACAAGTTATATTTAAATATGACATTTCAATTGTTTAAAGAATTCCTGTCAGCCGTGATCTGAAACATGTATATAATTCAACTGAAGCTCCCGATAGTCATACTTCTTATAACTGTATCAAGATAATACACTGGCAATTAGGGATGTCAAAAGAAAGTTCAGAAAACAGATAAAAATGAAATATATACTCAACAGATCTACTTGAATCTTAAACTGGCATAAAAATTGTTATAATGTTCCAAGCTGAAACGTTCTACAAACAATAACACTGAAGGTTTTGTTGCATTAGGGTCCATTCTCAATGAACATGTATCTGTACACTGTGTTGCGATTGGCTGCAAATGGCACCCTCATTGCACCTCCAAGAGGCATGTGTGCTGCAAAACACAGCCCGTGGGTGTTGTAGGCAAATAGGCTGTTCACTTTGCAAGGGAATTTGCCTCGAAGGCTAACTCCACCTTTTGCAACATGTTACTTGCTACATCCCTAATTAGGGAAGTAACATGTTGCTAAGCAACCTCCACCTCCAAAACCCCCCCCCAAACATACACCCCCCCATGGCAGCGTGTGGGGGCTCTTTGTCAAGGTCTTACCTTGCCTTCCTGTTGGCAGCCATCTTGGACATGTGCAGACTGCTGACTCTTATAAACTCTGTTGTGCATCATCACTTGCCTACTGCCTGGGCATCGCTCAGTTATGATGTTGCACACCTGACTATATATATCACCTGATGGATTTCAGACCTTACCCTTGTGTTTGTGCTCCAAGGTGCATCACTGCTAGCAGTCCTCTGGTCTCTGTGGTTCTCTGTGCATGACTTGGCTTGGCTGATGACCTTCCTGGCTCTGGATTCCACATTGGCAGACGACCCCACATCAGACGACGACCCGGCTTCGACAGACTACCCGCTTCTGGACTCTATCTCGGCTTGGATGACTCCCTGTTCCTGGACTCGATCCCAGCTTGGATGACTACCCGCGTCCGAACTTGATCCCAGCTGTTCTTGATTTTGCTCCCCTCTGTGCGATTATTATTGTTGCATAAATAAAATCGCGTTATTTTACTTGCATCTTCGTGTGGTCTGGTTTCCCGGCACTCTGACACTCTTCTCCTCCACAGCAGATGTTACTTTTAAAAATTGTTGTGCCTGTGTGGGGCTCCATCATGTCATTAATTCACAAAAATCTTTTAAGGCAGGCAGAAGGACTTGGAGGGGGATTCTGCAGGAGCCTGGCATTGAACCCGCAATCCATTGATCAAGGGTGCAATAATCTTGTGAAACAAATACATTTGTTCCCATTGTTTTCCTGAAAAAATTCATGAATTTATTATTTTTTAAAGGTTAACTTTACCTTGAACTTAGTGAATGAGGTGAAGATCTGATGACCTTCATCATCCAATCACGAACAACCAAGTAACATTTTCCTTACGTGTAATTTTGTTTTCTTTGACAAGTGAGTTTTTACCACATTCACTAAGTTAATGTAAAATTCCC
This sequence comes from Pelophylax lessonae, assembly GCF_965119305.1. NCBI lineage: Eukaryota > Metazoa > Chordata > Amphibia > Anura > Ranidae > Pelophylax > Pelophylax lessonae. Next base: position 486,784,061 of record NC_138769.1, read on the forward strand.
TAGTAAAGTGAACAGCCTAGTTGCCTTTAGTAAATCAACTGTATCGTGTGCTGAGTTGCAATAAAATGCAGGCTACCCCTTTTTTCATTTGAGTCACTGTGCAATTCAGACCAATAATTTTTAATGAGCTGTTTAACACACGCATAGTACAGTGGTGTGAATAGTAAAGTGTGGTATATGTCTATTATATCTTGTTGGCATAATTGCTAAGTTCCAACCTAAACTATGTTACCTTTAAACAAAAAAAGGTTCCAGAGCTCCTACTTTATAACGACCAAGCTGTTAGCCAAATGAAGACATTCAGGAATAATACACACCAAGGAGCTATTCATTACTTTGTCTGCAGCCTCGATCTGACCTCCTCTTGTCTATGTGGATAGAAATGTCCTAAAGCTATAAAAGCAATTTCCAACTAGAATGCTGGTCTTCTGCAAATATTGAAGAGATAGCATCCTGATCAGTGAGATTTTTCTGCTAATAAAGTTTAGAAGGAATACAGAAGCAATACCGATGTGTCACGTTTTTTAAAAAGAGGAGTTCTCTGTTCACATTTACAAGCATAAAAAAAACAGTTACTAAAAACTGAAAATAAAAAGAAAACCTGAATAAGCACAGAACATCGCAACCAGTAGGAATGCCTGTGTAACCACTTCAGCTCCGGAGGTTTATCCCCTTCGTGACCAGGCCATTTTTTTGCAATACGGCACTGCGTTACTTTAACTGACAATTGCATGGCCATGCGACAACGTACTCAAATAAAATTGATGTCCCTTTTTCCCACAAATAGAGCTTTCTTTTGGAGGTATTTGATCACCTCTGCGGTTTTTATTTTTTGCGCTATAAACAAAAAAAGGCCAACAATTTTGAAAAAAACAACAATATTTTTTACTTTCTGCTATAAAACACACCCAATAAAAAATTTGAAAAAAAAATCGAATTTCTACATCAGTTTAGGCTAATATGTATTCTGCTACATGTTTTTGGTAAACAAAAAAAATCCTAGCAAGCGTATATTAATTGGTTTGCGCAAAAGTTTTAGCGTCTACAAACTATGGGATTTTTATATGGAATTATTATTTATTTATTTTGGCGGCGATCACCAACTTATAGCCAGACTGTGACATTGTGGCGGAAAAATCAGACACTACCCGTGACACTTTTTGGGGACCAGTGACACCAATGCAGTGATCAGTGCTAAAACATAAGCACTGTCACTGAACTAATGATATATAAAAGTGAAGTTGTGCTGTGCATATATATTAAATCAAACAATTATTACCATGTGCAATGTTAACCTTGAACGATGTCAAAAAACACGATTACAAAGAAAATTATAATAATATTATAAAAATCCCAAAATAAAGTCCTTCCACACTGATAATTCAACACCAGTGCAAAAATAAAATAGTGTCCAGACACAATTTCCAAAGTATATCTTCCCCGTGATGGTAAATTCTTCCACAACCAAGTGTGATATCCTCCACCAAAAGAAGATTTCCTACTTACCAGAAAATATTGACCTCAACGGGTCAGCACAGCAGCACTTGTGTCTCCAGAGGAGTTAACAGACTGGTTAAATCTCCTTTGCAAACATCCAGCAAGTAATCCAACTTCAAAACCTCTTAAAAGGTAACACTCCCCATATTGAGCAACTCCGCTGGCTGCATCCTCCTCTTCTCCCTGGTCACTGTGCGTGCCTGGGGGGCCTGCCTTAGTCCAACATGCACCAAAGTCAGCAATCCGCTAATGGTTTGTCCATGATCTCTGACTTCCCTGACTGATATCCAATCAGCTTGCAGCACTTTTATCAAGGTTGGGCATTGAAGGGAAACCTGTGCCGTCTGATGACATTTCTCTCTCCGCAGTCCATAAACTAATGACACTGACAGGGAAGGGGTTAACATTGGGGGCAACCAAGGGGTTAAATGTGCCTCAAGGGAGTGCTTTCTGTGTGGGGGGTGCTTGTACTGTGGGAAGACGGAGATCCGTGTTTCTTTCCTTGTCACAGAATGGCAATCAGCCTTGTTTAACCTTCACTCTGCCTCTGGACATCGCACTTGACAGACCCGCTTATTGGCTCCAACTGTATCCAATCACAGCGGGAGCTGGTTGCCGGCGGTACGTATGCAAGCCACAAACCCGGAAGTGGCGATGACGTACAAGTACGTGATTTTGCCTGTAGGAGCCACCGCCCCGCAGTATATATATGTGGGGGGGGGGGGCAGCAAGCAATTAAAGTGTATCTAAACTTAAGGAAAAAAATGTAATATACATTGCAGCTTTCCTAGTCCTTGGATACAGTGGCTGCATTAGATTTCTTTTTTCAGGTATTTTAAACTTTATTTTCACCTGGTGATCCTGCAAGTAACACCCTTCCTATCCCTGTGTGACCATGCTTATTTTCCATCCCATAAATCTGTGGAGGAACATCTCTGTTAACCTAGGACATAGGTCGGGGAATTCAATAAAGTGCTAGCAACACTTTTCTTATGTTATAGCCAGGAACACTGATAGGACAGTGCAGTCAGCTCTCCTATACAAGGCCTGAGCCCCATCACTTTACCATGGTGACCTGGGAACAAAACAAGCAGGAGGGCTGGCTGTACTGCATTATGGATTAATTTGATCTTCCTGTGGCTCCCACTTCTCCCCCACCAGCTTTCAACTGCTGCAGGGAAGCCACAGGGAGATTAGTTTCAATATTTTTTATTTGTGCCCCCTGGTTACCCTCTTCCTTTCCACTGCTCTGAACCCTCTGAAACCCCTTTTCTTCCCGTTGGCCGCCGTGGCTCTCATTGGTGTCAGGATGGAAAGATGTGGGCCGGTAAATATGTCAAATTTACAGTACTTACCCCTTTGTTTCCTTAATGAACACAGTGAGTAATCGGTACCAATCGCTCCAGGGTTCATCCATCACTAAAACTTAGCAAACAGTTTTTACTAAGCTTCAGTTTGTGAATGAGCAGGGAATCTCTGTACAGAGCATTTCCTGATCATTCATCTGCAGTGCAGTGAGGCTGCAGAAAAAGGGGTCAAGGAATCTGTACCCTCAGTCCCTTTCATTGTCCTACCGCGTTGTAAAAAAAAAAAAAAAAAAAAAAGTAAACAAAAAAAAAGCTTAGGGGCTCGTTCACACGTGCTTTGTTCACAGAATTCCTGCCACAGCATGTGCAGCTAAGGGACTAGAGGAGAAAGGTAAAAGTTCAACGAAAGAAAGAAAGAAAGAAAGAAAGAAAGAAAGAAAGAAAGAAAGAAAGAAAGAAAGAAAGAAAGAAAGAAAGAAAGAAAGAAAGAAAGAAAGAAAGAAAGAAAGGAAAAAAAAATCTCAAGAACTACAAAAGGGTAAGGACTTTGTCAATTTTTTGCAGATTTTTACCATTATATGTTTTGAAGAAACTACTAATTGTTTTTCATTTTTTATGTCCCTTCTTCCCCTTATAATTGGGAGGGTTCTACCATCAATAAAAAAGCAAAGTCAGTGTTGCATTAAATCTTCAGTGTCTGCATCTGGGTGAAGCAAGACATACATTTAGAAAATAACACAAATACGACTTGCAGGGAACGTATATAATTTAACGAGTATTTCGGCGCAAATTACCAAATATACAGTATGTGCGAAGACAATGTTTAGTAAGGTAAAATAAAAATGGTTTGTGTATCATTTTTATATGATCCTATATACAGTATGTCAAATTGTTCTAGTAATGTTCTTGGTCACATCATATCTATGATATGTTAGCAACTTTTAATATGCATAGTTACATTATATTGTCAAAAGTATTGGGACACCTGCCTTTACACCCACATTAACTTTAATGGCATTCCAGTCTCAGTCCGTAGGGTTCAATATTAAGTTGGCCCACCCTTTGCAGCTATAACAGCTTTAACTCTTCTGGGAAGGCTGTCCACAAGGTTTAGGAGTGTGTCTATAGAAATGTTTTATCATTCTCCCAGAAATGCATTTGTGAGTTCAGGCACTGATGTTGGACAAGAAGACCTGGCTTGCAGGCTCCACACTAATTCATCCCAAAGGTATTCTATTGGGTTGAGGTCAGAACTTTGTGCAGGCCAGTCTAGTTCCTCCACCCCAAACGTACTCATCCATGTCTTTATGGACCTTGCCTTGTGCATTGGTGTGCAACCATGTTGGAACAAGAAGGGGCCATCCCCAAACTGTTCCCACAAAGTTGGGAGCATGAAATCATTAAAAATGTCTTGGTATGCTAATGCCTTAGGAGTTCTCTTCAATGGAACTAAGGGGCCTAGCCCAAACCTTGAAAAACAACCCCACACCATAATCCCCCCTCCACCAAATCATTTGGATCAGTGCACAAAGCAAGGTCCAAAAATACATGGGTGAGCGAGTTTGGGGTGGAGGAACTTGACTTGCCTGACCTCAACTGGATAGAACACCTTTGGGATAAATTAGAGCACAGACTGCCAGTCAGGCCTTCTTGTCCAACATCAGTGCCTGACCTCACAAATGAGCTTCTGAAAGAATGGTAAAACATTCCCATAGACACACTTCTAAACCTTGTGGACTGTTTTCCCAGAAGAGTTGAAGCTGTTATAGCTGCAAAGGGTGGGCAAATTCAATATTGAACCCTACAGACTAAGACTGGGATGCCATTAAAGTTAATGTGTGTGAAGGCAGGCATCCCAATACTCTTGACAATATAGTGTATGTCAGTGTGTACAAGCTTTATCTTGGAACAGCCAAATGAGGCACAGTTCCTGTTGCAATTTTTGTAGTAAGGTTGTATTGCTATTACATTTAATATCACATATAACTATAGGTCCAAGAAGAATACTGTATTGTGTTCCACAAGAGCATTAAAAAAAAAAAAAAAACGTAATATATGAATAGCGCAACCTGCATTTAAAAATGAATAAGCATAAATACTTAAGAATTCAAAGTTCTGCTATATTTTTCTTGGATGGTAACACCAAAGATATTACTAATTCTCCGCTTCCACAGTTGCTGAAGTTGCCATCTGTCAAAGAAAGTTTAGAAACTATATTTTTAGCTTGGGTGAAACTTTGCATACTTAAAGAAAAAAGAAACTTTCCACAGTTCAAAAGAAGACAAATGCAAACTGCAGTAAACATACACTTTACTGGAAAGGATTTTTCGTAAAAAAAACAAAAAAAACAATGATAGCAGAGAAAGAGAACAATTTCAAGTTCCCATTAATTAAAGAGAAATTCTAGGCAGCAAGTAAAAGCATCATTGATATCCAGTACACTGGTAATTGTGCTAAGAGAAAAAAAAAAACAGTACATCTTTACAATGCATGCACATTTTTTCCATATTTTATCCCTTAAAAATTCTGCAAGTGCATAAAAATACCTGTTGATATTTCATTGTGCCCCTATTTGTGCTGACAACACAGTGCTTCTAATGCAATGAATGTCAAACAGTGTTGTTAGCCCTGCCTGTGGAACAACAGAACTCCACCTATCCTTCAACCCTCTGTCCCATTCCACATTGATGTCAAGCAACATGGTCCTGTTTGTATCTGCGGCTCACTAAATTGTCTACAAAGAGCATAGAGAGGCAGGGGGGCTCAAAACAAGGGTCGGGGAAAGAGTTGGACTATGAATTGTAATGGGTTCACAAGTAACTGAATAACTGGCATCTGCTTAGAAAAGTGTCTAATTGCTAGCTACATGTATCTTTACTAGAGATGGGCTTGGGCGTGTTCCCCACGTGCCAGGAAGCCGACACTGCATTCCACTAATCACAGGCATTGAGATATTTCCCGATCCGCAGCTAAACAGATTGGGGAATGTCTTAGTGCCTGTGATTAGTGGAGTGGAGTGGAGTGCAGTGCAGTGCCCCTTTCCTGGTGGGATTGGGCACGTGGGGACTCAAACATGCCCGAGCCCATCTTTACTCTTTACATTTATAAAGAATAATAAAGAACTTACTTCTCATAAGTGATAGAACTGTGGTTTGCTTTTTTAACACTGATACTAATAATAAAATGGTTCCACATTACTAAAGAGAATGTGAGCAGATCATATACCCCACATATGTCAAACACACGGCCCAGGGGCCAAATCTGGCCCTCCAGGCAAATTCATGTGGCCCTCACACCTATCCTGCAGTTGTGGCAACTCCCTCATTGTTGCCCTCACCTTGTCTCAGCAGTCAGCAGCAGAGAGGATAACAGAAATCCTCCGCCAGATCCTGCACTTCTTCATACAGCCCCGGAGAGGATCGGATCTGCCCCCCCCCTCCCCATCTCAGCAGTCGCAGAACTCCTCCTACATACCCAGAGCCTCTCTGTGCAGCTGCAGCACCACCTTCTCACACCTCCCCTGGTCTCAGCCATCAGCAGACTCCAATTCTCCTCAAGTCCTCCTTCAGACTCTTGCACTTTCTGCTTCCCAGGAGTAGCACAAAGTAAGGGGGTGCACTGTGATGTAAGGGAGGGTAAGGGACTCTCGACTATTGATAGTGGGGCTCTCTTGACATCTGATGTATGGGGGGGGTGGACTCTGATGGTGGGGGCGAGCTCTTGACATTTGATGTAAAGGGGGGGGCTCTAGACGTTACAGATAAAACCAGCCCTTTGAGGGCAACCATAATGCTGATGTGGCCCACAATGAAATTGAATTTGACACACCCGATATAGCCCATTGGCAGTGATATGTGCTTTCTTGTACAAGTGCTACAGTATGTCAGCTTTGTACTAAAAGTAATAAAGTCATCAAATCCCATATGCTTCCTGCAAATATATCAATGACCAATTTGAAGAAAGCCACTGGTCCAACCTACTGGCAACCACCAAGTGTTACAAAAGGTTTCTTGTTTATCTTAAAAAAAAAAAAAAAAAAGAACCTCAAAGGGAATTGATCATTATCATCAGCCAAGCATATAGTTTTGGTTCTAATGATGTCCAGTGCAGTTCACACTACAATTCCCTGGCCTGTCCATCTGTATATGGCTTAGGTTAAGCAGCTTATAAAGGAGATTGAGTTTACTCTGCAACTCAATTGTAGCTTATTCTGTATGTTGTGCGGATATCCACACAGGTGCAGGAAGACTGTAATTGTTGGAACATCCATCATTAATTGGATTTTTAATGCAAGCAGTGTAAATACCTTATTTTGACCTGTGCAGCAGGGCTGGAGGTATAAAGGAAGAAACAGCACAAGGAGCCAATCAGTTTATATGCACATCAAAAGCATGCAGACGGGAAAAGAATGATGTTTGACAGAGAACTGGGCTTATCACTGTGCTGTTTCCCCTTTCACTCTCCAGTCACAGGCTCAGGACAACCTGGAATCAGAGGAAGTGAGTTGAGTAATGTTAGCGATCAGACGAAGGACATTTAGCAACATAAAATATGTAATGAAAATCTCTGAATTGAAGTTAAATATTGTAGCAAAAGCAGATTTCTATTTTATTTCTTAATGGGCTATCCTATTGTATCACTTTATTTTTGAATGGAGTTAATTTTAATATGAGAAATGCAGCTTCTAGCATTCTACATTACAATAACTGAAGCAAGATATGATTATAATATTTACACTGTTATAGGTTATGTTCACATTGACTGACCCAGTTTCACTGTTTGGAAACAATGTGACCCATGAATAGCATGACTGGGATATGTACTCCCTATAGTGACACAACTACATGAAAAGCATCACTGGATATGGGACCCACAATGCATTATAAGACCTTCCTGATTTAAAGGTGCTAACATTTCATGCTCTACTAACATGAACTATATAGCACATTTATAGCAAGGTGACCCATACATATGGAAATAAGAAATATGTGTCTAGTCCCTTTCTATTCCTTTAGATTTATTCATATTATTTGTTCCAAGGTTCTATCTTGAAACATTATGTAGTTCCTTGTTAGCACCACTGCCAACAACATTAATTTAACTATGTGTGCTTTCTGCTCTTTATTACGTCATGGATCTCTAATCAATAAGAAGCAAAGATCAGATCTCTGTATTCAATTTTTCTCATTGAAATAGTGATGTTTATTGAAAGTTAGTCATATAATAAAACCAAACACAGACTGGTGTAAAAGAGATACATGAATTAAAAGAGTTTCCGATCTTATAACAAAGCATTATAGACTAACATAGGATGCAATAACTTAAAGAGGTTGTTAACCCATACAAATTTTTTTTTTTTTTTTTTTTTTTTATTTTTTGCAACCTGTAAGAGAAACACATAATGAGCTATTATGCATCGCATACTAGCTCATTATGAAATACTTACCTTAGAACGAGCCCCGTCGTGCCTCCCGCTTACCTCTATGACGGGGGACATGTCCAGTCGCCCGTCTTCCGGGATCGCGGCATCCGGCCATCTGATTGGCCGGAGCTGCGGTGACGTCACTCCCGCGCACGTGCGCGGGAGCCGACAGTCACGGCATGGAGCTCTGAAGAAACGGCCCCAGCGGCCGTTCCTTCAGAACGCATGCACCAGTGACGTCACTGGCTGCATGTAAGGTAAATATCTCCTAAACGGTACATGTTTAGGAGATATTTACAGTACCTATAGGTAAGCCTTATCATAGGCTTACCTATAGGTAAAAGTGTCAGAGGAGGGTTTACTTCCTCTTTAAGTATCTGATAAACAAAGCAAGGCGCATGTGGTAGTGCAAATACTGTCAAGGTAAAGCTGTGCATTACAGAAAGCAAGTGAAATTCAGCATTGACCTCTGTACTGGATATGAGACTTGACCCAGGGGGGCACATTTAGACGCACGTTTCCGGGGCCTGCAACTATCTGTCCCATATTTTGTTAAATTGTATTAAATTTTTACATATATATCCATGCTTTTTACATAGCTGTTCTTCCATCCAGCGTCATGTTAATTTGTTCTGTGAAAATGGGGCAAAAGGGAATGTTCTCCAACTCTCTGTAGTTCAAATTTGTGAAAATATTACATTATGGCCACTAGACTGCACTAAGGAGCACACTCATCTCCTATCATCACTAGCGTCATCTAGTGGTCATAATTTAGTAATTTCCCCATTCACACATTTAAGTTGCACAGAATATAGTTGGAAAACCATTAATTTTGCCCCAATTACACAGAACAAATTTACATGGATTGATGGACAAATAGCTATGTAAATGTTTTAAAAATATACCACTAGGTGACCATTAGCCTATATGTGCAGTATTTACAGGTTTGTACAGCTGTAAGATACTCTGGAAAAGACTGTTAGAATTATAAAAAGATAGAGAGCTGTACTTTAGGTAAGAGGTAAGTCCACCATTTACTACAACTCCTGCGCTATTCAAGGATATCAAACTGTATGTGTACACGAGCAAAAAATTATCAACTTGCAATCTGAGTTCTCTATATGCTTTATCACGTTATCAGCCTTCAGTTACACATGTACGTTGTATCACTAGACATGGTAACAGAATCTGTATATCAAATTTTTAAATAGAACTAAAGCTAAAACTTTTGTTCCATTTTAGAAGCCCTATCAGTTTTTTTCACCATATGTGTTCCATTGGGGAGATTTTCCTTCACTACCTGTCATATGGCTATACCAAGAAATTAGAAGAAATCTCTCCATAGAGAGGTAAATGTCCTTACTGACTGTTGTTACTGGAGTAAGTATCCCCATTATAATATTTTTCCTCTATACTTCTGGTGGCAACTCACAATTTAGATTTTTCTTTCGCTTTCATTTTCGGTCACAATGGTCACCAGGACAAATAGAAAGAGTATTTTTTATTTTCCTAAGGGGACGCAGACCGCAAAAAAAAACCTAAGAGGTATTGGTGGAGGGGCACTGGACATTTCCATGGGTTCTTGTTTGATCCCAATTGGCCTGTATTCCACAGTTTACTGCAAAGACAGGGATCCCCAAAGACAGTACATTCACCCAAATTGAGAAATCAAAGTGTAATAGGTCAAAGAGAATGCCAAATGAACTGCCTTTAGGAGTTCAAAATCTTTATTGTTCAACTGGTCACAAAAAGCAGGGCAAAGGGCAACTAATGCATTTTGGGGGCAACAAAATCCCCCCTCATCAGGGCTGGAGGAAAAAGCATAAACTGAAAGTTCAATCAAACACTAACCATACTTAAATCTACTCCCACCCCCATTCTAAGCCTATTCTATCTATCCTGTGAATTAAAAGACGTGTATACTTACCTACTCTGTGGGCGCTCTGGTCCAGTCACATGATCCGATCCCGTTGGCGGTGATCTCTTCTCTTCACCAAAGTCGGCGCTGGGACCCAATCATGTGACTGGACCAGAGTGCCCACAGCATAGATTAGTATATAGATCTTTCCTTTACACAGTGGATAGAAAAGGCTTAAGAATGGGGCTTGGTGTAGATTTAAGCATAGTTAGTGTTGGACTGAATTTCTACTTTAAAATAAGACACATTAAAATGATGATAATACTTTATCATCTTGTTTATGTGTGTTATTTTAAATGTTTCCTCCAGCCCTGTAGAAGAGGAATTGCATGCACCCCAAAATGTGCTGGATGTCCTTTGCCCTGCCTGTTGCAGTTGAACATTAACAACTTTAGACTCATAAGGATTTTTCATTTGGCACTATTAACCTGCCAGGAGTTCTAATCCCTTAGCAATCTACCCAAAACTAATAAAAAAAAAAAAAAAAAAATAGGCTTTTGAACACTTTAATTGACAATACTTAGTTCTAGTAGTTTTGAAAGAAATTGATGTGTTTGTATTAAATATATTGTGATCTAGTCAATGTAGTGGTATGGCATTGGTACAGCAGACTCTTCACAATAGTCAATGAACTGATATGTCATCCCTTAATATAATTTAGATAGAGTGTCCCTGTTTCCAGGGCACAAGTATGCCAGCAAAGTGGTCTAAAGAATTTTTACATAATGTTGTATTAACTACATATCCTTGCAGTTATTTCCCACCGTGCACTGTATGGAACAAATCTTTATTCTGCAGTAGAACAGGTGTGGCTTCACATGTGGTGAATCATACGGAATTTATTTATTTCACACGGTTTCTTTTTAAAATGTTAAAATGTGAATAAAAAAAGATTGTAAACCAATAGAAGACTCATTTAACTTGTTTCTAATCTAATGACTGCTGCAAAAAGCTTATTAGAATTCATCTTGATATATTGCCCATATTTACTTGGAGAAAGGCAGCAGTTAATGTTCTTGCAGTAACTCAGTTACTCTTCATACAATGATATATGGGGCCCCAAATGTCACAATGAGAAATTTACCAGTTACTGGCCAACTAAAAGCTTTACTGTGTATTTTAGGAAATAATATGAAAAAGTAGTAATATAAGCACAATCATAAATCTTTTGTGAAAAAAAAAAAATATTTAGGACTGAAACATATTATTTTAATTGATAATGACATATAATTTACGAATTAATATACAATAAATTATTTTCACTTATGTTCACCTATGACCTAAAAACAAAAAGTAGGATCCTCCTTATTTTCATTCCCAAGGTGCAAAGTAGGGATAGGACGATGGATCATGCTTCTATATTATTGTGCACATTTTAATATTTCCAAAAAA